>NC_090021.1:104851456-105488123 GCF_037176765.1 Anolis sagrei | reverse complement strand
TGATTAGCTGGCCCTGATTGTTTCTTCTCTGGAATTCCCCTGTTTTTTGAGTATTCTTTATTTACTGTTATGATTTTAGATTTTTTTTTAAAATACTGGTAGCCAGATATTGCTCATTTTCATGGTTTCTTTCTTTTTGTTGAATTTGTCCACATGGTTGTGGATTTCAATGGCTTCTCTGTGTAGTCTGGCATGGTGGTTGTTAGAGGGGTGCTGCATTTCTGTGTTCTCAAATAATATGCTGTGTCCAGGTTGGTTCATCAGGTGCCCTGCTATGGCTGACTTCTCTGGCTGAATCACTCTGCAGTGCCTTTCATGTTCCTTGATCTGTGTTTGGGCAATGCTGCTGCGTTGGGTGGTCCCTATGTAAGTTTGTCCACAGCTGCATGGCATATGGTAGACTCAGGCAGAGTGGAGAGGATCCCTCTTGTCCTTTGCTGAACATGGGATTTTGTTGAATTTTCATAGTGGGTCTATAGATAGTTTGAAGGTTATGTTTCTTCATCAGCTTCCCTATGTGGTCAGTGGTTCCCTGGATGTATAGTAAGAACACTTTTCCTCTGGGTGGATCTTTGTCTTGACTCTAGTGGCTTGTTCTCCATCTTGCAGCTCTTCTGATGTCTTTGATGTGTATCCATTGGCCTTCAGAGCCCAGCTCACCTTGGAGGAGATGAGGTGCACAGATTCTTTTTGTATGGTCTGCCAGGGCTTTAATAATGCTTCATTTTTGACTTGGGTGATGGTTGAAGACCTCACAACCTCTGTGAGATCTCCAATAGACCTCACAACCTCTGAGGGTGCCTGCCATAGATGCAGGTGAACTGTCAGAAGAGAATGCTTCTGGAACATGGCCATAAAGCCCAAAAAAATCACAGCAACCCAGTTACTCTGGCCATTAAAGCCTTGGACATTACACTACGGTTTAACAAAGCATAGGAAGAATTTCCCAAGCACACTGCAGCTAACCAAGCTGATATTTTCTGGTCAGGAAACGTTATTTGCACAACAAAAGGCTGACATATAGAGCAGACAGCGCCCACGCATGCTACAACTGATGAAGATGGATGGAGAGCAACCAGAAGCAAGAATCTTTAATGAAACAATGAACTTTGTATGTAAGGCAATTACTAATGCTGAAAAGGTACCATTCCCCTGCTGTTGTCTATTGCTGCACAGCATGGGAAAGGTGTTAAATTACTCTCCATTTACCATTACCTAAACCCCAGGGAATTCCCCAAACTGAGGGGTCTGGCAAATGGATCAGATTTTAAATGTCAAATGACCTCCTCCAGCCCAGACTTTTTCCATTTCAGTCATGGATTTGCAGTGTGCCCTTTGCATTAGCTTGCTTTTATAAAGTTGGAGGAATCAATTAACAGTCACTATGGAGTTTGAAACTACGACATAATGTCACACACCTATGGATGTCTGTCCACTTTGACCTCCTGAAAAAAACATTTTGCCAGTACAAGCAGAACAATTGCTGTCTGAAAGCTGAAGAGACAAAACTAATAGACCTTATTTGAGGAACCAGCAACAATTCTTCAAGCTTCCAGTATGGAAAGAGTTTGCCAAATGTCTGTTCTCCAAAGAAACTGCGGGGAAAAATATCCCCAACTTCTCCCTTGCTTTGTGGAAGCAGAAGTCTGTTATCTGCAGCCACTTTTCCAATTCAGACACACTTCTCAGTACTATTTGCATATCTACAACCCACACACTTCACTCCAAGGAAGCAGGTAAAATCTGCCACACTTAATAGGCTGAACAGTCCAAAGTCAAGTACTGAAAGTTGTGTTCATATAATGAACCACAGCCATCAAATGGTAAAGTTACAGTTGTCTGGGAAGAAAGGTGGGTGGAACTTGAGGCCTTGAAGAACAAGCTATTTCTTCTTGTTCAATGAAAAACAAAATACAAAACATGACCACTATGGAAAAATGGACACATACTTAGACCATGCTTCTATGTACAGTTGTAAATTAATTGGCATGCTCAAGTATATGTTATTCTAGAGGCAGAAAAGGAATCTGTGAGGTAATTGCAAGTTACTTTAAAAGTAAAACAAAAACAAGACATTTTAAAATAAGACGTGTGTCCAAATGGATTTGACCTGGGCCCCTTCCACACCGTTAAATAAAATTTCACATTTTCTGCTTTGAACTGGAATATATGGCAATGTGGACTCAGATAACTCAGTTCAAGGCAGATATTGTGGAATTTTCTGCCTTGATATTCTGGGTTATATGGCTTTGTGGAAGGGCCACAATTATCTAGATTACTGCAAAGCCCCAGGATACTCTGGAGTTTCCTATAAACTCTGGAGTATTCCCCATCTTTGCCT
Organism: Anolis sagrei; assembly: GCF_037176765.1. Lineage (NCBI taxonomy): Eukaryota > Metazoa > Chordata > Lepidosauria > Squamata > Anolidae > Anolis > Anolis sagrei. The sequence continues at coordinate 105,485,782 of NC_090021.1, read as the reverse complement.
AAAAGGTATTCAGAAAACTCAAGATATTTAATGGAAGCCCCAGTGTGTCATGGAGATAAGCAGTGCTGGATTCACAGCGATTCCAAGATGTTGTTTTTGGCCAGTGTAGACAAATCCAAAAAGTGTTATGTAAGAACACTTCTTAGTATAACCTTGTAGTGCAGGGATGTAGACTATAGGATCGCCCTATGTTAGACAGCAGTTCCCTCCAGCCTAGCCAACTTGACAAATGGTGAATGATAATGGGAGTTGAAAGCCAAGCACATTTAGAAGGCCACACACGAACATCCCCACCTTGTATAGCTGTTTATAAAGAACGTTACTAAGATAATATGTGTGAAGTATTCTGAACACATCATAAGGGAGATGCTGCTGCTGATGCTTATAATAATAATGCATTCCCACTTGCTAGAATGGAACAGAATTAAATAGTTAAAATGAGCATCTATCATTTCCTAACACACATAAATAACCTTTACACATGCATCGAAACAGAGGTCCAAAAAGTGTATTCACGCTATGGGCAGGCAATTGTTTTTGGAGAGCAATGGAGGCTGTGCCTGCATTAGCAGTATGAGTGGTTGATAAGAGAAGCAATGTGACACAGGGGAGACTGGCATTGCAGAGACGGCATTCAGCACACTCACTCAACTGATGACTGCAGCCAGCAGCAGTCAATAGGTTGTGGTGAACTTACTGGCATGAAATGGAAGAAGACACTGATTTAGTCAAAGTTTGATAGTGTTATTAAAAGCTGCTCCCCTATGACGAGTGGCTTAAAGAGCTGAGCATGTTTGGCCTTCAGAAGAGAAGGCTGAGAGGAGACATGATGGCCATGTATAAATATGTGAGAGGAAGTGATAGGGAGGAGGGCATAAGCTTGGTTTCTGCTGCTCTGGAGACTAGGACGTGGAACAATGGCTTCAAACTACAGGAAAGGTGATTCCATGTGAACATTAGGAAGAATTTCCTGAGTGTGAGAACTGTTCAGCAGTGGAGCTCTCTGCCTCAGAGTGTGGTGGAGGCTCCTTCTTTGGAGGCTTTTAAGCAGAGGTTGGATGGCCATCTGTCGGGGGTGCTTTGAATACGATTTTCCTGCTTCTTGGCAGGGGGTTGGACTGGATGGCCCTCAAGGTCTCTTCAAACTCTGTGATTCTATGACTCTAGGAGAAATAGCATCCAGTCTCTTATTTTTAAACGTTCAGCCCCTTCTTGTGCTATAGCAACTTGGCACAAACTATTGAAAGAAAAATAGATTCCAAACATAAGAAATTGCACTTTGCTGCCAAAAGGTGTAACCACATGCTCCTCTGCACCCCACAACAACATACGAACATTGATTTTCTGTGGACAATCAGATCCTGCAAAAGCTCATAGTTTTCTGTTCAGATTTTTCTGTGGACACACACATACCCCATTTATTTTTCTGCAATTATACTCAACTTACTACAACTCCACCATGGCAGTCTCCTACTGTTGCAAAAGGTTCCCTCAGAATTGTAGCCATTGAAGGGGAGAAATTAGGCATGGCCCTCCCAAATAATAATTCTGCTCCCAAATAACTTATCCTTCATTCCCATTTTTTGTCCATTGCAGAGAGTGAGATACCAAAAAATCACTCATATCTACCACTCTTAAATTTGCTGGGTTTTCATTGGTAACTTTGCCTGATCATTTTCATCAGATGCCTAAACTGTATTTCTGAATGCTCAACTGAAGTTATATTTTACTGCAATGGTAAAAATTAGGGACTGAAGAAAAAGTTATATGGGGAGCAAAATTATTATTCAGGAGGAACAATGACCTCCTTTTGTCACCTCCTTCATCTTCATGCTCCATATACTGGGAACAACCTCTCAGGACACCAGCATGATGCCACTTACCTTCCTTGGTTCAAATCCCACATCTGTGCTTTCTGTAATTTGGCCTGTAACCAGCCTATAACCTGGGCTAGTGACATGAAATTGAAACTACAGTTTGTTTGTTTTTTGTGTCAGGAGAGACTTGAGAAGCTGCAGTATGGAACCCATATCCAAGGGATCAGTTTCCATGATTTCATTTATCAATATCTGACAAATATATGTCCTTTCCAGCTGTTTTTGTTGATGTATTGAGATAAATTGCCTCTCTTATCTCAATCTTCCTTGACCTCTTAAGCATCTGCTCAAAGTTACAAAGGTAGTAACACAAGGGACTCCTTGAATTCCGCTCCAGAGCCAGAGCGGCACTTAACTTTATTCCAACATAAACTATTTACAGAAGAGCACAAGAACTCATGTTCATTCACATCTGCACACACCTGAAAAAAGCGCATTCCAATGTTATCAGTTCTTCAGCATCCGGCTTCCACAGGAACTGTCTTAAGTTACACTCTGGCAATACATCACAGCTCTATGCATTAACTCTTGCATGGCTACATCACACAGTTTAAACTGCAAGCAATATTTCACTCCATGTAAAAACTATATACTAACAGGTTTTAGGTACTCCAATATGATATTATAGCATTCATGGGCTAGAGGTCCATTATTTCAATAGGGTTCATTGTTTGTTTTGCATGTCCATGTGAAATCTGGCAAAGTGTCCCCTGCAATATGGAGGTGTATTGTACTGTTTTGCCTTATTTGCCCCTACTAAACCCTTCTCTGACATTTCTCTCCCATGCTATGTTTTAGAAATAGCATCATATCTACTAGTGAAAAATGTTGGGAGATGTAATCTGTAACCTCTGAAAGATCACCCAATTCCTACCCAGTAGTAGCTTTACATTATTTTGGTGTTGGGGCCAAAATCCTTATGTATTCTGTGAAGCATATTACATGGTGCTGCAAAAATGTTACAACTGTTGTCATTTTTTCTCAAATTTATATTTGTCTTGGACATTTATTTCCATAATACAGTCAAAGATTCCTGAAGTGGTGAGAATCTATGCTACCCACTGGGTTGCTGGCTGCACACAAGCAGAGCACATATTTTGAGCACAAAACAGTCACAAAATAGCACAGGCCTGGGCAATGGTTTGTTTCTCTTATTGTTAATATAAAAACCACAGGTATTGTCCATTAGGCTTTTGTGACGGCTGGGCAGACACATCCAACACAGCACTTGGGAGAACAATAAATGTGCAAGTTAAAGATATGGAGAGAGGAGCATTTCCTCAGCAACAAAATATTGCTTGAATAGTGCAGATAAGTTATCTCATTGCAACAGAAGTTATCTCAGTGCAACTTTTGAACAATGACATCTGGACACTCTTGTAACACATGAGGAGGTGAAATAGTAAAGTTATTGCACTATAAAGCAGATTACACAGCTCTTAAGTCCTAAGAGCCTTAACAGAAAGTTATTGCCTCCCTGGATTGTAGGGCAATTTACCTGTCAAGGAGCTGGAAATCAAACAGCTTGTTTGTGTTTACCAAAAACCCTTGTAGGGCTGACTGTGTTTTGTGAGACTTTGATCTGCAAGGAATTCAACAGAAACAGGTGAGACTCAATAGGGATACAATGGGAACTTGTTCCAGTAGGCCATAACGGAAACTATTTTGAAGAAGGACAAAAATCATAGAATCCTACTGTTGGAAAAGACCACAAAGACCATCCAGTCCAACCCTTTTCTGCCATGCAGGAATACATAATCACAGCACTTCCAATATATGGCCATCCATCTTCTGGAGACGCTACCATCTTCTGAAACAGCAGCATATTCCACTCTCAGACAGTTCTTACCATCAGGAAATCCTTCCTAATATTCAGGTAGAATGCTTCTACTCCAGATGAGTTAAGCAACCCTACTGATGGCATGACAGATTCATAGCTAAGTTGGGCTGATGAAGAGTATATCTACACTACTTTTACTGCCATAGTTCAATGCTATGGAACCTGGGAGTCACAGTTTGGTGAAGCACTCGTAGGCAGAGAAGGCTAAAGACCTTGTTAGTCTGAAGACAAATACAGAATGGTTTGTCTTCAGACTAGCAGACTAAATCCTCATTTGAGAGACAACTGTGTCTACAAATCTTACTCAGTTCTGACAGAAAGAAGAAAAATTATAGCCATCAAGGGATATAGATGCATCAGATTTGTCACAAATCTGATCCTCACCTCTCCTGCATATGTCCCACAGTGACAGTTCAAGGTGGAACAATAAACAAGCCAATATCCTCTTGTGCTGGTGTATTTGAGCAAATGTGCCAATATATTTGCCCTATGGGCATGAGGCATTATCACATATTGGTGTTGCCACCATATGCTATAGCCCCATAGATAATATATCTCAAGTAAAGGTTTATCCACCAATAAAACAAAAATATCCATGTGCTTTTGTGCATGCACACACACAATAAAAATTGCATTAAACCAGCAATTTAGCTTTAATTAATATTTTATGGTTTTTACTTATTTTTCATTATGATCTTTCTTGATTTGCCCCCTACTGCATGTTTCCTTTCCCTGGGCACAAAAGTGGTTTATGCAAACTTGTGTGGAAGTTATTTTCCATTTTGGTTCATGTTTAGAAAGAGATGAAGAAACAAGAAGCAATATGTTCTTTATGCAGTCATACAAGTTTGCAACTTGCCCTGCTGTTTCATTGTGAACAGAGTGTATAATCACACACCTCACCCAAGAGTTAATTTTTATTAATTTTAAAAATTAACGAAAACAATTATCTTGTATGTATCTCTATGGAGAGAAAAGAAGTGAGCATAATGCAAAATATTTTGATACTCTGGGATTTGGGGAGGAATGTGTCTTACATTTAAATGCAAGAAAAGAAAAGACAAGGAGGAGGCAAAGAGAGAGAGAGAGAAAATACCATGAAAATGAAACAAAAGCCCATGTAGTCTATTCTCAAGCTTTGAGTGTTTTCCTTCTTAAATAGTTCTGGTATTTGAGTGTTAGGCCATGACCAAAGTTCAAATAATTGTTTGGCCATGGGTAGCCTCGAGCAGGTCAAATACCTTCATCCTCAGAGAAGGCAAAATCCCTGAACAAGAAAACCCCATAAGGTTGCCTTAGATCCACCATAACTCATAAACAGTTTGGATGCACACAGCTACACCACAGCTCTACTACTTCCTAAGAATATTAGTATTGGTTATCAAGAGGCCTAAAGGTACCAGATCCTTTTTTGATCTTGGAAGCTAAGGAGGATCAGCCCTGATTATTCCTTGAATGTGAGACAATCAGTGAATACTAGGTGCTGTAGGCTATATTTCAGAAGAAGAAATGGGAAAAACCAATTCTGAGAATTCCTTGTCTATGAAAACTCTATGAAATTCACAGGCCTGCAATAAGCTGACAGGTAACCTGAAGGTACATGCACACAGGTACATTTAATTAAATCCTTCTCCTGCAGGGAGAATACATTTTTTTACAGTCCCAAATATTCACTCTATCTGTCCAAAGAGTCTGATTTCCCTCTGGAATAGCCTGGCCAGGAGCACCCCTGGGATTTAGGAAGAAAAAGGTGGGACCAATCCTGATAGTGTTATAGAGAGTGTCCCTTGGCAATTCCATTAAAAATGATATATTAGCATTAACCACAGTTGTCCAAAGCCTGTCATTCAAAGAGAAAATCTTCAAAAAAGAAATATTCCAAGCAAAGAGAAAGTTTCTCAAACTCTATTTTAATGAGTTGCACTCATTAATGGGAGCTCTTCACTTGCCACATTTTAAAAACACCTCCCAAATAATTGTAATCATAATCATGCTACTGCTAGTAACCAGATATTTTGAGGATGGTCAGATAATGATGATATGGCAATGCTATCTATGCATGTCTCTTCAGATGCAGTGCTTATTGAGTTTAATGGAACATTATTTTTAAAATGCTGAGAATTTAATACATCCCAGTAATGGTTTTAAGGTGTTCTCTAGATAAAAGCAAAGGTAGAAAAAAAGACAAAAATGGAAGAAAGATGATGAGCATAGCTAGGTTAAGTAAGGGTAAAAGAAAAAAAGGTGAGAAGGGAGGAGAAAAAAAGGTAGTTGCAGCCAGGAGATTTGGGACAAGAGGAGAAAGAGGACAAAATGAAAGAAATCAGATTAAGGAAGAAGGGATAAAAATATTAAAACTAGGAGAAGTATGAAGAAAAACCAAATGCAAGAGAGAAAGAGAAATCAAGAGGTAAACCACTTTGCTCTCTAGTCTTTTTCCTATTGCTGGCATGTAATTCCTCAGGCTAACCAGTTTTGTTATCCCTGTTCCATGTCTTTTATCATATTCTTCAACTATAACAAACATTGAATAAATAAAATGGCATTTTGTCGATCCTGCTTTAGCTATGGGTTTTTCACATTACTGGAGGATAGACTAGAGGATCTTGAAGCTGAGATTCAACTACCCACTAAAGGAGCAGGCTGAGAGTCTGATGCTCTGCACACTCCACTACTTTGAAGACCAGGTGAACATGCAAGCTGGACTGAAGGCAACAGGAACAGAGGTTTATTACTTCCATGCTTGAAAGGGTGTCTGATACAGAGTCTCCACTCCAAAAGATCCAGACACAAGACATGCAGTACAGTTCAAGATATCTTATTCTCTTTGAGGGATATTCAAAGTCCCCGCAACCTCCCCTGATTGGTCAGAAACTGTCCTGGTTTCAATCTGTGCTGCTGTTAGCTAGGGAAGCCTCATAATGTCAGGAGTGGATGGAGTCTCTTCCATGACTAGAAAAACAAACTGCTGTGATTTGTCAGTTTGAACCCATGGGCATTTAGAAAGACCACTCCGGAGAAGGGGGCAGACAGATAAAAATATGTGGAGGTAATATGTAAAATAGTCCATGATGAGATTATTGGCCAAGTCCAGTTTGCAAAAAGATTGAATCTTGGAAACACAGTAGGGCTGTTATGTAAAAATAAACAGTTCAGTGTAGAATATTGCTGTTTATTGTCTAGAAGTGGCTCATCTCTGGATTACCTTAGGAGACTGAAACCCCTGTTGATGGAATTAAGTTTTCCAGCTGTCACTGTCCCTTCTTGATGGATCCACTTCACAGTAGGTGGGGAGCCGGAAAAGCCCCTCAGGCAAGATATTTTGTTTAAGTGTTTCCCCAAAGCATTGGTCTGCATATGTGCAGATATGATTCCCTACTCCAGCATAGCTTAGTTATTTTTAATACGTAACATATAGGTGTGGATCTCAAAAAGGATTATAACCATGTGAATGTTGTGAATGATTTTTAAGAAAACAGATTTATAGTTTTGAAGCACATAGTGAAAGTCCTTTTGGGGATAGGCACTTTGTCTGGGGTTTATGGTCATGCATTTCCTTTTCACTTCTCTTCAGGTATTTTTTTAGTGAATGGTTAACTAATCCCTGGAATGTATCATTTCCAGGCCAGACTGCTGGAAATGAAGCCTACTACGGACCATGGAAATGGTACTGTTTCAATATTGCAAAGCTTCATATAATGTAAAGAATATATAAAATAATTCACATTTGACTTTGGTACTCATGTTTAGTTTATCTTCTTTTGGGGTGGGGCGGGGGGGCAGTTTTTCGACAACAATCCTAGAAGTACATTCCAAGGCTACAATTTTATAACTGTATGAAAATTACTGTGTAAACGAAAATACAACATAGAACCAACATATATATTGGCATAGAATAAAATATAATAAAGATTCAAAAAGAAAAAGAAACAAAGACATTACCTTGAGGCATCACAAGGTATCACAGAGGGAAGGGAAAGGTAAATTTATGTAGCTTTTCAAAATGGAGACTTTGTGCTAGGTGAAATGTCAAGGTCAGAAATACCCAGTGAGAAGTGAGTTGATGGTGGATAGGAGTTTATTAGTGGTGAGAAGCTCAAGGCACAACCACAAATATGTCCACCTGGAAAGACAAGTTGAGAGTATTAAACAGAAGCAGGGTGGCTGCATAAGGAGGGGTTTTTTTTAATAAAAAAGCTGTGATTTTTTTTGGGTGGGGGAGCATGTAAAAGGAATGGAAGAAAGAACAAATCGCTAAGGAAAAGTACAAATGGATAGACAACCTTGGTGGGTCAGGAGGGCAAAAGCTTCGAATAAGTGTAGGCTTGCAAGATAGATGAAGGATAATAGAAAGGGCTGTATTTGGCTTTTTGGCTGTATTCAGGGAAAGTGGAAGACATGGGAGATCTGCTGCAAGAAGATGATGATGAAATACTAATGTACAACAGAAAGAAAGTTCAACCCTTTTTTCACCTCTGCCTTATCCCCAAAAGGAAAACAAAGCTCAGCCTGGTGAAATAGCATGCATAATACAGCAAGAAGCAACAGCAGTAATGTTCCAGTTCTAGAAAATTCACTTTTATATATAAAATATTTATTTATCCTATTTATACTCCACCTTTCTCTATCCCAAAGGGGACTCAAGGCAGCTTACATAGAGGCAATTATTCAATGCCTTAAAACATAGATAATTCCAAAACCTTAAAATAAAAATCAAATTAAAATTAATACATATTAAACATTTAAAAACATTATATTCCATATTAAAATCATGCCATCCATAATCATAGTCCAAGCTGTTCTATAGTCATTGCACATATTCCAAATATGTTACTGCACTGCACTATTCTCCAAAAGCCTGATCCCACAGCCAAGTTTTCACTTTTCTTCTGAAGTCTAGGAGGGAGGGGGATGATCTAATGCCACTGGGGAGGGAGTTCCATAGCCGAGGGGCCACCACTGAGAAAGCCCTGTCTCTCGTCCACACCAGTTGTGCTTGCAAGGGGGGCAGGACTGAGAGCAGGACCTGCCCAAATTTTGCTGGAGGGCCACATCATGTATATTCTGGAACAGGATTGGTGACATTTAGAAATAAATGTGTAATCTTTATCATTTGGATTTTCAAATCTTCATATAGCTTTGTGTGTAGTCTCTTGCCATTATCTGAAAGTTGGATGGTAATTTGCCACTTTGCTGTAATCCTCCCTTGTTAGTTTTCCTATCCAGTTGGTTGTTTACTACTGTATTAAAATCTCCAAGGACTATGCCAGTATAATCCGTTGTGGCGCTTTCTTTGTATAATTTAGGGGGATCCCTCTGGCACAATATGGGGCATAAAGATTTACAATTATGATTTTTTTATTTGCAATTTTTATTAAAATAATTTTGGTTATTTTTGAGACAGTCTCACCAATTGCCCAAGTCAAGATCCAAAATACATAGTCTGAGGTCCAAGGCATGAAGGTTACCAACAAGATACTGGCTGTATGTCACGTATCATGTCCCACAGTTGATGGTGGTTGGTGGTGGCAGACCTAGCAGTTGGTGATGGAAGGGTTAATGTAAGTCTTAGTTCTAAAGGGCTGAGTAATTTATAAGAAACAGTTTACAGGTAAAAGGATTCAAGGATGGAGGCATGCAAGGGATAGGTTGCAGCTGGGTGTTACTTGATTTAAGGAGCTCATCTTGGGCTGATCTTTGGGAGAAAAGGATTTGTCTTATCTTGGTGTTAGATGCTGCTGGTTTGCCCCCAGGTTTCTGGATTTTCAGTGTCCTGACCTGTCTCCTGAACTCTTGGAAATTTGAATTTTTGGACTGGCTTTTGACTACAGTATAGACTCTTGATCCCTCGACTTTGCTAATTGAACTCTTGGCATTTGACCACTGGACTGGACCCTTTGACTACGGTGTAACATTTGCTATCAGTTTTTGTTTTGTTCTGTTTTGTTGTGGCTTGATGCTATATTTGTTTTATACTTTGGACTATCAAAACAGCCAGAAAGTCAGTGCTGCTTTAATTAAACTGTTTGATACAAACTGGGTGTTTGTTTGATTCACCTCTGCCTGAATACCAGCAGAGCCCTGGCATTGTGACACTGTAATTCTATTACAAGACATTGCTCTCAGCAAATGCCTGTTACAAACATCAGTTATTTATGCTGTCCCTAATAGCTTTTATAGCCGTGAGGTCCTCTTCTGAGCCAGCTGATTGGATTTTTACAGCTGAATGGCATCAGTACTCAGATGGGGCCAGGAGAAGTTAGTCAGCTCCTGCTCTTCACCTTGAACAGCCTCATCCTGCCCTGACTCAGTTACTTCTATGTCAGAAGGTCCCGAGTCCTGTTCAGCAGCAGTGAGCTCCTGCAGTGAGGATCAGGCTGCTCAGCATTTTCCCTGGATTCAGCTACTGAGAGATCATCCTATTCTCCATCATCCTCATCCAGCTCCTAAATCTTGACAGAAAGCGCTCTCAGAGTTAATGAGAGAGTCAAGTGTGTTAGTGAACATGCCATCAAATTGCTGACAAAAGAGTTACAAAGAGCCCTGGAAACATAATTTTTAGTGAAGTTAGAGAATTATAGCATTAACTGTCATGGAATTGTGGTCGAAGTTTATTTAATACTTTAAATATTCTTACCATTTGTATTTAAAGTTCTTTAGGGGTTATTATATTTGCCTCACATATAGAGCATGGGACCCACAATAAAGCACCATACATTCCCTTGTTGATTAATCACAAATTTCCCAAGGTATCTTCATATTATTCATATTTTTATTATTATTAACGATTTCTTACTTATTTCTTCCTTACTACTTCAACTGCCCTTTTGTTCTTTTCTTTTTCTTTTTCATGGATGCCATGCTCTTTGGAAGTTTGTTTAGACCAGGGGTCCTCAAACTAAGGCCCGGGGGCCAGATAAGGCCCTCCAAGGTCATTTACCCGGCCCTCGCTTAGGGTCAACCTAAGTCTGAAATGACTTGAAAGCACACAACAACAACAATAATCCAATCTCATCAGCCAAAAGCAGGCCCACACTTCCCATTGAAATGTTAATAAGTTTAGATTTGTTTAAAATGTTCATTATAATTATTGTATTGTTTTTAAGTGTTTTTTTCTCTCACTACAAATAAGATATGTGCAATGTGCATAGGAATTCATTCACTCTTTTTTCAAATTATAATCCGACCCTCCAACAATTTGAGGGACGCTGACCTGGCCCTCTGTTTAAAAAGTTTGAGGACCCCTGGTTTAGACTAAGTTATTGACATGTTAGCTTCCTTCACATAAATACAAAGGAGTTCATATTTGAATAATAGCAATTATATGTCAGAAAAGCAGAGGGGGGGGGGCGGATTTTAGAGATGCTTAGATGAGACAGGACCATTAAGTGTTGAGAACCACTGTTCTAGATCAAATAATTATGAGGTCTTTATGACATACCTTGCAACACTTCACAAGTAAGAAACATGTGTGGCCAAGCAACATTGGAATGCTGCCAGGTGCTAAAAATGATAAGTGAGGAAGAACAGATAGGCAAAAAAGAGGTTGCATTATTTTACTCTTCACTGAACTTCCTAGGAAAGGCAAGATTTCAACACCCCCTTCCCTTTCTCCCCCATTTAACTGAATGTGAACTATTTTTTGCACCGTTTACAGCAGTGGTTCCCAGCCTTTTTCTTTCTTTCTTTCTTTCTTTCTTTCTTTCTTTCTTTCTTTTATCTTTCTTTCTTTCTTTTTTTTTTTTTTGACCAGGGACCACTCTCCAACATTAGTACCAAAAGGATTATGAATGAGTTTTTGGTTATCTTTCGATTTGGTTTGGGGCACTGATTCAGAAATTTGTTTTGGATATACCACATCAGCTCTAGTTTCTGATACAGAACATATGCCATGGTTAGCGACAGGGAAGGAATGGCAGGTGGCACGAAAGGAGAAGAAATAAAATAAAGAGGAAGGAGCCCCGATGACCAGATTTTCGGCCCACAGGTTAAGAACCATTGTTTTACAGTAATTAAAGCAAGTCCAGGACAAAGGGAGGGCATTTTAAATACAGCTGACAAAGTGGGATAACAGAGGATTAAAGAGAACGGCCCTGCCAAATTGGGACATTTGGAGAGCATGTCATCAACAATGAAATAAAGAAGCCAGCATACATGCCCTTAAATTTATGCCTTGTTTCATCCTCTGGTCAGAGTTAAGAGCATACACCTCATACACCAATATGGATATACCTGTTTACAGGATGATATAAATCAACAAACAAAGCTATATTGAAATGTTTTTGTATAGTCTACCCACTGTCTTTCATTGTTTTTCCCCAGAATGTATCATGTGTATCAATTGCGATACAGAAATGGAGAATGTTGCCTCAATCAAACACAGCTAATTTGCAATCTCTCAGTATGGTTTTCTTGTACCTTTCTGCCCCTAGCGTTCCCTTTTCAGTTTAAAGGCAGCAATAGATATTACCATAATGTAGAATTGCTGGAGTAGATGTTTTATTTTATTAACAAGAAATGGCACTAATCATCGCCCCCATCTCCCTCTCTGCCCCCCTTTCTTTAGTTTTACCAACTTTTTACAGCAATAGAGCACCAGCTGGGAGAGAAAACCCTGCAATGGAGCCTTTTCTACTTAATCCCTTAATCTACAGAGTATCTTCAAACACCAGGAAGACCCTTTCAAGCCCAGCTGGAGAGTAACATCTGCACTGTCAGGAAAAAAAGGAAAAAGGAGCTCCAGAGGCAAATCCATTAAGTTGTGAGCTCAATCTTTCAAAATAATTTGTTTTTGTTGGGATTTGTTAAGGGCCCTAGCTTAAACAGGCTGGAGAATGGAATTTTTTGCTTCAGCTTTACCTTTCTCTAGTGCAGGAGTGGATAATATGTGGCTTGCACCAACCACAAGTATCCTCTGCTTGATTTTGCATCCACATGAGCTATGAATTTGGCTGCCCTCAAAAATATTTCACATTTTGATAAAACTGGCACTAGCTTACTATAACTTCAAGTCAACTTTACACTTGGCAGGCAGGTCCAAACCTTACCAATTTGCTACAACTTACCACAGCTATCAAGGGAGACACCTCAACAGCACACTGAGGTGGCAACTATAGAATGGATTTTGTAAAGGCATACAAACACACTGTTCACTTGTTTTTATAACAAATAAAACCCCACAGAACTAAAGCAGAATTGAAGAGACCGAGAGACAGGCAGTTCACTGGTTGGCCCCTTCCCTTATGGAATATTGTATCCCAAGATGTGGCTCAAATGGTGCTACATGGCTCCCATTCTTGTGTTTAAAGACATTTCAAAAACAGCTGTTCTTTGCTGCTTTTAATTTAATCTAGATATTCAAACAAGTTACTTCCAAGTAAATGAAAATGATATTGTTGCCACTTGTTATCAAGTTTACTTCAACATATAATGAATGAGAGGTCTTCAAGAACCCAGATCATCAGCAACCCATTCAGGTCTTACAAATGTGCAGTTATGGCTTACTTAATGGGATCCAAAACATATGTAATGGAGCCTTCCCCTTTTTCAATTGCCTTACACTTTACCATGTATCTGTTGTGACTCAGCTGGAACCACAGACTGATAGTGTTGTGACTCAGATGGGGTTTCAGAGTGACTCTGACGAGGATGATGGGGGTCAGGTTCACAATCAGGTTCAAAATGTTTCTGTTCTAGACAATGAGGAGCAGGGTGTGCAAGTTCAGTTTCCCACAGCAAGGAATGATGTTTTTGATACTGAAACTAGCCAGGTGCAAATGGACTCAGAAAAGGAGGACAGTTCTCAGCCTGATAGTAAGCAGGAAGGCAACCAGGCTGACACTAACGAGCAGCCTGACCTTGATGAAACAGGAATCTTAGATCGGGCTGACCGCTTGGAATTCAGAATTTGAAGGAGTGTGAGAATAGCTAACAAGAAGGAGGTCAGAGGCCAAAGAAATGCTTTCATGTATTGCAAAGGGTATTAAGCAATGTGTTTAAAAACAAACCTTTGTCAGAGCAACTTTTCGCTCAACCAAGCAGCTTGTGCCCATTTGTCTGGATTATCTTGTAGTTCTTGTGTCAATGGTCTTGGGACTTTGCCATGTTCTCATGAGATTTTGTTTTGTTGGTGTCTCTTGGAATCCTGCTTTACAGTGCTATGTTTTATTGATCTTTTGGAACATTACTTGCTTTCAATACATTTTTTTCTTTTACTTTTCAATAAACTACAAAGACTTCAGTCTGTGTGCAGTTTTGGTGATTTCAGCAAGGTGAATCTACTCTGAGGTGCAACAGTATCATCTTTTCTAATGTCATGTTGTTTTGATATTACAGTAGAGTCTCACTTATCCAACATAAATGGGCTGGCAGAATGTTGGATAAGCAAAAATGTTGGATAATAAGGAGAGATGAAGGAAAAGCCTAATAAACATCAAATTCCATTATGATTTTACATATTAAACACCAAAACATCATGTCATTATGTTTTACAACATATCAACAAAAAAAGCAGTTCAATACATGGTAACGTTATGTAGTAATAACTGTATTTACGAATTTACCACCAAAACATGCCAATGTATTGAAACTGCTCTGGATCCAGGTGGGAGGCAGACTGTGTTGGATAATACAGAACATTGGATGAGTGAAGGTTGGATAAGCAAGACTCTATGTAAAAAATATGACAGCTTCAGCTTAGTCATAGCTTGGCTTCTAATGAGAGTTCAGGCTGATTTGCTCTAGGACTTTTTTTTGGGGGGGGGGGTCCACAGTATCCCTAGAACCCTCCTCATATACAAGATTTCAGATGAGTGAATAGTCTCCTGGGTGGTTTTCTTCATGGTCCAGTTTTTATAACTATGCATAGAATGCAAAGGTTTTAGTCAATGGATCAAGAATAGAGAGATCGGACACAATTATGCAATATATTGCTCCATAATTTTGTAGTTATGTAGCAATGTAGTAAATCCAACTTGATCACCACAATCCTACTTACCATGCAGCAGCTGTTGTGATCAACAGAGATCTGTTCCCCTGTCATCCAGGAAGTGACTGACTAACATTGCTATCTCCTCGCATAAACCATCTTCATTGTGACAGGCAAAAGTGGGCTTCTGTTACAATCCCATTACACAGCAGAGATTGCTTGCATGAGGGGAGTTGTGGGAGTATTAGTCACCCATTTCCTGAGTGACAAAGAATCAGGACCTCCCCCCCCCCCGCCGCCTAACACACACACACACACACACACACACACTTATTGCTGAAGCTTCTAACTGGTAAGTGACAATTGAGAGACTTTCAAGGTCCATATGTATCACCAAAGTGAGGCAATACAAATAGTCATGAATGCATAATTGAGAGTTGCACTTTTGTGACTGTTTTGGAACTTTCAGTTGTGCATTTGTAACTACCCAATAAGAATCTGGCTGTGTATCAGATCTGGAAAATATAGGGATCAAAACAGATGAGACACTGAGATCATAATTCAAAATTGTTCACATATTTTCTCTTTAGTAATGCAACTACTTTAGAAACATGAGTATGTGCAATAAGACTTGCAAATGAAGTCTGTGTTTGCCATCCAATGAATAAGCACAATTTTGCTGTTAAAGTCTTCCAAGGTATCCCAAACGATTCCATATTTTTAAAAATTATTCTCACTATCCATGCATGTTTCTTCATAGATTTTTGTTGCATTAGAAAGTGTGCATATGTGTGTGTGTGTGCTGTATGCTTCTCATTATAAGGAAAAGGAAGGAATACATACATTTCACCATGAATCACCACAGTGGTTGCTCACTCAACTGTCACATTATTTTTCTCTAATTGAAGTTAGGAAGGAAATAAGAGAAGGCTAAAAAATGAATCAGGTCCCTTTTCCCCATTTCTTCCAAAAATTAAAGAGATCTTTGTCCTGTGTTTTACATGATAATGGAATAATCTGCAAGATAAGATGGAGGAAATCCAAATGATCTATTTCCATCATAAGAGGCTGGCATGTGGGGATGCAGGATAGAATTGAAAGACAGCGTAGGAAATGCAAGATGCATAGTTGGAGGAAATAAGGTATATTTACAATGAGATAGCTTTCACCCCTTTAAGAAGCATTCTTTCTAAATAGAGGCTCAGGGTCACACCTGTTTTGACTCATAGGCTCTAATACAAGGGTGTTACCTGCAACCTCCTGTTGCACAGCTTTTAAGACAAGTTAGAACACAATCAAAGAGCATCACAATGGATGCAAACAAAGGAAAGGTTTCCTCTTGTGATGATATACGATTAAAGTCCCAATGGAGAGCAATATATCAAACCCATGGAATGGTAGGACTAAATGGCCCAATGATGAACAACTTCCTTCAATTTACAATCATTTCAAGTAAAATTACTTTCTGAAAAAAATTACTCTTTCCTCCCTTGGAATTCAAGCTTCACTATGCTTTGGTGTCAACTTCAGAAGCATGATGAGGTCCAGAAATTGCTCTTTTAACTAGAGTGGTGAGGAAAGGGTGAGTTTAATGAAGCGTACACCTTATTGATTATCCTATTGGCCATCTCAAAAACTTTTGACAAATACATATACATACAGTACAACATAAGTTAAAATAAACAAGCAGTTAACAAGGTCCCGATGCAAATCAAATATCTACATCGCCTCTCTAGTTTATCCCAGTTGACTCTAAATATGCAGTTCCTAGCTGTGTTGCTTTAAATAGAAAAAGGGCTGTTTTATATGTTATTATAGCATTCTGACCAACCAATAAAAATGTAGTTTTAATATATGGATCCCTGTGTGGGTTGGTGGGTTTTTGGTTGTTGTTTTGTTTTTGTTGGGTTTTTTTTTGGGGGGGGGGTATAATGAATGGCTTTAATGACTTCATCAAATGGGGTGGAATCAGTGTTCTAGGACACTTTCAACCTGTTTGGGTGATGGAGGACAATGTCATGTGACTTCTGGCATAGGCCATGCCTCCAACTGGGGTGAAAGGGTCCAACGGAGCCAACAAGGGGTCTCCCCATGTGATGCGTCTTCGAGAGGGAACTGCACATGGAGTGACAAATTCCCCCTGCTGCTCCCTCTTTGCTCATCAGGTGTGACACTTCACCTGGCCTTTCTGATAAGGTTACCAAGACTTTAAACATGCAGGTCCTAATGGAGGGTAGATGACATTTGGGTTGTAATTCAAGCAGGGATGGAACCATATTAGTTCATGGACTCAGTCAGCAGTGTATCCTGTTGCTCAGGGCTTCCTTTGGATTTGCATTGCCCATGAGTTCCCCAAAGTCTTTTGGTATGTTTCTCTCCTTTTCTACCTCCCTTTCATAACTATTATGGTTCCATCCTGTAGAATAATGGGATGTGTAATTTGCAGAAGAACTAGAACTCTCTAGCTAAGAATTTTCAATTCCCTCCCCAAAAGTATAAGTTACAGAACTCCACAGGATGTCGCCATGGCAGCAAAAGTGGAATCAAAGTGCTGTAATTATGGAGTTTCAAAGGGTCCTAGGGGGGTAAAGAGCTTTCAGTGTCTTCAATTCATAGTTGCCTGCTACATTCACAGCTTTCTCATTCTTTTCTGATTTTTCTTTGACTTGCTCTCATTCCTACAGGATCTCCTTCAGGATAAACATCTCAAAATTCAATCTCATAATTAATAGCATGCAAATTTCATCTGAGTTTCCATTCCTGGTAAGACACAGCAGCCAGGATGCCCCAAGGAAAGACATCATGATACTTGAAATTAAGGCAAGCAAACTATAGGCACTCCAGATATTTGCATGATCGCTCTCAGAATTCCTCACAACGGGTCATGCTGGCTGGAATTTATAGGATACACAGTCCAAAACATCTGGATTACTCAGAAACTGAAACAAATAGTTCAGTAGAGAGAAAAATGCTTAACTTTCTTCCAGAATGACGTGCCACTCCTCCAATACTGGATGGTTTTACAAAGTCATAACCTTGACTTACCAAACACAAAAAATTTGAAAGTAACCTATCCATTACCCTTCCCACCATAAGGACCCAATATTTGAACAGCATACAACATCACAGGTTTTTTTTTCTTGGTTTGGATGTCATTATAGGCTTAGGTTGCTTTCTCAAGAAATGTTTGTATCCCTTTTTCTTAAAGAAATGGTCATTCTGTTGACACATAAAAGTTGGTCTGATCTCCCTTAAGCATTTTATTTCCCTTATGCAGGTTATTTCCAACATAATTTC
Organism: Anolis sagrei; assembly: GCF_037176765.1. NCBI lineage: Eukaryota > Metazoa > Chordata > Lepidosauria > Squamata > Anolidae > Anolis > Anolis sagrei. The sequence goes on along the minus strand of NC_090021.1, from coordinate 105,467,841 downwards.
AAATGTTGGAAAGGCCCCATTTCTCAAGAGGATGGTCTGGAGTCTTGTGCTTTATGGAGGAAATGGCAATTGATCGCACACATCTTTAGGGCAAGAGTTCTTCATCAGAAAATATGCACTGGCTGGAATCCAGGGAGTAGAGCACTGAAATTAACCAGTTTCCTATAGAAATACTGTTATTCAAATGAATTACCATTCCAGTTCCACACATCACAATTGAAGCGATGTTCCTACGTCATCAACTCTGCTGGACTGGCCACATTGTCTGAATGCCCAATCACCATCTCCCAAAGCAGTTACTATACTCCCAATTCAAGAATGGGAAACGTAATGTTGGTGGAATGGAAAAGAGATTTAGAGATGGGCTTAAAGCCAACCATTAAAACTGTGGCATAGCCACCAAGAACTGGGAAGCCTTGGCCCTTGAGCACTCTAACCAGAGGTCAGCTGTGACCAGGAGTGCTACAGAATTTGAAGAGGCATGAAGGGAGGGCAAAAAGAAAAAAATGTCAAGAGAAAGGCATATCAAGCTAACCCTGACTGTGACCACCTTCCACCTGGAAACCGATGTCCTCACTGTGGGAAAACATGCTGATCAAGAATGGGGCACCACAGCCACCCATGGACCCACCGCCAGGACACTACACTTGAAGGACCATTTATCCTCGGTCTACAAGGAATTGCCCAAGTAAGTACACATCACCAATTATATTGATACTTTCTTGTCACTTGCATTAGTGAAAAACACAATTCTATACTCTCCTTTGAAGTGTCCTGAAACCGTGTCTCACAATGCAGGTATATCTCAATTAAGGAAGCAGATGTGTACCTGGGAACTGCTTCGTAGAATCATAGATTTGGAAGAGACTTTGTGGCCATCTAGCCCAACCCTCTACCAAGAAGCAGGAAAATTGCATTCAAGGCACCCCTGACAGATGGACATCCAACCTCTGTTTAAAATCTTCCAAAGAAGGAGCCTCCACCACACACTGGGCCAGAGAGTTCCACTGCCGGACAACTCTCAGAGTCAGGAAGTTCTTCCTAATGTTCGGATGGAATCTCTGTTCTTGTCATTTAAAGCCATGCTCCACATCCTAGTCTCCAGGGCATCAGAAAACAAGCTTGCTCCCTCCTCCCTGTGACTTTCTCTCATGTATTTATACATGGCTATCATGTCTCCTCTCAGCTGTCTCTTCTTCAGGATAAACATGCTCAGTTCTTTAAGCCGTTCCTAATAGGGCCTGTTCTCCAAACTCTTTATCATTTTAGTCACCCTCCTCTGGACACACTCAAGCATGTCAACATCTCCCTTCAATTGTGGTGCCCAGAATTGGACACAGTAGTCCAGGTGTGATCTACCCAAAACAGAATAGAGGGGTAGCATGACTTCCCTGGATCTAGACACTGTATTCCTATTGATGCAGGCCAAAATCCAGCTGGGTTTTTTTTTTTTTTTTTTTGCCACCACATGACATTGTTGACTCATGTTTAACTTGTTGTCCACGAGGACTCCAAGATCTTTTTCACACATACTGCTCTTGAGCCAGGCGTCCCCCATTCTGTATCTTTACATTTAATTTTTTCTGCCTAAGTGGAATGTCTTGCATTTGTCCCCATTGAACTTCATTTTGCACTTTGGAATTGCATTGCCCATGAAAGTTGGCAAAAAGTTGGCAGCTGAGGAAGAAATAATAAGGAAAGAGTAAAATTAGTTTCCTACCCAGTAAAAATATGAGATGTTCAACATGTTTCAGCAAATTGTTTATTCAAAACTAACAATATGTGCATGTGAAATGAAACAACCAGGTCAGATAAGCCTTGAATAAGCAGATAAAAACAACTGAACCCCCCTGGAAATCACTTTGAAGCCTCTTCAAAATAGATCTAGGGATGACTTTTTTCTTTTGTCAACCTTCAATTTCTTATGGGCAGACTTAGAAAACTATGTCTTTTTAGCAATGCTGGGGGTAAAAATAAAAATAAAAAGGAGCTTCACTCTCAAAGGCTTTGTTAACTGAGCCATGCCTGCATTCTCTCTCAATATCTCTTGGAAACTTGAAAGATACATGCTTCCATTTTGCAAATTGTTCTAGAAAAATAATGGTCTAACTGAGGTCACATTAGCATGGAAATGAAGCAGTATTATTACACATATGCCATCTTCATATTTAATGGACAGCACTTGTGTAGCACACAGAAGCAACATAATGGGCAGCAGCGTTCCTTCAATGGTGTGAAAAGCAGCCCTTCAGCTCCTTTGCTGTGTCCCCTCTGTAAGAGCAGCTGTTGACGTTTAAGGACAGTATTCTGCTTCTCACCAATTGTTCCCACTTGAGCATTTATCTCACAGCAGAGCTGCAAAAGAGAATGATCCATTCTTCCATGCAGACTGTGAAGCCGTTTTAAAAGAGGTTAGCCATATGTGGCACTGAAAAGCCAATTTGCACTCTTCTTGTTTTTGTCGCATCCTTTATGAAGGTGCTCAAGCGAGACAGAGTCTGGACAACTCTGCACATTCACATACACTGTGAACAGCAACAGTTGTACATTCTTGTGTTAGGAACAGATTGAGAAGAACAACTCTGCTAAAAGGTGAGCCAGGTCCTGTTTTCTATGTCTTTGAAATACTCAGGAAGGACATGTGTGGTGGTGTCGGCGGCATCATACTTAGAAGATCATTGTAATTCTGTCTCACACTTCAGGCTCTTTGTTCCTGGGTTTCTGAGTTACTGCTGCTGACTGGCCTGTCGTTTTTATCATCCTTTGGTGACATCTCTGTAGCACATGACAGATGTTGGGTTAAATCTCATCAAGGGAGAATGGGAGTGTGTTTCACTTATATTTTAGTTTAAAGAATAACAGGGTAGTCAGGGATGTCTCCCTGAATGCTTGAGAAGCAGTTATCACATACAAAAGCTTGTACGAGGAAAAGTAATGCCTCCAACTTCGTAACTCCTCAACAGATGACAGTACTGGTATGTGGCAGGTACTGGCTTGTTCAGTAGACTCTCCTCTACAGTGCCATTTTGGTGGGAAGCCTTAGCATTGAATGGTTGTGTTGTTAAAGTGTGAAGTATGGAACCCTGCGCAGACGGTCAGTCAATGCGACTTAAGCAATGTGCAGTTATTGAATTATTGACAGCAAAAGGTGTCACCCCAAAGGAGATTCATCAGAGAATGCAAGCTGTTTATGGTGATTGTGTTGATGTGAGTACTGTGCGTTGTTGGGCGAGTAAGTTTAAAGATGTTGAGGTGGGAATATCTGACTCGCATGACAAACAAAGAGTTGGACATCCTGAGAGAAAATTCAAGCATAATTGTCATTTCACAAGACCGTGTGGGACTCATTATTGCTTTGCTTGGCTATCTGAAGATCCGTGCACAATGGGTTGCAGAAACAGAGTGTCGACTTCTTCCATGACGACTTCAGAAAACTTGTTCATCATTGGCAAAAATGTATCAAATTGTCTGGTGATTATATGTAAAACTGAATAGTGGTAGTTAAAGAGCACATTCTAAGGATTATTTCTACGTTTGATTTATACTCCCATCTAAACCCAAGTAACGAAGGTGGAGGCATTACTTTTCATTCATAAGATTGTGACTTTTGTGCATGCCTCCTATCTGCTAGACAAACTAATGGTCTACATCCCACTTAATACATTTCTGTGGGTTTGAATGAGCTATGTAACATATTGAACTTCTTTGGAGGACAAGATACTGACTCATGATAGCTCTTTTAAAGTTTGGAATAATGTCATGGAGCCACCAGCAGCCACAGCAAACTTCAAACTCAAACCTATCGAACAAAATTCTTAGGTCAATCCTCCATCCACAAATCCTCATGTCAGAAATATGTAGAATGCATCCAAATTCCAGTCCATCAAAAGTAGATTGCACAAAAAGAATGGTTTCCTGAGACATTACTAGTGAGGACCCCAATCTCATGAAAGCTCACATGCTCTTTCTGATTCCAGCTAGCATCACACTACCTTCTTGGAACTCCCTTCATCATTCATATGGTTGTCTATTTGCTGAGGCATTAGGCAACCTCTTTTATCCCACCTTTGCCACACACCCCCAAATCACTATCATCATGAAAAGTGAATTTGTCACCTCATTACCATACCACACCTCATTACCATGTTTGCTCTTCTGTTACTATTCATACATACAGTGTGCTCATAAAGGTATCTTTCTAGGCACTTCACTCCATACTTCTGAGGAAGACTTAAGTCTATGGAAGACTGTTTAAAAGCCTCCAAAGAAGAAGCTTCCACCACACTCTGGGGCAAAGAGTTCCACTGCTGAACAGCTCTCACAGTCAGGAAGTTCTTCATAATGTTCGGATGGAATATCATTTCCTAGTTTGAAGCCATTGTTCCACGTCCTAGTCTCCAGAGCAGCAGAAAACAAGCTTGCTCCTCCCTGTGACGTCCCCTCACATATTTGTACACGGCTATCATGTCTCTTCTCAACCTTCTCTTCTGCAGGCTAAACATGCCCAGTTCTTTAAGCCACTCCTCTTAGGGCTTGTCCTCAAGACCCTTGATCATTTTAGTCACCTTTCTCTGGACACATTCCAGCTTGTCAAAATCTCCCTTCAATTGCAGCACCCAGAATAGAGTGGTAGCATGACTTCCATGGATCTAGACACTATACTCCTATTTATGTAAGGCAAAATACCATTGGCTTTTTCAACCGCATGACATTGTTGACTCATGTTTAACTTTTTGTCCATGAGGACTCCAAGATCTTTTTCACACATACAGCTGTCGAGCAAGCCCCCCCACCCATTCTATATATTTGCATTTAATTTATCTGCCTAAGTGGAGTATCTTGCCTTTGTCCCTGATGAACTTCATTTTGTTAGTTTTGGCCCATCTCTCTAATCTGTTAAGATCATTTTGAATTCTGCTCCTGTCTTCTTGGGTATTGGCTATCCCTCCTAATTTGGTGTCATCTGCAAACTTGATGATCATGCCTTCTAACCCTTCATCTAAGTCATTAATAAAGATGTTGACCAGGACTGGGCCCAGGACTGAACCTGCTTATGGCACTCAGCTCATCACTTCTTTCCAGGATGAAGAGGAATCATTGGTGAGCACCCTCTGGGTTCATCTGCTTAATCAATTACAGATCCATCTAAACATAGTTTTGCCTAGCCCACATTTGACTAATCTGTTTGCCAGAAGGTCATGGGAGACCTTGTCAAAGGCCTTACTGAGATCCAGATATGCTACATCCATGGCATTCCCTGCATCTACCCATCTTGTAACTGTATCAAAAAAAGAGATCAGATTAGTCTGGCATGATTTGTTTTAAATAAATCCATGTTGACTATTAGTGATGACTGCATTCCTCTCTAAGTGTTTGCAGACCACTTCCTTAATGATCTTTTCCAGAATCTTGTCTGGTATTGATGTGAGGCTGACCGGACGGTAATTGTTTGGGTCATCCCTTTTTTCCCTTCTTTAGGATAGGGACCACATTTGCCCTCCTCCAATCTGCAAGATGATTGGAGAACAGGATAAGTCCCAGCAGATTGGAGGAGGCCAATTGCCAGTGGTTCCAAAATGACTTCCACTAGTTCTTTCAATACTTTTGGATGTAATTGATCCGGCCCTGGGGATTTGAATTCGTTAGTTTCAAAGGTGCCACAAGATCCCTATGCATGTGGCTTACATTGTAATGTGCACGTAAGCAGCACTAGGCACAACAAGACTTGGGGTTTGAAGTATATAATATTCCCCTACCACCACCAAGCATGTTTTCTGAGAATTCACAGGGACCGTTCCCTGTGCTAAATTTTCCAAAGTCATCTTCACATTCTCTGAGGATTGACACTTTTGCTCATGATAAGGGAGAGAGGTTCAAGTTGATGCTATAGCTCCAGACATGGGAAAGGAGAACATGTCTGGTCTTGATTCTGGTCTTGATTTAGTCTGGTCTAAAACTGTAAATGTAGGCTGATCTCAATATACAAAACTTGGCCACCATGAGATCTGTCTACTTCAAATGGATAGATACCAACTTTGCTGCATCCCTGCGGCATTCAACATTGTGAGGCCCGTGAGGCTGTGCTCATTTTATCTGGATAAGATAAGTATCTGTGATGTGATTTACAACACTGCCACTGATATTGATAGACATCAGCTTCAAGGTCTTTCTCAACATACTGAGAACCACACCTCATGCAGGAGAGATCTTTTCAAATGCTCACACCCCCCCCCCCCAAATTGCTCTTGGGCCTTCAAAAGATAGATGCACAGCATGGGACCCTAACCCCAGTCAGTTTAGCACTGCTCAGTATACAGAAATTCCTTTTTTAGAAAGTTTATATAAAAGGATACGAGGTGTGCAAGGATACCTCCTCAATTTGTTGCACCTCAAGTACTTGCTGAGGTCATTGTGAACTTTAGCCTATTCTCAGAATGGAGCTCAACTTTTAAGGGTTCCTTGAAATTCTCTTAAGAATGATATTTAATCATTCACAAAGAAAGAAAGAAAAAGAAAACTTCAGTCTCCAAAACACTCTCCCATCATTATCCTTCTGATTTTATTATAGAACTGGATTTTGCAATGGAACACAGATTAGAGTCTGCACAAAAGATCACAGTATTGTATTTGCCAGTAAGTCCTATTATAGATTATACAGCGATGGGACCAAAAAAGAAGAGAGTGAAAAGAACTGATTTGTACCAGTGATCACCTTTCATAGAGTGAAAGCTTTAAAAGCACAATCTTTTCATTTTCTCAAGAAACATCACAAGACCAGGGACATGACTGTATGTGACGGCCTTATCTTGTTCCTGTAAAAAGCCAAATGTGCAACAGTTTGTTAATAGGGCTGAAATGAGACCCAAACTATTGTCATCGATTTGCAAGGTAACTCAACAGCATTGTTAACAACTTCAACAAAGAATGGAACAGACTGAATGACAAACCTGGAAATCTACAGATGTCAGAGAACAAAGGGAGAAAGGATTAAAGCAGTTAATGGGGGGAGGGTAATACTGTTTTTTTTTTTAAAAGAAAAAAAAACATAAAGAGTCTGCCAAAGAGGTGGAGGAGTTGACGGCCTGAACCGATGAAACAGGGAAAGAATGATTGAGAGAAGAGAAGACAGTTTAGTGGTGCTAGTGATCAAAGTCTGGCAAAATTAACACTGATATTTTATATTCTTGCAGAGAACACACCTTAATATGAACAGTAATCAGGTTAATACGTAATATCATCATAATTTTCCAGTGCTTATCTTAATTTACATTCATCCACTAGTTGTAATCCTTGCAACAACAGGATTAGGTAAGTCAGTATCATTGTGACCCATAGTGGGGATGGGGGAGATTAAGGATTATGGATCAAAGACTGAGAGTGTTGGGGGTTAAGGACTGGTGATTAAGGAGCTGTCCAAGGTGCTCAGTTTTCTTCTCAAAACAATGTATTGGATAATTTGGACTAAAATAGTGAACAGATCAACTATCCTACTGACATGGGACCCAGCAGGCACTTAGTAAATTTATGGTATAGGTTAACCAGAATTTTCTTGGAGCATAGCTCAATCACTTAGCCACATGCCAAGGAATATCACTTCCCATGATACCTATAACAGATACATTTTGACAACATGGGAAAAACAACACATTATCACTAATGACATGATGTATAATTATTATTGGGAGGGAGGTCCCAATCCCAGGTCTTAGGAAAAGGCTTGTATGTAAAACTCATTCCCTTTTTAATGTAAACTGTATTTTTTTTATTTACTTTATTTACTGTATTGAAGTGACTGGCTTGATTTTGAAAGAGCTGGGGGTGGCCACAGCTGACAGGGAGCTCTGGCGTGGGCTGGTCCATGAGGTCATGAAGAGTCGGAAGCGACTGAACAAATAAACAACAACAACAAACTGTATTTATTTACTGTATTTCTCACCCCAAAGGGGATTCAGGGTGGTCTTACAATGAGCAGCAATTCGATGCCACATCAACAGACAATAAAATAAACATATATATTAAAACAAAAAAATTAAAAGCAATGTAAAAATTTAAAACATTATTAAAATCATGCAGTCTGAGAACATAGACATATTTCTGAAGGACTACAAGGATGTATCTTTTTTTTAAAAAAAAGCAAAAGAAGCAGAAAAGTAACATACTAATGAATTGCCAATAAAGTGTTGTTATGACAAAAAAAATGTCCAGCATCCTTTCTAAAAGTCAGGTTAGTCACAGAAAGAGGAAAGAGAAGCAGGGCAGAAGGAGAGAATTGTGGCAGAAGACAGAATAAATCTGGTGTATTTGGGGCTCATGATTTGCTCAAACCTGGCAAACATGCATTCAATGAAAACACCCCTGAAATAAAAGCACACCAGCAAGCTACCAGAAACCTGGCTCTAAGGCACAAATCAGCTACACTTGAGTGATAATTTTTTTCCGCAGACCCACATTTTTGACAGACCTTTCTCTCACTAAATGACAGTTCATCTATCTTTCTCTTATTTAATGCCTGTAAGGACATTTTTTAAATTTATTCTGGTTCTGGCCCAACAGCTGTTTTTCACTTTTTAAAGCCTTTTTGTTTCATAAGCCTAGATTCAAACCTGCTTTCTCTCCTTTCACTCTGAATCATTGCTTCAGTATTGTTTTCTTTTCCGTTTCCAAAAGGCATAACTATGCCTGTCTTATTCCTCCACTCCACCTTGCTTCAGGCTCTAAAATTCAATTACAGAATTTATCCCCTTGCAAACTAACTTTAGGGATAAATAGAAGTAACTATCATTTTATTATTGCCTGGTTCCTTGAAGCATCTCTTTTCTGCTTTCAACAGCTTCAAATCAAATAAGCTTGCATCTTCCTTATTTGAAATACTCCCAAAAAAACGAAGTTTTTTGCTGCCAGCTCTCCACTTACACCTTTGCAGAAAGGGGGCTAGTCACACGTACAATGCCGGTTGAGTTTTTCCTCAAAGAGCCCCGAAAGGAGAAGCAGAAGAGGAAGAAGTGGGAAGGATTCTGCTTACACAAGTCCCTTGTAAAAAACAGTCATCTCCAATGTTAAGGCTCCAAGAGAAAAAACTCAGTGGGTGCTGGATATATGACTTGTCCCCCCGCCCCCAATCTCCTCATATCCACATTCACTATGTATATGCAAATATAGGTATTCCAAAATCCCCAAAAGCTTTGGTTCCAAGCATTTTGATGAAGGGAGACCCATTCTGTACTGAAAAAAAGAATTCCTAACATCTAGTTTTACAGAATGTTCCTCCAAGTATTAAAATGACAGATATTGGTCACTACAGATTTCAAACTAACCAATTCCTGGTATCTTTGTGTGTTTTCACAACACTCAAAATCAGTTGTCTATGTAACCACTCTCGTCTGAGAAATGGTATGGCAAGCCCTTCAAAGGTGTCCTTCTCTGCCTTACACAACAATCCCCACTCACATTATATGCCTTCTGTTGATATAAATGGGCCAAAATAGTGGTTAGATACAATCCCAGACCTAATCAAATATAGCCTTTTTGTGGGTAACACTCCCTACTCTTGGCCTTATCTCCTTTGTTCTTCCCATCTATCTCCTATATGACCACTCATAAAGCCAGCTCGACGGCCCACTGGTGGAGAAGCATGTTAAACCACTGAGCTACTGAACTTGCTGACTGAAAGATTGGTGGTTTGAATCCAAGGAGCAGGGTGATCTCCCCCCGTTAGCCCCAGCTTCTGCCAACCTAGCAGTTCAAAAACATGCAAGTGTGAGTAGATCAAAAGGTCAGAAGGTAATGGGACTCCATGCAGTCATGCTAGCCACATGACCTTGGATGCGTCAATGAACAACACTGGCTCTTTGGCTTAGAAAGAGTTGAACATGACTAGACTTAATGTCAGGGAAAACCTTTACCTTTAAAGCCAGAGCCTGGAAAAAATTGAGTTTCCAGAGAACCCTAGGCAACCTGAACCACAGGCATACTAGTTAGGTGAGTCTTGCAGTTCTAATCTTAAAATGTAATTTTTCCAAACTCTGTGCTTCACACGTACGATTTACACTATTGACAAAGAATACTTGGTGCTATGAACAGTTGTCTTTCCTAAGTATATCATTCTTAGATTCTACTTTGTGATCCTACCTTTCTCTCAAGAATGTGACTCGAAAAGATTTGTTACGAAATAAATAAATGCTATCAAAAGGAAAAAATGTATAAAAGTACTAAAACAAAATTTGAAAACATAGAATCATAGAGTTGAAAGAGACCTTGTGGGCCATCCAGTCCAACCCCCTGCCAAGAAGCAGCAAAATCATATTCAAAACACCCCCGACAGATGGCCATCCAGCCTCTGTTTAAAAGCCTCCAAAGAAGGAGCCTCTACTACACTCTGGGGCAGAGAGTTCCACTGCTGAACAGGTCTCACAGTCAGGAAGTTCTTCCTCATGTTCAGGTGGAATCTCCTTTCCTGTAGTTTGAGGCCATTGTTCCACGTCCTTGTCTTCGGGGCAGCAGAAAACAAGCTTGCTCCCTCCTCCCTATCACTTCCCCTCACATATTTATACATGGCTATCATGTCTATACATGTGCATTAATGAAAACATAGCACCTGACCTGTTAAAAGCTGGCAAGTAAGATCATTTGCTACTGGCCCTATCAGAAAACAGGAGAAAATCTTTGCCGAAAGACAATATGGAGCAAATCAATTTTAGCCTCCATTGGCAGGCAGTTCCATAAACTTGTGAGCAGCTACAGAGGAAACTCTGCAGTAATTTTTCATATTGCCAATATAATGGGTTTTTAAAAAGTATTTATTTCTCTACTGATTCCTTTTATGTAGTTGGCACAAAGAAACTGCCATAGATCTTATTTTTCTTGGTTTCGCTTTTCTAACAAGGACATATTGGAGCCTTGCCATTTCTTTCTTTTCCTTCTCTTACAAAAAGCCCTCTCTATTATAAAAACATTAGCAACTAACCTTTCTTCCCCTCTCTTTCTCCTTCTCCTCCCCTTACCCCTAGCATTCTTTTATTTGCTTAAATATCCTTGACTGCAAGACATCTCGTACAGAACGTTCATCCATTTTTAATTCATTTAATCTCCTGGAAACCATGTACTTCTGAACTGAAGGGCCTCTGACAATGACACATATAGAAGTCTTTAGAGACTCAGCTCTTTTGTTGGATTCAGAGATGAGACTGTGTGGATACAAAAGACTCTGCTCCAATGAATAGTTGTTAACAGGACAGCCCATTCAAAAGCAGAAGTAACAGTTGTCTCCTCAACTCACCCCCATAAAAGAAAACATGCTGAAGAAGGGAGCACGTGTGTACAAATGCTGCCAGATTATCAACCAATGCCCCATGCTTTTCAACACTGCTGAGTCAAACTGAGTCCCAATCCAACCAAAACTGAATGAGCTTCGTGACCCCTGTCCTGTGGGTTTGGGTCAGACCTAGATCTTCCTCTGATCTCCATTATTAGCATATCTTTCCTAACTGGAGAACAGTGCATTTCCTAAATTCCTTTGATGTTTTGGGTGGCAATCATAACATGGAAACCAGTCCTTAAATAGGAGCTATCTAGATGCCACAATTTGTGCTACAGTGCCAAAGGAGATGTAGACAGATGGGTAGGGCAGGAACACAGTATGGCTGAATTTACAGAAATAACTGTGCATCTTCAAGGGGGCAACAGAATAGAAAACAAGTAGTCAAAGATTTCCCTATGCCATTCCCTCTTTCTCTTGCCTTTTCTGTTCCTTCTTTGCCTTCATCTCAGGTTCACGTCATCTCCTCTTATACACTTCTTATCCTCCTCCACCACCTCATTAGTGATGAAGCAAAGTGGTACATAACTAATATACTTTTAGGAAACCTCAGTGTTTCTGTCACTGAAATGTCAGTCTAATCAAATGTTCTATTAACTAAAAACAGTGTTTTCCTAATGATTCCAAACATCAGCTACCATATAACTACCACAGAAGAAGTGGGACCCTGGTGTCACACTATGATGGTCCACTTGCCCACAGGGCAGGGCTTTATAGAGCCAGTCTTGTGCTCCACCTGCATGGTTTTCTTCTTTCTCCCTTTGACAAATAAACCAAGCAATTAAGGATAGTAGTAGGTAAGTGTCTGTCTGATGTGTGTCCCAATTCCTGTCCCCATTAGGGGAGTAGTAGGGAGCTTGATTGCAGGCAAGAGATCCTTCCCCACCCATTGCCACACTTAACACATTTTTGACCTTCTCAAAGATCAGACTGGGAAAGAGGAGTTGCCAGAGGATCTCCTCTTCAAGGAATTATAGAAGTCCTCAGAGGGACACATTTCTTTTTGGGGTTGATAAGATGCATCTTCGGGATGAAAGGATTGTGACCTTAACAAAACTTCCTTATTTTCTTCCTAATTCACTTGTCCAGGAAACACAGCAGGATGGTACATAAATCAGCCTTAAAACATAACATTCAGAAACATTGACATTTAACTGACATTTAGGCATTTTGACCATAATGAATGTATAATAGATCCTCGATATCCACTGGGGTTTGTTACTGAACCCCTCATGATACCAAAAGCTGTAGATGCTCAACTCCCATTACATAAAAACTTAGATAAAATAGCAAACAACTCAAATGAGTACTAAGAGAGCCTGAGGATGTGTGAAATTGCAGAAGCTACAGTAATGTATACCTATACATCAGTGTAGTGTGCTCAATGTGTAGCTTTTTGGATTTTTTCCCTAGAATATTTTTGAGTTGTTGGTTAGTTTCATAAAGGTGGAATCAGCCTGTTTCCTTGGCTGTCCCTTTAAATATAGATCAAAACAGGGAATACAAATCAGAATACAAAAAGCAGCCCCTTTCACTACAATCCTGTATGTATTTACACAGAATGTAAATGCTGTTGTGTGCAGCAGGAGTGCATCCTAGCTAAGTGTATACAGAATTGTGGCAGACGTCTGATCTTCTAGGTTTTCAACCCCTCTCCTATTGTACATGAACAGAATTTGAAAGCAGTTAACAGATGCATCTTTATTCAAAGAAACATATTTTCAGTTGGTAGATGTATGAAATGAATGAGATGAAACAATGCTTGAAAATATGAATATTATGCAAATTCAATTGGGCATCATTGGATGCAGATCCCTGTCCAAAGTGTTTGTTGCTGTGTGCCTTCAAGCTGACTTATGGCAGCTCCCATCATAGGTTGTCCTGCCAACATTTTTTCAGAGGAGGTTTGCCATTGCCTTTCTCTGAGGCTGGTAAAATGTACCTAGTGGTCACACAGTGGGTTTCCATGGCTGAGTAGAGCTTTGAACCCTGTTATCCTGGAGTCTTAGTCCAACATTCAATCTACTGTACCATACTGGTTCTCAGGTATGAAATGGTCCTATCACATGAAGCATTATCCCTTTGGTATAGCAAGCTGCCTTGTACTTGGTTGTCCTATTTATCTATTTTGTCCAGTATCACAGAGCCTAATATATCTGAAGGTAGCAAACCTGCCCCAAATTTTAGTCTGATTATTACAGAAACCTAACCAATTTAGAGGGTAGGGGATGCCTCTTTCAAAGTTTGGACTAAAAGCAAGAGCAGATTCGGCAGGCTACAGATATAGTGGCTAGCTACAAACCACTTCTGCAGTATTTTATCTGGCTGATAGAATCATAGAGTTGAAAGAGACCACATGGACCATTTAGTCAAACCCCCTGCCATTTAGGAAAAGCGCAATCAAAGCATCCCTGACAGACGGCCATACAGCCTCTATTCAAAAACCTCTAAGGAAGGAGCTTCCACCAGACTCTAAGACAGAGGGTTCCACTACTGAACAGCTCTTGCAGTCAGGAAGTTCTTCCTAATGTTTAGGTGGAATCATCTTCCTGTTATTTGTACCCATTGCTCCTAGTCCTAGTTTCCAGGGCAGCAGAAAACAAGCCTGCTCTCTGTTCTCTTCTGAAGGCTAAACATACCCAGCCCTCTAAAATGCTCCTCCTAAGGTATGGTCTCCAGACCTTGGATCATTTTAGTTGCCCTTCACTGGACACCTTCCTGCTTGTCATGATTCTGCACTCCACATTTAGCCTTTCTACGATCAGTTATCTGATGTGTTCAGTGGGAGGTAAGAGAAAAGAGTTGAACCTGGTACTTTCACCAAGAGAAGTAAATGTGCTATTAATGCATTTCAGTCTCCCTTACATAAATGCATGGAAGACAAAGTAGTCCTGAGACTGACGACCTTGTCACACGGCTGCCAGTGTCACTCTGCTTTGTTGGGGCATAGGGAATCCAGTGCCTCACACCCCAGCTGAAGGCGATCACATGAGATGAAGCATGGAATGTGTGTAGAGCATGTGGCTTCACCCAATTGTGTCTCACAGCAACAAGGGAAGACTCTCATGTGCTAGCTCCACCCTCACATGTGCCAGCTCCACCCTCCTTAACCCACGGAGGTGCACCAGCATCATCTGATGCGAGCTGGCTGGCTTGGTGGGGACCGGGGCTAAATCAGCACATGCCACCAAATTTAGCCCCATTTGAAGAGGTCCCTAAAGCTACACTTAATCGTGTAGTTCTTCTTACTTCCATTTTATTTTCTCCACTTTATATTTTCCTGGTGGGAATGGAAAATTTCCCAGAGCAGAGACTGAAATGGGAATGAAGGAGAGGGAAGCATCATACCTTTTGGCAATCCACTTACAAAATATATCAGCAGCAGCCCACAAAGGTAAAATTAATGGGATGAATATGGAATGACTCCCTTTTTTATCTGGAGGCTGAGCTTCCTGCTTTTAATGCATCTATTCATCTGAATGGTACTAAATATGAATGATGGGATGCAGAACACCCTTGGAGCACAAAATCCTCTTAACGTTGCCTGTTCTGATATAGAGCAAACTCTCTGCCCAGCATGAAGCTTCCTTGGCAAAAAATTTGCATTATGTTATTGATCGTCTGGTATTTTTGCACGTTTGACCTAAGCTCTTTTGACTCGTTTCTCTTTAACTGGCATACTTGTCAGCTGTCACTCGAGCTCTAGCCTGATTTTATTGACAGCCCTTTCACTTCAGGATGGGCTGGCATCAGGGTATATTATATTTCATTCTTTTCACCTGCTGGATGGAGTGCCAGAACAGCCGGGCCGCTTCACTGGGAGGTTCAGTCTTTTCTCCCCCTCACCAGCCCCACCCCTTCCTCAGTCTCCCTGGCCTAGCTCCTTTCCTTCAGTCTTTTGTGTGCTCTTGAAAGAAACTGGCATAATCTCTTCTTTGACTCTTTCCCCCAAAGGCCTTATCCTAAAGGGCCTGTTCTTTTCTGCCTTTATTGCTTTTCAGCTATTATCTGATATGCTATCTTCTTTTTAAACTGTTCTATCAAAGTCCCATTTTAACAGCTCAGCAGATTGCCAATATGGCTTCTTCCTGTACAGGCAGTCCCCAAGTCATGAGCAAGATAGGTTCTGTAGGTTTGTTCTTAAGTTGAATTTGCATGTAAGTAAGAACAGGTACATTTTTAAGTCTAACTCAAGCCATACACACACACACACACACACACACACACGTATATGTATATATAAGCTTTGCATACCATAGGGAAGGCTTAACAACCCCATGTCTTGTGTCCCAAAGCGGGAATACTTCTATCCCTAAACACCACACCAGTTCACTAAAATCAGAAAGCATTTTACTGAAGGATATATGTAAGCAAAGCAGTAAAAATGGCAGAAACAGTATAGTCCAAAACAGTATACTCTCAAAGGTAACATAGACCATAAACTTCAAGGTACAAAGGCAAAAACACAAGATCCAAGGTTGCAACATCCAAAAGGACAAGACAGCATGGATATCCAAATACACAGAACAGGAACCTGGCTAAACTTAAAACCCACTTGGAAACAAGACGATCATGATATTTCAACGTTGACCAGACTGAGTTAAAATCCTTTCCCTGTCTCATATAAAACTTTTCCTGACTCATGAAATGAAAGGAAAACATTCGGTATGCCTTTACAACCAGATAAGGATTTTTTTCCCTTCTTTTCTAATAGATAGGCTGACCTTCGGTGACCTTGGGAACTTTCTCTTAGTTTACAAAAGTCCTGTTTTCTATCTTCAGTCTCATTAACTTCTGCACCTGACAAATCACCCTTAGAAGACAGTGTCTCAGAGAAAAGCTGCTGTGGGCCCCTTTCAGGAATTTGAACTTGAGAATCTACAGGAGATGCACCCCATTCATGAGAAACCTCAGACCTTTCAGCAAGGCCAGAATCAGGCCTTTCAACAAGGCCAGGACTTGACATCTCTGACCCAGGAAAAACCATAATCCCATATCAGAACCAATCACAGGTTGAACTACAACACAGTTTTTGTTGTCTGTTTTCCTGTTCAGAACATTTCATCTCACTTTCTGTCCCTGTGATAATTGAATTTTGAAAAATGTGGCTTGTTGTGGAAACAAGAATTGATGATAACGCTTTGGTGGAGACACTTTTCTCCATGATAACTTTTTCAGGAGTAAATTTCCCTTCCTAGAGGCAGATTTCCCTCATTTCCTATTGTCTCAGTCCTGTTCTTAACTATGAGTTGTTTGAAAGCTGGATGGTTATAATTCGGGGACTGCCTGTACTGCAGAATGGATCAGATTGCAGCCGATTGCAATCCCTGAGAAAAGGTGTCTTAAGTTTCCCTCTGCTATTCTGCTCATTCATTTAAGATAGCAGCAACAATCACTCCTCCTGGATCATGTAAATTTTATCATTATAGGCCCCAGGCAAAGTAGTGCACTGGATCCTACCTACACAAACACTCGCACAGGAATAAACATGTAAATTATTGATAAAATAAACTTATATTTATTGGTACCACCAACAAAATCAATGCTTGTTTTCTCTTTCTCCTCTGCAGCTCGTTTCCTCTTCTGTCCGCCACTTTCTTACACTTCTCCACCACAGAACAGAATTCTTGGAACTCAAATAATGGAGATTCTGCTTTTTTTTATTTTTTTTAATAATTTTTTTATTGCAGTAAAATGTGAATACATGGAAAGTGGGGGAATAATTGTGAAGGAGATAGAAAAGTAGGAAATAATAG
Organism: Anolis sagrei; assembly: GCF_037176765.1. NCBI lineage: Eukaryota > Metazoa > Chordata > Lepidosauria > Squamata > Anolidae > Anolis > Anolis sagrei. The sequence goes on along the minus strand of NC_090021.1, from coordinate 105,450,771 downwards.
TAAGCAAGAAGTAGGCGGTGAAGGGGGAGGGGAGCAAAAGAAAAGAAAAAAAAAGAAAAAATATCCAAAAAGAATCAAAGAGTCCAATAAAAAAAAAAAGGTCAAAAATCAAAAGTCAGAATAATAGTAAAAGTCAAAAAATAAAAATAAAAATAAAAACGTGGGTGGACTTCCATCTGTTCTTTGAAGATCTTCTATGTTTGTTTGAAAAAACAAGGTGTAGAGTTAAAAAAGAGATAGTGAGAGCCGGGTAAGAAAAAAAAAAAAGACCCGGCTTTCGTTCTCAGTGTTTCAGACTGCTTTCCTGTGGCACAGTTGTTTATCTTCTAACTTGTTACATATTAAGAAATGACCTCTATTTTTTGTTGCTTAAAATAATTTTTCACTGAGTCCCAGTTTGTTTGTTTTTTCGGTTTTCCTTCATTCGGCATTAGCCAGTATGTTAACTCATCCATATTCATTATTTCAAGTATCTTGCTTTGCCATTCTTCTATTTGTGGTATTTCTTTCAACCTCCAATTCTTGGCATAGACAATTCTGGCTGCTGTGATTAGGTAATTAAAAATAATGTCTTTATTTTTGTCTCCTATAATATCAAACATTCCCAACAAGAAGAACTCTGGTTCCTTTCTCATTTTTATGTCAAGTATCTTTTGAATATCGGTATGTATTATTTTCCAATATTTCTTAGCTTTTGGACAAGACCACCACATATGAAAGAAGGATCCTGTGTGCTGTTCGCATTTCCAACATCTGTCCGATATGTTTTTGTGGAATTTTGAAATCTTTTGTGGTGTAATATACCATCTGTGTATCATTTTTAGTTGATTTTCCTTCAAGTTATAGGAGTAGGTGTATTTCATTTTCTGATTCCACACCCTCTCCCACTGGTCTAAGCGAATTTGATGTCCTATGTTTTGTGCCCATTTAATCATAGTTTCTTTTATTTGCTCGGTTTCTGTTATCCATTCTAATAATTTTTTGTAGATTTTTGTAATTATTTTATTATTTGTCCTCATAATAGTGTCCCAGAAACCTTCTTTAGCCCCAAAGTTTAGTTCTTTGTCAATCTTATAGCAGTCCCGGATTTGCCTGTAGTTTAACCATGATAGGGTAGTAAAAATTTCTTTAATCTCATTTTCTTCTTTCAATTCATATTTCCCATTCTCTTTCCTCAATAAGTCCTCATATGTTGGCCAGGTCTCCCAGCCTAGCTCTCTCCTGTGAAAAGCTTCCAGAGGTGACAGCCATAGTGGTGTGTTACTGTAAAATCTTCTTTTATATTTTTCCCATATTTTAATTAGTCCCGCTCTGATGTAATGGTTAGTAAAGTTTTTTTCAATTTTAATTTTATCATACCACAGGTAGGCATGCCAACCCCGTCTCAGATCCGCCCCTTCTAATGTCAACACATTCTTCTTTGTTAACATAGTCCAGTCTTTAATCCAGCTAAGTCCACATGCTTCATAATATGTTTTCAAATCTGGTAATCCAAATCCGCCTCTTCTTTTTTCATCCAGTAAAACCAATCGTTTTATTCTTGGTTTCTTCCCTTGCCATATAAATTTGGAAATATCCTTATTCCATATATTAAAGATATTCATATTTCTGATTATTGGCAGGGATTGAAAAAGAAATAGCATTTTTGGTAGTATATTCATTTTGATTACCGAGATTCGGCCTAATAAAGATAATTTAAGGTTTTTCCAGTTGTCCAAATCTTTTCTAATCTCTTTCCATTTTTGTTCATAGTTATTTTTCAATAGTTGGGAGTTTTTGGCTGTCAGCGTAATCCCCAAATATTTTATCTTTTCGACTACCTGGAATTCTGTCAGTTTTGTGAGTTCTTCTTTTTTGCTTTTTGAGAGATTTTTTGTTAGTACCACTGTCTTTTTCTTATTGATTTTTAATCCTGCTACCCTCCCATATTGCTCAAATTTGTCCAACCATTTTGAAATATTTTCTGTTGGATTACTGATGATGCAGATTATGTCGTCTGCGTAGGCTCTTACTTTATAGTTTTCCTTGTTGATTCTGATCCCTCTTAATTCTGGGTCGTTTCTTATGTTATTTAGTAAAATTTCTATTGCCATTATAAATAAAAGGGGTGATAATGGACACCCCTGTCTTGTTCCTTTATTTATTTTTATATTCTTTGATTCTTGTTGGTTTATTAAAATTTTAGCCTCTTGAGAATCATATATTGCATCTATGGCATTGATAAATTGGTATCCGAGGTCTATTTCCTTCATTAAAAATTTTAAGTAATCCCAGTTAAGGTTATCAAATGCTTTTTCAGCATCTAAACTAAGTAGAGCTAATTCTTCTTGATTGTGTCTTTCGTAATATTCGATTGTGTTTAAAATAATTCTCACATTGTCTTTAATTTGCCTATTTGGGAGGAAGCCAGATTGTTCTTCTTTTACCCATTCATTTAAGAAGGTCTTTAGTCTTTCAGCTAGAATACTCGCAAAAATTTTGTAATCTGTGTTTAACAAAGAAATAGGCCTATAATTCTTGACATCTCGTGGATCTTGCTTTTCTTTGTGTATCATTGTGATGTGGGCTAGTTTCCATGATTCTGGTATTTTATTTTTTTGAGTCAGGATTCCATTCATTAATTTTAATAAATGTGGGGTTAGTTCATCTTTCATAACTTTATAGTAAGATGCTGTAAAGCCGTCTGGGCCCGGAGCTTTGTTCCCGTCCATTTTACTTATTGCCTTTTTAATTTCTTCCTCAGTTACTTCTTTATTCAGTTTTAGTCTTTGTTGGTCTGTTATTTTTGATAGATTTTGTTTACTTAGGAAGGCCATAACTTCTTCTTTTTTTATCTGATCACTAGCATAGAGTTTTTGGTAGTATTTAAAGAATTGTTTAATAATATCTTGGTTGTTTGTAAAATGTTTGCCCTCTGTTTCTATTTCTGTTATTATTTGTCTCTGTTTCTTCTGTTGGATTTTCCTGGAGAGCCATCTTCCAGGTTTGTTTGCGTGCTGGAAGTCTCTTTGTTTAATGAACTTCAGCTGTTTAGCTAACTGTTCTGTTTCTAATTTCTCTCTTTGGATATGCCAGAGTTTTAGTTCTTGTTTTATTTTTTTGTCAGTTGGGCTCTGTTTTAATTTTCCTTCTAGTATATTAATTTGTTGGTTTACCTTATCCATTTTTTGTCTTCTTAATTTTTGTTTATTTGCATTTTGTTGAATGAAATGGCCCCTCATTACTGCCTTACTGGCATCCCAAATTGTCTGTATTGAAACCTCCTGAGATGAATTTAGTTGAAAGTATTCTCTTAAAATTTCTTTATTTTTGTTTATATCTTCTTCAGATTTTATGAGATTGTCATTTAATCTCCATCTATAGGTTTTCTTTGATTCATTTAATATAAGTTCTATGGGGCAATGATCTGATATTGTTCTAGGTTGGATCTTAATATCTGCTGTCTTTGTAAGTATATTATTTGAGGCCCAGATCATATCGATCCTAGACCACGAGTCATGTCGATCTGAGAAGAAAGTGTAGTCAATTTCTTTTGGGTGTATTTTCCTCCAAAGGTCATTCAGATCAAATTCTTCTTTCAAATTTAGAAATCTTTGAGGTAATTGGTTCATTTTACTATTTTGATTCTTCTTTTTATTTTTTGATTTGTCTAATTTTGCTTCCATTACCCCATTAAAATCACCTGCTATAATTAAGTTATCAAATTTCTGATTGAGAAGGTTTTCTCGTAGATCTTTAATGAACCTTGTTTTAGGCCCATTTGGGGCGTATATATTACAGAAGAGCATCGTTTGACCATTTTCATTTAGAGTTATTCCAATCATTCTTCCGTCCTCATCTTTGAAGGCTAATTTAGGGTCTAATTTTGGGTTTGCATAGATGACTACTCCTCTTTTCTTCTCTTTAGCTGCTGAGTAAAATTCCATCCCTATACTTTTCTGGGTTAAGTTTGAGACTTGTTTCTGATTTATATGAGTTTCTTGAAGTGCCACTAAATCGAATTTACCCTTTCTTATTTGATTAAACACTTTTTTCGTTTAAACGGGGAGTTCAAACCATTGATATTAACACTCCAACACTTCAACTGCATCTTTAATCTTTATTTATTTAGTTTCGTTCAGTTGGTCAAGGTCCAGCTTAGGAGGGTTTGGGGTCATGGCCATGGTCAGCGTCGGGGAGAGGAATCTTGCTCTTTTCGTATCCCTGTCATCCGGATCATTTAGTGACTGGTCTCTTTCTATATCTCTCAGCAACTTTTTGTGAAAATTTTTTGCTTTGTCTTCAGAGGTGATCCAAATTCTTTCCTCTTTATATGTTACCATCATTCCTTCTGATCTTTCCCATCTAAATCGGATCTGATTCTTCTTTAATTCATCCGCTAGAAACTGGTATTTCTTTCTCTTCATCAGCGTGCTTATTGGGTATTCTTTCAGAATAAGGACTTTCTTCCCTTTATAGGACTGGGGATTCTTGTTATTTTCCCTCAGTATTTCTTCCCTCAAGCTTCTTCTGGAGAAGTGCACTATGACGTCACGGGCCACTTTATGTTTTTTGGCATAGCTTGTCATTATTCTGTATGATTTCTCAATATCGTCTGAAATGTCTTCTTCTGTAGCTTCTAAGAGATCAGCTATTATTTTACAGATCTTACTTCTTATGTTTTCTTTCGGTTCTTCCTCTATATTTCTGAATCGTAATTGAAATTCAGTCTCTTTTTGTTCTAATTTCTCTTGCCTTGCTTCAAGTTTGCTACAAGTAGCCTCTAAGGTCTTCACTTTTTCTTGCAGTATGTCTTGTTGTTGTTTTAGTTCTTGTTTATCCTGTTTAATTACATTGATATCAAGTTGTACTGAATTATAATTTTTTTTCATTTCACTTAATTCATTTGAGATCTCATTTTTCATCTCCAGCATTTTTTCCTGAAACTTTGTCTGATTTTCTTGGGCTACTTTTTGACTTTCAGATATTCTTAGTATTTCTTTCAAGATATCTTTTAGATTCGGATTGTCTGGAAGAGAATTTTTTCTTTGTGGTAGTTTTGGTTCTTCTTTTTCTTTTTCCGGTTTTGTCTTTGGTGTGGTCATTTTGTCTTTCAGTTAATTGTATTCAGTTAATATATTACTTGATTTAATAGCTGTATGTTACAGAGTTGTAATTTGTATGAATTTCTTTAAGTTTATTAATAAATTCAAAAATATGCAAATTGATTTATCTAGTAATTGGTGTAATTTTTAGAGTCCCGATTTTGTGGACTTTTGCTAAGGTACAGTATTTATTTACAATAATTAATTCTTATAGTTCCAATTGACTTAATTACCTTGATTACCTTGATTTTAATTATTTCATTAATTTAATTGTTTCATTCACTAATTAATTGTTTCATTCAGGTAATTAATTGAAGTTGGCTGAGTCAATTGGAATTGATAGGAAAAATTCAGTTAATATTAGGGTCTTTAATTTATCTTCTTTCTTCTATTCTTCACCCAAAACACCTCTCCGTTGCTCCCCTGCTATGCACCAATTTCTTTAGTTTTGCTCGGTCTGTCGTCAGCGCTTTGGATCTCCTCCGTCGTCCCCTTCAGTCCGTCAGTCCTGTTGTCCTGTTGTCCGTCGTCCGTCGCTCGCCCTCACTTTTCACCCCTCACTCCTTTAAACTTCTGTCCCTCGCCGTCCCTTGCCGCGCCGATCCTCTTCACTCCGTCTCCGTCGCCTCCTCTGTCCCCGTCGCCTCCTCCGTCTCCGTCCCCGTCACTCCGTCGCTCCGTCACTCCGCCTATTACTTTTTTTTAATTATTATTGGTTGATATTGTCTGTGTTTGTATTTGTTAGGTATTTATTTACTTATTTACTTATTTTATTTTGTGTGGCTTTTCTATTAGATGGAGTTACTTTATACTTATATTTGTATTTCCAGCTTCCTTATTGTCTAGGAGTCTTCTCTGTAATCAGGTTTGTCCCTCTATCTTCTTGTTTCCTGTTTCCTGTTCTCTATGGTCTTGCTTCTTCTGGCTGCAGCTTCCTGTTTCCTGTTTTCTTTCGCCAGTCAGTGAGTTGACTCTCTAGCCACATACACTTTCTTGTAACTTTGCTTTGGGAAGGAGGGAGCGTAGACAAAACAAATCCTCTCTCAAGGTCAGTATTTTTCCAAGATGTCTCTTTGTCTTTCTCTGTCTCCCCCCTCCACCTTTCCAAGTTTACTTCTGTAAGCCTTTATTTTTAACAGAAATTTCTCTTCTGCTTCTTGCCTTTACTAATTATCTTTCCTTTACTTTTGGAGAAAGCTGCATTAATCAATTCAGGGTCTTTTCCAATTAGATTATTTCTTTTAATTTCTGTCCCCTCCGTAGGGGTAATTAGTTCTTATCCTTCCCAGGAAGCTATTTGATCTTCAAATAAGAGATTCTTTCTTTTAAATACTCACTTTGTGCTGCTTATCCTTTCTTTTCTTGAAAGTGGAGGCGGCCAGCAGTGAGCCGGTTATACTACCGGCGCTGTCTCTTTAGCGGCCCGCTTGCCCTGTGGGCACCAGAGTTCCCGGGTCCGTGGACCCTCGCCCTTGAGGGGAGGGGGTCTCCTAGACCATCGGATGGTGCCCTGTGGGTTTAGCAGTCTGCCAGGTCTTTTCCACCTGGCAGAGGGAGCCTCAGAGAGGCTCTACCCGGTCGCAAAGGCGATGGCACTCGAGAGCTCTCAGAGTGCCCGTCCTGCCGCCATGCCATCCACCCGGAAGTCCCCGAGATTCTGCTTTTGATAATGGAAATTCACACTGTCACAAATTTTTGTCCCCAGCCATTAATTACCTCCTGCGAATTTGTTACAATATTCTGCTTCCATAATATTGCAAGCAATAAGAATGATAAACATTTCTCTTGTGAATGTAGACACGCACATTCTCTGTTACAAGTAATATTTTTTTTCTCCTACTGAGTTAACAAGAAATTTGAATATTGAGGCAGGTGGTCAGAAAATTAGTGTTAAATTCTGGTCTGTGCATAGATGAGCATGGGGCCCCTATGTTTGTGGGGCCCTCAGACAACTGCCCAGCATGTCTATGTGTTAAGACAATACTGCTGCATAATGATGTTGTTATTCATCCAACCCATAGCTAGATACATCTCCACTGCTCTCCACACTTCAATGGCCACTTAATGGCCAAGGAGGGAAACAAGAGTAAGGAAAGTTTTGAGATTATTAAAGGCTATACAGGAAAGATAGTGATGGTCATGAAATCATAAAGTTAGAAGAGACTACAAGAGCCATCAAATCAATTCATGACAGAAGGCTATCCAGCCTCTGTTTAAAAACCTCCAGAGAAGGAGACCACCACATTCTGAGGCAGCATATTCCACTATCAAACAACTCTTACCATCAAGTTATTCCTAATGTTTAGGTAGAATGTATTTTCCTGAGGCCCAAATCCATTGCTCTGTGTTCTAGTCTTTTCAGCAGCAGAAAACAAGCTTGCTCCTTCTTAGTATATCATTTCAACAATTTAAACATGGCTATCATGTCCCTTATTAACATTCTCTTCTCCAAGCTAAACATACCCAGCTCCCTAAGCTGCTTCTCATAGGGCTTGGCTCCCAGAACTTACAATTTGCATTTTGATGGGAAACTTGTAAATCTCTGATTTTTCTGGTGGTAAGTGATAAAGAAGGCACATCTGCTCTCCCATGTTCCTCTCCATTTTGCTGTTCAAACATGCTTAATAAGAAATTCTGGAGGCTACTACTGTTTACCTTTCCAGTTGCATGTAAATCTCAGAAAACCTCATGATAGGTTTGCCTCAAGGTCGCCATAAGTAAAACAAAAATGACTTGAAGGCACACAACATCAAAACAAACCCTCAGGATGCATCTACACTGTGGAATTAATGCAGTTTGAAACTACTTTGATGGCCATGGCTCAACACTATGGAATCCTACTAAAGTAGCTAATCATAAAATGGGTTGTTTCCTAACTCAGCTAACTTCCTAGCTTGGAGAACAACTAAGGACCTTTTCAAGAAAAAATATCATAGGGTTTTTTTTTCTCTTCAAAAACATTGTATTTTGCATCAAAAAAGCATTCTTCAACAAAACAAAACAAAAAACGCTGGATCTTATCACAGTGTTAAACCCATGTTTTAAGAAGGTTCAATGGTGATTTGATACACACTGGATACACACCCACACCATCACATTGGGATCTCTCCTTTCCATATCTAATAAAATAATGCACCTTTCATTTATCACACAGCAGAAGGATGACTCCTCTCATTCCACCAGATGTTCCCTGTAGCTGTCTTCCTTCTTTTTGTGGGGACAGATTTTGCACAACCATGCAACTTCCTGACCTCTGTCCAAATGGAGAAATGTAAAAACATATTTTTGGTCCTGTGGAGGTGCGCAGCTCCAAAATTAAAAAAAAAAACAATAAAAGGGAGGCACAGATCATGCATCTTTAAATCACTTATTTCAACAGGAAACCCACATTCTGACAAAACATTTCTTTCAGTGGGAAACCCAGTGATCTGATAAACCACTTTGTCAATGGGAAACTCACAATCAGTTAAACCACTTCTAGCCATGCAACACGATGATCTGTTAATCCACTTATTTCAATGGGAAACTTAAAATATATTAATAGAGGCAGAGCTTCTGACAACCATCAGATAGGTGTACCATTGCATGCTCCTCTGATTGGGCAGGGAGAAATAAAGGACAGGTGAAGATGATTAGGATCCCACTTTGTCTATGGGCTCCTATGGATTACTTACAAAACAAACCATGCATCATGGTGATGGGCCCCAAAAGGAACCAGTATGTAAAGCGTGTCAGAGATGGGGTATTTTATTGTGTGATAAAGTCCATTGTTGCTACATGTGTTATTGAAAAAAAGGAGGGTGTCTGCACAGGCTGAGTGATTCCAAGATTTTAAATTAAAAAATGACATTTTCCTTGCTCTGGTTGTAATAACAATGCAACATATTGTAAAGAATAGTCCTGGCCCCAGTCCTATTTTGAATGTGTGCCAATGTTGTTGTTTTAAAATATGTGGAATTATTCCAGACGTTTGATCCCTGATTTGTAGTCGGAGGTGGTACAACATAGCAATAGATGTCATCCCAAGAGATGGCTGATCTCAGGCAGGTCATGAAATACAGATGTTTGCACAATTTCAGGGATGTCAGGGACTTTCAGCAAGGAGAATTTCTTTTCACTTTTGTTGATTCTCAATTCCTTGATGCAAGAAATATGTGCCCTGGTGATAAAATGAATTGGAGACTTTTCCCCCTGCTGTATTTGTAAGTAATAATAACTTTATAATAACTTCATTCTTATATCCCGCCACTATCTTCCCAAAGGGACTCAGGCAGCTTATAGACAGCAAAAGTGCCTAAAAACAAACATAAAAGTGAACACAATATAAAATACAATACAATAAAACACATGTACATATAAAAACATCAACTCAGACTCAATAAAGCTGCGATCCTCTAACCATGGTGGTAAATTATTGGCATCATAGTCGGGCTGTAAACATTGGAATAAAATAAGTGCCAGCTTCAGTAATGGAGGGAGGGCATGGGATAAAGTACAGGATATGCAACTACTACGTAGGACAACTAGGGGCTAAATATTCTCAAAGACTTGATTGAAGAGCCACATCTTCAAGTCCCTACAAAAGGAGGACAGTGTGGGGGGCTATCTAATCTCCCTGGAGAGGAGTTCCAAAGCCGGAGGACCACCACTGAGAAAGCCCTCTCCTTTGTCCCCACTTGTGACGGTGGACAAAGTAAAGTTTTCATAGCTGTTGTATTGTATTAATTTGGATCTAAAACTCTGAATAATATGGTTAAAATAAACAGTATACAATCATATATTTTAATTTCTTGACCCTAGATATCCTAAAAGTTAAAAAAATCTTGTCTAATGTTGGAAGCCAAGCAGAGTCAGTCCTAGTTAGAACCTGAATGGGAGACCGCCAATGAATTTCAGATGCTGTAGGCTACATTTCAGAGGAAAGAAGCTGGCAAAACCACCTCTGAGTAATTGTATTCCTTGCATAAGAAAATAATATGAAATATTTGATCTCCATAAATCAACAGTCAACTTGAAGCACATATACACATTTCTTTTATTGTTATGACTTCCTTTTGAGAATGAGGGAATCTCTCAACCTGCACTGGCAGATGACTTCAGAAATTACTGTTCAAACATTATTCAGGGACGTAAAGTTAACAGGCAAATTCATTAATATTCATGGGTCTGATTCAACTAGTTAAGCGTTGTTGTTGTTCATGATGATGATGATGATGATGATGTTATTGTGTGCCTTTAACTCATTTTGGATGTACGTACCACAAGGTTTTCTTGGCAGAATTTGCTCAGAGGGGGGTTGCCAGTGCCTTTCTCCCCACCAGATACCAGTGAAATACATTTAAAGAGTAACTTACTCCCCCCTCCCCTCCAATTATGTAAATTGCATTACCTACTTTTGAATCCTTAGGTTTTTGTTTCCAAGAAATAGCAGGAATTGGTGAGGTTTACTTGACTTTTCCTTAGTCTCCAAATGCGCCAAATAATTCAATAATTTGACTGCCCTTAGCAAAAATGGCAAATGACTTTTGTAGTGCAACACATCTGGTCCAATTATGTTCCACAACAGACACCATAGCTGTGGATTATTTTTGTCCTTGGGTAAGAGCAGCTGGAAACTGATGATTGATGAAGGTGCCATGCAATCTGCCAAGAGAGAGCATCTTTCTCTAGCAGGACTTCCTGCCAACCAATTTATCTCCCACATTACAAATTCACCTGGGGGTATGAACAATATGGTCGCTGATATCTTGTGTTCCAAATCTCTCTCTTGTTCAGGATGATCCATGTGGTGTTATGACAAACACCTCAGCTGATCCTATAGTTATTGTTAAATAAAATCAGGTGTATAGCTATGGGGGGATTAGGGCATTGCCCACCCCCCCCCCACACACACACACACACACACACAATCTGACTTTAAGAGTTAGGCATCCGAAGAAAAGGGACAGATAAAGTTACAAAGAGACTCTGAACACAGCAGATACAAAACTTCTAGATGGGAACAATTTTCAATGTCTCACTTTCTGCGGTGATAGAAATTTGAGGACTGAATTGGTATTTCATTGGGGAAGAATTCTAATTTGGGGGAGAAATGCTCTCATTCTACCCTATACCTTGTATCTACTTCCCTGAAGATGAGCTATTTGTTGATAAGTTGCTAACAAATTAACAAGGCTATTCCAAGGATAACATTGGACTGCTGTCAGAGCAGTTGCATCTACTGCTTTGTGATTAAGGATATGTAAAAGCAATGCTAGCTGTTCTTCCTTTTTTTTCTTTTTCTTTTTTTTTAAAGAAATCTCTTTTTAGATCCAGGGCTGGCCTAAATTCTCAATCGAGATAAAAACACAGCCAAGAACTGGTAGGATTTTGGATTCTGTAGAATGAAAGGACTTGGGGTATGAAAAAACATTGAAATTGAACCGAGACCTCTGGTGAAGGTCACTATCACATGATGCCATGTGCATCCCACTGCTGGTCTGCTTCCTCCTTGTGATTAACTCACCCCTTGCTGTTGATAGCTTGCAATCCCTCAACATTCCCATGATCTTTCTTTGTGATGGGTTTGTTCCGCTTCTGTGTTGGCATTTCAGCAGTAAACTTGTGGCATGAGGTGGGATTCTCCTTCACTCCCACTCTCCCTTCTGCCCCTCACTATTCCTGAACTCTTGTTTTCTGTTTCTATAATATATCACAGTTATATTTACCTATTTTGTCTGTCATCACTGAAACTGCTAGACTGTTCTTTTTAAAAATTATGGAACAATTGAAGTATGGAAAGGAGAGGTTATGCAGATTTATGAAAGTGTGGAAAGAAGAGCTTATGAGGGCATGTGAAAGCATAATTGCTTCACCACTGATTGTAGAAGTGCCACAAGTGCATTAAGTAAGAGAGGCACAATATCACTTATTTCAGTGTATTCACTACTTGTGATTATGTGACTACCATGAAATAGAGGCACCATACAAAAAAGTTCAAAGTGTCTCATGTTCTGCCAAAACGGATACCACAAATCTTTCTCCAAGATCCCTTGTCCAATACTAATGGAAGCCCCAGGAGCTGTCTCTATATGGAGAAGGAAAGGGGATCTGAGATCAGGTCTCCTTTGGTATGACAGGCTTACAAACTCTCCTAAGGATGTAAAGTTGTGTTGTACATTATTTGAGCCCTTGAGAATTCAGTGGTAAGGAATACAGTATGTAACTGCCACACGTTGTTCAGTTCCAACCATTTGTGACTGGTGGCTCCCATCTTGGAGAGGGGGTGAATCTATTCTGGGGTTTAAACTAGACTTTAAATTATCTGTCCAAGGTGCTGTATGTATTAGGGGGCTAGGGTAGAGAACCCTGAATATCTCCCTTAAATTTTGTACCAAAACCCAGAGTAGGCTTCACTTCCACATTGAACCAGAAGCCACCAGCCTCCCCATGCAACTGCAAACAGCCATGGCCAACAACATTTGGAGAGCCACAGCTGCTCACTGCACTTGAAATATATTTGACTAACTAGCCATAGGTTACAATCACATTACAGCCAGTAATGCCGCTGAGAGTCAGTATTTGCCCATAAGCTGAATCTACTAGGTTTACAATTCTAAAGACTTTAAAGAACCTTGGTTACAGTCCAAGAAAACTCTAATAATTTTGTAATTCAACAAAAACTAATTATGGGTTAATTTTTATTTTCTGCGCTTGTGCAGTTTGCATAGTTGGCATGATTGCTCAGCCAGACACTGCCATCTTTTTGCAAAGCCCAGTCATTTGTTGCTGCAATGCAGAAGCAGGGATCATGCAGCCACTCACATGTGACTGAACTGCAGTTCCCAGCATTCCTCAGCATTGGCTATGACAGCTACATCTTCTGGGACTTACAGTCCAACATGAGCTGCATGATTTCCATTCTAGATGTGACCTTTTAGTTTCTTCCAATTTTTTTTAAAATTAAATTAAATTTAATTTTTTTTAAAATTCATTTCAATTATGTTTTTTATACTTTACTGCTTTAATTCTTTAATTAGCTGTTATATGTTTTCTGCATTTTTAAAAGTGTTTTTATTTGGTTAACTTATTATTGGGCTTGGTCCCACTTGTAAGCCCACCAAATCCCTTCAGGAAGATAGTGATGGGATATAAAAATAAAATTATTATTATTATTATTATTATTATTATTATTATTATTATTATTATTATTCTCTTTCAATGGTCTTCATCCCTGCACTGACACTACTTCTCACCCTTTTTCCAGCACATCCCTTAGGACCTGTCTCTTTTTCAGTTTCCGTGCATACGTTGGCTCCTCCTCCCTTATGCAAACCCTCTTGGCTAAAAGTACAGTGAAATTCTGTAAAGCTACTTCATGTCTGTTCTACGCCAAGTTTATCACACCATTATTCACCTGTGCAGTTTGAAATGATCACACCATCCATTCAGTTGCTAGTGGCAGTAAGCATCACTAGCTGAAGCCATTTAGTTAGGTTGGCCAATTGTTATCGAAAAATTAGATGCCAAAATTATGAATTATGAGATGTGACTCCATTGAGACATATAGTGCACTCGCATTGCCTTTTCCATTTTGCCTTGTAAATAACCTTTTACAAATGTCTTTGGGATGATGCCTCACCCCACCTTGGACTTCAGGAAATGACTCCCCAAATTTCTATAATAGCTTCACAATGAACTGGGAGATTAAGTTGGGGGAAACACAATAGCATAAGATCCCCTGAGTCCTTTTCCTGTTTCACCTGATACCATCTGGGTATCTTTGGGAATGTTCCCTCTCCTATGCCCCAAACCAGACCCACCCTTTCAGCACCTATTGTTTATCTGAAATAGTACCATTGTATCAAATGGAGTCAGAATATTAAGCCCATTATCGATTGTCCCACTGCATTCCTTTCTGATTGCACTCATGGGCAGATCAAAAAATGGACACACATTTCAAAATAGTCCAGTGACAATTTATTGAAGTTTCATGCAAAGACCAACCAGTGATGATATTGGATGGAGCCCTGGACCATTCAGGGAATGGATCACAGCCGGACAATTTCTGAATTTCAATCAGAAGTCAGTGTGGTTGACTTGAATGGCTGTCAAAATACAATAAATATGCTAAGTATTTGCAATCGTGATATGTCAGTTCTTTGACATGTTTTCTCCATTGACATCCTCTCTGGCCATGGAGAAATAAACCTCTGATTTTACCTTCAACCTGTCTGTGTCTCATTTGGCCTTCTGGGAAGCTAGACACACCAGGCTCTTGTGGAAGCTAAAACCACACAATACAATGATGCCTACCATATACTGATCTGCATTGGTCTGCATGTGAAAGCATCACATATTTGTCTCCTCCAATATATTTTTAAATCTTCCCTCTAAATTGGGGGTCCTTCAGATACCGTTGTGCTGCAGCTGTCATCACTAGCTACGTTGACTAGCTCTTTTGGGCCTTGGGGTCCAGCAACATTGTCAGGGCCTTAGGACTCCAATCCAGCCCCTAGCAGAGCAAAAAGAGATTGGTAGCTTAACCACAGTGACCAAAAGCTTTGTGATCTGGCAGAATTTGTATCTATCCTGTCCCCTTATGTTTCTTGCTGGACATTGACCATAGAATTGTACTGGAGGGCCTAGAGATTCCTAGAAAAGGAATCTCCCTGGGAAGCTCTAGGTCCTTCAACATAACTTTATGGTCAACTTTTAGCAGAAAATGTACACAGTCACGTTAGAGAATGTAGAGATCATATTAAACTGCAAAAAAATCTTCAAAAGTTAAATCTGCAAAGTGGAGGACTGACTGTACTTCATCAGATGCCTATCTGATGGAGTAAACTTAAGTGTATGAAAGCATATGTTGCCAACTTCTTTCTCTCAGTCCCTAATGCACTTCTGCAGTTTGACTGATGACAAGTTGAATGAAGATGAGACTTTTCCTGCAGAGATTATATTCTGATCTTCCTTTCTTTATTATATTTCTGGTTACCAGACCAGACACTACTTTTTCTCCTCTTTTCTTTTATAGTTGGAGAGCTAAAGTTATATCGCATCATAACTATAGCACTAGAACACTGTGGTTATGACAAACTTTTTAAAAAGTAAATGTGTGAGATAGGGAATGTGGATACTGGTGTAGAAGTATAGGGGAGGAATTGAGGGCATGGAAGGATGAGAGAAGGAAACTGCTGTTAACCACACCTCAATTAGGAAAAACATTTTATATGGTCATGGGAACAACCAAGATGAGGCATCATGTATAGCCCAGCATTTCGAAGGACTATTGCCCTATCTAAAAGAGCCTTGAACCAGAATTTGTCTCCCTGATTTATTATTTTATGGCAGTTTGCATAAAAACTTTTCTCACAAAAACAATATTCTCTACTGCATGTGTTGGCTTTTGTTTTTATATCCAAGGCAAATACATATTGATGTAGTGTGCCCTGGACTTTTTGTTCTATATTCATGTATTAAATGCCACACCATATATTGCCGTGGATTTGCATTTACATGCCAAGACGCAGTCCATTATTTATGATGCACCTGTAGGAGACAACGTTCTAAGCAACCATCATTTGTGGCCAACAAATGCAAAATGGCTGACTGCCAACAACAGTGGGAACAAGAGCCTTGTAAGAGATGAAGAAGCATTTTAACTATGCCAAAGAATACTACATGGAATGCATGCAGGCAAAAACACTGAAAGGAGCTATGAAAAGTCAACAAGACACACAAGCAAAAAAGAAAGCATCCAGGTAACCCTCTTTTTCTTAGAGTTGGACTGAGGCCTTGGTCCCAGGTGGCAAATTGCAAAGAGTAGAGGATCTAGACAAGGCCCCTGTCTGCTCTCTAGGCTGCTACAGCTGTCTGCCCATATGCTATTTGGTTTGCTTCATTGCCCTGTGGCCCATTGGCTACATATTTTCCAAGCTCACATTGCCGCCATCAATTTCTGTGAAGCTGCTCTCCATCTTTCACCCAGATCATACTGGTGTGAGCCAGCCAGTGTCATGGTATTATTTGTGGCAACTGCTTGCCTGGTTGATTCCTCCAATGGCTGCTGCTGCATTGATCAGCATCAGCCACTACGCTATCTCAATGGCCACATTTTTGGCCGCTTTCTGCCTGGCGAGTAACTATTTGAGAGAGAGAAAGCCAGGCTGATGGCTTGCTATTATAGATTTTTTTTCCTGTCTGGAATGCTATGAGAAAGGGAGGTAGTCACACAATCACCTGACAGAATGAGGTTCAAGCAAAAGAGGGGATGTGCTGATTCACTATGTTACAATACAGCCCCGTATCCATGGGAGTCATATTCACAATTTCACATATCTACATCTGACAATGTCCTCACAAGGCATTTTCTAGGTTCTCCAGTGTGACTCCATGGTATTCTTGGGCCACAAGTCCTTCAGTACAATAGAGTATACTATTATCCATGGTTTCATATACCCACATGAAGTCCATTAATGTATCCCTTACAAATATGAGGGCCATATGGTGCATAGCGTGGGTGAAACACCAGATTAGCTTCCCATGATGCAGTGCAAAATCAGGCAAATTACCAAGTTATTACAAAAAGTAGTGGAAGATGTCTATTGCTATAGTGCATATTTGTTCTCTCCTACATATTTTCCAATTATTGTGCATTGTTTTATAGTAATTGGCCATTGGAAGGCAAACGTATAATCTGCACACAGAAGAAATTCCACTAGGGCTCCCCGCTTTGCCTGGCATCCAGGAAGAAAAAGAGGGGCAGTGGGACAAATTTGTCACCCCGCATGCAGCTCCCTTTTCATAATGCTTTCCCCATCACATGGGGAAAGTGTCCCTCTCCTGGTGAGTCTCCATGCTGGCTCCATTGGAGTCAGCACAACACAAGAAGCCTCCCATGCTGAGGGGAAAGCATCCAGCAACGTTTTCACCCTCGGTGGGGGCATGGCCTCTGACAGATGTCATACAATGTCCGGCATTGGGCTCCATCCATTAGATGGGGTAAAAGTATTCTAGGAAGCTAAATTCACCCCATCTGATGAGGCTTCTAAACAGAGTTGCTTCAGGGAATACACATTTCCCTTTGCTTGTATCATACACACTCATACAAAACTCAATTTGAAGTAAATGAATCTCCAATGGGGGAAAAACATAGGTCAGAAAGTTTAGTTTTGGAAACACAGTACCAGAATCCTCAGATGGTATAGTTGGTGAACTTGCAGGCGGAAGGATTCTGGGAGCTATAGTCCAGAAAGTAATTTTTCAAAACTTTGTAAAACCTTGTTGTCTAAAATAATCCCTCACCACAAGTGAGCCTGCACACATTGTTACACCTCCCATCTTCCCTTGACTGAACTGAAAAAGCAGGAGCAGTGAGCAGCTGCTATGAGAGTAGTGTTGGGAGACATAAAACAAGCATTATATATTAGCCTGGAAAACATATTCTATTTTATCAAATGGCTTTAGTATTCCCTCTTCAAAACTTTGAATTTGCTTCAAAACTTTTTATAATATTCACCGTTAAAACTGAATTCTTTATTTCAAGTAGGCCAGTAATCCGCAAGGCTTATATGTATCTTACATATCTGTGCTGCAAGCATTGTAATACCATCTAATCCTGTCACATTTTTAAAGGGTCCTTTTTTCTGTTTTAAAGGGAGACATCTTCTCATGTCTAGTCTTAAGCGGGATGTACTACAAAATGTCACAATTAGAAGTCAATTTGCTTGTTATTATTATATTGTAACATATATGTTCCTGGGAATGAAGCCCATTAAACACAAAGGGATAAAGCCAACGCTTAAATAGAGTAGCTCTATTGAAATCCCGATATGTACAAAAGTGTCCACCTACCATTCAACTACTTAGTCAATGAGTGTACTGTCACCTAGATTTAGTTGACATTTTGAGTTCTGTATTGTGACATATATATATATATATATGTAACTATTCTGCCAATGTCCAGTAAAGGATCCTGTAGGGCAGTGGTTCCCAACCTGTGGCCATGAGACCTAAAATAAGGTCTGCAGCTCTAGATTATCAAATATGATTTTCTGTGGGTGAGCAGATGGCGACTACTGGATGGCACATGTTCTGTATTTGAAACTTGAGCTGATATGGTCTATCCAATGCAATTTTCTGAATCAGCTCCCTAAATAACCAAAACAAATCTAAAGTGGATCAAAAACTGGTTCATAACCCCTTGGGTACTGATGTTGGAAAGTGGTCCCTGGTCAAAGTAGTCCCTGGTCAAAGTGGTCCCTCATCAAAGTGGTCCCTAGTTAAGTAGTCCCTGGTGAAAGTGGTCCCTGGTCATGTGGTCCCTGGTCAAAGCGGTCTCTGGTCAAAGTGGTCCCTGGTCAAAGTGGTCCCTGGTCAAAAATGATTGGGAACCACTAATATAGAGCAGGCCAAAAGGAGAACAGAACATGACAAGAATATGTTTGGAATGTTTTTAAAAAGTGATAAAAGGCACGAGAGGAATAGGTAGAAAGACATGGGAAGCACCTTATTTATTTATTTATTTATTTACTTTGCTTATATACCGCTGTATCTCAAGCCCGAAGGCGACTCACAGCAACTCACTTCCCTTCTGTTCCTGAGGTGCAAGATTAAGGGATTAAGAAAGGATCCCAAACGTTCCCTAAATAATGTTAGGAAGCTCAAGGATTTTTTAAAATCAATCTCAGGACAAATATGTGTTTTCTTGCAGGCGACAAACTCAGTTTTATGAGAGCAAGTTTTTCTTGGGTAAATGATACTGAATTGCATATATAAAACCAAACTACCTTAAAATACGTTAGATCATGAGAGACACATATCACAATACAAGCAGTCCCCAAGTTATGAAAAAAAAGGTTCTGTAAGTTTGTTGAATTTGTACATTTCTTAAGTGTAACTCCAGCCATATATATATATATATATATATATATATATATATATGAAATACACACACACACACTGTCTATACTTGAGTATAAACCGACCCGACTATAAGCAGAGGTACCTAATTTTACCACAAAAAACTGGGGAAATGTATTGCCGAGTATAAGCCAAGCGTAGGAAATGCAGCAGCTTCTGTTAAATTTTAAAATAAAAATAGATACCAATAAAATTACATTAATTGAGGCTTCAGTAAGTTAAATGTTTTTGAATATTCACATAAAACTGAAATTTAAGATAAGACTGCCTGACTCTGATTAAATCATTATTGTAACCTTCTTCAGTATAAATGTGCTTACATATTCTTCTAATAATCACCATAGTTTATTTCAACTACACATTTTAGGGGGAATGCTGTGTGTATATGAATGAGGAAAAAGTGGGAAAGACTGGTGCCAGGAAGGTGTGTGCTGTGCAAGAGAAGAGGAGAGGAAGGAAAGTTGGGTTGCCGTGTGGAGAGTTGAGGGTCCTGGCAGGAAGTTGTGGGGCTGAAAGAAGCCCTTATTTCAACCCCACGCCTTCCCACTAGGACCCTCACCTGAGTATAAGCCGAGGGGGGACTTTTTCAGTCTAAAAAAGGGCTGAAAAACTAGGCTATTACTTGAGTATATACAGTACTTTGGATAGCATAGGGAATAGTTTACACCCCTGTTGTGTTTTTTTTCCTCTGTCTGTGCACCTGTTCAAAATATTTCATCTCACTTTCTGTCCCTGTGATAATTGGATTTTTTTAATGACTTCTTGTGAAAACATGGATTGGGGATAAAGCTTTGGTGGAGCAGCTTTCCCCCATCATAACTCCTGCAGGAGTGAACTTCCTTTCCAAGGAGTAAATTTGTCTCACTTCCTGTTGTTTCACCCCTGTTCATAACTATGAGTCATTTGTAAATCAGATGTTTGTAACTAGGGGACTGCCTGTACTATACTCTTCCTGGGAAATGCATTCCCCACTCTCCTGCTCCAGTAAGTACTAGCCAACTCTTTCTGCCTAGGTGTAATTTAATTTTGTGTAGAATCTTCTGCTGCTGCTGCATTCCTCCTTAGCACTAAAGAAATATGAAACACTGAAAGAAGAGGAGAATCAATTTATGGCTACAGATAAGAATTTTCACTTTCTCTCTCTCTGAGACTTACTGTTTTTCCAGCGTCCTCTTTCTGTCCAAGAAAAGACTGCATATTTCATGGTGAAATACGGTGCATGCCTATTAAGTGGTAAGCCATACTGATTTGCTTCCAGGGAAAAGTATACAAGGCTGCATTGCACCACAAAATCTTTTCCTGCTTAACTGTGGGGATCATTTGTACTGATTCAAGGCAATGTGAAGACTGAAGTTTGGCTACATACCATGGGTTGGAGAAGAAGTGCCATTGGGAACTTCACTTCCAGAAGCAAGGCACCATCAATGGTTGTTTAGACTAGAGATTTTTTAAATAAGTGTTGCTGGTTACCTGGTTGCATGATAAGCAGCACCTGTTCAAATTCAGGAGCCTGCTTCAATTATCAATCTAGCAATGCTAGGAAACTCTCAATTTCAAGCTTGCTCTCTGACCTGGACTGCCCTTTCAAACACACGTTGCACCAGAAAGCTAATTTATATTTTATGTAGACCCAAAACTTCATGATTTCACAGTAAATCAGGGGTTCTTAACCATTTTTGTTAATGACACTCAGCAACAGTATGTTGCACAATATACTGTCAAAGGCTTTCATGGCTGGAATGATTGGGTTGTTGTAGGTTTTTGGGGCTATATGGCCATATTCTAGAAGCATTCTCTCCTGACATGTTGCACAATAGTTTGTACACAGGACTGTGATCATATGTGACCTAGCATTGGGTCTAACAATCACCATAAAAAGTATCGATGAGCATAAGCAATTTTCAAGGTATGCAACAGCTATAATGTGATATGAAGCTGAGAAACAGTTTTGCCATGCATGTCCGATTTACTTCATAGGCCCCTTCCACACAGCTGAATAAAATCCCACGTTATCTGCTTTGAACTAAATTATATGGCAGTGTGGACTCAAATAACCCAGTTCAAAGCAGATATTGTGGGATTTTCTGCCTTTATATTCTGGGTTATATGGCTGTGTGGAAAGGCCCTTAGTTTAAAATGACTTCCCTTGGACCTAAACTAGCCCAGCAATTGGGCTGAGGTCTTAAGGTCCTCAAAACCAGCCTTGGGCAAAAAGAGATCTCAGGATGTGGCTTTGAACCTCCAGCTTTTATATGATCTTTCTGGGTGGGACATGAAGGTCCAAATTGTCCCATCTGGGGAGGCTCAGCTCCAAGCAAGAAGGTCTGTATGTCACCCAAGTTCAACTAGTGAGCTTGCTACAATCTACAAGGCTTCCTTGATTCCTTGCTGTAATTTATAGACTCTCCAGGAGGTCTATGTATTTACCTATTAGAGTCTCTTTTCCCTCCCAGGGCCCTTCCACACAGCCCTATAACCCAGAATATCAAGGCAGAAAATCCCCCAATATCTGCTTTGAACTGGGTTATCTGGGTCCACACTCAGATAATGTGGGGTTTTCTGCCTTGATATTCTGGGTTATAGGGTTGTGTGGAAGAGCCCTCGGTTATCTGAGTCCACACTGCCATATATTCCAGTTCAAAGCAGATAATGTGGGATTTTATTCAGCTGTGTGGAAAGGGGTCCCAGTTGTTGTAGTGCCAGGGCTCACACTCTATTTTGCTTTACATTCACCTTCTAGTTGGAAGCCAGTATGCTAAATTAAGAGTTGTTTATCCCATCTCTTTAACTGAGCAAGAAGGAACAACCCCTTCAGACCCGTCAGCTAAAATTTCTATTAATTTCTAAACAGGGAAATATATTGCGTACAATGGCTGTCACAAGGTCCCTCTACGGGGGAGAGAGGGCGGAATATACAACAAAGTAAATAAAATAAGGTTCCAGAAATTTCAACCTGGAATGATCCTGAACTGTCAGTCCCACTCCGTCAGCTTATTTTGGTCTACACGCAGAACCTATCATCTCCCCAGCTCTCTTATGTCATTAACAGTTAACATATTACAACCTATTTGGGTTTTAGATAGTTTATAATCCCTCAAAAAAAATCAATAAACTGCAGGTACAGCTTTGCCTCAGAACAAGGCAACTGTGTCCATGTGAGCGGCAGATGCTTGCAAGGGAATTCCAGATATTTCAATACTCAGAACTGCGGCTTTTACAGCATCGCCCTAACATAAAGCTGTGGGTACGGAAGACAGCAAACTTGAGCGGAGGCGTTTTGGGAACCAGAGACGCAAGGAGGCTTCTCTCTGTGATGAGTCAACCCTGAATTGCTGTCTGAGATCAGCTTCAGGCACAATAGAGATGGAGGGAGGTGGGAGAGCAGGAATGCAGGCACCATGTGCACCCTGTCGCTGCATATTTCCATCATCTGCCAAGCAGAATTTTCCTATCGGCCTTCATATCGTCCAGGAGATGAGCTACCTCCAAATGCAAATGTTCTATTTCCTGCTTGGCAGGGAAGCAAGCAGATATGAAATTCAAGGCAAGCATACTTCCTTCTTTTGTCTGCACTTTCATCAGGTCAACAGCTTTGCAGAAACCACCTGGATCTTTACAAAGTCGTTTGTTAAAATCTAAGGCTGACACCCACAACAACCCTTTATTGATCCTGAGAGTTATTCTCCATCCGGAAAGTCTTTATTTGTTTAATTAAAGCAGTTCATTGAGTCTTTCGTGGCAAAAAAAGAATAATAAAACTCTCAAGGTAGTTGACAATACCCCATCAATAAAATGAAACCAAAATCAAAACTCACTTATACTAACCAGCATTAAAATTAAGACGCTCCCCAAAAGCACATTAAGATCAATAACAAATTAAAACACATTTGATGCAGCAGCTCATTAAACACCTTGCTGAGGAAGCCACAGAGAATAAAAGGAGTCTTTAAAGTATGGAGGATGAGAAATTGGTTTGCATTTCAAAGTGATGTTAACAATTAATCAATATCCCATTTTTTCCACTATAGAAGACAATATGGAACTGCAACCATGAGTATGATGGAAAAGAAAGCACTACTAGTTGTGAAGAGAAAAAGGCTCTGATGGCAGGAGGAGGAGGAGGAGGAGGAGGAGGAGGAGGAGGAAGAAGAAGAAGAAGAAGAAGAAGAAGAAGAAGAAGAAGAAGAAGAAGAAGAAGGGGAAATAATCTGCTACCAGCAATAGTGACTGGCTTCAAATTGGCTTCAAATTGCCCATTCCTTGAATGCTCGGCTTTGGGAAAGGGTTGTCCTCAGAACCAAGGTGCTATGGAAAGAGTGGCTTAGACATGACACTCCACTCAGATCACCTTGGCTCCAAGGTCAGCTCCCCAACAATGTTCCCAGACAGCCCAACTCCTTGAAAGTAGACACTTCTCCTATTGCTGCCACCACTAGTGCCACTTTCCATGAGCATAGTGTGTCAAAGAGCTCAAATAACAGATTGTTAATAGAAGTGCCAGTCCAATCCAAAGCTGCGGGAGTTTCACAGAAATAAGAAGAACAAAGCTCTCTTTATTGCCCACCATCCCCAATAGGGTTTGTTCAAAAGGCTTTAAGGTGTCTAACATTGAATGTCATATTGGTCAGTGTCCTTGAAGGAAGTTCTGCACTGGGGAAATGTATGCCTTAAGGCAGTAGTTCACAACCTGTGGATCACAAGGTGTTTTGGCCTACAACTGCCAGAAATCCCAGCCAGTTAACCGGCTGTTAGGATTTCTGGGAGTTAAAGGCCAAAACATCTGGGGACCCACAGGTTGAGAACCACTGCCTTAAGGTTCTTTCCTTTCCAATGAATGCTGTGCCTGACGGAGGTTTCTTCCCTCCACTGCCATAGTGGTCGTACAAGTAGATTTTTTTAATGAGTATCTACTCTTCCTGCTGTAGCAAAATGGTGACCACTCAAAGGACTATCTTTTCACTCCCTTTTTGGTATCTTTCCTAAGAGAGGTTCCACTACTCAGTTTCTTCATCTTTTCCTTTCTTTAAAAGCTTGATCAAAACCTTCTTTTTCTGGAGGAAAACATTGCTCATTTTTATAATTACTCCAGTGAAAGCATCTTCAAAAGTGAATGCGACTCTGATGACCTGCTTCACTGAAGCTAACTAGTGTTATGCTTCACACTCTTATTTCACTTTAATATTTCCTTCTTACTTATCTTGTTTTATTACCTTGTAGGTATTTTATCTCTTTTTATTGCAAGCAGCTTTGAGAACCATTCTCGCCTGGGATTTATGTTTATGTAAATAATAAATAAATGTAGGCAACTATAAAAGTCCTTACAGCAATCCCTCTCCTTCTGTCTCCTACACATTCATAGGTAGAGAAAGATATGGGATAAGGAGAAAGAGCTATTAACCTAAGATAGGTAAGAGCCGCAGAGTTTTGGTTGCCCCTAAAGTATCCCCCATTTCAAATAGTTTCGATACTGTTGGCAACAGGCCCTCTCAGCTGAAAATGCTGCTGTTTAATGCCAAGTCAGAAAATGGAAAAATACCCTTGATCCACGACTGATCTTGGATGAGTATGCTGACCTGGTTTCTATTACAAAGACTTGGTTGGAGGAAGCTGGAGTGGGCACTCTCTCTCAGTTTAGTCCACCTGGGTTTTCTGTGGGGCAGCAAACAAGACCCAGAACAGGAGGGCGGGAGGCAGAGTTCCTGTTGTCTGTTGAACATCTGTCTTCATCACCAGATGTCCTGCTACACAGCTTGCTGTGTACTTAAAGGTGGATGGCTGGGGCAAAATAATGATTCTATAAATTTCCCTTCCTGGTCTTATCAATGGTGTTGGAGTGAGCTTTGTTGTGCTTGTGGACTTCAACATTCACATGGCAGCTACTCTGTCAGGAAGAGCTCAGGACTTCATTCTCCATGACAGCCACAT
The DNA here is from genome assembly GCF_037176765.1 of Anolis sagrei. NCBI lineage: Eukaryota > Metazoa > Chordata > Lepidosauria > Squamata > Anolidae > Anolis > Anolis sagrei. The sequence continues at coordinate 105,425,860 of NC_090021.1, read as the reverse complement.
GTCTCTTCCAAGTAGTATCTGCAGCCATCAGTGTTGCAGGACATACTTTGGACCTGGTTTTGTGTTCTAGAGAATGATATCCAAGTGTAGAGTTCTCTTGACTGATCACTACTTGATGGGGTTTAGACTAACCACCTCATCAATGTCTTCTCCCCACTTCCCTCCTTTGCCAGCACAGAGTCCCCTGAAGCCCATCACATTACACAGGGCAAGACTCTATGAGGTTTTGTTGCAGCAGCATTGCGACAGCGGAGTCCAGAGAAGTCAGGTGCCCACCCAACCCATCATAGGAAAAAGGCAGAGGAGCTGAAGAGGAAGTGGGGGCAGCATGGAAGGGATGGGAAGGGATGCCACGTAGCCTGGCAGCAGGGAATACAGCGAGACAGTTCTCTACGTTGCCCCACGATTTCCCCCTATGTCCCCGACTTCATAAAAGGCCATCTCATGAGATCCTGGGACTCAAACACTCTGCAGAGGGGGGTAATTAAGACAGCCCATGCTGAATGGATCCCTAATGGCCTTGGGGAGTTTTTTGTTGACTTGGCAGGTGATCCTATCAAAACCTTGACTAATATCTGGAATTGGGAAATGGCCAGGACAGTGGACAAGATTGTTCTTAAGCATCTCCACTCACTGACTGAAAGGTCAGTGGTTTGAAACCAGGGAATGGCGTGAGCTCCCATCTGTCAGCTCCAGGTTCTCATGCGGGGATATGAAAGACACCTCCCACAGAATGGTAAAAGATCTGGGCGTCCCCTGGGCAACATCCTTGCAGACAGCCAATTCTTTCACACCAGAAGTGATTTGCAGTTTCTCAAGTCGCTCCTAAAAAAACACCACTAGTGAACACCCTGGTTCATAAGGGAGTGGGTAGTGATTAATTGAGTAGGACAAGGTCCTAGAGCAACAATGGCAAAAGACTCCCTGTTTAAACAGCGGCATTGGCTACCAGTCTGTTTTCAGGCAGAATTCAAAGTGACTTTAAAAGGCCTAATTAGTTTTGATCCAAACTGTATAGGGCTTTTAAAGTTTAAAAAAAAACTTTATAATACATTTTTAGTGATGTTTAATGTTAATTCTGGGAACTGCAATCCAAATAAACGATCCTAAATTCCAGCTAGGTTTCAGTTTCTATTAAGAAACTTGCTATATTTGCTTGTTTTAGGAGAAACAATTTCAACTTTTTTTTGTAAAAGAGCAAAACAGAAAGAATTAAAAGGCCCTTTTTAATGAAAGATATTTGTTTGAGTTCACTTCTTTTATAGAGTCTATCGTGAGATAAAACCTATCCAAGAAACAAATGATGCAAAGAGCATACCCAAGGCACATTTTTAATATTTTTGTGTGGTTTTAAGTGGTATTTTGGTATTTGCTGACATTTCTCACTTGATTGGATTTCATGCACTGAAAAGACCAACAATTACAAGAACAAGACTGTATGCCCAAAATAATACTTTGGATTATTACTTCCTGTTATGGCCCCAAAAAACTTTCTCAACATAACAGAATCATTTCCTGCCTTGTAAAACTCTGATCAAATTGCATGTCAGTTGTCCAACATTTGCCAACCTTCATTATTTATTTTTTTAAAGATTTTGACATTATTATTATTTTTTTGCTCCAAACCCCCACAACACTTTCATCACTGCTTTTTGTTCATCCTTGGAGAAGCTGCTTCGTTCGTCCCCAGTAATTCCTCTGCTTTTCTGTTATTGCACAGTCCATGCATCCCAAGTACTTAGTGGCTTATCACATTCAAATATTCTCGTATCCTCATAAAGCAAATGAGTGCACTGCTCCCTGTTGGAGGTATTTTCAGAGCAGCGCCTACTAAAATGAACAAACGTAACACTTTCCTTCATTTCCAAATTTCTCATTTGAAATGAAATGCTATGAGAGCCCCTTCCAGCCCCTCTGTTAATAACAGTTCTGTGCCGGGTCGTGGCCCCCTCTCTTCCCCCCAGATCTCCCTCCGAGTCCTTTGTTCCCGGCTAATACATGACAGGGGGTGGGAGGTAGAGGAGGAAATCTGCTTTGATTTCTGACAACCGCTTTTTCACCTGGATGCTTCCTGCTGTCTTCTGGCTGCTGCCCTTTGCTTCACTAGATAACTCCGACATCCCGCGGGGTTACTCATCTGCTTCTCAGTCTGGCTTCAGCCGTTTCCCTTTAATAGCATTGGCAAAGCTATCCTTTGAATGCCCCAAAGGACTCTGAAAAAACTATAAAAAAAACAACAACACCCAGCCAACAGGATCTGACCTTGTTTTTCATCCTCCTAGTGCAGAAGAAAAAACAATTGGCAATCAGTTCCGTAAGGGAAGGCCTGGGATTCAAGCCCACCTGGGTCAGGTTGGTTCTTCTTCATTATTGATGGGGGGGGGGACTATTTTACCCATGCTTGATGACATTCTCTTCTCAGTTATGTCTATATACCTAGTCTGAGTCATAATTCAAATTGTTCTGCATGCATTACTTGGCAGGGAATTGAGGTTTCTCAATAAATAAGAGTCAAATCAAAATGTATCTCTCCTTATGAACCATCTAGGAACTTAAGATCATCTGGAGAGGCCCTGCTCTCAATCCCGCCTTCCTTGCAAGCACGTCTGGTGGGGACGAGAGACAGTGCCTTCTCAGCGGTGGCCCCTTGGCTGTGGAACTCCCTCCCTAGGGATATTAGATTGGCCACCTCCCTCCTGACCTTCGGAAAAAGAGTAAAAACTTGGTTCTTCAAACAAGCATTTGGAAATGCAGCTGAATAAATAATTATGAACTAGGAAGAATGAACTTGGAATGGCTAGACGATGCTGCTGGATAATAATTTTAACAGGACGACACTGGTGAGTTTTTGTTTGTAATGGTTTTTATATTTTTATAACATTATGCTGAATGTTTTAATTGTATTTTTATGAATGTATGACATCAAATTCTGCCAATTCTGTAATCCGCCTTGAGTCGCCTTAGGGCTTAGAAAGGTGGGATACAAATACAGTAAATAAATAAATAAATAAATAAAGAGTCTCAAAAGAGATCAAGAAGAGCTGCAATACATGCTAATGGCAGAGAACCAGTGGGCATCCAATTATTTAGAACCACGGTGTCCATAAGTCCACATCATTGGCCATGCTGGTTGGTGCTTCAGGAACCTGAAGTCTCAGACATAAGAAGGCACAAAGTCTCCTAATTCCCAGATGTTATTTCTCTCATTTATCCCCTACATCTCTACATGACCTGATTTGGCTTATGAGTGAGCTAGACCATACTGCTTTTTAATGCAAAAAAGTGGCAAGACCACCAGACTTCCTTGCAGATTGCAACAGAAAATACTGTCCATAGAAATATCCAATGGCTGGGAATAACAAAGGGGGAAACAGCCTTTCCAAAGACATGTCATGGTTATCCCTTGACTGGAAACCCCATGCTGGGATTGCAAATGTCATGTATTGTCCAAGCAGTGACAAAGGGGAAGGGTGGACTATCCAGCTCCTGTTGTCCCCCGGGCTGCTTGTTTGTATAGGTTCCATTGAGGTAGCTGATGGATCCAGTCAAATGCAAATGTAGCCTGATAAGATAATGGCAGATCTTCCCAGGACAAGAAAATGCAGGCAAAGATCACTGCAAGACTTCAGCTGGTGATTTCTCCAATAATTTCATATAGTAATACAAAAAGCATAAGATTATACACATATAAGAGAGGCCTGGTCCCCACAGATTGGGAGGTACACATACAGATTGGGGTACATAAGGCTTCCCTGGGTCCTGTTATGGGGAAGAAAAATATATTATAGAGAAGGACAGTGAGATGTTCACATGAGGGTCCCAGTACCCATGTTACCTATGCATACCTGCTATAAATATATAAAATGTAGAATATAGAATATAGAACATAGAACCTTGATCAAATGTACGCAGATTTAACATGGGAGGGGGTTCTGGTTAGGGTTGATGGTTCCTTTGCAGATTGACCAAGACTTAACTCTAATGATATCATTTCAGCCTGGTGTCCTTGGCAAAACTATGAATTGCCTGATTATTGGGGGGGGGGTCACCCTTGACTACATTAAAACACACCATGTGAGGAATATGTGTCAATATATAGTCAGCCTTCCATATTCACTGAGATAAGGAGTAAAGGATCTGTGTAAATGTGAAAAACCATGAATTAAACATGCTATTTGTTTAACTTGAGAAAATACGGTTCTAGGAATATCTAGGTTTTCCAGGATGACTTCCACCATATGTCAATCACAGACTAAAATTTGCAGTTTGGCGAGGTACCAACACTCTTGAGTAGGGAAAGCTAAAGAGCTTGTAAAACTACAAGACCCATGATTCTATAACATTGAGCCATAGTTGCTAATCTGGTGTGAACCTGTATTAATTATAGAATGTAGATTAGTGGTGTCAAACTTGTGGCCCTTCAGGTGCTTTAGACTTCAGTTCCCAGAATTCCTTACTATTGAACAAGTGACTAGAGCTTCTGAGAGTTGGAGTCCTAAACATCTGGAGGGCCACAAGTTTGACACCTCTGATGTAGATGCACTCTAGAACCCTAGGAGAATGGGATTTGAATCCTTCCTCAGTCATGGAAATTCACTAGGAAACCTTATGTGAGTTATATGCTCTCAGCCATGAAGGAAAGCAATATCACCCCCTTCTGAACATATCTTGCCAAGAATGATGGTGTCTCCATAGGTTGGAGTCAACATGAAGGCACATAACAAGAACAAAAACTCACCAAAACCACAGAAGCCTCCAGGAGGATGTCTAGATCCAGGACCCCCATAAATCAATGACCTCTATGACAAGTTATATTTCTAAACCCACACTAGAAGTGTCTGCCACCTACAATATTTCCATCTTGTCTGGATTATGTTTCAGTTGATCAGGGCTGAGAAGTATGCTAAACTTCTTTGCCACACAAAAGCAACAGGAAAAATTATGCTAATTATATGAAACATTTCTCCAACACAGAAAAGAAATATGAATCCAGTGAGGTCCTTTGGAACCTTGTTACAGAAATCTATCCTCTTGGGATGGGTCATGCTTTTTAGAAGAAAAATCCCAGTGCTTCTTAACAAACCATTAACAGCAACTCTTCCATACAAGGGTGGAATAACATTAATTAGTTGGACAAGAATAACATGAAAATTTGGGCTTCGTTTATAGCAGCCACCCTAATTGGTGGTGTGGAGATAATGTGTTAGTAGGAAATTGCATTTTTCAAATTTCAGAAGCATTTAGACAGGAAATCAAGTTGTACTGTGGAAAATGTAGCAAACTGCATGACCGGTAACAAAGAATAATTACTGACACATGCAAATGTATTGTCTAAATTTAGCTGCCTAATTACAATCATTGCTAAATTTCAATTTTCATGGTGTTCTAGATGACCACGAGTGTTAGACCATATGGCGGCACAAAGCTCTTGTTTAAATATGCTCTGAGTTTTTTTAAATTGTCTAAAAACATTGTAAAGAGCATCCAAGTCCTATCATCTTGTTAATGTGAAATAGGCATTATTTCCAAGGTTTTTAATCACACTACACAGCAACTTGATAGTCAAAACTTTGAAGCTTCTGCAATGTAAATGTGTTATCCATGAAATAACACTACATTTCTATACATCTGATTTAAACAGATACCAGAGCTGTTAAAAATAACTTTTAGGATCACTGTTCCAGAACACTAGAAATGATGCAAAGTAGTCCAAGGAAGTAACTTTTCCAGGTTCTGCCTCATCTCTCTCTTTCCAATTTAACTTTTTTTAAAAAAAAATCCCTTGCATTGCTTATGGAAAATGTGCAGGCACATATTTTCAAAAGGAAGGAGGAGGACACAGAAGTGGGGAGAAAATGGGGGAAATGGCTCTTCTGCCTTTCTCTCACTGTACTTCTTTAATGCATGGAAAGTACTTTCAAGAGCTTTCTGAGAATTCAGCTCTGCAATGCAGTACAGGCAGTTCACAGATTCCCGGTTCTGCCCAAGACAAGTGGCTTTTTATCTGCAAAAAAAGTAAGTGGAGAATTTGCCTCGCTGACAGATTGGGATGGTTCGGAGACTAATCATCCTTCACCACGCAAAGCACTCCTGTACCGGGCAACACTCTGCGGATGTTGTATTAACTAGGGATGCGGCGAGCATTCAAATGAGGGGGCTGCTGAAAAATAAGTGCCCATATTCAACTGCTTTGAAGCAGATTAGAAAAGGCCAGGACATGGCCTACAATCTGCTTTGGTAACAGAATGCTTCTTTCCTTCCTTAGTTAAGTGTCACAACTATGGTATTCTTTTAAACTATAACTTCCAGCATCTTCCACCCATCTTTGAGCCATGATAGAATTCAGAGCCCAAAATCCTAACTTTTGCAAGCCATGAAGAAGTTGTAATGGCAACTGCAAAGGATGTCCCCATTTCCTCAACAGTCTGGCAGGGCTTCTTTTCATACCATGGCATGGAAACATATGGTGTCTTTGCTGCCATGACCCACTGACTACAAAGTATGTAGTTTGGGTCAGAATGTGGAATATTGTTTGATCCCCGAAAGTCTTTTGCAACTTCTCCAACCAGATACATTAAAAAGACTGAGGCTTTGTGAATCTTTGACTCTTGTTGGGCTTACGAAACCTGGACCTTCGGTAATTGGATTTTAGCATGTTGCAATAAGAGGATAATAATTCAGTGCTGTCACTCACCATTGTTACTATCATCCTGACAGATCAGTTATCTAAGCCACCAGCAATGAACTTCAAACACACCTGTGTTTGAGGAAAGAAATCCCCTGTTTTAGCACATGCACACACAAAGTAGGTTGAATTATCTGTTCCAAAGCTGTGGTAGGACAAAACAATCCCTGGGTCTCACTCTCTCAGAGGCAAGGAACATGCCATCCAACAGGACTACCAGACCCAGAGATTGATTGCTGGATAGAGGATTTTGGGAATTATAGAAAAAAAAAACAGTTTCCCAATTTATTCCAGGCTTTACTGATAGCCCATTTATGAAGGCTAGTATCTTCAACTGTTCTTTCATTCAAATGGAGCTATACAACCAGAATCTTCCCCTCTTAGAATCAAAGAGTTGGAAGAGATCCAGGGCCATCCAATCCAACCCTTTCCCATGCACAGACACAGAATCAAAGTACCACTGACAAATTACTACCTTCCAGTCTCTGCTTGAAAACCACACTCCAAGCGGGATATTCCACTGCTCAACAGCTCTTACATCAGGAAGCTCTTCCTAATATTTAGGTGGAATCTTTTTTCCTGCAATTTAAATCCATTACTCCATATTCCAGTCTCCAGAACAGCAGCAAACAAGCTTGCCCCTTCCTCAATATGACATCCTTTCAAATATTTAATCATGTCCCCCTCTCAGTCTTCTTTCCTCCAAGTTAAACATACCCAGCTCCCTTTGTTTCCAAGTTGCATTGCTCTCATTTTGTATTGGCATAAATGCTCTTATACAAGTGGTGGCACTTTCTTGGAGGTTATGCAAAGGGAGTATCCCATTCCTGGTTATAGAAACCCTGTTGCACCAAAGCACTGTTGCACTGTTGAACTATTGGTTGTCCTGTCAAGTTGTCTCTGTAGCAGTTGCACAAAGGAGTGTGACTGCTTATGGTACAATCAGAGCCCTTCCATACAGCTATATAACCCATAATATCACGGCAGATAATCCACAATATCTGCTTTGAACTGGGTTATCTGAGTCTACACCGCCATATAACTCAGTTCAAAGCAGATAATGTGGGCTTTTAGACAGCTGTGTGGAAGGGGCCTCAGTGATACAGTAGTGCAACCCACTAATTCCGGTTTAGCTATGCTAGCAAACGTTTTCATTGCATAGTCAATACACAGGACACAATCTGTATTTCCAAAGTAACCTGTCATGCCATTGGGAATATAGGAATAAAAGAGCCTAGTGTTCTCAGAAGCAATTATACTACCTCTATTATAAGGCTTTATGCGCTTCTTTTCCAGGTTCATCCAAGATCTCAGGTGAAAAATATGTCTCTCCACCTTTGCCAGCTATTAATAGTGAAAGAACAGAGATGGCTACTGCCCACCAGGATCTGGACACTAACCCAGGATACCTGGATCAGCAGAGGAATAGGGTTTGAAGGTCCAGCCAAGATAGGAAGAAATATTCAGAAATGTTCTTAAAAGTGTCAAAAGTGCCATGAGAGCCTGGCAAGGAAAATCTGAGACAAGTGAAAACCTTTGCAGATCAGAGCTTACTCTGTATGAAAAATACACGTTTTCTTTGTGCAGAAAACAATAACAATGTGCTCCCCTATGCATCTTGCCAGCCATCATGTGAGACAGGCATATGTTTTTCTCACAGCAAACATTTCTTAAACAGACTCTGAAAGATCAGCCTTGGCTTATATGGATTGAAGTTAGGCTTACAGCTGTCAGGTTTGGGGACAGTGAAGTGTACATACTGCAATTTTAGTCTGTCTCCTGTTGTTTGTCTAGAAACACTATATAAGTTTGCATGGATTCCAGTTTTGGCAAGTTTTGTACTTTTCAGATGTAGGTTTCAATCATTTTGATAGACACGTCCTCCACTAGGAGCCAATTTAGATGCATTCCTGATGGGAATCGATCACCACTGAGTTGTTAAGATATTTTATTGGAAGGCCTTTTAGGAGAACTTTTAAAACAGGGGGTAAATGGCAAGTAGAGAAGAGCCCATTATCTAAATCCAAATTACACAGAGAAATATCTAGACTCCTAGGATAGTATATCAAGGGAACTGTGTTTAAACGGCAAATCTATTTATCCAGTCTACTGATGAGCCGAAGCTATATCCCTGAAATGTCTCACGTTTATATTATCTGTTTTTATTATATTTTGTTCTATGTGTTGTCAAAGGCTTTCATGGCTGGAATCACTAGGTTGCTGTGCATTTTCCAGGCTGTATGGCCATGTTCCAGAGGCATTATTTCCTGATATTTCACCCACATCGATGGCAGGCATCCTCAGATGTTGTGAGGTCTGTTGGAAGCTAAGCAAGTGAGGTTTATGTACGTATCTGTGGAATGTCCAGGGTGGGGGGGGGGGGGGACTCTTGTCTGTGTGAGGCAGGTGTGAATGTTGCAATGTGCCACCTTGATTAGCATTGAATGGCCTTACAGCTTCAAAGCCTGGCTGCTTCCTGCCTGGGGGAATCCTTTGTTAGCAGATGATTAGCTGGCCCTGATTTATTCTTGTCTGGAATTCCACTGTTTTTTGAATATTCCTCTTTATTTACAGTCCTGAATTTAGAGGGTTGTTTTAACATTGGTAGCCAGATTTTGTTCATTTTCAGGGTTTTGTCCTTTCTGTTGAAATTGTCCACATGCTTGTGGATTTTAATGGCTTCTCTGTGTAGCCTGACATGGTAGTAGTTAGAATGGTCCAGGATTTCTGTGTTCTCAAATAATATGCTGTCTCCGACTCCAGGTCGGTTCATCAGGTGTTCTGCTATGGTTGACTACTCTGGTTGAATTAGTCTTCAGTGCCTTCCATGTTCTTTGATTTGTGTTTGGGCATTTGCATTTGGTGGTCCCTATGTAGACTTGTCCACAGCTGCATGGCATATGGTAGACTCCTGCAGAGGTGAGAGGATCCCTCTTGTCCTTTGCTGAACATAGCATTTGTTGGATTTTCTTAGTGAGTCTGTAGATAGTTTGTATGTTGTGTTTCCTCATCAGCTTCCCTATGCGGTCAGTGGTTCCCTTGATGTATAGAGTTATTGATAGAAAAATACCTAGCAATGTTTAACCATGGGACACTCACAATTGAGAGGCATAGCAATGTTCATCTGGTTCATGTTGACCTGGCTGAATACTGCGATATGGAACTGCCTCCTCATACTGACTCATCTCATTGGTTAGAGTCACAGATGTTTATATGTCAGTAAATACAAGAGTTTGGATCCCTGTTATTACACAAGGGCTCTTTTGTTCCGGAACATTACATGAAATTATTAAGAAAAGGAAGAGTACAATAAAATATCTGAAATCAGAAGTTATTGAATGCATAATGTAATCCTTAGATATTTATCATTGTAAGTAAATCTCTTGAGACAGAGGCAGCAAATGTACACCGAATGTTCTCTCCCAGACTTGATGATTTCAGATAATGTAGAACAATTTCTTATTCTTTACATTAAAGCATTTGAACGAGACAGGCTTCTCATTTTGCAAACATTAGTAAACCATTACCAAAATTGGATATTGCATTTCCACTGTCTCTAAAAGCCCCTCTTTTCTTCTTAACATGAAAAGGTCTCTAAGCCATCATGTTTGCTGATGTGAAAATGGATTTCCCAGTTCTAGCACAATTGCTTTAGCAGAATTGATAACGGCCATAGTAATATGAGTGGCCTTGACTTCTTCCTAATGTTCATCCCAAAAGGAAATAAGTTTCTTCCTTAGACCAGAATGTTAATGGAAAATACTGACAACCCCACTTTCCTGTCCCATTCACTTGCCAGAAGAGATTATTTACACCAGAACTCTTCCTTTTAAAACAAATTAACAGGAATCCCACTGTTGTTACCTCTTAGCTAATTCTCATTAATATCTCACAAAAGGGAAACCTGTGGATCCAAAAGATTACAAGTAGGGAGAAGTTGACAAAAAGGTAACTTTTTGGAGCTCCAGTTTGGACCCTGAAAACAGCATGCTCCTCCATTCACTTACAAGTCAGATATGATCCCACTGGCAGGAAGAACACAATCTTTTACTTCCTTCCAATCTCCCAGAAGGTCCTTAATGTCCCAGAGGGAATCGGAACAGATTTGGACAGGAAAGATGTGTGTTGAGATAGATCAGTGGTTTCCAACCTTTTTTTGACCAGGGACCACTCTGAAACATTAGTACCAAAGGGGTAATGAATCAAGTTTTGGTCAACTTTAGATTTGGTTTGGTTATTCGGGATGCTGATTCAGAAAATTGCATTGGATAGACCACATCAGCTCTAGTTTCTGATACAGAACATAAGTCATCCAGTAGTTGTCATCTGCTCATCCACAGAAAACCATATTTAATAATCTAGAACTGATGTGGTAGCAGTAGTCTTTTGTGGGTAGTCAGCCTCTCCCTTCCCAACATCCTCCTTGTCTCAGCACTATAAGAGGGTTTTGCGAGACCAGTCACTCTCGTTGCCACGTGGTTTTCAGGCAACGGTGCAGCAATAGTGAGGCCGCAGACAATATTTTCATTCCTGGGGCCACCGGTGGTGCACGGAGCACAGGTTGGGAACCAGAGAGAGATAGGCAAACAGACAGATAGATAGATCCCACAACTACAAAGTTCCTTCTTTATTACGCAGATTGAAAATGTCATTTTTGAACTATAATTTCCAGAATCTCCTAGTCAATATAGTCAATCTAAAAAATGAACTTTTCTTTGTTCTGCTTTGTTAGGCTTATCTTTATACTGCCTGGGGAAGCAGGTGGAGGAGAGGAATTTTCCACCTGTCAGATGTTGTTGACTTTAGTTGATCTGTGCATATTGTAACTTGGATAGACAAGGAGGATCACTGTTTGCTTCTCTACCTCAAGCAACAGAATGCCTTGGGCAGGCCCTAAGTGGTCCTTGTAAGTGATGCCCATTGACCACTTCTAAAAATATGCCTTGTGCAGTGCAAAATATGTGTGCTCCTTTCAGAGAACCAGCAACTACATGCATGAAGCAAACTGCAGAGGGAGATTGTGGCTGTCCAGCAGCTGCCCGAGGACACAGGAAAGGACAAGACACAACAGATGGAGAAGCAGCAGGTTCTCCTGTAATTGCTGTGCCGTGTCAGCACAAATCATAGCACGGTCGCTTGCTGGCCATGTAACCAACAACTTCACAAGCACCTGTTCAGGCTAATTGCCCATTATTGCTTCTGAATCGTTCCTGGCTTGAGAGGTCCCCATCCAGCACTATCCTACTATGCTTTTCTGACATTAGCAATCACTTTGTGACTATGATATTGCTCATAGCAGACCAATTTAAAGGTTAACTAGCTATGGTAAAGAATCAAAGAAGAGAAGGACCTGGAGTTACAGCCTTGTGTGACCTCCTTTTGTTTAAAAGGCTTTTGGTAATGAGAAGTCATGATGGAAATGTGAAGTTTTCAGTCTTAGGACAAAGCTACATCTGACAAATGACTGGTGGAGGTGACTCCTATAGTGTGTGCAGGTATGTGGGAAGGGAAGGAAAGAAAAATATTCAAAAATGACAAATAAAATCTTTGAAAACTCTCAAAAACTGACATTTTTACCTCCAACAAAGGTAAAACTCTTCCATTTTGACTCCAATTGGGCAAGTTTTACCTATACAGCACCTATAGGTTTTTATGGATGTAACACTAAAGTCTCTTCTGAAGAAATTCTTTTTTTAAAAAAATAATCTTTATTGTGGTTTTTCACTGTTGTACATCAATTGGATGTTAATCATTGACATAACCAATGTATCTTAAAAACCCAAGGGAAGGGGAGGGGTAATGGGAGGGGGGGAGGGGAAAGGGCTAACTCCTAATATCGGGGGGGGGGGGGTAGTATGGGGAGATGGAGAGGTATCGGGTAGCCCTTATCTAGTAGGGGATGGGAAGAGGGAGGGGAGTGCATGTGGTGTGGGATGTGAGACTTGGAGTGTGTTAGTATTTGTTAGTATGATTTTATTTACTCATTGCTTCCCTCTTAGTTAGTTAGTGCCAGTGTTGTCTTCTTTGCTTTTCCTCTGTTTTCTTTTGCTTTTTTCCTCTGGTTCCATTTGTGGTCTTAGTTTCCTCCGAGATAGTTTTTAACTGGAGACCAGTCCGTTCTTGCCCCTTTAGCTGATTGTTTTGTTCTTATATATTGTGTTAAAGTGTCCATGTTCATTATGTCCATTAACTTTAATCTCCAGTCGTCTAGCTTGGGATTTTCCTCGTTTTTCCATTTATTTGCTAATACTAGTCTTGCTGCGGTAGCTATATGGAATAAGAGTCTGTCTTTGTTGTTGTCTGTTTCAAAATCCAAAATTCCAAGTAGATAGTATTCCGCTTTCTTTTCTATTTGTAAGTCCAGTATCTTGGTTGTTTCTCGATGTACCTCCGTCCAGAACTTTTTGGTCTTCTCGCACGTCCACCATAAATGTAAGAATGTGCCCTTCGTCTCTTTACACTTCCAGCATTTTTCATCAACATTTTGGTAATACTTTGCTAATTTGTTTGGCGTTAGATACCATTGAAACATCATCTTTGTCCAATTTTCCCTTAAGCTGAAAGAGTTAGTCCATTTTAGTTTAGTCTTCCAAACTTTATCCCATTCCGCTCTTTCAATTGGATGGCCTAGGATGCGTGTCCATTTTGTCATATAACCTTCTATTTTTTTCCCCCTGTTTTCCAATCTAGTAAAATCTTATACAGTTTTGTAATTCCCTTTTTCTCCGTTATCAAAATTCTTTCCCATTGTTTTTCATTATCGTCAAATCCTTCCTTTTTATCTTTGTTGAATGCGTCTGTTATTTGTCTATGTTGGAACCACGTAACTTCACCATACGTTGCCTTTATTTCTTCAAGAGTCTTGAGTTTGTATCCATCTCTTTCTTTTTTAAAGATATCTTTATATCTGGGCCATTTTTCCCATCCTAGCTCTCTTCTTTGTATAGCCTCCAATGGGGAGATCCAGAGAGGGGTCTTTTGGTAGAATTTACTTTTATATTTTTCCCAAATATTAATAAGCGACGATCTAATGAAGTGGTTGCCAATTTTTTTTTCTATTTTCTTCTTGTTGTACCATAGGTACGCGTGCCAACCACTGTGTAGGTCGTGTCCTTCTAGGGCTAGACTTTTTGGCTTATTGATGTTTGCCCAGTCCTTTACCCAAATCAGGCCGCAGGCATCGTGATAAGTTTGAAGATCCGGGAGTCCCAGTCCCTATACAGCACCTATAGGTTTTTATGGATGTAACACTAAAGTCTCTTCTGAAGAAATTCAATGTTCTCTGCATAAGTAAGGGACAGCTAGCTTCACACAGACTGGATATCAAGGGAAGTTGTTGTTTATTCGCTCAGTCACTTCTGACTCTTCGTAATCCCATGGATCAGCCCCCTGTTGACCATGGCAAACCCCAGCTCCTTCAAGGTCACGCCAGTCACTACAAGGATACTATCCATCCATCTTGCCCCTCTTCCTTTTTCCTTCCATTTCCCCCAGTATCATTGTCTTCTCCAAACTGTCCTGTTTGCTCATTATGTGGCCAATGTACTTCATCTTTGCCTCCGATATCCTTCCCTCCAGTTAGCAGTCAGAGTTTGGACTGGTTGGATCTTCTGGCGGTCCAAGGCACTCTCAGAATTTTCCTCCAGCACCACAGTTCAAAAGCATCTATCTTCCTTCGCTCAGCCTTCCTTATGATCCAGCTCTCACATCCGTAGGTTGCTACGGGAATACCATTGCTTTAACTCTGCAGATCTTCATTGCCAGTGTGATGTCTCTGCTCTTCACTATTTTATGAAGATTGGACATCGCTCTCCTCCCAAGAAGTAAACATCTGATTTCCTAGCTGCAGTCTGTGTCTGCAGTAATCTTCGCACCTAGAAACACAAAGTCTGTCACTGCCTCCACGTTTCCCCCCTCTATTTGCCAGTTATCAATCAGTCCCATTGCCATCATCTTGGGTTTTTTATGTTTAACTGCAACCCAGCTTTTGCACTTCTTCTTTCACCTTGATTAGAAGGCTCCTCAGCTCCTCCTCACTTTCAGCCATCAAAGTGGCTGGGAAGTTACTTTTCTGTTCTTAATGGAGTTCAGGGAGCAAAATGTATTAGGCTTGCCTTGGGAAATCAGTACAATATTGCTTTCATGAAAGTTCATTGGTTATTCTGTACACAAGAATAGGGTCAGGATGAAGATCTCTTTCCAATATTTGTACAAAGTTATAAAGTGAAAGAATAAAGAAAAATGGCTCAACTAAAAATTTAGAGCATATCAAGGGAAATGGGAGGATGGGGGAGACCAGGACCACAGACAACCTTCCTGGCTGGGTTCCCACCTCTCCTTCAATACACACATTTATGAGAGTTTAATTAGACTCGAGTCTCCAGGTAAGGGCCCAAAGTTCAGAGAAATCTTTTTCTTTCCATCTCACAGCTTGAAAAGGCAGTAGGCTGGCAAATGAGTCTGGTACCAAGGTAGAGAAAATTAAAGCTGTCTTTGACTTCATCCAAACCTCCCCTCCCACTCACACCCCTGTTTTCTTCTTCTTTTTCCTATCCTTTCAAAATTTCCAAGCCACTTTTAAACATTTCTGCTTTTTGGGGACCTGGGCTATTTATTGTACTTTTCTTTGAAGCCATTTAGGCTGTGCTTGCTGAACAGCAACAATCAATGGAGCATGAGGCAGAGACAATAAACCCCAATAGCTTCTACATAAATGGGAGCGTCTTGGGGAAAAACATCAAGCTGAGGTGGGCTAACAAGCCACATTTTATGCAGTAGTGCATTGTTTCAAACCAAATTTGTGACGCAGCAAGAGTTTCCAGATATCATGGGTCATCTCCAGGCAGGAGACAAGGGAGATAAATACTCCAGTTTCAGTGGATTCTGCTCCAGGCAAGGAGGAAGGACTGTGTGCAAATTTCAGCTTTATCTATTAAAGCAGAAACCTGCTCAGTTTTGCTAACTGATTTGCATGAGCAGTGGCAACCAATCTCCTCCCACCAGGAACACCAAGGAAAGACAGGTACAATGTATTGTCGAAGGCTTTTATGGCCGGAATCACTGGGTTGTAGGTTTTTTTCGGGCTATATGGCCATGTTCTAGAGGCATTCTCTCCTGATGTTTCGCCTGCATCTATGGCAAGCATCTTCAGAGGTTGTGAGGTCAGACCTCACAACCTCTGAGGATGCTTGCCATAGATGCAGGCGAAACTTTAGGAGAGAATGCCTCTAGAACATGGCCATATAGCCCAAAAAAGCCTACAACAACACAGATACAATGGTTTGAGATAACCAAAGGCCACAACTTGTTTATTGGTTACAATGAGAAAAAGGATTGGCAGCCATGCAGGTGACCTGGATCAAGAATCAGATAGCCTGATGCTGATGGATGTCACTTCACAACAGTAGGGGTCCCTGGCAGTGAGCCGACCGGTTCAGCCTGGGATACCGGTACTGCAGCACCCCTACACCAACCAGAATGCTCCCACCTCACCGATAAAGCGGGGAGGTATGCAAACTGGATCCAGGGCCAATGACACATGCCCACAAGTTGTGAGGAATGAAAATCCTAATCAGTTGAACAATAAATGCATACAACAATACAATTTCAGGGTGAGAGGGATGGAACAGCTGAGGGGCGACTGGCCCCCAGCCCTGGTCTGCCCCTGCTTTGCACTGGCTGACCAAAGCAGGGCCTGCGTGCAGCTGATCCGGGTGCAGGCTGGAGCAAACCCTTGATTGGCTGCCTGACTGAGCACACCAAGAAGCAAAGGGCGTGGGGACTCCTGGGAAGGAGGATGGCGGGTAAGGTGCGCCAGCCGCCGCAACCTCCCTGCCCGGTAAGTTGGACAGGGCATTTGTTTTTGCAACTTTCAAAGACTCTTGACAGCATCTAGGTTTTTCATTATTCAGTTTCCTTTATAACTGCCAGTGTCCTAATTATCTGCTCTGCTCTGCTCTGCCTCTATCTTCTGGCAATAAGCCAGAAATGGTCTTTCTTCTAACTCCCTATATAAAAGAGAAGGAATAATCTTGTCACTTTCTCTTGATCAGATGCCTCAGGTGATCTGCCTTAATTCACAAACAGGAAAACATGTTTGAATGACAAACTGTTCAATTGTGGTTGATACAAAATGCATAATTCTTAATGGCATCATAAGGGGCCATCCCTGCATCACATGTTTAGGCTGAGAAACCTCTGGGCCTTGACTGATCCTTAACTCACAACCCTGGGCTTTATACACATCAGGGCTATATCCCATCTCCAGTATCAAGGCTCAGTTTTATCTTGCTAAAGTTAAACTTGTTCAAATCCAAATTCAAACTGGTCCTGAAAGCCACACACACCTTGAAGCTATCTTATATTATGTTAGACCATATGTGACAATAGCCCTCTTGGCTGTTTTTTTCCCCCTTTTCCTCGGTGTATAAACTTATCAGTCGATAGGCTTTCTTATTTTCCTGTCTATTTTACCACCCATTATTGGTTGGCTTCCCTATCCAATTCCCATCTCCTCTCATCTGAGCAACTGACTGAGAGACCATAGGAACTTAAAACATTTTGACCTAAGGGGGAGATGTTTAATTCTCTGGAGAGACATAGAAATACACACATGATATGGAGGTTAGGTGGCATGTGGGTCAACAGTACAAGAGCAGAGAGAAGGGGCTTTGGTGGTTCTCTTTATCCCTTCCACCCATTCTGCTCCCTTCATTTGCCCCAGGGACACATGCACTTCCACTTTTTCCTGCAGGTTTGCTCAGGTTTGAATGACCAGTGAGGGGTACATTCATGCTGTCTTCTCCCTGCCACCTGTCTGATCCACTTTCCTCCCCACACATGTCTGAACACACATGTCCAGGTTTGAGTGACTGATGGGGAGGGGAACATGTGTGTCCTCTCTCTCCCCCTACAATCCCCTTCCCAGCCACCCACCAAATTCAGAGTGATTGATGGGAGATATGAATCATCTATCCAATCAGCTTTCCTCCATCAAACTGTCCCAGTGAATTAGTGAATGAGCTAGATACCCCTCGCACCCACACAAGTGAAAGAATGACTACATTTAATAAATTGTTCTCCTAGCAAGCAGAGAATCTCAGACCACACTTGTCAGACCTAAGTAATACGTTCCAACTGGTCTTACACTCCAACCCACCTGCACATTTGAGCACAAGACACACATTGGGGAAAAAACATTTTCTCAAAAAAAGTATAGAGTAAAAGAGGATTTTTTAAAAAAAAATCATATTAAAGTCCAAAAGAAGCAATTTCGCCTTGAAAGTAGAAGATTGTCATGTGTTCCAACACCAGCACTGAGGTAAAGACAGATTATTTTGCAGTTTAAGATCTAACCCTAATTGGAGCCACTCACTCCAATTTTTTCTCTAATAGATCACAACTCCAATTCCTCTTCCTCCTCCTTGATGGAGGAGAGCAGATACCATACCTGAGAGTTGACTTTTCACACTCAGAAATACATATTGTTCTTTTTTATAAAGTGTTTGTCAACATTCATTTGTAGCCTATGATTATGCTCCATACAAATGAAAAGGGACATATTTTCCATATGGTTGGGCAACTGACAGTAACTGCATTCAAAATATACAGTCAATAGCACCAGATTAATGACACTGCTGACAGCATGTGCAAATCATGTCCCGTAGCCACAGTTGCTTTAGCAAGCCTTGAAGGATAATTACATTGGAAGACTACTGGAGGTGACTAGGCCAGCTGGATCTGCTGATGTGTCCTTGCCTCACAACAGGAAGGTGGATGTGTGTATCATTTATCAAATAAGCAAGGGCAAATCCAGCAGGTTAACAATACTTCCTGGGTTACTTCTTTGCACACCTTTTGGCCAAGAGATCAGACATATGCAGCTCACACCTACAGTTGGCCACAAAGAAAATGATACACACACACACACACACATGCTTTCAGCAACTTTAATCAGGCCTAAGAAAGAGCTAAAAACAAAATCTATCCACTTATATAACGCTTTTGATTTTTTAAAAGTGCCTTGAATTATAAGCTGAGTATCATTGAATATAAGTGGGTAATCTTTTCATGGATGGAGACAATGGTTTTTTTAAAAGAGAAAAATGCCTCCATTTATGACTATAAAAATTCCAACCTATCCCTTTAAAAATAGGAGTGACACACAATGAAACTTTTTTCCCACAGCAGGAGATCCCAACATTTTGATCAGCTTCTTTTTACCTCCTCCATCTTCCATATAACTACCTATTTTTAAATACTATAAAAAAATGAAGCAATAAAAATCTTTTTAAAAAATACTTTATTAACAATAGCAACAAAGAAAAACAACTTTATTAAAGTGCGAGTCACTGCGTATGCCTCATAGATTCACTATGGGAAGGAAATGCAAAGAACAACTATGGGTGCTAGTACTAAAGCTTCCAGTGTTCCAAGATCTGCTATATTAGAGGATAAGATCAAACCCAGGGATAACAGAGTAGCATGGCCTCTCACTTTGACCAACCTATCTAAACACACTATATAAAAACAGTGAAAAAGTACTGGAACTTGGTGAGAGATGTACCGGGCTGTGAGAGCCCCCCCCCCCCAATTGCTCATAGGAGAACACAAAACATCAGGGATATTTTGATTCACTCAGATACAGATCCTAAGCCAGTGGCCTCTAAACCTATTCTAGTGGGAAACTATGCTTGTCATCACTGTTCTATATGTTCACAGTTTGTCCAAACTAAGTTCTTTCAGAACCAGCACACCAAAACTCAGTATAGAATCTACCGGCTCCACTGAGGGTGTAGTATATGCCATCATCTGTCCCTGCTCACTTATTTACATTGGTCAAACAAGCAGAGAAGTCAGGTTCAGGATCATTGAGCACAAAAGTAAAATCAGGAAACATTCTACTGATTCTATTCTGTATAAACATTTTGTGGACCTGAACCACAGCCCTGAATCATTCCAAGTACAGATTTTAGAGGTGGTTACACCACCCAGAGACACTGACTTCCAAACTAAACTTTTACAACGTGAATCCTTCTGGATCTTTACCCTGCAAACAGAACATCCAAAAGGGCTAAACAACACCAATTTATATGACTGTTTTTATAACAGAGTAGGTTTTACCCCAATGAATTCTTAACTGCTAACGATGTCACTATTACCTGACCAATGTACTTGCTATATCAGTAATGGGTTGAGTTATTTTGATCCTATACTCGCCACAGAATAAAACTTCTTGCAGGGTATATTACTCAACAAAGACTAGCTGTGAGTATTATATTAATTTTGTTTCATAGATATTGTATTTCTCTATAGTTTATAATTCATGTTGCAATGTAATATTACATTTAGCCACTATCTATGTCCTCTTAGGATCCACCCCTCCAGAAGACACTAGGTGAAGTGCTCACCTCAAAAGTTGAGCTTTTTGTGATAATTTGAGTAAGTAGAGTGTCTGTATATATTCTTACAAACTTGATATAACAAATTGTTCAATTGTATGTGTGTATTCATGATATGCGTTGTTTGTAGACCCAACCACCTGAGCAAGGCTTTTGCGAGTCGAAACCGGTCGTAGGTTGGAGTCAATTCATGTGACTACTGGAGTCTACTCATATGGAATAAAGAACAGGACATTTACTCACATGAAGACTGTGTTTTATATTTCAAGAGAAGACCAGTTGTTTCTACTTAATGTGAATGTGGCAGTCCTGTTTTTGTTATATGTGTATGTGTAATATATACATTTAGTTAATTTGGTTGTTTTCATATTGCCACAATCAGTGGATTTTGGTCTCCACAATAGCAGTGACATCATGTGATACCTGTTGCTGATTCACCACCTTCATGTGATGAAGCCATTAGGGGCTATTGATGGGTAAAGCCATGATTGCATCCTGATTCTGGGACTTTCCACTTGCAATGAGTCCAGGAGCATCTGGGGTGGTATCCTCTGCTCTCCACTCACTGGAAAGCAAAGGGGGAAATGGCATAGCTGGAGGGCAGAGTTATGATGTCCATCTGGAATTGAGGCTTCACACAGCCGAAACATTGCAGTCACAAGACACCAGTAACTGTGTGATGTCACATAATGATAAGGAGCTGCTGTTCCACATTGTGTTCTATGTTAATCCCTCTATGTTGTTATTTTATGTTATTCGGTGTTTTTACTGATTTTGGCTAAATTTTGTTGTATATTTTATGTGTTCTGTTTTGCACTGTTGTTGCCTTGTAAGTCCCCCTGAATCTCTTTAGGGAGATGGGACTGGATATTATTATTATTATTATTATTATTATTAGGATACAGGATGTCTGAATTCTGAGTCATTCATATTTCATATTGATGTTTCTGTGATGTCCGCAATGCAGCCCCAGCCCTGTTCATCCAGTAGAGAATATCAGTGTTTTCATGAGTACTGAGGCTGACTTATGAACTTTGGTGGACGTGAGGTGGGGATTAATGTCTAGTAAAGCTACAAGATCAGCCATGCTGAGGACATTTGGATGCAGCCTTCTCACCCATTCAAGCAGGAGATTAATGCTATCCGTTTTGACAATGCCTGTACTATGGGTTGTTCTCAAGTTATCAAACTCAGTGTCAGAAATACAAATGTGAACATCTGTCAGTCTTGATTTTGTTGAATTACTTTGAAATTCGCCTGCACTTTCATATTGTCTTCAGCACATTCTCTTCAGCTACAAAACTTGGCAGAATTTGCCTAGAAACTAGTGTATATTTTGACACATTTTCCTAGTGTGTGTATTGATTAAGTTCCACTAATCTGTGCATACTTCCATTAACCAAAGCATGTTTGTGTGTGCTTTCCCCCAGTCGTGCAGATTTCATTCATTCATGATCTAAAATGCAGACTTTGTCTCAGCCTCACAATCATTTGAATTCTGGAAACAAAGTTCATTTCATTTTGCAAGGAGTCTTGAGAGGTTTGAAAGGGCTGTTTTCCTCAAGACTGTCAAACATAAGAAAATGCTTTCCAATTTCTTGTTAGAATGCTTGTGCTAAAATTCAGTCTGGAGAGCTACGTGGGTATCTCTCCCTCCCACTCTCACTCACACACATGTATACACACGTAGCTTTTGCTGCAAATATTTGTTCCATTGGCATTTCTCTACTCTTCTCTTTTCAAGTTTTCCCACTGGTCTAATCTCTAATGACATACTAACACCTCCTCCTGCAAAATGAAAATTGCATAATGGAAAACTCTTCTCTTCTTCTTTTTTTTTTCATCAAAGGGATCGTTAAAATGTGAACAAAAAGCTTCCTCCTTTTTGACCTCACAAATGTACAATTACATTTATCAGCTTTGGACCATCTCCCTCTGAAGGCTTCAGGTTGAGCTACTGAAGCAGAGCGTACTGGCAAGTACTAAAAAGAGGTATTAGAGAGAATCTAATGAATCCTGACTACGCAGCACTGCTTTGTGCCTAAAGAATTCATCCCACCTTTTAAGACAACCTATCAATCCAGGATGGTGCAACACCCATCCAAAGTGCCCATCAAACATCAAATCAATTCCACAGGCCTGATCTCATGATGTGGTGATACATAGAGAAAGACCAAGATCTGGGGGGAAAAGCAACAGCAGTAATCAATATTCAGCCCCAGGATTGAAAACCCAAGGAGAAGGTGATAGATGTGCTTGAGAAACAAACATAGGCCTCATGGTGGGAGCAACCTAATGCCCTTGCACATGAATCACTGATGCTCATTTCTGTCTTTCATCCCATAGTAGTGTGTGTGTGTGTGTGTGTAGAGTACCAAGCTATCAACTAGAATAACAGTTGGGGTTCTTTCAGTATTCCTAGCATTCAAGTGAGTCACATGATTTGGGTGTCATGGAAGAGCAGCAGTTGATAGTTTTTATTCCTTTATGCTTGAACTGCCAGGAAATGGAAAGAGGATGCTCCTGAGATTTTTCTGACTCGGGTGCCCAAATAACCTGGTTGGTTTTGGGTACTATGCAACAATGGTTGTGCTCCATAAGATGGCCAATGTCTTAGGATGGATGGCTGAATCACATGGTTTTTTCCATACAATTTTTGTAGATTGAGAAATAGATTTAAGAAGAGCATGACAATTCTCAAATGCAATTTGCATCAGCCCTCACCAGCAGAGCCATTGCTGAGGAAGCAGAGCACTGTAATTCAACAATATCTGGAGGGTCACAATCCCCAGCTCTGCTCTAATGGAAAGGTCTCAAAGACCTCACTAACTACAGAATGGCCCCTTATCCATAACTTCAATATCCATAGTTTCATTCATTCATGCTTCAAAAAATATGATCCCAAAAGAGTGTTTAGGCCTCTCTAGATCCTTTGGTGTCATATGCTTCCAGATCAAGTATAGTCAACATATAGGGTTCATTATATTCCATGGTTTCAGGTATTCATAGTGCTATCTTGGAACATTGCTGTTGTTGTTGTTAGAACATGTCCCCTTCAGATATGAGGATCTACTGCATATGCAACAGAAACAAAAGTAGGCATTTGTTGTCATTTACAGAATTTGATATTCAAAATTTGCTTTGGTAAAGAGCCCCTGGTAGCGCAGTGGGTTAACCACTGAACTGCTGAACTTGCTGATCGAAAGGTCGCAGGTTTGAATCCGGGGAGCTTCTGCCAACCTAACAATTTGAAAACATGCAAATGAGTAGATCAATAGGTACCACTCCTGCAGGAAAGTAACGGCATGCCATATAGTCATTCTGGCCACATGACCTTTATATATGTGTGTGTGTGTGTGTGTGTGTATAGCCGAAACAGGTAGAATGATGTCATAATCCATCACCATTTCCGAATACATATCAAATATTGTTTTCATAGTGTTCTTATGTATTCCACCTTTATTTCCCACTTGTGTCTATTGATTTTACACCCTCACTTCCTCCTCCCAACCCCACCCTCTGGGAACAGGACTTGTCTTCATTCAAATATTATTTTAATTGAACAATCATGGAAAGCTCTTTATATCTTTCTTTTCCTTTGTCTTTTTCTATCAATCTTGCCCATTTCTGAACCCAGGTCTTTTTTATTCGGCATGACGTATATTTAACTCTTCTTTCAGAGATGTAGTCCTGAAGCATAAAATCTGCTAGGTAACCATACTATTTTTTAACTCCCCACTTTCTATGGTCTTTCCACCCCAGGACCACAGTTGCTTGGGTGGCAACTATCATGTATTTTTATAATTTCCCCCCAAGTTTTGATGTTTTTGTTCTTGTCTAATTTCTGGGTAAAAAATTCTTTTTTATTCAAAACCAATTTATGCCCTATTAATTCTTCCATTTCCTTCTTTACCTTCTTCTTAAAATGTTGTACTCTGTCACATTCCCACCACATGTGGATATAGGAGCCAACTTTTCCACATCTATGCCAACACAATTTTGTGGTAGCTTTAGTTATGTGAGCTAGTTTAATTGGGGTTCTGTACCATTTACTCAGTATTTTTCTTTGTGCTTCTCTAATCCTTATATACCTGATATTTTTTTATTGAAATGATCCAGTGTTCAATGTCAGATTCATTGTTATTTAGATCCTCTTTCCTTATTTCTATCAATGCTTGTTTCAAATTATATTGAGTCCCAATGCCGGTAATTTCTTATATATGAACCCCATGAGGCCTGAGCAACGACCCCTCACAAACTAATACCCATGCCAACATAAAGGCAGATCAGATAGCACACCAACTCCTGAAGAATTGGAAACCCAACTTTGCCACCAAAGTAGGAAAGAAACCAATAGCCTGACAAACAGAGATTGAGAACAACAACCTTCATGTACCCTTTACATCTACTGAATTGGACATGGCTCTCAATAAATGTAAAAATGGCAAAGCAGCTGGCCTGGATGATCTACGGATGAAACAAATCAAGAACTTTGGTCCCAAAGCAAGGCGCTGGCTGCTGGAGCTGATGAACAACTGCACTGCATCCTGTCAGATCCCCAAAATCTGGAGGAAAGCAAGAGTCATCGCCATCTTGAAGCCAGGCAAAGACCACAATGACCCAAAAAGCTACAGACCAATCTCCCTGTTGTGCCACCTCTACAAAGTTCTGGAGAGACTTATTTTGCATAGAATTACGGAAAAAATAGACCCATGTCTGATCCCACAGCAAGCTGGCTTCAGAAAATGCAAAAGCTGCACATCGCAAGTGTTGAACCTGACTCAGCACATAGAAGATGGCTTTGAAAGGCAGCAGATCATAGGAGCTGTCTTCATAGACCTGTCAGCAGCCTATGATACTGTGAACCACCGCCTCCTCCTGAGAAAAATGAGTAATCTCACAAAGGACCACCACCTCACCCGCCTCATAGGAAACCTGCTACAAAACAGGAGCTTTTTTGTTGAGTTCCAGGGCCAGAGAAGCAGATGGCGGAAACAGAAGAACGGCCTGCCTCAGGGGAGCGTGCTTGCTCCATCCATGTTCAACATCTACACAAATGACCAGCCATTGCCAGAAGGGACAGAGAGTTTCATCTATGCTGATGATCGTGCCATTACTGCTCAAGCAGGGAGCTTTGAGATGGTAGAACATAAGCTTTCCGAAGCTCTAGGTGCTCTTACTGCCTATTACAGGGAAAACCAGCTGATCCCCAACCCATCTAAAACACAGACATGTGCCTTTCATCTCAAGAACAGAGAAGCATCCCGAGCTCTGAAGATCACCTGGGAAGGAATCCCACTGGAGCATTGCAGCGCACCCAAATACCTGGGAGTCACTCTGGACCGTGCTCTTACCTACAAGAAGCACTGCCTGAACATCAAGCAAAAAGTGGGTGCCAGAAACAATATCACACAAAAGCTGACTGGCACAACCTGGGGATCACAACCAGATACAGTGAAGACATCTGCCCTTGCGCTGTGCTACTCTGCTGCTGAGTATGCATGCCCAGTGTGGAACACATCTCACCACACTAAAACGGTGGATGTGGCTCTTAATGAGACATGCCGCATTATCACGGGGTGTCTGCGCCCTACACCACTGGAGAAATTACACTGTCTAGCCGGTATCGCACCACCTGACATCCACCGGGAAGTGGCAGCCAATAGTGAAAGGACCAAGGCAGAGACATCTCCAGCTCATCCCCTGTTTGGGTATCAGCCAGCACGTCAACGACTTAAATCCAGACATAGTTTTCTAAGATCTACAGAGACACTCGCTGGAACACCTCAGCAGGCTCAAACCCAGAACTTCAACCAATGGCTGATACCAAATGAGAAACTCCCCCCTGGGCACACAGAGGACTGGGCGACTTAGAAGGCGCTGAACAGACTGCGCTCTAGCACCACAAGATGCAGAGCCAAGCTTCAGAAATGGGGCTACAAAGTGGAATCCTCGACATGCGAGTGCGGAGAGGAGCAAACTACAGACCACCTGCTGCAATGCAACCTGAGCCCTGCCACATGCACAATGGAGGACCTTCTTGCAGCAACACCAGAAGCACTCCAAGTGGCCAGATACTGGTCAAAGGACATTTAATCAACTACCAAACTCACACATTTTGTATTTTCTCTGTTTGTTTGCTTTGTTCTGTTAGAAATGTAATATAACTGACTGGCTGCCCTGACACGAGAAATAAAAAAAAATCAGGCCTTTCTCCTTTTCTAGTTTCCACTTTAAAACTTGATCAGAATCTGTTTCTGGGCCTTCCTTTTTCCTCCACTTCATGATCCTTTGTTTCAATCCATTCCAAAGGAGCCAGTTACATTGACCACATTTGTCCTTTATCATCTCCCAATCTTTCATTGTCCCATCTGGGTTTAGGAGGTCTTTTATCAATTTCATTCCTTTCTGTTACAAATTTGTTGTCACTTTGCCAAATATCTGTTCTTTTTTATTGTTTAGAAACCCTACTGGGAGTATATCTACTTTATTTATTGGGAATTTACTTTGCCATT
The DNA here is from genome assembly GCF_037176765.1 of Anolis sagrei. NCBI lineage: Eukaryota > Metazoa > Chordata > Lepidosauria > Squamata > Anolidae > Anolis > Anolis sagrei. The sequence continues at coordinate 105,399,260 of NC_090021.1, read as the reverse complement.
TTTTCCAGCATTCCAGGGATGAGATCATTTGCCCCCTTTAATTTCTGTTAGAGTTTTATTGTTCATCTATCCTTTTAAGCACAAACAATGATCCCATCCATTAATTGTTTTTTCAGTTTTGGCCCATCTTCTTGAATCATTGAAATCTAATTCTATCAATCTTGTTAAATTAGGTGCACCCCATTCTCCGTTTCCTTCTGGAGAGTAAAATATTGAATTGGCAATTCTTTTTTTATTTGTTCCTACTATCCAAGTTTTTATTGATATTTCCCATATCTTGATGTTTTTGCTGGGAATACTATATGGGAGAACTTGGAACGAGAATAAAAATTTGGGGAGAATCTTCATTTTGACAATCTTAATTTTGCTTGACATATCCCACATGACCTTGAAGCGTCTACAGACAATGCTGGCTCTTTGGCTTAGAAATGGAGATGGGCACCAACCCCAAGAGTCGGACATGATTGGACTTAATGGCAAGGGAAAACCTTTACCTTTACCTACCCGGTAGGATCCCCCCCCCCAAAAAAGTATAGTAGTTTAGTATAATACAATGGAAAGCTGGGGTATCCACTCTATTTTGCCATTATTGTTGTTGTTGTTATTTGAAACACAACAAGATTAGTAGACAGCAAACAAGGTCACTATGCTGGCTGTTGTACTAGATCACACTTCGAACACTTCCCAACTGTCTAGGACTGTGTGATGTATTGGCGAATAATGCGTGCAGAGCCGAGTAAGGTGGTCTTTTGCAACTGAGAGATGGTAATTTTGTCAGCGCCAATTGTGTTTAAGTGCAGGCCAAGGTCTTTAGGCACTGCACCCAGTGTGCCAATCACCACTGGAAAAACCTTTACTGGCTTGTCCCAGAGTCGTCGTCGTCTTCTTCTTCTTCTACTTCTTCTTCTTGACACAAAAGAACAGTATGTCACAGCAAATGAGATCTCTATGCTATATTTCGTATCACAAAATCACAAGTTGAACACTTCCCAAGTGTCTAGGACTATGTGATGTATTTTCGAATGATGCTTGCAGATCCAAGTAAGGTGGCCTTTTGCAGTTGACAGATTGTGATTTTGTCAATGTTTATTGTTTCCAAATGCCGGCTGAGGTCTTTTGGTACAGCACCCAGTGTGCCGATGACCACTGGGACCACCTGTACTGGTTTATGCCAGAGCCTTTGCAGTTAGATTTTGAGGTACTGATAACAGCTGAGTTATTCCTGTTGTTTTTCCTCAATGTGGCTGTCACCTGGTATGGCATCATCAATAATCCAGACTTTTTTCTTTTCCACAATTGTGATGTCTGGGGTGTTGTGTTCCAAAACGTTTTCAGTCTGGATTCGAAAGTCCCACAGTATTTTTGCATTTTCATTTTCCACAACCTTTGCGGGTTTATGATCCCACCAATTCTTTGCTGCTGGCAGGTGGTACTATTATTATTATTATTATTATTATTATTATTATTATTATATGGAAAGATCCATCACTACCAAATTAGAGGAGTGTCACACATCTTTCACTGGTTATGATGAGTTAATTGATCCTGGGCAATTTAAAAGGGAATCTTTTATTGTGGCTGGGGCTGATGAAAGAGCACTTTTCTGCCCCTGTCTTAAGTGAATTCCTATCAACATCTGCTTTCTGTCACCTTTCTCCAATAATTCTATCAGATTTTGTCCTGAGAAAACACCTGGACTCATCTCCCCGCAAGGCTCCCTTTCCGCACCTGTTCTCTACAATAGTTTGATTAGATAAGACAGCTTAATATCCTGTTGACAACTTACATCTTCATAAGGGGACTTATGTCTTCAGGAATCAGAATAGGGCAGTTCTGTAATATCTGCATTTAGTAAAGGGCTGCAGTTATGCTACTGTTGTGGAGAGCCAGCAAAGTATCTGATGCCCATTAGGGGTGAGACACTACAGGATAGATATGCATCAGTCCCATTGGGCATCTGGACAATGGCTAGAGAGCAAAGGTGCACACTGGGATAGTCTGTTATGCATCTTCACAATTCACTAGCAGGGTTTCTTGTACTTCTGCTATGTAGCTAGATATGCATAAAGTTACACAATGCACACATTGATTAAGGAGTCTAGCCTATATTTTAACATTTGCATTTGGTACATTTTTAGCTAAAATTTGTAACTGTTGTAAACTGTTCCAAGGAGCCCCCAGTGGCGCAGTAGCTTAAACCACTGAGCTGCTGGACTTGCTGACCAAAAGGTCACAGGTTTGAATCCAGGGAGTGGTGTGAGCTCCCACTGTTAGCCCCAGCTTCTGCCAGTCTTGCAGTTCAAAAACATGCAAATGTGAGTAAATCAATAGGTACCAATAGGTAACAGTGCTCCATGCAGTCATGGCAGCCACATGACCTTGGAGGTGTCTACAGACAATGCCAGTTCTTCAGCTTAGAAATAGAGATGAGCACCAACCCCTAGAGTCAGACACGACTGGACTTAATGTCAGGGGAAAACCTTTACCTTTACTAAGCTGTTCCAGAGTCAAACTATATCCAGCTACCAGAATGGTACAGTGGGCCCTTTTATCCACTAGTGTTTGATTCCCAGAACCCCCTGCGGATATCAAAATTCATGGATGCTCAAGTCCCATTATATACAATAGTGTCGTAAAATGACGCGTCTTATATAAAATGGCAAAAACAACATTTGCCTTTCGTATTGGGGGGAGGGGGGAGTTTTCTTCAAGTTGTAGATGGTTGAATTTGTAGATACAGAATATGTGGATACAAAGAGTCAGCTGTATATTTCAAGAGTTGCCAACCCTAAGCAACACAAACAAATCTGTGAGTCTCTGAGACCCTTTCTTTTATACTGTCAGGGCAACAGACATATGATCCAGAAAACAGACTCTGGTGCCAGAACAGGCAAAGAGAGTTACAAAAAGCTGGGGGCTACAGTCACAGTTAGGCTAAGATCAACTGCTGCATTGGATAAACAAGATGAGAGAGAATTCAAAGACATGCTCACATTAGTCTGGGATATCAGTATGCAAAGGGAGCTTGTCGCACCTCAGAGACTAACTTAGAGAACAAAGTTGGTAGCATAAGCTTTGTAGACTACGTCTACTTCAAATATATGAAGTGAAGTGGTTAAGAACAGATTTTATAGGTGGACTATGTGTGTGTTTGAAGATGAGAGAGAGCAAGGCTAAGGAGAGCCATCATCCTGTGTTGATTAAATGTCTAATGCAGACTGCTGACAAACCTAGAAGTGGAGCTGGCACTTCTCCTTTGGATTTCTAGGTCAGATGACTGTTTTCTGACTGGGGGGGGGGTCTGACAACACTCGGAATAGGTGTTAGACTGATAACCTTGTTGGATTGCAGTGCTGATAAGTTACAGCCTTTGCTATTGGGGAAATGAATTAATTACAATCAACAGTAGGCAAGTGTTGGTTCTGAGCAGTCCCAAAATCGAATGAAGTCTGAGGTCTAAAGTGGAGTCTGAGGTCTGAGTTCATCTCAGAACAGATCATGTGGTCTGCAGCCCCTCCCACAACTACTCAGGAAAACATAGAGCAAAGGAAAGAGAGCTGCATACCAGAACATCTATACCAGTGGTTCTCAACCTGGGGTCCCCAGATGTTGTTGGCCTATAACTCCCAGAAATCCCAGCCAGTTCACCAGCTGTTAGGATTTCTGGTAGTTGAAGGCCAAAAACACCTGGGGACCCCAGGTTGAGAACCACTGATCTATACAATGGGTAAGCAACATGATTATATATAACAAATTACTAGGGGAGGCTTGAAGAAGGTTGTAATTTCCAACAATTTGTGATGTTTACAAGATACCTTCACCACTTTGAGCACCTTAGAGGATCTTCCCTTCAAAGTGGAAGGCATATCAGGTGAAGGAGCTAACATAAGCAATGGGCAGGAGACTGGCTGAGATTAACAGATGATGAGTGAGAAAGCTAGGAAAGGTTGTCCAAGGAAAATGTTAAAACCTTGCTCCCATATCCCCAAAACATTTGGAGACATGGGGGGTGGGGGGAAAGAAGACAATCAAGCAAGAACAGTGGTGTTAAAGAGGAATAAACAGGAAGAGAAATGAGAAATTGTAACATCTGGCTTGTTGGATAAAGAACAGTGTCTTTTGTGAAATGGAAAAACAGTCATGGGGATTATAAAAGGTTCTCTTGGGCAGAGCAAAACAGTTGTTTTTTTCAGAGTCTTTGGTTATTGGCAGCTTGGGTATTCTCGTGGGATTTTGAGTGTCTTGCTATATATTCAAATTAAATCAACAAGTATTCTTTGCAACCTTGAGTTATAAAGCCCTTTTCTTTGCCCAGAGTCAGATTCATCTCTCACTATAACCTTTTGTCATTGCTAGCAGCAGCTCTGTGGAATAAAAATAAAGCTATCACTTGCATCAGAAAAAAATAATAATTTCCTGAACATCCTGAGCAGCATCAAGACTATGGGTCCTTTGGGACTCAGCAGATTGCCAAGGAGGTATGTGTTTCTTTGTTTGTGTTTCTGGATAACTGAGTTGCTATTGGGTACACATGCCAGCGAATGCCATCAGGTATCTTGGGTGTTTTTAACATCTTTCTGTCCTATACGCTATTTGCAGTAGTGTAATTATAGAAGAAATGGGCAATGCTTGAAAGAGGTGAGCAGAGGTGTCTTGCTTTGCGGCAGATATTTGTGTGGCATGTAACTTGCATAGTGGTGACACAGAAACTGCAAAGCAAGCAATAGGCCCTGTCATGTAAGTGGAAGAAATCTAAGATATGATGAGAGAAAACTCTTGCCACAGGAATTGTGTGGTGTAATGTAAAAAATGTACTTCACGTCTGATCAGTCCACACACTATCTTGCCAGAGAAAGAAAATATGCCATGCAGATTATCAATAAAGAACAAGTAGTTTACTTTTTGTAATACAGAACATATATACAATCATGTGATCAGTTGCATCGCCTCACATAATGTCCTTTTAGAAAGATTTAAAATGGACAAAGAACGCCTTCCAGCAGCTCATGGAGCAAGAGCACACTCCAAACACTGTCTCTCTCTCCGTCACTCTGCAAGTACCTGCACAGCTCAAGCCTGAAAAATGTAACAGTAACCAAAACTCCCAGGCTCAGCTAGCTCCCTGGGCCCAACCAATCAGCTTTGGGCATCTTATTTTACCGTTAACACACACTAACTGATTTCTTTACATGCCCTAACAAATTGGCCCAAAGTGACAACAGGGAGCTGAAGATCATTCTCCATCTCTCTCAGGAAGGAAAATCTGAACCAAAATTACATACTTGGAAATGGAGAACAAATGTGTGTGTGTGTGTTTTTAAAAAAAACTTTTGTTCAGGGAAGAAAGAGAAGGCGGGAGAAGGGAGAGAGTGAGAGATTAAAATATCTTGAGTCTCTTAAAGTCTTTAATAATGTAAACTGTGTTAATAAATTCATTTCTTCAAATCTTCTGGAGCTGAAAGGGAAATTGAGAGATCCAGGGATCTTGGGGGTGTTAAAGTTAATTTGCAACTCTTCTGGATTTTAAAAGAAGCTGGCAAGCTGAACTGAACAAAGTCTATGTCAGGAAGGCCTAAGCAAGAGTGACAGGCCTGGGAATAAAGTGTGATGTCTTTTTCGCCCTCACATATTAAGCATTCAGATCACACTGTTAAAATCATTTTCTGCCCTAGACCTTTTAAATGATGTATTACTGCCTGGATTTTCACATGCTTTTTAAAATAAAAGAATGAAGATAAGATCCATGTCTGGGTTCCTTACTTTTCCCCCATCTCCATCTTCTTTCACTGAACAACAAAATAGCCTCATTTCCATTAAAATATTATAAGAACTTTGTACGTGCTTGATTCGTTTAATGTATACAGAATGAGAATCAAACCACCCTCATTAGGTCAACATGCACTAGACCTGGGAATCTGAAATAGATCTGTCCAAGGCTCAAAGGGTTGAGGAACATGGGATGGTTTAGGGATTTGGGGAACTGTATTCCAAAAGGGTTTTTTTCCCACACATGCATGTGTAATGCTTGTCATTTAAGCTATGGCTATATCGCAGTATTAGGGAAGAATCCTCTGGAAAGAAATTGCTTCCATTCAGACTGGACTGGATGGACTGATGTTTTGTTTAATCAACAGGCAACTTCCTAGGTTCCTGGGCTCAAAGGGATGGGGAGAGGTTTGGAAACTAGAACGTGGATACCTGGAAAGGTTCTAGAAAAGATAATTAAGCAGGCACTTAAGACTTTATCTCACAAAGCAGGCAAACTGGTATTGCCTTTGTGATGGTCTTCATCAAACGACACTGTATGCAAGTGCTACTGGTTTCTAGATCTTAGATACTGACACGTAAGACCCAGCATAATTATCTGTGCAATATAGTTGGAATTGACCCTGGATTGATGAATATGATTATTTGATTATCTGGCTTTGGATCTATGCACAATAGTCATCTAATGTTTACATATGTTGTTTTAATGTTGTTTTAAATCGTTGTTTAATTGCTTTTAATTGCTGTTGTTATTTGGGCATGGAATAATGCCACTTATGTAAGCCACACTGAGTCCCTTCGGGGTGAGAAGGGCAGGATATAAATGTGGTTAATAAATAAATAATAAATCAATAGCTCCCAATGCTGATATGTCCCCATTACTTCCTTTGGTGTGATGGCTCCTTTTCACTTCTGTACTGGTGTGCCAGCAGCAATGTGATGTAAGGAGCGGGATCCTCCTGTCTCCCCACTTCTTCTCCACTATTCCCAAACTGGCTGTTTCCTCTCTCTATCGATCTCTCTCTCGATCTCTACCACTGGTTCCCTACCTGTGGTCCATGGACCACCCATGGTCCGCAAGAACTAAAATATGGTCTGCAGCCTCACCGTTACTACACCGTTGTAACTGGTCTCGCGAAACCCTCTTATAGTGTCAAGGCTTACTAAATATAGTTTTATGTGGACAAGCAGATGGCGACTACCGGATGGCATATATTCTGTATCAGAAACTTGTACTGATGTTGTCTATCCAATGCAATTTTCTGAATCAGCACCCCAAATAATCAAGCAAATCTAGAATTGACCAAAACCTGATTCATAATCCTTTTGGTACTAATGTTAGAGTGGTCCCTGGTCAAAGTGGTCCCTGGTCCAAAAAAAGGTTGAGAACCACTGCTCTCCCCCCCCTATCTCTCCCTCCTCCCCCCCCCCCCCTCTACACACACACACATATGCTTTTTGATGCTGGAATTGTACAATTGTTGCTGTAGGAGGAGGAACTGTAGTGCAGGAAGGGTTACAGGGGATATAGAAATATGACTTGATGGCTTTTAACCTTCTCTGCCAAAGGAGCTAGTGCCTCACCAAACTACAACTCCCAAGATTCCACTGCACTGAATCATGGCAGTGGTGTCAACCTGCATGCATTCTACAATGTAGATGCACCCAAACTAAAGTGTAACATAGTTACACCACATAACAGGGTTATGTTATCTCTTTCTAAGTCACAGCCTTCACTTTTGGGGAAATGAATTAATTACAAGTAATGTGTGATTTGTAATGAGCCGCTTCCAAGCTCTGCTGAGGCTGAAGTGTCGCTTTGGCAAGGCCGTGTGGAAGCATCCAGTGTCATCTCTCCAGTATAATGAGGCCCCAGGATTATTACTTTGTGCCTGAACAGCCACTTGCTTATTCGTTTTTCTTAAATAAAAAAAAATCCTCTTCTGCATGTTAAATATCAGCCTCAGTCCTCTGTGACTCAAAAGACACAAAAACAAAGCTTGATTTCTAAACCAACACATGCTAAATAGCAGCTCTTTTAAAGTTTTTTTTTGCACTCGTCTGAATAATAACTGACTAGTTCGTTTAATAACTCACCGAAATGCTTAAATTAGAAAAAGATGCTGCTCTGTCGCTCAACAGGAAGCCTATTAGAGATTGTGTTGATTTGCGGCATGCAAAAAAACACAAGAAGTGGAAGAAATGGGAGCTTTATTCATATTAACTAGCTTGTTTCCAAGGTGAGGGCGGGGATGGGATAATACCCAAATTGTAAGAGCGCCATGAGAGATGACATGCAAGAATCATCAAAAGTGAGGGAAATTGACCCTGAGCGGCAGCAGCACTCTTTGGACTTAATAGGAGCAGCTGGTCAGTGAAGCATTTGCTCAGAATTTAACAAGGCTTCCATAATAAGAGGCAGGTGCCAATAAATCAAAGGGGAGAGCTCAGCTAAATGTGTTTTAATTTAAATTCATGTATGAGGTTGGCTGATTAGGGCTTCATTGCTCTTTCATAGGCTTTGACCCATTTTGGCAAGGGCTTTGGGAGTGAAGGTTGATTTTTTTATTTTTATTTTTGCAATGATAACACAGCTTTGATGAATATCCCATCCAGCCTGGTTTCATAGTTACCACCCTAGAGATCCAAGCATTCACCTTGTCCCTTCCATTTCAAGATCCTTCCCTAGAGCTGATATTCAGGTCTTAAGATGACCTCTTGTCATGGAGAACATGGATGAGGGTTTGCTGAGTGATGGCTCAGTCAGAACTAGAGCCTAACCAGGAATAAGAATTCCCTCAGCCAAATCTAGAAGGAATGACTATTCAGCCTGCTGGCCAGATGCAAGAGACTTCTGTTGAGCAGGCTGAAGAAGAGTGAAGTGTTCCTGCCTTTGTGAAATTAAGAAGAGAAAAGTCTCAGCTGAGGAGATCTTCCAAGTTTGTTGAAAAGAGGACCAGCAACAGGGATCATTTGTGAAAGTAGCATTTAAAGTACTGGAATATATTACTTGATTGCTGGCTGCAACTTCAATATCCATGCCAAGATCTTGGGACCCTGAACTCTCGTTCATGTTTGGAATCTGGGCTGCTCTAGAACTTCAGCTCTGGACTTGTAGACTCAACCTTGTCGCTTGGTTTCTCGTAATTGGTTCTTTATCCTGGACTGAGCATTTGGATTTCTCTTTAAGTATTCCCTGGAGTTTTGGTACTTCTGTGGGTTAATTGGTTATACGAGGGGTCTTCACTTCTTAAACAGAGGGCCAGTTCATGGTTCCTCAGATTGTTGGGGGCTGGACTACAGTTTGAAAAAAAAATGAACAAGTTCTTGTACATATCTTGTTTGTGGTGCAAAAACCCATGAAAACAATACAATATTTAAAATGATGAACAATTTTAACCAACACAAACTTACCAGTATTTCAGTAGGCAGTATAAACCTGCTTTTGACTGATGTTATAGTCAAGCTAATTAGGATTGCTGTTCTTCTGTGCCTTCAAATCGTTTCAGACTTAAGGCAACCCTAAGTATAAAGTTTAGGGCAGGGGCTGGGTGTCAGGATGACCGTACCAGTCAGGGAAGAAGCTGCTCCATTCCCCTGCCATAGAAGTGAAGAGGCTTGATAGAACGTAGAATATATAAGGCCAATTGGTGCTTTGAGAATTGAAACTATAGTTAGAGAAACTGTGAGAATGGTGTTTGCCCAGTAAGAGGATGGGGTGGGAATTGGTGTCTTGATATATATGGGATGTGAGGGGGGAAAACTTTAGAACTGTCTTTCTCTGATTCTGAGAAGAAACAAAGACTTGTTTTCAGTGATCATTGTTGTCAGTTGTCTTAATTCCTAAGATCTTCCAGGTTCTGTCACTGGGTAAATGACTGCATCTGGCCCATGGGCCTTAGTTTGGGGACCCTTGGGCTAGACTATGGACGGTTGTACACTCCTGGCTGCATTTAGAAATCAAGGCTCTCAACACCTCTATGCAGGACATGTGGTTGTGCTTTTCCATGGGTTTGGTGTGGGACAGTATAACCAGTTCCCCTTTCCAATTCTCAAATCAAAACATACACAGTGGTAGAAAACACAAAATAAACATGAATTCCCTGAATTCAGATCACATTCCCAGCTACCCAAACTCTATTCATATCTTATCAATTCTTCTCTTCCTATCTGGTTTTTACTCTGACTCCCCTGATTAACCCCTTTACAGAGAAGTCTCCAGGCTGCAATGTTTCCTTTGCCATATATGTCTCTTTATAGCCCACCTTGTTCAGCTTCTCTTTTTACAATAGCAATTTAGGCTCAGGCTTGCATACAGATGAAATAGAACTTGGAAAGACCAAGGGATGGGGTCATTTGATTCACAGAGATGAACCAATCAGATCGAGACATGGGGCCATTTGTAGCCATTCCTCATCTAGGACGTATCATTCAGAAATATTGACTACAAATTATATCACCAATCAGCACTGTAATGGTGACTGGCAATTGTGGATGCGATAGTCTCAACATGGAAAATGCTGTGCTAACCCATTGATTATGAATAACTGCAGAAGAGAAAGACAGGAAACAATGTAAATTGAAACAATACAAAGTTTTAAGCCATTGTGTTGAAGTCTCTCTTACCAGAAGGCAGTGGGGGGGAAACCTACAATATGGACTTAAAGAAAATAGAGGTACCTAAAGGTTCATCTACACTGTAGAATTAATACAGTTTCATGCCATGTTAATTGCCATGGCTCATTCTATAGAACCTGGGAGCTATAGATTGGTAAGACGCTAGTTCTGTTTGACTGAAAATGTTAAAAACCTCATAAAACTTAAACTCCCATGGTTCCATAGCATTGTGGCACAGCAGTTAAACCAGGAATGAGCAAACTTTCTCCCCAAGTTCCCCTCCCTGCCCTTTCCTCCCCTTCCTCTTCTCTTTTGGAGGCAGAAAATGAAGGAAAGACAGGAAACGTTTGGATTCTGAAAGGGTTGGCATTGGTCAGGATGAGATGGTGGATGGGAGAGAAAAGGTGTATCAATTAGACCCCATATTGCCTACTCCTGATATAGAATCCTAGAGCTGGAAGAGACCCCCAAGGGCCATCCAGTCCAACCCCCTGCCATGAAGGAAGGAACAGCAATAGACAGCCTCTGTGGAAAAGCCACCAGAGAAGGAGGCTCCATCACACTCTGAGGCAGCCTATGCCACACTTCAGGAAGTTCTTCCTAATCTTTTCAATCAGATCTCTTTCCCTGCCATTTGAAACCATTGCTCCCTTGGTCTCTAGAGCAGCAGAAAATTGGGTTTCCCCCTCCTCCTCAATGGGACACCCTTTAAAATCTCAAAACATGGTTCTCATGTTCCCTCTTTACTTTTCTCTTCTCCCAGCTAAACATCCCCCAGGTAGAAAGGAGGAAGGAAAAAGAAAAGGAAGAAAGGGTGGAAGTGAATGGAGGGAGGGAGGGAGTAAAGAGAGAAGGTAGGTAGGGAGGGAGGGAAGGAAGGAAGGAAAGAGAAAGAGGGAGAGAGGGAAGAAGGAAAGAGGGAAGAAAGGATGAAAGGGTGGGAGGGAATGGAGGGGGGAGGAAGGGAGGAAAGAGAGAAGGATAGACAAAAGGGAAGAGATGTGGGGGAAGGAGGGAAGAGAAAAGGAAGGCAGGGTGAAAGGGAAGGAAGGAAGGAGGATAGGACACGATAGGATAGGATAGGATAGGATAGGATAGGATAGGATAGGATAGGATAGGATAGGATAGGATAGGATAGGATAGGATAGGATGGTGAGAGAAAGGAGAGGCTGAGAAAAGAGCCCAGGGGGCCACATCAAACCCCCGGGCCTAGGCTTGCCCATATCTAAGTTAAACTAATGTCAGACTGCACCCTTATACAATCAATACACTATCTGTCATTTCAACAAGGCAATGAGATAGCAAGGATTACTCTGAGTTGTTTCGGTGGTAGAGTAGTACTGCAACAATCGGTTTTGCCTATTAAGTTAGAAGTGGCCTTAGAACAGCTCAAATTGAAAACACTCAGGCTCTTTTTATAGCACAGTATTATCTAGCAATGTCCTGTTCCCCCGGCCAAGTTCTTTCTCTTATAAATACTCAAGAAGAAAGTTCCATTCAGCAGAGATCCTTTTCCATTGATATAATCAAAGTTCCCTGTTTGTAGATTCAGCCCATGTTAGGGCCTCCCTGTTCTGCATGGCTGGATAGGACTAGTGATTAGCTGTCCTATAATTGCCACTTATTTAGCCATCTTCTGTTCTGCACAGTAAATGAGGGTGATGTTAGATTATTGGTTTCCTTCCCCCTTTGTTCTCTTATAATGAAATAGCGCTATCCATACTGCTTCTTATGCTGAACAAGCTACCAATGTTGCTTCTGATAATGGCAAGTTACCAGGGCAGCTGGTGGCTTTCAGGACAGTTGGGACGGTGAATCCAAATTGAGTTTTCATCTGAACTTTTAAAAAGAAGCCAGCTCTATTTTGGAAATAGGGTTAGTACTTTGGGTAGTTCTGGTGAAGTCTAGTATGAATTTACTGCCCCAGTGATACAGAAGCCACCACTCACACAGTTGGGATAGTGTGCAGTTCCCTTCCAATGTCTGGAATAACAGTTTTCAGTAAGCTATGATAAGCAGTAACTTCTATTCCCAAACACTGTAGTAGGAAGGCACACAAAGGGGCACCTCTCTGCCCCTGTCAGAAGTCATCCATCTTTGCTTTCCTTCCAGCAGCCTGGGACAACAACCGAAAAACATCCAGTAACTCAAAAACAAGGTTTCCACAGTGCCAAAATGAGTCATAAATATGCAGGAGTAAGGGGGAACCACTGAAACAGAAACATATTTGAACAGTAATGCTACATTCAAATCTCTTATCTGCAGCAAACTTAACATTGTGGTTAAATCAGCTTGTTTCATCATTCACAACAGATACATATGTATGAATGTTTTTAAATGTTTATCCATCAACCTTACCATTTGTAAGTTTGGTTTTTGTAGATTTGATTATTTGTGTATTTGATTAATGCGTTCACGCTAGGGAACTCTGGATTCTAAATCACAACTTTATGGCCAACTTCCAGTTGTGGAGAGCCCACTGTATTCTCTCTTGCTTTCTGCAATGAAACTCAGAGTAGCGCATAGGGATTTTCCAGAAGCCTTTCTATCCAGATATTAATGGAATCCAGTATCGCTTAGTTTCAATACTTTTATTTTATAAGATGACCTCTATTAAACATTTGATTGTACACTTATAACCTCACCACATTGGCAAATTTCCCCATTGTAGAACACTTCACCAGTGCAACCAGCACGGAGTCCACCGGATCTCTTCACATGATGCACAACTAATTCCAGTGGGCTCCATGCTGGCTGCGTCCATGAAGTTTTCTATGACAAGGAACTCTGAACACGGGAGATTACCCAGGTTCAGACTGGAAATGCTGGGGACAGTGTGGGAGCAAACCAAAAAGGTACACTTTCCGGCTTGTGATGGGCAAGCGGGTGATGCGGGGCGCTGGGCAACTGATTTGCCCCACTGCCCTATGGATTCCCCGCATCAATGATTTCTATGTGATGAAGTCCCAGAGTCATTTAACATGTTGTTGTTGTGTTCCTTCAAGTGAGTTCCTGCTTATGGAAACACCTAAGGATAATCTTTCTCATGTTTGCTTGGTAAAAAAAAATGTGAGAGGGAGTTGGCCTCTACGTCCTCTGAGATTGAGAGTGTGTGACTTGCCTAGGGTCACCCCACTGGTAGCCATAGCAGAGCGGAGATTCAGATGCTGATCACCACAATCACAATTTAATGCCCAAATCACTACACAATGCTGTCTCTCCCTGTTGAAGTATCTGCACAGAATTATACTGTCAATGCAAAAATTCTGCAACATTGTTGTCTGCACAATTGTAAACAATACCCCAAATTTCAGCCTCTTGTTAAATATAGTTTTTTCCCTCCAGAAAAACCAAAAATGAGTAGGACCCAAAAATGTCCCTGGAAGTCGATTTATTTTTGTTATAGGGCACATTTTTGTACCAGTTGCTGTAATATCTTAGGATTTCCGGAGTAATAGCACTACTTTAAAATGCCCCACACCATTTTTGGTGAACCATGAAGTGGTGAAGCAGAAGTGACATGCTCAACTTGTTTTCAGTTTTAGCCTATGGGAAGGAATACTGAAGTTCTTTGTTTTCAGGAATTTCTCCATAATAGATGTTCATTGTGGGGGTGGGAGGTAATCCAGTTTTATTTTCCTTTTAGTTCTGGCTGTCAGTGTGCAGGTGGAAGGCAATACATTCAGTTTTGCACATACAAATATTATTTTGGGTATAGTTCATCTTAATGCTCTGCGAGATGCTAGAATCCCTACAATTCACACAATGCATCTTCTTTTTTAAAAAATAACTTAGTGCAATGAAGTTTAACATAGTTCTGTGGGATTAACAAAACCAAGTAATACACACACATTCTTCTTGTCCAGGCCAGAACTATCATTCAGACTTGATTTAGAGCTACATCAAGCAGAAAAATGCAGAAGAGCTTATTTCTGGATGCAGCGCTGCGAAGGGAATCACTGACCATAGTTTCCATTTCATTTCTTCTGGGTGGAGTGGTGTCCAGGGTTTTAGCCAGGTGGCCCGCTGCTGTGGTGTTAGATTAATCTATATTCACTGTTTGAGAGACTTATTTTCAGCATGACCACCTTTGTCTGTCTTCATTGCAAGGTGCTCTCAGGCAAAACAAGTATGTATTTTGAAAGCCTGAGGAAGAAGGAAGCTCTCAATCTCGCAAGCCGCTGAGCAATAGGGAGAAGGGAGGGCACACACTCCCTCGGCGTCTGAAATTGTACTTGTTAGATAATAAGAACCACACATTATTTCTGGTTTACCAGGAAATAAATCCAGCTTCGCTTCAATGGGAAGACTTAGCTGCATTTGTACGGCCCTTTGGTTTCAAGGTGAAACCTTCTTCCTTTCTCCTCCCACCCCTTTAGTTTGAGCTTTGTGGAAATTCAAGCATATAAGTAGGGATTTTTTTGTCAAGAAAGTCATTTCTCTTGACTGTCCTTCTGCTCTGGGAGACTCTGGCTCCAGTCTCACCTTCAACAAGTTTTGGAGGCATATTTGACAGTAGGTGCAGTTTGATTACTCACGGGGCTGGCATGCCGTTTTGCACTCTGTGAAATTAAATGTGCTGCTCATGTGAATAAAAACAGCCAGACCTTGCCAGAAGGCCTCTGCATTACGGTTAGAAGTGGGGGAGGCAAAGCACATGAGGAGCTGTCACACAGGAAAGCAACCTCCCAGGCAAAAGTGGACAGGGAAAAATTGCAATGAAAAAAGTACAGTAAAAGACCAATGAAGCAAATGCACACACAGGTTGTATGAAATCTTTACAAGGCATTCGGAAACATACTAATTAGTACCTCATAGATTCATTAGGAGTTTGTGGTTTCTTTCATCTTTTCTAACTTTTTGTATGTCTTTCAAATGAGTGTATACTGTTTTATGTAGTGATTTTAATTGACTCTCTCTGGGAGCTTCCTTGGGTCCCACTCTGGAAGAAAGTCACATACAAATGAAATGATTGATTGACAGACTGTAGGTAGATAGATATTTCGAACCATGAAAAACCCAAAACTATTCTGGTTGAAACCTCATTGTTTGCTATTTTCACAGACACTTCAGTGAGTTCTTCTACTGTCTTTCTGTAACCCAAAAAGTCCAGAAATGAAGGTGTCCTAAGGCTTTTCATTTCTACCAAAAGCAATTTTTTTCTAAATTTGGTTGTTGTCGTCTGCCCTCAAGTCATTTTAAATGTAAGGTGATTCTAAGGAAAACCTATCAGACTTTTCTTGGAAGAATTAGGATTTTTTTTCCGTTGCTTTTCTAAGTTATGAGAGAGTATGACTTGCCAAAAATCACATAATAGATTTTCATGGCCAGGTGGGGATTTGAACCCTGGTCTCCCAGTATCTTATCCAGTACTCAAACCGCTGCACCTTTTAAAAACGAATGCCCCTTAATTAAAGACCAAGCTGCTCCAAAATATTACATCAGTAGTAGCTCACAATAATATACTGTTCCACAAGGGCTGTGTATTGTAACCCCTGTCTATATGAAATAGGATGAATGCACTTCTGATGTTATGTTCTGCTGAAGTAGACCCAAAGCCTCACTTCATATCTAAAACGTTTTTCCCTGACATTAAGTCCAGTCGTGTCCAACTCTGGAGGGTTAGTGCTGATGTCCATGTCTAAGCCGAAGAGCCAGCATTGTCCGTAAACATTTCCAAGGTCATGTGGCCAGCATGACTGCATGGAGTGCTGTTACCTTCCTACCAGAGCGGTACCTATTGATCTACTCACATTTGCATGTTTACGAACTGCTAGGTTGGCAGAAGCTGGGGCTAACAGCTCATGCCTCTCCCTGGATTCAAACCTGGAACCTCTTGGTCAGCAAGTTCAGCAGCTCAGTACTTTAACCCACTGCACCACTGGGGGCTCCACTGTTTTTACAAACACGTCTCTGTCTTTCTCTCTCTCTCTCAAGCTCACTTAGTAATATCCTGAAATATAATAGTCAAGCTGATGCTGGAAATAAGATTAAATTGTTATAGTAATAGCTTGCTCACTTGAGTGGAATTACATAGGAATTACAATGTCTTCAATAGGTCTATTGCATGAGGGTGGTATAACTTTATGAGTGCTTTTGAATGAGTGTCCCTCTTCATTACTGAGGCTTTTCCATCACTCAGTTATTATTGTGAATTTAGACAACAGCACTCCAAATCAAGACATGGATTGAGTGAGGGATTTACAATAACTCGATCTTTTTCAGTTTCCATGCTGATAAGAATTTTGGAATCTATTTTGTTGAAAAACAAGAAGGGGACAAAATGGGTTAGGAGTAGATCCAGTTGTGAGATTGATCATGGGAACATGAAGGACTGCTGTCAGTGACAAAGGTAGATACCTAGATTTTCAATAACTTTATATGGCATATAGAGTAAATATGAACTTGAGGAGAGCTCTGCTGGGTTCACCTAAAGGACAAGCCAGTCTAATACTCCATTCTTGTAATGGCCAACCAGATGCCTAAGGCAATACTCCTTTCTTCATCCTGTTCCCCAGCAACTAGTACTGAAAGACAGAATGCTTCCAAAAATGAAGGTGATACTTAGCATCCTGACTTAGTGCCATTAGCAATTTTATTCTCCTTGAATTTATCCAATGAATGACAGAAATGAATGGAAAACTGAAGAATAATTTGAGAGCCACTGGAGACTATGCTTGGATTCTAAACAATGTTGTGCTCACCTATTCTTGTGCTCTCAGCATTGCTGTCAACCAATCAAAAAGAAAGAAAAGGTTTAACTGCAAATAGTGAACATCTGAATTTACACATGTTTAATCTGTTGCATACTTTTAATAATGCTTATTGTGTATTTTCCTGTGTATTGATTTTCTGTTTTTGGTCCTTCAGTTTTTTTAATGTTGACTCTCAGAGTCCTTCACCATTAACTGTGTCGACTGGAGTTTCTTGGAATCAATGTTCCAAGATTGAGAACTTCTACTGTTTTCCTCCCTGCTGCTAAGACCTTAAAAAAAGAAACTGTTTTTTTATTATTTTAAAGAGGGTGTGTTTAGTTTTCTTATTCTGTGATTATTGTTATAGTTTGTAAGCTGCCAAGGGAACACTGTAATTAGGCAATATGTAGAATACGCAACTAATAAAATTAATATGTTCTTTAAGCCCTCCAGCTGTGTAAGAACTGTGTAAGATATTTGGGGATATCAGCTTGGTTTTCTGCATGTCTGGCATGTAATTGCATAGCAAGGCGAAAAGGATACAGGTTGTGCCTTGCATTCCTGTATTGCCTCTGTCTTTTTGCTTTCTTGGGTCAGTCTAACCCAACTGACTGAGTCAATCCACATTGATGCACAACCAATTGGTGATGCATCAATTGTAGGTATGGTGATGTAGGTATTTCCTGGGAGGGAAAGGAGTGAAATTGGTACTAACCTTGGTAAGTCTCCTTCTCCCCTTCCTAGGGCTTACTCTTCCATATATAGAATAAAGGAGAAGGAATGGGAGAGGAAGGGAATCATGCCCACTCAATCAAGCAGCGCTGCTGGGAACCATTGACTGGGTTTTACCATCAATGAAAATATGTGCTCCACCAACAATTTAAATACAATGCAGCAATGAGAGACAGACAATTACTTTCCACTTCTAAGAAGAGGGCTAGTGAATCTTTGGTTGACCTTCTGCTTGGGGGGGAGGGGGGAGTGTGAAGTTCTGTACAGGTGAAAATCTTCTCAATTTTCCTCTTCCTTCCTTTAAAACTAGGATGCTACTCATGATAAAGCCATTCAGTGGCCAGTTGGGAGAAATAAATGGCTGTTGCACCTCAGCTAGGGTTGACCTTGCTCAAGCACTCACCAGAAAGCCCAACGTTGAAATAAACAGTTTATTGAAAAAGCACACACAGTAAAAGAGTAAAACATCCAAATAGGTAAGATAAAAGGAGTCTCAAAAACCAGAGATAAATCTCCAATGCAAAGGTTAAAGCATGAACATAAATCCAAGGAGCAGGGTAAAATCATGAGCTTGAATAATCCAAAGACGAGGGATAAAACATCCACTTAAGTGATCTAAGAATCAAAGAACAATATATGAGCTTCAGTTCATGGTAAAATCCTCAAGACTTAAAGCAAACTTGACCAGGACATGACTTGAAGCGGGGACCAAGGCAAGAGTTCCTTGCTCTATCTGCTAAGTTGCTTGATCTAAAAACTGAAAGTAGTTTTCCCCCTTAGTAAGGACAGCAATGTTTGAAAGCATTCCTTCAGCCTTGAATAGATTCTTTCAGTGGTTTTTTCCCATCGCCTGACTTGTATCTGGAATTCTTCCCCCACAGAAGCAGTCTCAATCTCTCTTCCTCCCTTCTCTGCCTATCATCCAGCAAAACAGTTTCGTTTTCACAGAGAGTCCACCAAAACCCCCTCCATTCTCCCAACCGGGGAATAGCCATCCTATTTCAACATCCCCTCTGTCTGAACACCTTCAGAAACACCAGGCCCTCAGATCCTGCACCCCCAGACCCCTCATCATCATCCTCAGCTGACTGCACTATATCAAACCCCTCTGCATCATCCTCAGCTGGCTGAGCTACAACAATGGCTGTGTGTGTGGGTGTGTCTGTCTGTCTGTCTGTGTGTCCATGTCCCTATAGGCCTGTGGGTCCCAACCTTTGGTCCTCCAGTTGTTTTGGACTTCAGCTTCCATAAATCCCAGCTGTTATGAATTGTGTGAGCAGAAATCCAAAACACCTGAAGAACCAAATGTTGGGAACCACTGCTATAGGCAGATACACAATGACAAAGGCATCCTAATGAATTCGGAGAGGTCCTGAAGAATACCATCACACGATATTCCCAGAATATCGCTGTTTTGCATTCAGCTACAGGAGTATGGAGGATGCTTCATCATTGCTATCTACTTTCCACTGACCACCAAATGGCCATGCCACTGAGATCCCCAAGGCATCAGGTGAATTTTGAGGAGGTGAGTGCTGTTGTGCAAAGGAAGTGGTGAATCCTCCCCCCCCTTCTACAAAAAAAATACATTATTACTGTCAAGATGCCAGCCTTTTCCATTTCAGTTGCCAGTGAATTCAGAGGTATACACACATACACTCATTGCAACCAAACTCTTGTTGTATGATTGGTTTCCTGAGCAGCCAGAGCAGCACAGGACAAATGGCAAGACTTTATGATGCAGTTTATTCTTCAGAGAGATCCATTTCTGAGTTGTTTTTCTCTGCATTTTTTTTTTTTTTTGCATATGGGATGAGTCGTTTGGTATGCTTGATAAAATCAAGGACAATTAAACTAAATTGAGCTTTAATTTCAGACTGAGAACATCCTTGTGCAAATGAGCACGCATGCTGTGTTCTCCCCCTTGCTTTCTCTCTCTTCCTCTTCTACAATATCAGACACCACTGAAGAGATTCAGAAGCCAAACTAATAAAGAAAGGAAAATCCCACAACCATAACATGGCAAGCATGAGCCTATTGATTTATTAGATCATGGGGAAAGAGAACACAGAAATAGACAGAATTATATGATGGATCTCAGTTAATTATGATAAGCAATACTACTCCGAGAGGCATTCTTGACTATATGGAAGGTGAACTGATTGTTACCACCACCAATTAGATTCTGATCAAAGTACTAAGTGATCCAGATGTTGCTGAGATCCATAGGAACAGTATCTGCTAAGCAGCAGCTGTTGAATTACAGGCCACAGCAGACCTTTTCTAAAGCAAAGGCAGCAAGCAATATAGATGTGAAAAATCAATCTGTTTCTCACTGCATTTCTCAGAATCCCACCTGCATTTTTGTTCCATCAAACCCCTCATATCCTCCAACATTGTATAGATTAAAAACTGTCGCCAAGCAACATTACAGTCTGATCAAATAGAAAAAAAGTTATGAATGAGTAAGAACACACATGCTAGGAAAGGTTGCAGTGGTTTGCTTTTCCCTGCGAAAAATGCAATATTGTAGGTGTTCATCATTTTCTCCTGGTAAAATAACTGACCAATAACAACTTATATATATATATTGAACTCCGTTTGCAGTTGAACTCCGTTTGCAGCAGTTGAAGTAAACTGAGAACAAAAAAGATGCTACTAGAGGTGTGCATTTTTGTTAGTCTTCATAAGTTGTATCAAATTCATTAAATTTGTACTTATGAGGCAATATCCGATACGTGGGCATGGCTCATGCCAAAAATTTAAGAATCAAATTTACCTCACACTTTTTCATTTTAGTTTTGTAAATCTTGGAAGGCTTCCAAAGTGAGTTTCATATTCAGTGCAAGGAAGCAAAGCTGAAAGCAAAGCCAAAAAGGCTGTATTCGTGCCTTGCCTTTCCTCTGTAAATTAATGGAGTCTCGTCATTAAGAGAGGGGAACAGAGGGAGCAGTGTTTTCTGGGAACAGCACAGAACTCTGCAAAATGTAGTTTGTGAAAGGAAGAGCCCTATGGATGAGAATTCAAAGGGCCCTACGCTAAACTACATTTCCCAGAATGCAGTGCACTGCTCAGCCTCAGAGAGATTTGCACCTCTGTAGCCAGCCAGAGTTCAAATAAATTTAATATTCTACACTTTTATAAACATATTTTCTTTATTATTAAAAATGTTGTTTATAAAAACTTTTGGAAATTCCCCCAAAATCCATGGATAGGTGAAATGTTCAGAAATTTGGCAGGCTAAGATTGGTCATTGTGTTCTACCATTGTAGTGAGTTTCGCCCCAATAGCTTTAAAAATGAGGGAGAAAGGAGGCCCTGAAGTTTCCCCAATTGTAGTAATTATGCACATGCGCAATGACTATTAACAAAATAGCAACTACATTTTGTTACTCTTGTTATAGTAACAAATTTTTCCACTAACCATACTTTAGAAACACTTTAGAAATGAAACACCAGTGCTCCCCAGTTTTGTAATGACTTTTGAACCATTTTTAAATGGATCGCACATCCCTAGCATCTACACTGTTACAGAATGTCACTGTAGAATGAATGCAGTTTGGCACCACTTGAACTTTTATGGCTCAGTGCTATGGAGTCCTGGAATTGGTAGTTTGGTGAGGCACTAACACTTTTTGACCAAGAAGACGAAAGATGCTACAACTTCAATGATTCCATAGCATTCGGTGATGGCAGTTAGAGTGGTGTCAAACTGGATTAATTCTACAGTACAATGTTCCTTCACTTATCGTGGGGGTTCCGTTCCAGGACCACCCATGATAAGTGAAAATCTGCGAAGTAGAGACGCCATAGTAATTTTAATATTTATACATTATATATATTATATATTATTTTGTTATCTGCACTTCCTTACCCATCTCCTGGCCCATCCCAAATGCACCTGCCTGCCTCCCTGGCCCCCACAGATCCCGGCACAGCCTTCGGAGCCATGCAGGCAGCAGCAGGCCAGGGAGGCAGGCCTTCCCCGCCGCACCCCAGGCTGCCACACTTCCGGGGTCTGTGGAGGCCAGGGAGGCAGGCCTTCCCCGCCGCGCCTCAGACCGCTGCACTTCCAAGGTCACTGACCTCCACTGGATGTAAAAAATTTATAATCTATATTTTTTATTAATATTTTCAAAAACCCACGAAACAGCAAGTCTGCTAAAAGTGAACCGCAAATTAGCAAGGGAACACTGTATAGAACAAAAATTCTAAAGCCAAAGAACAAAAGTAGAAGGGGGGGAGACACCGGGAAATTTAAAAGCAGCTGAAAAAGTGGGATGATCAATGAGTAACCAGGGCTGTGCCTGTACAATTGGAAGGTATTTTTATTGCTAGCTCCAAGAAGACAAACATCTTTTCTGCCCCAATAAAATACAATTCAAAGCAGCTGTGGAAAAATACATTCTATAAACTGAAGGGACAAATAGTCTTTTCTCTTTTGCAGACTTTTAAGTCAGTCTTTTAGTTTCTCCCTCAATACAATTCCCACCTTGCTGCTTTGATGCCTCCTTCAGGAGGAGGGAGAGCATTAGGAAGCCTTTCTCTGGAAAGCTAATGGCTGCGAAATTCTCCCTCCAAAATCCCTGCAGCTAAAAGTGGATGTTCTGCCTCCATATTAACTCCCCATCTGCCTTCTATTCAGACAGCTCCCCTGCTCTGGTAGCTTTCATGCAAAGCCTGAGACTGCTGCATTTAGATGGGTTTTGATCTGGGGCTTTCTTTCAAAACCTTTGCTCTCTCTCTCTCTCTCTCTCTCTCACACACACACACACACACACACACACACACTCAAACACCTGGTCACAAGAGCCTTTTAGGAGTGAACAGCTGAGAGGATTGCTTGCAAAATGTGCTGTTTGAGAAAGGGAGGTCTGAGCTAATGGCTTCTCTCAGAGCTCAAAAAGGACGAGGGTAAGAGAGAGAGAGAGAAAACTCAATGCTTTCAAGAACCAAATCACCACGAAATAAAAATGATCCTGAACAATGAGTCCTTCTCTTTTTTCATTTTGCAGTGTCACTGATGGACATGAATCAGCCAACGAGTCATTAGATGGACACACAATCATTTTTTTTCTCCCCTTTTCCAAAGGTTCTGGATAATTTTTTAAAAAATGGAGAATGCTAAAAAGGCCCGTGAGCTTGCAGAACCCTAGTGTATCGTTTAATGAGAGACCACACAGGGCCAGAAAGAAAGAAAGAAAATGAATTTCACATCCATCCGAACCTCCTGTTATCACAGAAAGCCACAATGTCTGATGTTAGACAGCTTTAAAAAGTTACTAAATCAAATTCTTTGTATTCATGCCTTCCACTCATCATTTATGAGCCACACAGACAGCGTTTCATCCCTAAGCACAATAGTTGGATGATCAGCAGGTAATTATTCACATCATTTTTATCTCTTGAAGTGTTATGTATCTGTAAGGCATAAAAAGCATCTCACTACAACTTAGTGGTAATATTAACCCAATAGTGATACCACAAATGATACAGTTTTCCAGAATAACCTTAACCAAGGTTCAAACACAAGAAATAAATGTTTGTGGTTTTGTATGTGCCATTTTTTCAGGGGGTTTTTTATTGAAAGACATAGCCTTACTCTATTTGGGTTATCATCCTTTATAAATTTGTATATTCTCTATTTATTTACCATATTTATACCCTGCCCTTCTCACCCCGTAGAGGACTCAGAGGGGCTCACATATATAGGCAACAATTCGATGCCACATAAACATGCATCCAACAAAATAAACATATACAACAACAACAACAACAACAACAATAATAATAAACTTTATTTATATTCTGCTCTATCTCTCCCTTCATTATCCAAAAAGAAAATAAATTCTGATTTCAGTTGTAATTTTTATCATCTTCTAGCTATACTAATTTTCCTTGTTTTGCTAAGCTTTGCACTATATACTTTTATTTGATTGGCATGGTATTTATTTGTGTATTATTTATTTGCAGTATTTATACCCCGCCATTCTCACCCCAAAGAGAAAGGATGAGAACCCAAAGAGAGACTAAGAGCATGAAACAATAAAAGGAACAATAAGTGATACTTATGCATTATTACTAGAAGACAAACAGAAACAAGACCATCTTAGAGAATTATGGGAACTAGATTTGGGGAAAATCTTGAATATTCAAGAATATTGAATATACACATTGAATATATTTTATATATATATATATATATATTCAATATATATATTCTATATATATTTTATATATATATATATATATATATATATATATATATATATATATTCAATATATGCATTTAAAATATGTCTATAAGAATTAAAGAAAATTATTGTGACATAATATAGAGGTGGTATTTAACTCCAGTTAGATTAAATCAAATAGATGAGAAATATTCAAAACAATGTTGGAGAGGTTGTCAGGAAATAGGCTCATGTGTGGCACCACCATCTCCCTGAAAGGACTCGGGATGGCTTACAAAAGCACCACAAGGTGCAGCATACAATGTAAAATAGTACATGGATATAAAACAATATCATATAAAATTATAGGAATTATTAATTTAAAATTATAATAACAGCCAACAATCAACACATACAACATGCAAGAAAAATGGCAGAATTTAAAAACACAGAAGATCTAAGGATAACTAGCTGTCATCAATTCATAAATAAAGTTTATTATTATTTGTTATTATAGTTGTGAACAATGCCCAGCTGGCACCGTTTTGCTTGTAACAGAACAAGGAAAATATGGTTGGGACAAAAATGGTCCCAATAAATCTTTTGAGAATCTTCTGGATTGTGTGGCCAAAGAGCCCTCCTGTAAGCCAGGGCCATCTTCATACCCAACAATTCCTTGGAATTATCATCAGGGACAAAACATCCCCTGGATTTAGGCACTCAAGAGATTTTCTCCAATGTGCTAGGTGAAGGTTGAAGTGATTAAATTGTTCTAAGCTCTGTTACTGATTTTACTCTGCCTTGAGTATTTATTGTTGTAATTGTTGTTATTTGCTACCAAGTCAACTTTGACTTATAGCAATGAGAGATCTTCATGAGCCCTAATTGTCAAGAGTCCTTGCTCAGGTCTTGTAAACTCAGTGCTGTGGTTTCCTTTATTTAGTCGATCCATCTGCCTTGCAGTCTTCTCTTTTTTAATTGCCTTTAGTGTCACTCAGTAACATCCTTTTCAGAGAATCATGTCATCTCATGATATTACTGAAGTATGGAAGTCACTTTAGTCATTTTTGGGACCTAGTGAGAGTTTGGGCTGGATTTGCTCTTTATTGTCCATTGTATTTTTATAATTCTCCTCCGGTACCACCAGTCAATTACCTGAATACTCAGCTGGTTATGTGGGACCTCACGCTGCAACTGGAAATAACTTTCTACCAATGGTGATTACTATAAGAGCAGACAGATTTCATAGTAATGAGAGCAAGCAGAGAGCAACCAGAAACATAATATTGGAAGAGACCACATGGTCC
The DNA here is from genome assembly GCF_037176765.1 of Anolis sagrei. Classification (NCBI taxonomy): domain Eukaryota; kingdom Metazoa; phylum Chordata; class Lepidosauria; order Squamata; family Anolidae; genus Anolis; species Anolis sagrei. Next base: position 105,373,971 of record NC_090021.1, on the reverse strand, counting down.
ATCCAGTTCATTCCCATTCTGCAATGTGGGAATGCATAATCAAAGCACTCCTGACAGTTGGCCATTCAGTATCATTTTTTTAAAAACCTCCAGAATTTTTCCTAACGTTTAAATGGAAGCTCTGTTCCTGCAATTTGAACCCATTCCTCCATGTCCTAGTCCCTGGAGCATCAGAAAACAAGCTTTCCCTCTCCTCAATATGACATCATTTCAAATATTTAAACATGTGTACAACGTCCCCTCCAGGCTAAACATACCCAGCTCCCTAAGCCACTCCTCATAAGGCATGGTTTGCAGACCTTGGCCATTTTGGCTGCCCTTCTCTGGACATCATCTTGCTTGTCAATATTCTTCTTGAATTGTGGTGCCCAGAACTGGATACAGTATTCAAGGTGAGATCTGACAAAAGCATTATTTTGTTGTCAAGGCTTTTTGCTCCAACAGCATTCAATTGGAGCCTGGCAACAAGGACATTGGGGAGTGTTTCAACATATTCATAACTCCCTATCTTTCACATCATAATCTAACATGGTCTTAAACTGATGGTTACCTAGTAATAGTTACCTCTCTGCAAGGTAGGGAGGGTGGATTGGGGAAAAGTATCAATTATCTGTATTATATTAAACCATTTTGCAACTAAATCCAACAAAAGAAAGTGAGGTTACTTCAAAAGCCAAAATATGCCTTGGTGTCATCTTTTTTTGGTCAACCAGAAGACACTGGCTTCTTCATCAGGGAAAGATATTTTTTAAAATTCTAGAATAGCAAAAGTGATGTTGAATGAATTCCAAGAGCCTACATGTCTGTTTCTGTAATTTGAGGTGTTGCACTGAGGATGTTTTCAAGCATGCAGAAAATTCAGCCACCAAATCTGTCTCTCTATCAATAAAGAAGTGGATGAACACCATGGGCAAAGTTGCTAAAACAGGTCCATACAATTTCAGTTCTTTATGGTAGCCACAGTGTCTTTTCCACTGAGATTTACTATGGCCCTATGTATTTCTGTAGCTGGAAACACAGAATCTTTCAGGAGAGGTAATTAACTCTTCCAAAATGGAGATTTTGGAGCTTCACTTGACAATGTGCTTGCTGGTTGGCCCACTAAAAGTATTTTCAAAGTGTATTTTGGATTTTGGTCTATGCATTGCCTTTTTGAAGGGCAAGTCCAGAAGGACCCAGCATTTCCATAATGGCTTTCAATTTAGAAGAGATTGCTTTTACATTTGAGATGTAGTAGGGAGGAGCAGTTGTGGCTGGCGTTGCCTCCTCAAAGCACAGTTCTGAACCTCTTATTTCAAGTTGCTTTGTTCCTAGAAGTCAGGTGTTATCCTGGCTTTCACGAGGCTTAACAAACAGTTGTGAGCTATAGACATCTCCCTGCACAATTTTCCATATGTTTCTGTGGGACATGTATGTAGAGAAAATCCTGCTAGAAACTGGTTCCCCATCAGCTAGAAAATACATCTTGATCTTCATACCATAATGTTTCAGGATTTCTCCACACTCCAGCTGAAATGATATCCAAATCCTACCATAACAACTTACCTGCCAACGTTTTCTGATGAAAACCAGGGCATGTTTGTACAAAACCGCAGAATGGGGTCAAACTGGCAAAAGTTATCAATGAGGAAGAACAGATAAGCTAAAAGAGGCTGCAGTAGTTTCTTTTGTTGGATCTACAACAGTGGTTCCCACCTTTTTTTTTTTTTTTTTTTTTGGCCAGGGACCACTTGAATAGAGACCACTTTGAACAGGGACCACTTGACCAGGGACCACTTTAACCGGGGAAAACTCCCCATCATTAGTACCAAAAGGGTTACAAATCATTTTTTGGTCAACTTTAGATTCCGTTTGGTTATTTGGGAGTGCTGATTTAGAAAATTGCATTGCGTAGACCGCATCAGCTCTAGTTTCTGATACAGAACATATGCCATTGAGTAGTCACCATCTGCTCACCCACAGAGAACCATATTTAATAATCTAGAGCCGATGTGGTAGTAGCAATCTTTTGTAGGTAGTCAGCCTCTCCCCTCTCAACATCCCCATTGCCTCAGAAACTATGAGAGGGTTTCGCAAGACCAGTCACTCTCGTTATCACGTGGTTTCGAGGCAATGGTGTAGTAATGGTGAGGCCATATAGACCATATTTTTGTTCTTGCTGACCACTGGTGGTCCACAGATGGAAGGTTGGGAACCACTGATCTACAAAAAAGAACAAGATTTTGCCACCCCTCCTTCCTGAGATTGAGTTCCTCTCAATCTACCTTTGTACTTTGAACTCAGTTTGCAGCAACTGAACTAAGTTGAGGACAAAGAGGGAAAGTTGGATAGAGAAACTGGAACATTTTAAAAGCAGCTCAAAAAGTGGGACAACAAGGATTAATCTAGACCTGCCAAATTGGAAAAGTTAAAGGATATGAGACAGAACTCTTAAATACATTTCCTAGCTTTTTGTTCAAACAGAAGCAAAATATGTCTCAACACTCAAAGGCTTACTGTCTCATCCACAAACACTATCTTACAAACGCAGGCTCAATTGCTGGTAAATATTGGGAAACTTTGACACTGGGGATTTTGTTGGAAAAATCAGCTTTAGAATTAAGAGATTTTTTCCTCCCCAAGTGTGTCGGAAGGACATAAAATGAATAGAAAGGGGTGGGAGAAAGGCAGACAAAGAAAGCATAGTTAACCAGCAGCTCAAAATAAAGTGTAAAAAGAATTATTGCATTGCTGGGAAGATATGAAGAGAGTTTAGTTGATAGAGTGTACAGAGAAAAATATACGTCCAACTGAATCACTTTGAATTTGTAACCCGGTGAAGTTGTCAAGCTATTAAATTATACAGGACACCCAGGCAAGAGTGAAAAAAATTACCTCCTGCCAAAGATTTGTTTAAGAAACATCAAAGCAGCTAAATTTAATCACATTGAGCTTAGTCTGGTATTCTCTTTCATTTTCAGCAAGTTTAGAAAATTAATAGTGTTATTGGCAAACATTTATTCAGATCGGCCATGCTATAACACTAGCCTGTGCATAGTTAAAGGTCTTTGCAATAGAATATTTTAGCCACTTCCCAGCCAATTTGGATTTGAGAATGCAGATGTGTGTGCTTCTGACAGATAAGAAACCACGAGCAAGGAAAAAATTAGGGCCTGTGAAAAATATACGCCCAGGATCACCATAGAAATAAATATCCATTGAACCAAATCAAGTTGTGTGTATCAAATAGTTTAAGTTGCTTGAAAGTGCCACTATATATAGGAATCAAGCCTCAAAGTTCTGGGGCACTTTCAGAAAATGTGGGACATATTTTGTCTCAGAGGTGTCTTGCTGGGATGAATGACACTCCTCCCAAGGAAGGTTTCTCAGGTGTGTGGAGGGATCAAGTTAGGTACACACGTGTGTGCCTTCAAGGTGTCTGTCAACTTACAGTGGTCATGAATTTCATAGATTTTCTTAAGCAAGGAATTCTGGGCACCACAATTGAAGGGAGATGTTGACAAGCTGGAATGTGTCCAGAGGAGGGCAACTAAAATGATCAAGGGTCTGGAGAACAAGCCCTATGAGGAGTGGCTTAAAGTGCTGGACATGTTTAGCCTGAAGAAGAGAAGGCTGTGAGGAGACATGATGACCATGTATAAATATGTGAGAGGAAGTCATAGGGAGGAGGGAGCAAACTTGTTTTCTGCTGCCCTGGAGACTAGGACGCAGAACAATGGCTTCAAACTACAAAAAAGAAGATTAGGAATAACTTTCTGACTGTGAGAGCTGTTCAGCAGTGGAACTCTCTGCACCAGAGTGTGTTGAGGCTCCTTCTCTGGAGGATTTTAAACAGAGGCTGGATGGTCATCTGTCGGGGGTGCTTTGAATGCGATTTTCCTGCTTCTAGGCAAGGGGTTGGACTGGATGGACCACAAAGTCTCTTCCAACCCAATGATTCTATGATTTTAATATTCACAGGTAGTTTGCCATTACCTTCCTCTGAAATACACCCTACACCAACTACTATCCTTGGCAGTCCGAAGTCACATACTAACCAGGCCTGACTTTGCTTAGCTTCCACGATCAGATGGAATCTGCTGCCTAACACACCAAATGGTGCCTACATTCAGAGCTGCTTATTTAATTAGTACATAGTAAAGTTTAAATCAGGGTTGCCTAACCTGGTGCCCTCCTCATGTTTTGAACTTCTCCTCCCACCAGTTCCAACTTATCACCGTTAATAGGAAGAGATTACTAAAGTTTGTATTCAGCAATATGTGGAGATACAAGGCTGGCAAAGACTCTTCTAAGTGCCTCACGTTCAGTGTGTGTGTGTGTGTTTGTAACTGTTTATAACCAAACCTATATCCAAATATCTCAAGGCAGGATACAGTCAAGAAAGCTATCTCAAAACTGTGTTAAATCAGTTGAAGTAATTTTAAACAATTCAGTAGAGTCAAAAATATAGTCCCATTATCCAACAGAATTCCAATCAATCTAGGATCTCAAAGAAGCAAAAGCTTGTTAAAACAAATAAGTTTTAACTAACCATGAAAATGAAGTTGACTCTGGCATCGGTTAGGTTTATGAGGAGAGAGCATTTCATAACACAAACACAATAGATGAGAAGGCCCTCTCCTACATAGCATTTTTGTGGTTGTTGTGTCCTTTCAAGTAGTTTCTAACCTATAGCAACCCTAAGGTGAATCTATCACAGGTTTTTCTTGGCAAGATTTTGTCAGAAGACGTTTGCCATTGCTTTCCTCTGAGGCCAAGATAGTATAACTGAATCTAGATCACCTGGCTGAGCAGAGATCCATAATCCTGGTTTCCAAAGTCATAATCCAATGCTCAAACCAATACACCATATGGCATACTATTCCCCAATACCTAAATAGAGGAAAGTTGTCTACCCACCCCACACTGTTTTATAGTACTACTTGGAAAGGCATATACAGGAAGAGATAGCATTGAGATTCCCAATATCTTCTTTGAGAGGCATCGCCAACATCTTGAACTTGGTCACACGATTTATAGCCATCAAATATACTTTGATCTAGAACAGGAATGGAAACTGAACAGCTCTCCTGGTGTTCCATCAGCACTAGCCAGCAATGAGTAGTTAAGAGGGAGCAAAAATATCACTACCAATATTTTTCATCATTGTTCCTTCTGACTTGTACATCTGAACATTGTAGTGCAACAAGCTCTGGATTCCCACCAGAACTTGTTGTTAGCCATGACTATAGCAGCAACCTTTATGGTCTGGTCACTCTTAGTCTGGGAGGACACCTTCTGACTTCAGTGGTCATGAGCCCCTCCTTCATCCCTTGAACATTATTCTGCAAGCAATTGGACACAAAGCACACAAATACAGTACAACCCCCTTATCCACAGACTCAATATCCACTTTCACTTACCAGCACTCGAAAATATATTCTACCCAGAAGTGTTTGTGGGCCTCTAGGTTCTCCAGAGTATGTTTCTGATCCAAGTATAGTCAAAATATAGGGCTTACTGTTATCCAGAATTTCAGATATCCACGGACAGTCCTTCCCATAAAATATACTGAGAAGTACTGCATAGTAACCAGGATGACCATACTGGCAGGTGACACCTGGGAGTTGTGGTCCAAAATGCAACTCTTCTAATTTTCCAAGTGACATGGTTAGATATGGGTTATTTTTTTTAACTGAGCAGTGCAATGTTCATCAATGTTGAGAGAGAGGTGAGGACACTAATTTTAAACTGCTCTTCCGTTTTCTTTATTTTCATCCTGGATAGGGGAAATAAGAAATGGCATCCAATTTTGTGGAAAGCAAAAAATAAGCAATGGTCCCACATGAAAGGGTCTTGGATCCCGACGTCCTTGATGATCAAAATTGTTAAAGGAAGCATGTATATTTGGCAACAGAAACTATAAAATGTCCAGTCTTGTGTAGTTCCTTTCTGTGTGCATGCATGCATCCACTTTTCTTGTGTTATATAATAATGAATACAAATAGAGTTCTTTCTGTCAATACAAATAAAAATGGACAAGAAAGAAACAAAACTGAGGTGGGGAAATTTTGACTAGTCGCAAAGGATTATAGGCATTGCTCCCCACCCAAAAAGCCTAAGAGCCAAATGTTCTTTGAGCTTGAATGGAAGCATAAAATGAAGTGTTTGTGAAAATAAATCCCCCAAATCCCCCGTGGCAGCTCTGACATGATTATCTTGGAGTCCTGTGTAATGGCTGTAGTAACATGGGCAATTTTCCCCTTTCCCACTGCATATGACAGTGAGCAACTAACTATACCTCCAGTCTTGAGAGGTACGCACTCTTGGAAATCTGGAAATAGGGAGTTTAAGGAATGAAATGGAAGGTTATACACTTGTATTTGAGGAATTATACATTCTATAAAATTAGAATTGCTTGTCATTCAACATATTGAAGGATGATATAATGAAAAACATGCTCATCAAATTTTTAGATAACACCAAATTAAAGGGATAATGGGTTGTTGTAGGTTTTTTGAGCTGTATGGCCCACTTTGACCAGGAACCATTTCACAATTATTACAAGATTAAAATTATTTTTTATGTGGAAGGAGTCTCATTTGGGCATTTTAATTGGGCACTGCATTTATACCTTCAATGGGGTAATTTCACAGGGAGCAATTTTCATCTACACTGAACATCACAGTTGGCCATGCTTACAAGCCCAAGCACACCAGAGATGTTAATGTGCTGCTTCCACCATAATTTGAGGGTTGATATATTTTTAAAGAAACAGATGTGGGTGAAGGTCATCCTCATGTTTGGGAGACTAGCTGGGGAGTTTGGAACCACCAAAAGTGGATGTGGGGAGCTGTTTGTGGACTGTGGGACAGACATTGTTGTCAGGACTAGACTGACAGCTGTTACTTATGCTGTGCCTTTTCTTCAGCTGTGCTTCAGACTGTGAAATGACATTCCAGAAGAGATTTGACACTCTGATTATGGTGTGTACCCTACCAGATAAGTACAGAATATATAATATGTCTAGTCGGGGTAGAATATAAAGAAATCAATAAGAATTCCTTTCCTATATGAACCCTGCATGGTAAAAGGATGTGGGTCCTCCAGATCCTCATAGTTTCAGATTTTTCTTCTGCCAGCTGCATACTCTGCAACCTGTCAGAGGCTCTCCTTCCAAAAAAAATCCCAGCATAGACATGTGGAGTGATTGCCCCTCTTGCAGAAGAACTCTACATGAAAGTGTTGGAAGACACGTAGCCCTTCTTTCTATAGCAATGAATCATGGAGACGACAGATGCCTTTCCATAGGCCTTGGAAAACCTTACTACAATGTCCCAGCCAGCATGTTTTCGGAGTTCTGCTTATGTAGAGTGAGCAGGGATAGCCACTAGGGCTGTGTGGCTGGCTCAAGCATACTTTTAATACATGATGAGTGTTTGATTGATTCACTCTAATGGGAACTTGGTCTGGCAAACAGAGAGATTTGGAGATGCAAAATCCACTGTGAGATATGGAGAAAAAGGGGAGCAGAAATGGTAGAAAATGGCCTGGAAAAACCTAGAGAGACATCCAACCTTATGGAGCTTGTGGGATAACACACACAGCCTCATGGATCCTGTGGGATTTTAATTGCTGTTATATATGTTTTCAGATTGTTTCAATTTATGGCAACTCTATGACTTTTCATACCACATAAATGTCAAACAAGTTCCCAAACTATATGTTCAATAGCAGCCCGTAGCTTCTATGTCAGTGAGGTTAATATATCTGCTTTAGATTTCAGTACGAAGGTTATAGGAACTACCAAATGTTATGAACCCTATCTCCAGAACAAGTTCAGCACCTTGGATACCTCCTTTTATGCAAGAGCTGGACCATAAGGAAGGCTGAGTGAAGGAAAATAGATGCTTTTGAACTGTGGTGTTGGAGGGAAATTCTGAGAATGTTTTGGACTGCAGGATCAAACCAGTCCATACTCCAGGAAATAATGCCCGACTGCTCACTGGAGGGAAGGATATTAGAGGCAAAGATGAAGTGCCACATAATGAGCAAACAGGAAAGCTTGGAGAAGATAATGATACTGGGAGAAAATGGAAGGAAAAAGGAAGAGGGGCCAGTCAAGGGCAAGATGGATGGATGTTATCCTTGAAGTGACTGGCTTGACCTTGAAGGAGCTGGGGGTAGTGACAACTGACAGGGAGCTGTGGCGTAGGCTGGTCCATGAGGTCACAAAGAGTCGGAAGCCACTGAACAAATAAACAACAATAACAACAAATGCAGTAATACTCAGGTTTACCATGCCAGTTACTAGGGGATCATAAGCCACTACTGAATGTACTTTTTAAATTACCCAACTCAGTTACCCAGACAAGGGTTCATACCTGAGAGAAAGATCCCTATTCAGCCTACAACATCTGGATAATGATGGTCTCCAGAGCTGACACTGCTTACTTTCCAAGATCAACTAGGATTGTTGCCTTTAAGGCAAGGAAAAATGATGGGACAGAGACAGATGGCAACATTTAAATAAAGACATGCAAGATACGTGAGCATAAATAGATAACTAAAAGCTAGCAAGTCTGGACTTGCAGATTAAGTTTCAAATTTTAATACTGTTCCGCCACTTATTTATTCTTTCAGAACACCAACAGAAATTCACTTACTCATGTGAATATGTTCCAACTGCCTGCAGAATTACCATTAATTTCAAAGAATTGATTTCTCTGCAAAAGAAATGCATTAAATCTTTTTTGGAAGTTGGTTTTTTTTTTTTTTTGGAGCAGAAAACAAAAGTACAGTTTTTAAAGACCAACAGCCCATGGTCAGTCTATCTGACAGCATAATCTCTGCCTCTTCTTCCAATTTTATATTATTTACAGAGTGTTCATTGGGTATGTATTTTATTTCTATTTTGGTAAGCTTGACACATGGAGCCCCCGGTGGTACAGTGGGTTAAACTCCTGTGCCGATAGACTGAAGACCGACGGGTCGCAGGTTTGAATCTGGGGAGAGCGTGGATGAGCCTTATCCCCATCTTTAAGATTCAAACTAAAGTCTAGAGCAGATTTATAACCAACAACTAAGGTTCCCCTGCATTCTGTGTTGTTTGCATAATGACCAAGATGTCCAAAGCTGCTCTGGTTATATGTTTGAAGAAGATGAGAAACCTAACCCAAAGGCATCCACCTCTTCTGCAAATCCTTACAAACAGCCATGGGCAGATTGGTGTGGACCACTTCTGGCTTTCCACAACTTTTTAAATGGCAATATACATCTGTCCTAACCAACATATTCTGTGATGAGGGATGATATTAATCCAATAACATGTGGAGGTTCACAAATTGGTCACTGCGTGGCAAGCCATTTTTAAAGATTTGGATGGATGATAAGAAAAAAACAGTTTGGTCAAGGTCCCAAAAGCATTCAAGGATTCTTTATTTAGGTTTCCTTTGGGTTTAGTACATGCGCCCACAATGCATGTGGGAGGCACAGTTGATGTTAAATCAAACAACTGTGTTTGCTTGATAAAATATGTTATTTTCCACAGAACACAAATGTGTTTTCTATTACCTCAGTCAAATTAAGGTCATATTTGCACAGCTGATCATCCAAAAACATATGGATGCTACAAGCTGCTGGCCTGAGATACAGACAACACTTCTCCCCCACCAACCTCAACATGCAGAGAATGCGGCATGAGCAACCGTGTGAAATATGGGACAGTCTTCTTCCTTCAATATTTAGGACACACCCTGTAGCTATCAAAGTAACTTCAAAGGTCAATATTAGAACTCAAAGGAAATGGTGCCATCCCAGTTACGACGCAGTGCATTTATGCCATCATTACTGAAGAAAGAAAATAATTGCAAGTATTTGGTTGTTTGTAACTAAACTTTCTACTCAGAAGGTGATTCCAGTTCTCTTCACCTTAAAGGTATAGATGATGCATGTCATTACTGTAGGTTTTTTTTTTTGTCGTGTCAGGAGCGACCTGAGAAACTGCAAGTCGCTTCTGGTATGAGAGAATTGGCCGTCTGCAAGGACGTTGCCCAGGGGACGCCCAGATGATTTTTGATGTTTTATCATCCTTGGGGGAGGCTTCTCTCATATCCCCGCATGAGGAGATGAAGCTGATAGAGGGAAATCATCTGCCTCTCCCCAGATTCGAACCTGCGACCTGTCGGTCTTCAGTTCTACCAGCGCAGGGGTTTAACCCACTGCGCCACCAGGGGCTCCTTGTAGGTATATTTATTATATCATGCAGAGTGTGAAAGGACTATATAATTTATAATGAAACCAGGATGTTCTCATAAGATGAAAAAAAGTAGACAAATGAAATTGAGCTAAATTTGGTAAAAAGAGTCCTTAAAGTTGTCGGTCATGTCAGATGAGATGGAGCATGTTGGCAACCATGATTTCAACTTCCACCTTCTGATGACTGCTCACTTTTGAGAAAGAGAAGACAGAATATTGGCTATCTCCCTTGAAGACAAGATGTGACCCAACATGAAGGGAGGAAACAAAATCCCTAAGTATTTAGGTCCAAGGATTTTAGGGGAGGGTGGTTCCAGAACTGTCTAACCCTCTGCTGCCATCCCAAGCACAATGGATTGCTTCCAACAGTTAGCAGTCTTGTGTCAGCAAGCCATGATCTGGCCCAGTTGACAATGATGGGATAAATTATCAATCAACCCCCTTTTCTTGGAGTGTTTATAGCTGGGTGTCTAGTTTTACACCAGAAACAGCCTTAACACAAGTGAAAGCAAATAAAAAAAGGCTTTACTTCAGCCAAACTAAAGATAATACATGCTCTTCGAATAACATAAAACAGAAGTCTTCACATCAGACAACAAAATAAAGTCTTTGGTAAACAGGCTTACAAGTTGCAAACGACAAGAGATTTGCCACTGGAACCACAATACTGTGCTGGTAACAGGAACTCCCCTGAAAATAGGTCACTAGCAGCCAGCACTGAGCCCCTGGCCTTCCTACTAATTTATAGCCCTGAACTTCCCAGCACAGCTATCCCTAGGGCGAGATCTGGTTGCTCAGCGTTTTTTCTGCTAACCTAACTAATCATCTTCTGCCCTCTTTCTCCCTTCGACATTCCAGAAACGTAGGGATTTCTGATAAATCTGCCACCTGTCCTCCTCCTTCTTCCTCCTCACTACTCACCCCAAATCCCTAAGTGCTGTTTCTTCCACCCCCTGTCCTCCTTCTCCCTCAGAATCAGAAGAGAAGTCCACAACACATGGGATGCAAAATGTCCAGAAATGTTATCAGTTTAACTCTAGTATTTGTCCACTTCCTGGCTGCCAACCATGCTAAGACAGGCAAAAGGAAAAGCTGGCCTCTGAAAAAGAGGTTCTCTGATCAAGATCTCAATAACTTCTCATCTCAGGTAGTCTACAGATTGTGGAGAGGTTAGGTTTCATGGCATGTAAACAAGCAGAACTTGAGATCTATAGGCTGCAGTTCCTCTCCAAAATCCCAAGTCTTGAAATGGACCATTTCTAAAAAATAAAAACAATCTGAAGTGAACTTAGCAAATAAGACAAACTAGCATTGCTGGCTGTCAGAATGGAAATGTGCCCTTTAAAATGGATGCCAGAAGCAATCACGGTCTAGTTCATTACAGGTTTAAAATGCCAACTGTATTTGCTGACTCAGGAAAGGTGCAGTTAACTCTCTCATAGTCATAGAATAGGCGGAGAGAGATGAAGGACAAAGAACAAAAATGAACAATATAGGAACAAAGATTTGGGGGCCTTTAGCTCTCTGGCCATGTTCTTGGGTCAAAGATATGTCAGAGCACCAAGGCAGAGATGGGATGTTGAGTTCATCACACATTTTCAGGCAAGCTCAAGACACTATGCTGCCGGAGGCCTCTTATTTCAATTATATTGCTAAGCTGATTTTCCTTTCAATTGATAATGGCAGCAGGTTAGTTTAAAATGAAAAGCAGGCTGCATTAAACCTGAACCCACAACTCTGTTCACCAACATGAAGGAACGGCTGAGGAACTGCGCCATTTTCCCAGTAAGCAAAATGCTCTTTTTAATGGTAGGAGGTTAGTCTTGCTGCTTATTCTATTTGCAATCATGGACTGAGCTAAAGAAATGAATTTCTAATTAGTTTGGAAATGTTTGCTGGCAGCGGAAATTGTAAATGAAAAAGTAACTTTTCCAAGTTCTGCTCTTGGAAGAAAGAAGGACTTGGTGATAAGAACTACACCAAAAAAAAAAAACAAACAAAAATGTAGTCCCCAACAAATAACAATCAGCAAGGATCTGCCGTGTTGTTGCGAGTCTTCAATTTGTTTCCAGTTTATGGCAACTCTAAGGGTTTTCTCGGGCTGGGAATGTGTAACTTGACCTACATCACCCAGTTGGTTTCCATGGTTGAATGGGGAATTTAACTCTGGTCTTCAGAATAGTAGGCCGGCACTCAAAACACTACATCACATTGACTCATATTATGATTACATTCCTTTCATTGATTTTTAAAAGACCAATTAAAATGTTAGAAGTGTGCTAGCTTCAAACACAATAAACTGTTTGAATAGTTACAACATTTCAAAATGACATAGGCACTCTTGATGACTGAGTCATTTTGTGCCATTGATTAAGCACCTATGTTTCGGAGGCACAGACACAGTTGTCCAAAATGAAGTCTTTCATGGATAATGAAAGACGTAGAAAGCTGTCCCTTGCTGTGAAGATGGCAACTTTCTACTGCACAATAATTTTAAATGCATGCTTTGCAATACATTAACATTAATGCAATCCTGAATGATGTGAGATAACTCATCCATATTAACATTTAAAAGCAATAAAATAGTCAATCAATGACAGGATTCACCCTGAAGGGCTTTTGGGTTAGTTATGACTAGTTCGCACTCCAAGTGCTCCAAAATGTTATGCCACTGTTTGGAGAGAGAACAGGCTTGATGGTCATCCCTGTATACATCCTTGACTTTTGATCAAGGCTAGTTGTAGGTATGTAAGACCATGTCCATTACATTCAAAGACTAGGTAGTAGGCAGCCACATCCATAAATAAAGCATTCCTAACCACAGCATTAGCTTGGTTCGGTTGGGACTTCACTTCAGCCATTCCATTTATACACATCCTACTCTTTTAAAGCAAGTTGCATTTTCGTATCATGGCAAATCCTTTCACTGTGCTTTTGATTAACCAGTTCACTAGACACTTCAGCCCCTCTAGCCACAACTCAATATCTGCCTATTCCATGTTACATTGTCCCTGCCCTATAGTTGTATTGCTCTAACTGATTTGAGCCTTCATTGCACTAGAGAAAAAAATCCAGTTTAAATCCAGTTTCTGCCTTCTGCAGAATTCTGGGATTTGTAGTTTAGTGAGGCTGTTAGAGGCTCCTCCCTGAACTGTAAACCCCAGAATTCTGCAGGAGGCAGAAACTGGATTTTAAGTGGATTTTTTTTCTAGTGTGATGAGGCCCATGGTCCTTCTAGCCTGGGTTCATCATCTGGCTCCTGCACTTTTCCATCAGCCCTATCCTCGTAATGGTATTGCATAAGCCCCGACCTCGCCCCTTAGTTCAGTATATGGTCTATATGGTCTCTATGTTAGGCTATTGGTTGGCTGTTGACTGTTTGCTTTATGATGTTAATATTTGTATAATTTTATTGTGTTATATTTGAATCTTTGTTTTACTGGGTTTGTCCCCCATCTAAGCTGCCCTGAGTCCCTTCGGGGAGATAGTGGCAGGATACAAAAATAAAGTTGTTATTATTATTATTATTATTATTATTATTATTATTAATGAATGTGAATAAAGATCGGGAAAGTTAAGGACAAAACCAAATAAATGCCCACCTTCCTATTCCCTTAGCCAAGCAAATTTCTGAGCATCTAGACTTTTCATATTAAGTTTATTTGCCTGGGGGGCAAAGCAAAGCAAGTATGGTCAAAAATCAAGACATTGGCTGGAATCCTAGTGGTTACTGAATATTAATTAATTCAATTAATTTCTGAATAGTGAGTCAATATGTAGGTAACTGTAACTGATTCAATGAATCTAAAATAGCAATTGACCACTAAAACTACATTCTTAAAAAAAACTAATTAAAATAACCTAAAGGAAATTGTCAATAAAATAAATCACACTTTGAGTATTGTAAGTTAATCTATGAGCGTGTATTATACGTCGGTGTGATTTCTGGACTTAAGATTCAACTCTGATGATGACAACGTACAAACTTTTTCGATGAAATGCATGCAACAGTACTACAGTTCCCAGTATAAGAAAACATCCCTCTTCAAGTACATACTAAATCTGAGTAACCCTGAATGAAGAATACCAAACCATATGTTTTTTTTAAAAAAAATCACTGTTAATCTAATTCTTTTGGAGCTTTCTCCACAAAGAATCCAGATGTCAGAAATGTATCTTCTTCTTGTCACACAAGATATTTTACAGCAGCAGTGCCTAGGCTACTGATTTGTTACCCCTCCCAGTTAAGTGTCATTTGTGCTCAAATGGTATGACTGTCTGCTATATGCCAGTATCCAAGTCATTTATAAAGATGTTGAACAACAGCAGAGCCAGGGCTGAACCCTGAGGCATTCCACTTGTCATTTCTTTCCAGGAGGATGAGGAATCATTGGCGAGTGCGTTTTTTAGTTCTTTCATTAATCCAGCTAGAAGTTAACAAAAATATTGAAATCCTGTGCTTTATCAGCTTGGCCACAATAGCAGACCTCTTTATAAGCCTTGCTGATGTTGAGATGTGTAACCACTATGGCAAACCCGAATCCACAAATGCTGTAACTCCATTCAAAGAGGGAGATTAGTCTTGCAAAAATTGTTTCTATCATGTTTTTCAAGACAATAAAGTAGGCATGGGCAAACTTTCTAACTTGGGGGACTCATGGCGGGCTGGAGCGGGGTGAGCAGGGTGGGTGGGCCAGGAGGGAGGGGGTCCTCCCCTCACAGCCCCTTCCCTTCCTCTTCTCTTTTGAAGACAGAAAGTGAAGTAAAGATGGTAAACATTTGGATCCCAAAAGGGATAGCCTTGGTCAGGATGAGATGGTGGATGGGGAAGAAAAAGTGTATCCATTAGACCTCATATTGCCTATTCCTGATATAAAATCCTAGAATCCTAGAATTGGAAGACTTCCAAAGGCCATCCAGTCCAACCCCCACCATGCAGGGAAGCACAATCAAAGCACTCCCAATAGACAGCCTCTGCGGAAAAGCCTCCATAGAAGAAAACTTCACCACACTCCTAGGCAGCCTAGGCCACTCTCTGGGAAGTTCTTTCTAATCTTTTCAGTCAATTCTCTTTCCTGCCATTTGAAACCATAGCTCCCTTGTGCCCTGGTCTCTAGAGCAGCAGAAAGTCAGTTTACCCCCTCCTCCCTTTGAAATCTTGAAACATGGTTCTCATGTTCCCTCTCTACCTTCTCTTCTCCCAGCTAAACATCTCCCAGGAGGAAAGGAGGAAAGAAAAAGAGAAGAAAGAAAAGGAGGAAGAGAAGGATGGATGGATGGGAGGAAGGGAAGAGAGAAGGAAGAATGGGGGGAAGAGAAGGAGGGAAGGAATGGTGGAAGGGAATGGAGGGAGGGAGGAAAGAGAGACTGGAGGAAAGACAAAAGGGACAGAAGGAAGGAGGGAAGGAAGGAAGGAAGGAAGGAAGGAAGGAGGGAGGGAGGAAAGAGGGAAAGAAGGAAGGGTAGAAGGGTAGAAGGGAAGGGAGGAAAAGGAAAGAGGGAAAGAAGGATAGGATGGTGTGAGAGAAGATGGCCTGAGAAAAGAACCCAAGGAGGTGCATTCGGGCCATGGGCCTGGGTTTGCCCATACCTGCAATAAAGACTAGCTCTAAGAATATATCTGTTTCTTCAGTAGCTTTGAAAGTTGTTAATCTTTCCTTAATATTTTGATTTATATAATGTATACCTATCTAGAGATGGAACCCTTCCTTAAATCATTAATTTAACCTTCCTCCCCGCCCCCCCAGAAAAGCACTGTTTTCCTTTTAGACGAAGATAGAGACAACATAGGTGTGGACTAGTTCCACCTTTCCCCTGCCATCAGGAGCATTTTCCCATCTGCTTTGTGCAGTGCATCTTCCACTTCCTTTTTCTTCCTCTTGTTCTAATCTAAAAAGATCTGAAAACATTCTTTTTTTTAAAAAAAATGCAAATCTGAGTGTCTTCTGAATTTCAGTCTTCCTGGCCTCCCTACAAACAGCAGCTATGCATCTGGATGATTCCTTGTTGGTTTGCCCCTCCCTCCATCTCCAATGCAAATTACTATTAAAATCTCCAGTATCCTGCTCTTTTTAGATGCCTCCCACTTTTCCTTCTTGTCTGATTTGCTTGTGATTTTTCCTTCTTACCTTTAAGAAATGCCATTTTGATTGGGCACTTCTGACCATTGGATCTCGCCCATTTATGACAAAGCACTGCCATAAATATATGTCAGTGTTTTGTTGCCCTCAATTATTCTCTGCACAACTCTCCAGATCATGCCCTTGCTTTCTATGCAACATTTTCCTACTCCCTCTGCTTTTACAAGTGTGATAATGATCTTATATTAATGCAAATGTCATAGGTCTATCTACTTACAGAAAAAGACAAAAAATAAAATACATAAGTATCCACAAACTATTACACATCCTGAATTTTTATGAAGATAGTATCTTCTGTTGTTCTTTCAACATTTCCTCTTACAGAATATGTAATCTGAAGTGCTGAGTGTTTTAACTTCCCTCTATTCAAATACTGCTTTTTATTTCTAGCTCTTCTGTATTTAAAAGCAAGCCATAGCTTTTTTCTTGAAGGTCTGGAAGAACCCCACTTTGTCATGCTATTGCCTATTTTTGAAATCCCTTTTTAAAAGTGTAGTTATCTGATTGCATTAATTTAAAATCAAAAACAAAAGTCGTCTTCAGTGTCCACGTTCTTTTCAATATCTATGTGTATTTACTATATATCATGGAATGTTAATCCTCCTATTTTAACCATCAGACCCTCAAAGGAGGACATTTCAATGCATGATATAGGCTTTCTTAGTTTAGGTTGCCACTTTGGAATCCCTAATGAATTATTTGTTTCTTTGGATTGGAGAAATTATGTTGTTCAGCATGCTAGCATTTGCAGATCAGCTTCATATATTCCTGATCAAGATCTTTTAGATTAGATTAATTTATAGCCAGTATGAACCATTTAGAAAACAGTGCATGAGAAGAAGCGACTTTTTGGACCAATTCAGAATCCAAGAACAACGTAGGGGGAAGAGGTCTGAACTCAGGTGTGGACCCAGTTTAGTCCTCCCACCATGAGCTGATCAATAAGGATTGATCAGACCAGGCAGTGTGTCATTACAGGGATGTGGCAGAACCAGAAAGTAAATGTCAATACTATGCAGGACCTGTCCACCTTACCCTCCCAATCCCACTTTTGCAAACTCAAATAAGCATCCAACCATAGCAGGTAAAAACAGCTGTGTATTTTGTTTTGCATATGCAGGGTTATATTTGAATTGACAAGCATTTTTTAATGTGAAAATGGCAATGGGAACGTTCAGATGGCATTTTAACTGCCCCCAACCCACACAAGTGGACTGGCAGAGGGGCCATTTTTTGTTACTGGATGGATGCCAGGCCTAGCATCAGCCTCCATCAGTAGGGCAAATGCCAGAACTGATATTTATTTATTTATTTCTCTCTCCTCCCCCCCCCCCTCCCCAAACTCTCTTTTCTTCCTTTTTGGTCAGAGTAGTAGTTTGGGATTGCTGCAAAGCAAAATGTCGAGTCTGGTTGCAATCTCATATCATCACTGTCCCAAGCGCGGTTGGTGGGGCTGAGGGAAAGGGTCTTCTCGGTGGTGGTCCCCTGGCTTTGGAACACCCTCCTCAGGGAGATTAGGCAGACTTCCACTATGTCCTCCTTCCAGAAAGAATTGAAGACCTGGAAGTTTGGACAAGCCTTTGAGAATGTCTAGCCCCAATGGTCCACAATTAATGACACAGTACTGCACTTTCGTCCCATGCCCTTGTTCATTAGCTACAACTTGCACTGTCCCATTCCCTTGTTCTTGTTTATAGTACACCATGTTTTATGACAGTTCTCACCATAGATTATTGGGCGCTGTTTTGAGTTTAAATTCTTGTTTTATATGCTATTGGTTTTATTTTATGCATTGTTTTAGGCACATTGTGCCATATGTAAGCTGCCCTGAGTCCCTTCGGGGAGATGGAGGCAGAGTACAAAAATAAAGTTGCTATTATTATCATTATCATTGCCATTATTATCTGGGTAACATATTCTAGAAATATATCCTAAATTATTTGTGTTCCCCTCTCTATCGTCCCTGCCATTTCTGTTTCCAAAGTCTTTTGATTCTCTTTAGCATGCTAGCAAGAAGAATGGGAACATTTGCTAGTTAGCCAACGAATTCTTTTGCTACAGTGCTAAAATAACGTTTGGCTCATGTACCTTTTACATAATGTATGGCTGAGCTGTGCTAAAATGACAAGAGCCAAAGTGAGCCAAAAAGACAAAAAATCCCCTGTAGATCTAGAACTTTTCCATCTCTTGTTCCACTGGAAATAGTGTCACTTTCCCACTTGCCTTTGTAAGTAGTGTTTTGTTGTTGTCATGTGTTCTCAATTGTGAGGCAGGTGATTCATTTTTTAGACGTGCCTTTTAAAGGGATTCCTTAAGTTCTAACTTCATTTACCTACTTTCTAACAAAGCTATTATCTCAGTACGAAAGGAAAATGGGAGATTCAAATATGCAAGCGTAACAGCAGTCGTATGTGGGACTTGTTTTCCTGGAGATCCAGTAAACCTTGTACGCAAACCCAAGGGCAGGAGAGCAAACAGCTGTCTTTAAAAATGTTAAGAAAGGTATTCACGAGACCCAACTCACAATCTCTCCTCTCTCCCTGTCCTTTTTTTTGGTCCAAAATTTCTTATGATACATTTGGCTCCTCAAGATGGGCATTTTATTTTCCTTTTAAAATCTCCTGCAGTCAGTTTTAGCAAAATGCTCTTTGAAATGTTTCATTGCCCTTTTGTCAATCTCTGTATAAGACACTGATGACTGGTCATTACCAAGAATGGGCCCATTTTTAATCTTTTTTCTTTAAGCAGGCAACTTAATTCATTCCTCATTGCCTGCCTGGGGCAATTTTATCAGCTGGAATCTTCCAACTCTCTTTGGTCTCCTTTCTGCAATCTTCTCCGAAAATGAGCTCTGCCAATGCAAATTCCTTTCTGAGATATCGTCTGTGGCTGTCGATTGGCTTGGTTCATTTTATCTATTTAAACCACGATGATTTCCATCATTATCCTCGCAGAGCATGGAATTATTTCACCATATTGCTTGCTGTTCTGTTTTTCGAGACTATGTTATGCAGGCACATGAAAGAAACATGCTTGAAAATGAATAGAATATTTTAAGTTGTAATTTCAGTTTAGAAAAAAAACACCCTTTATCTTAAAACATCAAAAGAGGGAATATAATACTTCAATAAAAATGCTATCACAATACCCTCCAGAAGGGCATTCAGTCGCTTTTCGTAATAGGGAGCACTTGCATTGAAAGGAAGTTCATACTTAATTTCAGTGCAAACTGCCAGCGTTTCTCACCTCTTCCATCCTCATCACACTTTTTGAGCAACAAAAAAGCTTTCTGCCAATTTGCTAAGACACTCTGCGATGACCCCAAGTCATTGCTGCCAATGACATTATTGAGGATAAGGAGAGTAAGCTGCCTTTCACCAGGAATGCGAATATGGTGACATGATTAAGAATATAGTATGATCTCCATAGACATAGAACCAATATATATGTTTTCACTTATCTATGGCTTCACCCAACTTTGCCCACCTATGTAGCATCATCTGAGACTGAGATTAGGGAGAAGGAGCTGATGTTGGTCTTAAAATGTCACCGGAAAGCCTTTCTGTGGTGAACTTTAAATGCTTGCACCTGGTATGGGAAGAGAAACAGGTGGAGATTGCCATGTGTTTACCTTGCTATTCAACTGCTTTGTTACAGTTGCTGAGGGGATTTTGAGTTGGGGATTTTTGAGACACCCCCTCTCCAGGATAATGTATTGGGGGATTTCAACAGCTACAGGATTGTCAAGTTGTCCAACCCAGGGTATCATGCCCTCTGCTAAATCTCTTGGGTTCTCTCAATGTAAGGCTGGTGACTCAACCACCTATGTTTAGCTTATGAGTTTGAGAGGGTTGTCAAGTTGGCAGCAAGGTCTTCAAAGTAAGACTTTCTGATGAGGTTTGGCTCCATTGCAGTAGTTCACCTATGAAAGTGGTTCATCTGCAAAAATATATGGAATCCCTGAACATTTTAGGAAAACTTTGGGATGCTAGAGCAGATGATTTTGTGTGGCAGTAGTCACTCTATAGAATAAAGATTGACTGGCTCCTGAATCCACTCCCATAAATGCTCCTGAGTCTACTCTCAGACTCTCTGGAGCCTGAGTGGCTTGGTAGTTTTCTACAGAGCTCCATGTGATGAGACAAACTGAACGTGAACGACAGCACTTTTAGAATAGGACTTGCTGTGATGTCCAAAATCATGTATGAACACATGTTTTCCAGGCAGCTGATGTATCACCTTGATCGGGAAAATCTCTGGAGGACAGGGACTGTTGCATCTTCTCCCAGTGCTTGCATGCAAGGATAGCCAGCCTGAAAGCTAATCCTAGAATGGGTTAGAGCCTGCAGATGTGTTTTCCATACCTTGGAGGTGGATAATTAAATTGTCCTGGGTAAGGTTGGATTTGCCCCACCCCAGGAACAGGCATATTTGGTGGTGGGGGGGGGGGTTGCTCTTGAGTTCCTCTCTGTCACTGGAGGCTCAAGTTGTCTCAGTGGCAAAGAACTTCCACGAGCAGCTTTAGCTGCTATCAGTGATCTCTGGTTTTTGATAAACTGTTTTCATGGGGTTTATTATTTGATTTTGTTTAACTACTGCTTCTGTTGTATATTTTTAAAATGTGAACGACTTTGAGATTTTTCAAAATTAAAAGTGGGCCAGATTTTTAAAAAAGAAAGAAAGAGAAGGGAATATGTCTAGATTTACCAGTTATTTTCCATTTCTTCAATATGAACTAGCGCTGTTGTGTCCAAAGTAAAGAGGATCACGGCAGGTGATAGTGAGCAAAGTAGGCAATGTCTTCTTCCAAGTCCCTTCCACACAGCTTAATAAAATCCACATTGAACTGGATTATATGGCAGTGTGGACTCAGGTAATCCAGTTCAAAACAGATATTGTGGGTTATCTGCCTTCATATGCTGGGTTATATGGTTGTGTGGAAGGGCCTCCAGTCTGTTTATCAACAGCTGCAATTATAGGTCCAAAGTGCCTTGCTGATGGCAGGAGGATTGTCAGAGAACTTAAATCTAAGCAAGGCAATAACAGAAGTAAACTTCTATTAGCTTGTCATTGATATTACTAAAACATTTAAAATACATTTTACAGTGGAGTGTAATGACATTTTCTTGGAATGTTGCTGCATGCAAACTTTTTGAATTATTTAATAGACCGCATTGTGGGTGGCTTCACATTCTATATTTCTTAAAAATAACAACAATCTGCTCAAGTTAAAGTTTTAATATTAAAGACAACTTTCCTGCTCACAACTTTAGCCTCACATGAGGGAAAGTTTTTCACCTCTTGCAACACTCCACTTTCTCTGAGGTCAGAAGTGTTGGACCCCCTATGAAAGTGGAAAAATAAATTTTAAATCTGCTCTTTTTAAGCCTGAGAGAAAAACTCTCTAAGGGCCCTTCCAGACAGACATATAACCCAGAATATCAAGACAGTAAATTCCACAATATCTGCTTTGAACTGGGTTATCTGAGTCCACACCAGTTCAAAGCAGATTTTATTCAGTTGTGTGGAAGGGGCCTCAAACTGGGACATGCAGGACACCTCTATGGAAGATTTAGAGATTCCTAACAAGAACATATTAATCAAGTCCACAAATAATCGGATCTGTAAAACTCAAACCTGCAAATGCGGAAGACTGAGTGTATTAGACGAGAACAGCCTTACTGAAACCACGTTTTCACTAGTTCTTCATGGTAATGTCATATCATTTTATAACTCTGATGAAGTCAAGAGTTTGATTCTTTGTGATGAAAATCTGAAACACTGGTACTCCATACCCAAATCTTAAGTCCCACAGAAAGGATGGCAGGAAAGTTTAAGAAGCAAACTAAACCTGCACAGTAAGACAGATGGCTTTTCTTATTAATGAAGTATAGAAACGAAGACGCATAGTCAATGAGCAAAATGTATGAAAGTAATACATTTCCTGGTAGCAGGCTAGGCTGTTGAAGCGTTTAATGACCAACTATCATACCAGATCTGGTATGCTGATGCTGGAGAAAAATTCGGAGAGTGCCTTGGACCTCAAGAAGATCAAACCAGTCCATACTCCAGGAAATAAAGCCCAACTGCTCACTGGAGGGAAGGATATCAGAGGCAAAGATGAAGTAATTTGGCCACATAATGAGAAGACAGGAAAGCTCGGAGAAGACAATGATGCTGGGGAAAATGGAAGGAAAAGGGGCCAATCAAGGGCAAGATGGATGGACGGTATCCTTGAAGTGACTGGCTTGACCTTGAAAGAGCTGGGGGTGGCCATGGCCGACAGGGAGCTCTGGTGTGGGCTGGTCCATGAGGTCACAAAGAGTTGGAAACAACTGAACGAATACACAACAACATCATACCAGGCCAGGATACTGAAGGACAAGAAAATATTGTTAGTATGAACTGAAAATTTAGAAGTGTGTTATAATATATCTGCATGACATGCTTCTAAATACGGGGTGAAACAGTTTTATTAATTTAGAAACCAAAATTTTATCCATGAGTACCATATGAAGACACAGTTGTCTTTCATGCATATTTATAAAATTCTATGCAAACTTCTGCACAGATTTGCCTAGGAAGCCTCTCAATGCTACAGGTGAAGAGAAAAATGAGTGACACCAGATCACAATTATTTGAGGAGGGAGGTCACCTTTAACTACATAAAAAGACTCAAAGTAATTTGTACCTTCACAGCTTGGAAGGACAGTGATAACATTTTAATAGACAGACTCCAAATGGCTACGGAACAAAGCACACACTGCATTTTCATTTATAAAACCAAGAAGACTTTTAAAACTTTAAAAATAGTAATATTAAATAGTGCTGTTTGGTTGCCATTACATAACAAATAAAACCTCCTCACCTAAATGGTTTTAACTCAAAACATACCTGCAAGTATAAACTATCAAAATACTAGTTTATTTTATGGTCAACATGTAAAAATGTCTATCATTGCATCTATTTCTACATATTAAAGATACTCTTTCGGCAAAAAGCAGTTTTTCTGTGCTGCCAGGACCACTACCCCCTGATAGGACCCAATGACACCTAGAAAGGTTACTTGATTCATTTTTTCCCAAATAGCAAAAATAAAATCCCTGTAGGAGACTACTGCTTGCTTTGAAAACAGAACACTTGAACTGATCTGAATATCTGGGACTTCATAACACTACTTAAGCAACAATAATCATTCATTTTTGTAACAGGTCATCCTCTTTGGGATTGAAGCTACATGCTTTTTTATTTCTCATCTAACATACCTCTTATAACTTCTGCCATGAAAACAATCTAATATCATGAACATGGTTAGTCCTTTGGAAAATCTATCTGATTTAAGTTTTGACATCATCCATTTACAATTATAATTGTACAAAAATGAAATGTTATTTTTTTCATATGTAGAATTGCTTGTGCTAATACTGCATAGAACCTAAAATAAAAGTTCAAAACTGATTCAGTAGATGAATATGCTTGTTCAAACTAAAAACAACACCCAATGCACATCCAAAAGGAGACTTACCCTTACGTAAGTTGTTTAATATCAAAAGGTTGTTTCTTTTAAAAAGTAGTGAACCTTGGTATTTTTTTTTATTTTGAAGAGTACACTGCATGAACATTCACTGCTTTTTAAATCAGTAATCTAAGGAACACAGAGGAACAATGCGAAGTGAAACACAAGAACAAATCTTAATTGGTTAATTAAAGGAAACAACATGCTCTTTGAAACATGACTTGTAAAAAAGGGGAGGGAGCTTTTGTCATGGCTTCACAGTTCAAGATTTCTAGTATAAAACCTTGGATTTGAAAGATACCTATCAAACAAGGTGGCTTTCCACATATTCCACACTTAGATCTAACCCTTTGGATTAAATCTTTCTAAATTCCACAAATCAATGTTCAACTTTCAAAGTATGGAACAAAACTGGAGTCCAGGATGCGGCATTCCAAAAAAAATGCGCTTAAGTATTTACAGAATGTTTACAATAACTTCTTGCAAAAGTTTTCCATCTGCACACATCATCTTGGAGAACTGTAAACAACATGTTCTGAAGCTTTGGTCCCTGGTGGCAGGTTATGGACGGGGTCTCTTTGGAGGAGGCGGCGGCATGAGTTCTGTGTCAGGATCCATGTGGTGCTTACGTGTCTGTTCTGGGGTCGCTGCTGCTGGCGTTGCTCCTGCCGTACACTTGTCAATGAATTCAAAGAGGATTTCCTTTGTCACTGGATATCGTATGCTGTTGCACACAGCTGGAGGGAGGAGACAATTATTTGATTATTAAAATATTTATTTCCCACTCTTTATCTAGAGATCTCAGAGCCACATACAATAAAATTACCAGATATGCTCATGTATTTGGGGTCAAAATTGTGGCTTTTGAGAAGGCCTAGTCTCTAGTTGTTCTATGCAAGAGTTATGCAGCCATGCACTTTTCCCCATGCCTTCGTTCCATGGTTACAGCTTTGCACTTATCCTATTCCCTTGTCCTATTGTTTACAACCTGGCCATGTTTACATTCACTACCGCCATTGGTTTATGGGTGTTGTTTTAACTTGAGTCTTAAATTGTTGTTCTTATGTCTATTTGTTTCATTCAATTCCATTTAATATTGTGTTTTATGTTATATTCTGTTTTTAGGCACATTGTGCTGTGTGTAAGCCACCCTGAGTCTTTCGGGAAGATGGAGGCAGGATACAAGAATAAAATAATAATAATAATAATAATAATAATTATTATTATTATTATTATTATTATTATATCACTTATGGATAAATAGGGGAGGGGTCATTACACAGCAAGGGGAAAACACCGATGTCACCCCAAGGGACCAGCCACCCTGGCAGTCAACATTTCCCCAAACAAGCATTCAAAAAGGCACCACAACAGAGAGAGTAGAAGAGTTTGGTAGTTCTTTTAGGTACTTCTGAGACAGACTATGCTCTTGCCTCTCCCCCCCCCCCCCCCCCAACTGACTTGCAGAATTCTGGGGAGCAGGTCCTCTTCCCACAAGCATAACAATGTTTCTTTCTGTTCCTTGAAATCCTAACTACCAATCTAAATGGGAGCTAAAATGAAAACTCTTAAACCAATATAAGGATTACAGTTTCCCCAATGGAAATACATGCTCTACAGTACATAAATTGTCTTTCTTGAGGTATTAAACCAGCATAACAAGAAATAACATTTCACAGTGGGTCACACTACTCCTAATCCGTGCACATCTGGGCTCTAGTCTATGAAAACGTATATTCCACTTTGGGTTGCCAGGCATCTTTGGAAGTTGTTGTTTGGTGGGGTGTGGGGAGACAAGGTAGAAGGCATTTTGTTTGTGCGTGTGAAAACATTTTAAAATCCAGGCAGCCATTTTCAAACGTTCCCAGCTTGTGGCCTCGATATGTGTCATGTGTTCTGTAAGTAAAAATGCATCAGATGTGACTGCGAATGGAAATGGTATCAACTGTTGTTGCTATTGAACTCACTTTTCTGCCTATCTGGCCATCAAAATATTGTCCATCAGGATTGCCCTGCTACGTGATTAATTGGGTTTTACCAGATTGTGGTTTCCCATATTCCCCACACAGTGCTTTCCAAAGCTAGGTGCCCCACAAGCGGTTCTGGCCCATCTCCCAACACTTTCCTGGCCTTCCTTCTCTGACATCAGAAAGACCATTGAGAAACCATTCAGATGACTAAAATTTGGTCCTCAAATACTGGGAAAGTCATCTATTGACCTAGCATGCGAACCACAAAAAAACCCTGATAGTCAGTTTGGCATTCCTTCATGTCTTCTGCAACATGTTAACATGACTACCCAACCAGGTTTTCAACAGTATTTCAAGTGTGTAGCAGTGTAATAGATTATGCAAAAGTATATTTGCCACCTTATGGGTTCAGTAGTTTATTTAGCACAGAATATACTTATATCATATAAACTTACATTAATTTTTAACTCTTCTATTTGACTTATGAAAGAAAGCTCCTCTTGAATGTCTCACTGTGTTCTTTTTATTATTTGAAGGGGAATTAGAATGTGTCACAGTCCATAAAGGGCACACCTTTGTCTTTAGCTTTCATTTGTTTAATTTCACCATTGTTTGCATACTATTTTAGGATCTGGAAATTACAATGTCTCCTCCTAATTTTGTCTTCTTCCATCTGGTGAACAATGATTGTGCCATTTTGAAAAGAACTGAAATTATCAGGGATTTTTCCCCAAAGACCCAGCTTACATAACGCATTCATATGTCAAGCTACTTTTTTTCCTGTTCATCTGAAGAAAAACAACAACCTACAAAAATCTCACATTACAATTGTCCTTGATCAAATCAATGTAGATAAAGAGATGTATTTTAAAACATTCACAAATGAAACAAATGTCCTTTGTATGCGAACACAGTTTTGGATACAGACTTGAAAAAAATCCCTATCCAAGTTAACCAATATATATTGAGAAAATATGAACAATTTGTTATACTCACCCATGGCAGTGCTATAAGCATTGGGAAAGCTTTTGTCTATCCTTTGTCTCATGAAGACCCAGCTATTGTTCTCAAATTTGCATTCTATGATCTTATTGTCATATTGTTTCAAGTCCTTTGTTACCTGTTTAAAACAAAAATTCCTGTAAGATTATGGAGAATAAAGTGCCTGCTAACTAATAACTTTTTTTCCCCCAGTCATACATATAGCTGCTCTGCACAGAACCTTTCAGAGCTGAGTGGAGCGCTTTGGTGGAAGCCTTTACCATTCAAATCTGCATATCTCAGTGTGGTTCCCACCATTTCCCTCTTGTTCTGGTCCAAGAACACAGTAGCCGAGAAAAGGAACATAAGATACACTTAGGGAGAGGAGGGAGAGTTGTGTGAGTTCACAGGACCACAGGAAGAACCACGGTT
This sequence comes from Anolis sagrei, assembly GCF_037176765.1. Lineage (NCBI taxonomy): Eukaryota > Metazoa > Chordata > Lepidosauria > Squamata > Anolidae > Anolis > Anolis sagrei. The sequence continues at coordinate 105,346,696 of NC_090021.1, read as the reverse complement.
ACAGGTAAACAACCTGTTATTCGCCTTCATGATCTCTGTAACTCACACATACAGATTAGCAAACTGTGCTCAAAAGAGGTCAGAAATTGAATCCTTACAGAATGGCCCTTCCAAAGTTTATCTCTCTTCATCCCCTCAATTTCACGTTGTAATGATGCACAAAAATTGACAATTAGGATATACAACTGCCTTGCCAATATTACTGAAGAATACGCTTGTTTAAAAAGCTTCAAAACAGAGACATTTTTCTGTAGTAACTAAGGCGCATAGGTAGGATAGGCTTCCTAACTGTTCCATAAAATTGTCTTCTAGCAGTAAATGCCTTGAGGCCATCATTGAAAATAGACAAGTTTTCCCTGTATTTGTGTGTGTGTGTGTGTGTGTATTAGAAAAACACAATTAAACCTTTGTTCTTCTGTGACCAATATAGAAGGTAAGAGCATTTCTGATATCCAATGTGTATGATTTTGATTCTAAATTAGTTTGCAGGATAAGAGCAAAATGTGGGACTATTTTTAATGAGTCATAAAAATAACTGTACAACGTGAGGATGGAAAGTGACTACAAGAATGAGCCCCACCTTGCATTTAGGAGAAAGAAAGACAGACAGATTGTGATGCAAGGCATGCCAGTCACTGGCCTTTCAAGAAGAGGTCACTGGAATTGGAAAAAAATACCTTTACAGTGAGTAGACAAAGATCGACTATAGACACAGCTCATAAAGCAGGAAGGGAACAATTGACAAGTCCCATGCTGGAACAGACAAAGAAACAGGTTGAAGCTTTTTTTAAAAGATACAATCAATGAGTGAAGAAACTGGATGGAATAAACCAAGTATCATGGGATGAACCAATAGAGTTGCCAAACAAACTTTTTAAGAGATGAAATCAATGGACCTTTTATCTCCCAGGAGTGATAACAGCAGCAAAACTTATTAAATGAGAAGGATTTAATAATAGCTCCTACCTAGTTGCTCAGTCTGTGTATGTCAGCATATGTTACAGAAATTGCAATGGGGATATATTTTCCTCACTGTCAAAGTGAGTATAAGCATATCAGGATGGTGAACTCTTTCTTGCTGGGCACAGTGGCAAGTTGCTGAAACTGAAAGGCAAATCATAGTTGCCTCAGCCACCAGGTAATGACTATGGCCTCTTCCACACAGGCTGAGAGAAACTGGCTTTTGAGAGGACACCTTTCCCTCAGAGCAAGCAGCAAAGTGGATTAGCCTCAGTTTCCTCCCGTCCCCTCAGCATGGTGGCAGGTTGTAGTCCTTTCCTGAGGAAAAGAAGAAGTGCCTCAGCTCTTTCCTCCCCTGTCCTTCTTTTCTTTTTTCCTCTGGGTTGCCTCTGTAGTTTCCTTCTCTTATGTGGAGAAAAACCATCAACTCTGCATTGTTCATTGCTCTCATTTGTGACGGAGAAACTTAGCATCACTATGAGAACCTCACAACAACTTCATAGTGAAGCTACATTTCCCCCTAGCAAATGACAGAAATGAATGGCAGGCAGTACCCAAGCTCCTCCCTCACAAGCGAACGGTGCAGAGTTGGCCATTTTGTCACCAGATCATGAGAAGACCTGATGCAAGATCTTCCTCTGAACATTTCCTGAAGTATAATGAGCCCCCAAAATCAGAGGAGCTCTGATTTTGTGACAGTGTTTGCATGTACATTTCTCCCAAGCACAGAGGGATGGCTGTCAGTGATTAAATGTTTGGTTTTTTTATGAAATACAGTTTTGAAGCCATAAAGAGCATAAAGACAGAAATACAGAAATAGCTCATTACATAAAGACTCCAAATGATCCAAGTGGTGATGAAGAATTTGAAGAGATCAGTCAGACAACAACAATGAAGAAAACCAAAGGTTACAGATGTTCCTATTCTAGCTGCTGAGCTATCATATACAAAAAGAAAATGTGGAGAAAAGGAAGGAGATGTGTACCTGGATACACACTTAAGAATGGGAGGGACTCCTGTCAAAAGTGCTCCACTAAACTCGGAGAGTGTAGAGTGAGCCATGGAGTTATGGGATGATACGTTGTAAATTGTGAACAAAAAGAAATTGTCAGTTTGCACTTTCTCTAATTAGAATGGGTGACCCTTTAAAACGAATTAGTTACAATGTGGAAAGTTAAAATGAGTCATTCCAGGATGCAGAGTGAAATAATGAAAGACAATAGTGTATAATTTACCACCAGGTAATTTATCCCGTTGTCTGAATTAATGAACTTTCAGAACTAATCTTCAAAATCATCCATAATATTGACATTACATCTCCCCTTAAGCTCAGAACAGCATGGCTGCACAAGAGACACAAAGGAGTCCAGGTATACAACAACCCAGCAAAATTCAACCAAACCTAGCAGAAGACAAACATACTTGGTTGCATCTATTATTTTTTGGCTGCAAGAATGGAAAAAGAGTCGGGCAGAAGGAATAGGAGGGCATATGGACCAGCAACATAGGCAAATAAATACAGATCTCTGATTTAAATTTCCAGCTAACACAGAAGTTTCCCTCTGTGCCTTTTTTTTTTTTTTTTGTATTCTAGTAAATACAAAAAGGCCTTTTTAAAGAAAGAAATGTCCAACAAATAGTAATAAAAATACCGGGAGTAATTGTGGTAGCGATTGTTGGAATTCAGTCCCTCACTGTCTAATTCTCAAGTCTTCAATGAGGAACAGTTTAGTTGGCTTAGTATAGACTAAGGGTTTCCCTTTCCTCACGTCTCCTGTATGGCAGTTGGAATATATCTAATTTCTTCTCTCCTGTTTCTTCTCCCATTCTGATCAGTTGTTTAAAATAGATACTTTTCTACTGCAAGCTTTCTGAAGCTGACTTTTGTCTTTTTACACTTTAGTATGGAGAGTATGTGCTATGTGCTTTGAGATCTCTCTCTGCTTGTGTGTCAGGAGAGATGTAGTGATTGGTGTTTTTTTCCTCTCTCTTCAAACCTTAGAAGAGATAGGTGTTAGGGTAGCACAGACCCAGTTCTTGATTATTAAGAAAAGCAGTTATTTCTTATTGTAAATAAACATTTTGTGTCTTTGTAAGATTGAATTCTGCATGTTTGCCTCCTAAGCTCTTAATTCTTTACAGCCACATAACATGGCACTTTACGTTTTGCTTACTAATGAGCTGATGCTCAACTTTTGTATCCTGCTTGTTTTTGGATGCTCTGCTATTTTTAGGGTAGTTTCCCCTAACAGCGATATTAATGATGATATGTGTAGACTTGCTCAAAAGTGCCATTGTTTTTAGGCTGGTATCAAAGTTAGGAGAAGGAGAATGGGGAGGAGGAGGAGAATGGGGAGGAGAATGGGGAGGAGAATGGGGAGGAGAATGGGGAGGAGGAGGAGGAGAAGGGAGAAGGGAGAAGGAGAAGAACTTTATTTTTCTACCCCGCCTCCATCTCCCCAAAGGGACTCAGGGCGGCTTACATGGGGCCAAGCCCAAAGCAGAATACAATTAAAAGCAAAGCAATAACAATTAAGACAACATAAAACAGCATAAAAACAGAGTAACAATAATAACAAGCAACAGCAGTAATAGCAGACTAATTTTGGAGGTGGGGGGAAAAGACCACTATGCGAGCTAGTTAAAGAATAAGGCGGTTCAATAAGGTGGATAACAATGTATAATGGCATCAGGAAATATCATGAAAACAGAGCGAAATTAACAGGATCAGAATCAATTCAATGTAATATGATACATGATATAATGCTAGTAAGTATCCTATTGATGCCTGTTTCATACTTTTGATCTAGCATGGATGTTCCCCTTTTAGCTTAGTTTTTTTTTTAAAAAAAACAAAGGCTAATGTTTCCAATTTTATGCATTTATTTATATGAGTTTTACTATTAGGCATGTTATTGTTTTACTATTCAGATAATAAACTTCCTGTTTGTTTCAGGCAGGATACCCTGTGCATCTTCTCAGCCACTGAAAATTTCCAAGTAACTATGGTAACTAGAAATGTTCTCCAGTTATAGAGAACATTTCGTTTTCCTGAACAAGACCCATGCTATGATTGCATTCATTGCCATTCGCTGTGCTACAGTCAAAGAAAGGAATAGCCTATGCCATGCCCAAGGCTGTATTTCAGATGTATCTTCCCTTTACAAACAAGACTGGACATTTCAATTTCACCAGCATCTACACTGTCTATTACTATAATGTCAATAGACAATCATTTAAGATTTTTTACAAAGCATTTTACTGCTAAAACAACACAAGTTTTGTTTTGAAGGAATTGTTCATTGACTAGGGCATCGCTGAAAGTTAATTTTTATGGACATATAAAATTGACATTTTAAATAATTGTTCTTATATAAAGCATCCCCTTTAAAATTCAAGAGCCTCCTCTCTGCCTAAGAAACCACAATTATTAATTTACTTAGCTTTTATTATGACAACTATACTGGCTTCTAAAAGAGGAATTGTGAAACTTTATCTTTCTAGCAGAGATGTTGATATCTTGGGAAGCTTTTGGTTTCTACACAGCTTTGCAGCCATTGAAAGGTGGTTTTTCCCCTCCAAATCATTCCCATCTTGTCTGCATGATTAACTCCCTGATGGGTCTTTCTTTCCACTTTCCGTAATCCTTTTCCGTGCAGCACGTTACACATTTCTCTATGTGTGAGAAAAGCATTCCTCAAACAGATGTTTCACAACCGTGGACATAATCGTCACACTCAGGAAAATGCAACATCCTTTTCTAATCCACAGTGAATATGCTTAAACACAGGAAGAAACTTAAGGCTGTGTAATGGCTTGGAAATGAATATTAACTGGCAGGAGCTGCCATGGAAAATGGTATTAATACACATCATTCCTGTTGAAGCAGGAAAAGGTTGTTAGCGAACCACCTGCTCAAGGGAGAGAAAGGGGAAGAGCCACTGCTTTAGGCAAAGACTTTCAGAGACCAGCAATCTTTGCAAGGCTTTGTCATCGATTTCTCATTCTTGTTGTGTTCCGAGGATGAAAATAGCAGAAAATTATGCGGTTGCTCTATTTGACTATGACAATTAAGCAGTTATTAACAATCTGTGTACTTGCTTGGCCATTCACTGGCAATCTGGAAAAAAATTTTCCAGAAAATGTTAACATCTAACAATGCAATGACCAAAATGTATTTTTCTATGAGAAACCGCTGATCAGTTGAAACAATGACAAGTTACCACAATTAGTTTGAACATAAAAGGAAGGGGCGGAGAAGAAATAGTAAGTTTGTTCTTTCCTGTATCATTTCTGTGACCACTATTGACCCCAATCAGCACACAGCTATACAAAACCACTGAGTAGCTAAGTCCCACTGATTCCAGTGGGGCTTACCGCCACATAATTAGGTATAGGACTGCAGTCTAAGTTGCTAGTAAAATTAAGAGGGAGGAAACATGATGAATGGACTCATTTTGGGGGGATTGTTTGTTCCCCAATTAATTATCCTTAAAAGCATTGGCGTAGGACATAACTATGTTGCTATGTCATACTCAGCAAGATTGTTCTTATAAAGGAACTATTTATTTATTTACCCTATTTATATCCCATCTTTTTCTACCCCAAAGGGGACTCAAGGTGGCTTTACATATAGGCAACTATTTAATGTCTTTGGACAACATAGTTAAAATATATTGAAGTTAAAAATTAAATTTAAAATTAATGCATACTAAAACATAAAAACATTGCATTCGGTATTAAAATCATGTCACCTACAATCGTAATCTGAGGCCGTTCCAACAATCATTGCACATATACTGTAGCTGTTATACCACTATTGTAAATCTCAGGTTTGTTTCCCTTCTGAAGGCCAGGAGGGAGGGGGCAGCTCTAATATCATTGGGGAGGGAGTTCCACAGCTGAAAGGTCACCACCGAGAAGGCCCTGTCTCTCGTCTCCACCAGTTGCGCCTGCGAAGGAGGCAGGGCCAAGAGCCAGGCCTTTCCAGATGATCCTAATCTCGGTTAAATCTAGTTAATATAAACTATCATTTATGTCCACTCTTCCATTTTAAAAGTAGACCCACATCATGCTGAAGACTAAATTAGCTGCCAGGTTTTCAGAGACTCATCTCTTCCAGGAGATCTACCCAGTCAATTTTTAACTATGAATTTTAAACTCATGTCCTATGTTTACTGTATTTTAATATTTGTTCTGTGTATTTTAATATATGCATTACAGAGAAATATGTTTTAATATAAGCATTTTACATATGATTTGTGAAGTGTTTTAACCATGTTGTGCCCCGCTTCAAGTTGCGAGCAGAAGTGGGTAAGAAATAAAATTATTGTGTTCCTGTGAGTTTTTCAGGCTGTATGGCCACATTTCTGTAGCATTTTCTCCTGATGCTTTGCCTCATCTGTGGCCTCCATCTTCAGAAGTCATAAGATGATGATGATGATGATGATTATTATTATTATTATTATTATATTAAGAATAACACTGTAATCCCCTAGAACTCAGAAAGTCTTGTTTCTGAGTAGACATGCATTAGATGTTGCTGCAATTTCACATAGAAAAACCCTTTTGTTAATTAAAGTAATTGCAGATATCAATTAAATCAGACACAAAGTGGCCAGATTTACCCAATTCCCATCTTTATCATTCCCTTTCAAAAGCATGTGCTCTTGCTCCTTACAACTACACCAGTATATATTGGTCTGTTACATCCTTCTTGTGAACTGGAACCTTGTGCCTATTCAGTCTCCTCCCAACGGCATTTCTTCCTTTATGTCTACCAGGTATGTAGCCGGGGGGGGGGGGGGGGGCTTGGGGGGCTTGACCCCCCCCCCTGAAATTCTGATGGTGGTCTGCGAGAAGGCCTTACTGGTACATTATTTAAACTGTTATGTTTATTCATATCATGATCTGATCACCATGCTCAATATATCTCATGTGCATGGGGGTATTGGGGTAACGATACAATAGGTTTGCTAGGGTAGACCCTCTTTCACTCAGACTCAGCCCCCCCAAACCAAACTCAGCCCCCCCCCCCAAAACAAAATCCTGGCTACGGGGCTGATGTCTACATATATTCTGTGATATGCTTAGTAACCAGCAACCACTTTACATGCATTAAAGCAGTGGTTCTCAACCTTGAGTCCCCAGATGTTTTTGGCCTACAACTCCCAGAAATCCCAGCCAGTTTACCAGCTGTTAGAATTTCTAGGAGTTGAGGGCCAAAACATCTGGGGATCCACAGGTTGAGAACCACTGTATTAAAGGAATATATAATAAAATTAACGAGTAAGTACTGCAAAGTCTTGCTTGCAGATCCATATATACTTATACACTTGCAAGGACCAAGGGACATGCTTCAACTGATAAGTCTGTGCGATCAATCATGGCTTTGTGTTTACTGCAGGAAATACAATGTAAACTATGTAAAAGTGCTATATATTTTTAAAAGGTCACTACATAGAAGCAAATGATTCCATACATAGGGTAAAGCATGGAATAACATGTATGTTTTGACGTATTCTTTACTTACTTAACAGGCCATACAACAGTGCAATGCTATGTTCTTGAAACAGTATTTTTCCATTCTGCCAAGCTTCCCAGCAGCTAGCTTTATTCAAGTTTTTAAAATTTAAATGAGAATTCATCACTGGGAACAATTATGCTAATACTGCCAGAAAATGTGTTTGCTTTGTTAAATTGAGCTTCAAAACCATTTCAATTGAATACACATTTGTGATCACAAGCAAAGCCTATTCTTATATCCATTCAAAATGTTTACTTTATTACAGCATATTACAAATATGCTGTCTAAAATGCAACAGCATGACTCTTCAATTTCTAGTCCATAATTTTATGATAATCATATGTAATAATATGCATGGGTCAACTTCTATGCCTAACAAAGCTCCAGATTGGTGTGATAGCAGCTCCATGTTCCCAGTGGCATAATATTCTCTGTATAGGAACATTCTTCAGTAAAAAGAAAATTGATTTAATCACATTTTTTCATTATTTTATAATATCTCATCTGGGCTGGGATACTTTAAAAGAACAAACGTGATGTCTGATCATGATATATTTCCAACAGCCAATCCTTGCTACTAAATAAATACTTATTTTATGAAACATATTCTGGATGGAGATTTAGCTTATAATGATAGTGTCTGGAGTAATTTTCATTTAGACAAGATCCAAATTGTATTTTGGGGGACTAAGTTATCATTTCAATCTTAGATTTTTAAATGTTTTGCCTTTTTGGTTTGCCTAAGGGCTTTTTCATGAAGCCAGATAAATTGTTAAATGATTCTCACTTCTTATGTAAATGAAAATGCCTTCTATATTACAACAATCCGAAATGCAGCATATCTCAAAGACTGGCTCAAAACTCCCTTGGGCATTTTCTTAAACAATAATCTCCATGACAAGCAGGGATATTTATGATAAACCATGGTGGCCTGCCATTAAATCAACTTCACCTAACCAAGAAATCAAGGCAGTATTTCCAGTTTGTTTACATGCAAAATAGATTAAGTTAACAAATGAAAGCAAAGTAATGATACAAAACACGATAGCCATGGTACATTTTTTATGAATGTTGAACTTGGATTCAAAGAGCCCTGGGTGCAAATCTCTCCTGGGAACCCACTGGGGGACAAGTTGCAATCTCCAAATATTAGAGGAATGGGATATCTTCTCTGAGTAAATTGTCCAAAGGATTTGTTCAGGTGTATCTTCAAGTTGCTTTCAGTTTATGGTGAACCTGGCTGCCATAAACTGGAGTCAACTTGAAGGCATATAACAAACACAAAAGATTGATACAACCTCTCACATGATAAATTACTTTCTGGTTAATTTTTATTTTATTTTTTGTTTATCTGGACTAGAAATAACACCTGCCACATTTTAGGGAATTGTGTGTGTGTGTGTGTGTGTCAGAAGTGACTTGAGCAACAACAAATTGCTTCTGCCCAGTGGACACCCGGATGTTTGATGTTTTACCATCCTGTAGGAGTCTTCTCTTATGTCCCTGCATGAGAAGCTAGAGCTCGACAGACAGGAGCTTACCTCACTCCCCAGATTTGAACCGCCAACATTTCAGTTGACCAGTCCTGCCAGCAGAAGCATTTAACCCATTGCGCCACCAGGCGGAATTAAAAAATCAGAAAATTTAGTATTCAAAAGAGTGATACCTTATTAGTCAACCAAAATACACAAAATGCACAATGCAAGCTTTTAAAGCTCTATGGTTTCTTTGTCAGGCAAAAGAGAGTTGGATTAATGGTCCTACACTTGGTCTTAGAAGTTTTTTTTTCTGTGGTTCTATTGAGGGATCTTGTCCTGTATGGATCATGTAGGTCACCCATGGTCAGGTTCTGGCTATATATTGCCATTGATATCACTTCTATACTCCATTTTGCACATTACAGCAACTAACATAGCAATAAACTACACTCTGTATGTTAGTAGTTGCCATAAAGATGATAGAGGTTCCAGCTGTACTCATGTCCTCTTGGCAGGTTTCCCACAGGCAACTCAAGATACAACACTTTTATGTACTAACGCATTGTGGAGCTATCCTCCTACTCATCAACCAGAGGTTCCCAGAAGACATCACGGTTCTGTTTCACCATTGCCTCACCACCAGCTACTTTCAGTGGGACAATGAATTCTATGAACAGAAAGATGGAGTAGCTATGGGGAGCCCTCTCAGCCCGGTCATAGCTAACTTCTACATGGAACACTTTGAAAAACAAGCCCTGGAGACAGCAACCAAAAAGCCCATCATATGGTTCAGATATGTGGATGACACTTTCACCATTTGGAGCCATGGGGAAGAAGAACTCATCAGGTTCCTGGACCATCTTAACAGCATCCACCCAAAAATCCAATTCACAATGGAAAAAGAAAATGAAGGAAGACTGCCTTTTCTAGATGTCCTAGTCATCCGTAAACCAGATCAACAATTGGGTCACACCGTCTACAGAAAAACCACACACACAGATAGATATCTACATAAAAACTCCAACCATCACCCAAGTAAAAAAAGAAGCACCATTAAAGCCTTTGCAGACCGTGCAAAAAGAATCTGCGAACCCCACCTCCTCCAAGATGAACTGAACCACCTAAACTGGGCTCTACAGGCCAATGGATACTCCACCTTAGACATCAGAAGAGCTGCAAGACCAAGAACAAGCCACGAGGGTAAAGATGAAGATCCATCCAGAGGAAAAGTGTTCCTGCCATACATCAAGGGAACCACTGACCGCATAGGGAAGCTGATGAGGAAACCCAACATACAAACGATCTACAGACCCACCAAGAAAATCAAACAAATGCTACGTTCAGCAAAGGACAAGAGGGATCCTCTCACCTCTGCAGGAGTCTACCGTATACCATGCAGCTGTGGACAAGTCTACATAGGGACCACCAAACGCAGCGCCCAAACACGAATCAAGGAACATGGAAGGCACTGCAGACTACTTCAACCAGAGAAATCAGCCATAGCAGAGCACCTGATGAACCAGCCTGGACACAGCATATTATTTGAGAACACAGAAATGCTGGACCACTCCAACAACCACCATGTCAGACTACACAGAGAAGCCATTGAAATCCATAAGCTTGTGGACAATTTCAACAGAAAGGAGGAGACCATGAAAATGAACAAAATCTGGCTACCAGTATTAAAAAACTCAAAAATTACAACAGCAAAACAGCAGAGAGGAAACAACCAAGCACAGCTTAACACCTCTCAACAAAAGATTCTCCCGGGCTCAGCCAGGCCTTCAAATGCTAATGAAGGTGGTTAGTTGAAACATTCACACCTAGCTCCAGCAGAGAAGAGCTCTTGGCCCCACCCCAGTCATTCCACAGATATATAAACCCATTGTCCTAGTTCCAACAGACCTCACAACCTGAGGATGCTTGCCATAGATGCAGGCAAAGCGTCAGGAGAAAATGCCTCTAGAACATGGCCATATAGCCCGAAAAAACCCACAAGAACCTATCCTCCTACAGTTTTTAGTGTCTTTTTCTTGTTGCTATCATGTATAATCTGGTGTCATCTGCAAAGCTTATAGCTGCACTATCACCCCTAAGTGGTTTTGTATTATGTAACATAAGGCATATGGCACTAAATTTGAAAGTGGCTGTTTATACAAGTATTGAGAGACTGAGGCAAATCATAAAATGTTTTCCATAGAAATGGCTTCAATATGCATGATTTTAGCTGTACAAACCAGCAAAAATTGAAAAACTCTGAGGCAATAAAGCTCATGATTGTTTGTAGATATCCGTATGTTGAAGCAATGAAAAGGATGCACCGCTCAAAATGTTCTACAAATGTCAAATCACTATTGTACTCCATGGATGAGAGAGCCGGACAATGATTTCTCATTAGAAATACAACCAAAGCAATTTTACGTGATGTACTAGCACAGGAGCAAGGGAAAACTAAGCAAAACTCTTTACTAAACAAAATCTCTTTCAAATTGTACTTGGTAATATTTAGACAGGAGTAGATAAGTCTCTTTTTTGTGGCTATCCACATCTCCTGTTTTTGCCTCTACTCAAGATTTGCTTTCACTCAATTAATTTCCTGGAGGCCTTTAAGAACAGCCATTTAAATAATGCATATATCCACATGTCCTGGTACTGTATGATATAAAAAACCTAGTTGTTCATAAACCATGGTTGACGTCCATTCACTTCTGGTTTTGATTTGGGGAGTAATTTTGGCGATTTCGGCAATCCCTAGGTCCAAAGGGCAGACAACTGGCCTCCAGAATTGCTGCTGATCTGGGGGAAGGCTACAAACTTATGCCATAATGAATTCTGATGAATCTCCTCCAACCAGCAGAACTATGGGGTTTGGATGATCCTCCCTTCACTTCTGCAGTTTCTACAAGTGGAGGAGACTTTGGGTGGAGAGGAACGGAATGGGATGACAGTTTTGTTACGCAAGCAGTCAAGTGAGAGCCCATCTTTTATAGACCTTAGGAACTTACTCAAGATAGTAGTCATACTCAAAATTGTACTGTTTTAAAATCAGTATATGTTTTGTAAATGTAAAATGAGTTACCACACTTTATGCTGTTTACAAAATAGTGTTAGCTTGAGAGATTTCTCCATATTTATCCCTTTTTTCTGAAAAGGTAAATTAACATATGTCTTCAGTGCTACCATCAATTTCATAATATGTATTGGAACATCTATACTGTGCATTTAAAAAGTAAAAGACAACAAAGAACATTTCCTTACAAAAGTTTATTGCTCATTTCTCATCTTACTGGGATATTTAGGGATTGGTAATAAAAGGAAAACAATGCCAGGGTTGCCAGAATTGAAAACTGCAAAAAAAAAGTTCTTGTACTTTTAATGGTTGTTTAGAAGAGGGATTGTTGTCAACAGGAGTTGCTTTGTCACACAATTTAGCAATGCCTACAGAAATTTCCTCTTCTACTCAACCACTGCCATCTTCAGATTTTCTTCTGCCAACATTATCAACAACATAATTTTACCAAAACAGAGAAATAAACTCCTAAGTGTTCTTACCTTAATTTGTGCAAATGGTCGATCTAAACTTCCAACATATAGAAATCCAACGTTCTGTGGGAGGAGCCTAAAAAAGGAAATGCCTTTTAAGAAAAGCCAATGCACCACACACTCTCATTATATAGATATGTTTCATGCTACACAAACATGAGTAAAAGAAACTGGTTTGTTCAGGGGTTAGTCAATCTACTGAATATATAAGACACTCTTTCATATTACGGTGGGCCTACTCGGTTGTAGCTGCTTCAAATATTTCATGTGGCTTCAATTAATTATAACTTTTATGGTTTTCATTTTTTTTAACTTAGTGAACTGCCTTGAGTAGGCTTTGCCTGAAAAAGAAGTAAGTATTTTGAACCTACAAACATAACTCCATACAACAGCAGGATTAAAAACAGCGCTTTAAAATCAAATGAACCACAGTTGAAACCTTAAATTGAGTGAGAAACCCATCTCTTCTCATACTCTCCTCCTTATTTCTTTGCATTTCATCTGCTCAACCAACTTTCTCCTTAGATAAGTAACCACAACAGGACAGGGTTCTTAGGAAGAAGAGCTAAAAGGTAGAATACTACCTGCCATCATTTCCTTTGTTCTTTAAATAATCCCCACATCCCCCATTTGGATGAGGCTATTCATTGTAACCTTCTCATCTAGAGATACACTGATAAGGTGACCTTTAAAATTAATGGTGGAGAAAAGTACAACTCACCAAATGTTTGTTGTACTTTTAACTCCATCACTCGTAGCATGGATAGCAAATGCTGAGGAATGCTGGGAGCTGCAGTCCAAGAACACCTGCAGTTCCCAATATGGTTTGCCTATCTTATGCAATCCTAGGATTTGCCATTTGTTATGACATCAAAGCTCACTGACAGAGAAGGTTAAAAAACTCACAAAACTACAAATCCCAGCATGCTCTAGCATGGAGCCATGGCAGTTAATGTGATACCAAACTGCTATATTTCTACAGTGTGAATCTAGGTTAAAACATTTTCTTTGGTTATGTTTCTCCCATCCAGAACTATAAGAAGTTGCATTTTTAAGTAAGGAAGCACCAAAATTCACAAGTACAATTTCATTACTGATTAGCATGTTTATTGGCTCAACTGAATGCAGAAAAGTAAATGTTTGATTGAGTCTGAAATGGTCAACATTTCCAAAGAATAAAGGTGTTAATTCAAATAGTGGTACTCTACAGAAAACACAGTTTTTTATGACTACTTTATTCAGCAGTGCAAAGCATTATATGACCATTACATGAAATTCTAAGAGTTTTGCCATGAATCACAGTGGTTAAACATTCAGGTGAGTGTAATAAACGCTAAAATTAATTCAGGGTCAAGATTAAAACAAACAGCAGTACCATTTCTATCACAATGTTGTACAGGTCTTTGTTGCTATTTATGTAAACATCTCCCTTAAGAGTTCCAAGCTATCAACAGGAAGAAAAGCAGTAGAAATTGCGATTAAAGGGAAATATCAAGGTTTGGTTTAGGGTTTTTTTTCCTGTTTGTTCTAAAGACCTTTTTGTTTTTGCTAAATATTGCCATTTGCAGTATTTATCAGTAGAGCTATATCATCTGACTAATCCTTAGGACACAGCCAGAGTTCCACATTTATTTATTCACATATGCAATTATAATGTGTAATAAAAATGAAAAAGACATGTTAATAAATAGTGTAACATGCCTTTACCCTGAACTGCCAGTTCCCCTATAGTGTGTTGAATATTTTGTCCAGTCCATTCATAAATTATTCAAATAATTGATCTTTCCTCATTCCTTTGGGAGATGATTATCCAGTCTAACAGCCACTGTTATTAGGCTCCCCCGCATTCCCACCAACTGTGAAGTCTCTAGTCTTTCCTTCCATTTCATGCCTTGTAAAGGTGTTTTTGTCTCCAACCAAATGAGGAAAGAAGTTCTTGGAACTATTCCTCAGTGTTTTTATATGGCTTTGGAATAACAAATTTCATTCCTATGTCTGCTTCTTGTTTTATAAACAAGATAATTAAGATTAGTTCTGGGAGGGAAAAAAAACAATATCTGAAAGATGAAAGCATTTCTTTTTCAGACTAGAGAAATATAACAGGGATAGATGACAGCCCTGCATTATCTATTCTTCTTAAATATTTGTATGATTTCAATATCTTAGAAGTATGGTTTGATGTTGTTTTTTTCCCTCCTGCTCCACATAATTCATTATTTTGTTCAGCTGACGACCTCTTCTGATATCTGTTACAATTCACATTTTCCAATCCAGACCTCTTATCTCCTCACTGCAGATGCATCAAGGTGAGAAATGGGCTAAAGTAACTCATGAAAAACATCATGCATACCTAGTTCAAAGCTGGTAAAGATGCTGGCTGCAATGTTAAAATAGTGTGTATATATACAAGTGTGTATAGCTTTCTGTAAGCAAAATAAAATTATTATTCCAACACAACACTCTGCGTAGCTTCGTCAGATGCAACCCTTACAGAATTCTAGTCTTGGCAATGCACTTGTCAGCTTATCCAATACAAGTAGCACTTGTCATATGAGTGATGACATTTTATTGTGTTAATTTACTACACGGTATAATTTTTCTTCTTTTCACTAAGCTCTCACCCATCTTGTCCACTGCTCACTTGCCTCTGCTGTTCCAAACTAAAAGCCGATGTTGTGCTGTGACATGACAAGGTGGCAGGTGCTGTTTCGAGACAACTTTCCTAAATAAGTGGGAAGGAGAATTGGGCAGATAGTGGACTACAGAGACAGTGGAAGATTCCATAAAAGCAGGTGAAGTGTGCATATAAAATATTAAACATAAACGTTTACTAACCATGTAACATTCTGACATTACTGTCTTGTGCAATCGTATATACATATAGTTATATTTAATTTAAAATATATGCAAATTTGTCTCATAAATTTATAAGACTCAGGTAAATCAGAATCACACTATGTCACTAAATTGGAAAATAATATGTTCCTGGTTTGAAAGTGTTATTTTCTGTTTAATTGTGCAGTACTTAGTTTGAAAGTAGTTGTTATACTCCAGAAACTCATTTTTGTAGCTTCCACAAACTATGTTGAAGTGGTTGTGACTTGATTAGATATTCATTGAAAAACTATAGCAAAATGTGCTGCAGGGTATCCCACAAAAACAAAGTTTTTGCAGTTTAATAAACTCTTATATGCATGCATACTTTGGATAGCATAGGGTGTTTGTTTTGCTGTGTGTGCCCGTTCAGAAGATTTCGCTTCACTTTCTGTCGCTGTGATACTTGAATTTTGAAAAATGTTGCTTCTTGTGAATACAAGGATTGGTGATAAAGCTTCAATGGAGGCACCTTTCCCCATAACTCTTCCAGGAGTGAATGTCCTCTCCTAAGGGCAGATTTCTCTCACTTCATATTGGCTCACTCCTTTCTTTTAACTATGAGTCATTTGTAAGTTGGATGTTTGGAACTCGGGGGCTGCCTGTACATGGAACGATTAATTCACATTGTGGTGACTAGTGGGTTTCTATTAAAATTAATCAACTGGCAAAAGACTTTAAAACATCATTGAAGTCTAGTAGTGCAATTGTATTCTGTTGATGTTCTTGTCATATAAATATTCTAACTGCAGTTGCTACTGCAGAAGCAGCAACAGTAATATAATCAGTGTAAATGACCACAACAGGACATGATATTAGTATAATTAACTCCATGCTGCATTAAAGCTCACCGAGACCCCTTCCACACAGCTGAATAAAATCCCACATTTTCTGCTTTGAATTGAAATATATGGCAGTGTGGACTCAGATAACCCAGTTAAAAGCAGATATTGTGGGATTTTCTGCCTTGGTATTCTGGATTATATGGCTGTGTGGAAGGGCCCCAAGTGATATGTCAACCATATCACACCCACAATTAAGAATCAACCTTTCTAATTAAACAGTACAAAAATGAATTGTTGAATGTTTTCAAGAAATTTCTGGCATATAGCAACTGTAAAGCAACCCTATCATGGGATTTTCTGGGGCTGAGAGTGTGTGAATCACCCAAGGTCATCCAGTTTGGTTTCCATGAATGAGAACAGAATCAATTGCTGGTTTCCAGAGTCGTCGTCCAAAACTCACACCATTACACCACACAAGTTGGAGCCCCCGGTGGTGCAATGGGTTAAATCCTTGTGCCAGCAGAACTGTTGACCAAAAGGTCGGGATTCAAATCTGGGGAGTGGGGTGAACTCCCATCTGTCAGCTCCAGCTTCTCATGCAGGGAAATGAGAGAAGTCTCCCACAGGATGGTAAACATTTTGGTGTCCCCTGAGCAACATCCTTGCAGATGGACAATTCTCTCACATCAGAAGCTATTTGCAGTTTCTCAAGTCACTCCTGACACAAAAAAAAGTCCCACACTAGTTAGCCATATAAAGCAACTTATTCTTCTACAGTCCAATCTTAGGAACTCTGACACAGAAGTAAATCACATCTTATTCACAGGTCAATGTGCATCTGCCTACTGTCCATGATTTTAACTTCTACCTTACCAAGAACACTATTAGTGTTTTATATTTACACTTATCTATTAGTACTATTACTAATAGTACTAAAAATTACTAATACCGCACAAATATAAACTATTTACTGCAGATAAGTACCAGTGAGAAATATGGAAGACACATTTCCCCCTATTTTTACCTTGTCTTTTCAGCCAAAAGGCTTGAAAACAGCTTTAAGAAAACACCATCTAAAATATTAACAACTGAAAATAATTTGACACCAGAATGTCAAAATGAAAATATTTCACTCATCCCCTGTCATACGCTGTAAGTGTGGCTTCACCTAGTGGGTTGTGGTAATTAAAATACTGTTTCCAAACAATTAAGCAAGGACTATTTACAAAATCTATCCCCCCCCCCTCTTCCCAAGCCTGAAATAACATAAATATCTGTAAACAGTGTAAATACAGCACCTAAAACAGATAATGTGATTCTAGGGTGCATTAATCAGTATAAAATATGCCATAGTTCAACGTATAATACTCACACGCCCTTTTTGGGGTGGCAAAAATCAGCATTTCTGATATTCTTTACATAATAGTCACATCCTTAGTTCACTTGGGTGTGACTATTGTGTAAGGAGGCATGAGCACAGGCAGCTGAGGCTTCATCCCCGGTGCTCCAGGGCTTCTTTCAGCTGGCAACGAAGGCAAACCTCATAGCTGTGGAGGGGAGAGGCGGGCGGACCGAGGTGGAAGAGACCCTTCAGGCCTCCTCCATCTCTAAGATTCTACTAGATTCCATTCAAAACTATAGTAGTAATAGTAGTAATTATTGTTGTTTGATTGTTTGTTTATTTCCCACCTCTTCTTGCGACTCAAGGTGGGGTACAACATATACATGCAGATAGATTTTCTATGAACTAATAACGTGAAATTTGCATGGCTGCTCTACATGTTGCTACATATTTAAGGCTCTCATGATAATAGCATTCTAAAACCAAACTAGTATTGATCCTACTATATGCTAGCCTTATTTCAGAAAAGTAAGGCAACTAGATTCTCCCCCCCTTTGTGGTACTAAAATTTAGGAAGCTTTATTCAGGAGGGCATTTCTTGGGACCCAAACCACTGGCTTCCTTCACCTATTCTTCTTTCTTGCTATATTTTATACCTAGCTGTTAATCTGAAATTCTATGAATGCACGTAAGTAAAAATATAAAATAAAATAAGCCAGTGCCTGATAACAGATGATTCAATTGGCACCATAATAGCTTCATTTTACTTGCTGAAGAATATTTCTCTAACTTAAATTATTCATGATCAAAAAGTACTCCAAAGCAATTGCCCTGTCACCTTCAAACCTCCCTCCAAAGATGTAACTTGCACTGGAACATGTTGTCTCTCTCTCTCTCTCTCTCTCTAGTTTTGCTTAAGAATTAGTCAACAAGATAATGGCACATATTTTACTTGGCCGATTAGAAAGCCACGCTATCTTCCCAGTGAGCTGCATAGGTAATCAACCTTTAAAGGTACTCATCGCATCCGGCATCCCAATTTGTTTTGCACTACTAGAGCAAAGGATTTTTACATTCCTCATTTAAAACATGTCGGGCCAAATCTAACCATTTTTTAAAACAAATATAAACACCATTTCCTTCATGGTTGATTATGCTCTTAAGAGGGAATCATCTTGTTTACAAAGAAAAACATCAACTGTGAACAGCAGTGCAGCCTGAGATCTATAGGTTTGGTTAATTATATTCCTACAAGGAAGCGCATGGAGATGTAGCTCTTAACACCACAGGATTTACAATTGTGAATAATATTTCCACAGTAAATGCTGTACCAAAGCAATCATGGCAGAGCCTGCAAATAAGGCTTTGTGTACATTGTTCTTTGTTTATTGCAATTAAATATATTTGCCCACAACCCAGCATCTAATCTGAACAACAGATAATGCCCAGAATTGTTCCAAAGACAACGGGAAACTCTTGTCATAAAAATAATTAGATTATTTATTGTGTACTGTTAACCAAGCAGGAAGTATGGGGTGAAAGGTAGAGAAGTTTGGATGGGAAGAAAAGAAGAAAGCGGTAGATATGCAGCCTTGGTGTCAAAGGCTGGTGA
Organism: Anolis sagrei; assembly: GCF_037176765.1. Lineage (NCBI taxonomy): Eukaryota > Metazoa > Chordata > Lepidosauria > Squamata > Anolidae > Anolis > Anolis sagrei. The sequence continues at coordinate 105,327,576 of NC_090021.1, read as the reverse complement.
CCGAGTAGAAAAATAAATTAGAATGAGATCCATAATAGGATGGAGTAGGGCTTCTTGATGGCAAATGCCTGCAGATCTGGGAGATGTCCCAAAAGACACAATACTTAATTTCCTGGGTTTAAATCATGAATCAATTATAGCCAAGGTGAGGATTTGCCGCAAATGTATTAATTCTGCTTAATTTTTTCCATTTCAATGATTTCACTAGAAAAATATACAAAAACAAATATGCCTTATTGTTGATCTGCAGCTATCAAAAAGATAGTTTTCTATCAACCAAAGTAATAATTATGAAAAATAAATACATTGATATATTGCAATGCATTGCCTGACTTTTCTTCTACTGCTGTTTTCATATGGCATTATACTTTTAAAAATAAATTATTTTGCAAAAGATGTAACTTAGCTCTAAGGCAACCAAAATAACATTTATGGACAAAAGGCAGGATAAGATGAAATTAGCCTGAAGTTCAGATGTTATATCTATTAAACACTATGCATATAAATGGCATTCTGAAGAAAGTTGACAAACAAAAGGATATCATCATGTTCTAATACAAGTCACTTTGGTTGGAATGCTGCTTCTCCAGTAACTGTTTGTAATTAGAAATGTGAGGGCCTAAAACACCCTAAGGACACTAAATCCCATTTGATATTGAAAGTCTAGGAGGGCTAACTCTGGTTCGTACTTGGATGAGTAATTGCTAACAAAAACCAGGTGCTGTAGACCGTGTTTCAGAAGAAGGAAATGGCAAAACCATCTTTATGCCTTGCCTAAGCAAACCCTATAAAATCCATGAGGTTACCATAAGTTGAAAGTCATATAAACACACAATTAAAAACTCCTCTGCCCATGATGGGACCTGCAGAGAAGGGCCTCCCAGCTGTCCTCAAAGCCTGGGAAGGATCACATGGTGAAAAAGCACTCCTTTAGGTCCTAAGCTGTTTTAGGATCTGAATCAGGCCTGGTAACTAACAAACATAGGAACCATTAGTACTACCCCATATTTGAAGAATCAATACGCACAATTTCAATTATACACAATTTTATTTATTCATCCGAAGGAAAATCATAGGATTCACTATTATCTGTGGTTTCACATATCCACATAAAGTCCAGGAACATAGCCCAGATATATATGGGGTTTGTACTGTGTTTAAAATCAATTACATATAAATATTTTTATTTAAGAAAGGAGACATAATAAAATACACAAATGTTCTTTTTAAATTCATAAAACTAACCAAACTACACAACTATATACTATTCAGTACAACTGAAATACAACTAACCAGTTATTAAAAATGCAATTACACTAGAAATCGTATTAGAAATTTTCTTTAAAAAGGAGCTCCTTAATTAAATCTTGTTTTAACTTCGTTGACTCATTAAAGTTGAACTCCCAATGTTAACTTAATCAATTAATCAGTGAATCAATCAATTAATTACTAAGGCATTTATTTATTGCAGGAATGAGAAACTATACAATGCGAGGAGGCCATAATAGCCCCCTTGACAACATGGAAGGCTGCAGTCCTGTCCCCCTCAAACCTTTTGTTTTTGCCCCTAAATACTCTTAAACACACTATGGAGCTGTGGGAGCCCCTGAGACACAGCTCCGTAGTGGAGCTGAGGAGAGAATGTTTTAACTACTAGAAGTGAGCAGAAATCACTTCTTGGGTGGAATAGTTTTGGATTAAAACCAGAAGAAAACGAGATCAACAAGGCAAACCAACCAGTAAGTTAGTACAATAATCCAGGCATGGCATAACCAAAGCCTGGACAAACGGAAGGGCAGTCTCAATAATCAATATCCTACAGATCCTAGGGATGTTCAAGATGTTCAACTTCTTAAGTACTGAGGCATATTAGTTCCTTGAGCTATTACTCAAATGACTATGTCTACATCACCTGCCTAAATATCTTTGGATCTGCATAGGTGGATGTCACTCCATTAGGGTAAAATTAAAATAATCTTACCATTGACATTATATATTATTTGGGGCATTTCATCTCCTATTCCTCAAGGTTTTTTTTAGAAAATCAACACTATTTTCAAGATATGGGGTTCTTCACCACCCATTTTTTTCACCCAAAAAGATGCAGCTGTCATTTTCAGAAAGTAGATTTGATTTTTTAGATTTGAGTTTAAATTAAAGACATATTTTCTAATTTGTACAAATTGCTAGCGAACACCAATAATTCAGATGCTCTTTGGGCGACTCTAACATTAACTTCTTTGGAACTTCTTTTAAGAAACAGACTGCACCCTCTAAGATAACTGTTGCCAGAATGGCTTAGCATATAACACCTTGTCAATTGCAATTTGACCTGTCTAGCCATGCTAAACTGTGAAAGATAATCCCAATTTGAAGATTGCAAAGATATGGATTGACTGTAGGAACAATATAGTAGATTCAGATCAAGATTTGTTGTCTTTTTCAGTACATGCAAGTTATGAACAAGATAGGTTCTATATATTTGTTCTTAAGTTGAATTTGCATGTAAGTGGGAATAGGTACATTTTTAAAGTTAACTCCAGCTGTGTGTGTGTGTGTGTGTGTGTGTGTAAGCTTTGGATAACATAAGGAAGGATTAACACTCCTGTGGTGCTTATTTGTCTCCCTTTCTGTGCTCCTGTTCAGAAGATTTCACCCAACTTTCTCTACCTGACATTTAACAAAAATGGCTTGTTGTAGAAACAAGGATTGGTGAGAAAGCTTCGGTGGAGACACCTTTTCCCCATGAGAACTAATTCAGAAGTACATTTCCCTCCCAAGGAACAGATTTCTTTCACTTCCTGTTTTCTCACCCCCATTTTTAACTGTGCGTCATTTGCAAGTTGGATGTTTGTAATTCAGGGACTGCCTGTATTGCAGCCTATCTAACAATTACTTGTGGATGCACTGCAGCAATATTTACACACACAACACTTTGAATGTCTATATATAGAGCATCTACTATGATTGCTTCAGTCGTCTTGCTGTTTTATAAACATCAATCATATCCTTAGAGAGTTTCAAACTAACTAGCCTAATTCATAAATGTTTCTTGGAAAGCACTGAATTTGATGTTAATGAAGTTAGAATTGAGTGGAACAGCAAATTAGATTTTCTCAGGCAAAATAACCTGTGGAAAACCGCCCCAGTTCCAATTTCTAAAACATTTTTAGACTAATGATTTAATGATATCTAGGACACTATGACATATTTACAGAAAGAACATTACATTACTTTATCTAGTGGGCCCTTGGTATCCAAATTGTGTCGCTTATATAAAATGACAAAATCAAGATTTGCTTTTGGGATTTTCTTTCTTTTGGGGAGGGGGGACTGTTGCAGTAGAGTGTGTTGAGCAAGCTACAACTGGTAGTAGGAGGGGAAAGAAGGCTGCTCAGGAGCTGTATCAAGAGCAGCAAAGGAAGCGAATTAGGGAGATATTTATGACACCTACAGATTCTGAATCATTTGAAGGTTTCTCAGATTCTGAAATGGAGGAGGAGGGAGATGGGGGCAGAGGCTTGAAACGGGTTACTCGGGAGCAAGAGTCAGATGAAGAGAGAGAAAGGAAGCAGATCCGTGAAATACTTAAAGCTCCAACTGAGGAGGAAGACTTCATGGGGTTCACGGAGAGTGATGGGACTGGGAGTGATGACGGGGAGGAGGATGGGTTAGATTGAACCCGTGTACAAGAGATCAGGGACATATGTACCCAACCCACATCAAGTGAGGAGTTTGAAGGGTTTTCAGGAGACTGGCAACCTGGTAATACATGGGGTGATCTAAGTCTTGACAGACGCTGGAAAAGTTGGAGGGACGGGTGGTGGCGAGCAGCTGTGGAAGCAAAGGCACCTGAGAGTGATGAAGACAGGGTGGAGTCCAGCTCCACCTCTGATGAGGAGTTATAGGATAAAAGTAAGGTATCAAACTATTGGAACTTTGCAGTAGGCAAAGTGTTGTATTGGGCTTGGGACTTTGTTGCTGCCATTACTCTCACCTTGGGTCCTGGGACTGCAGATCGCTGTGTTTCTGTGCTTCTACCGTCTGGAATCCTGTAAGTGCTGACTGCTATCTTCCTGCTGACTTCGGATTGTTTTTGGGATGACGACTTTGCGCTTTGGACTGCTACAGCTTCTTCTGGACATGCCTTGACCTTGGACTGATTCTAGACTGCGTTTTTGCTTGCTCCTACCTTGTTTATTGATGTTTATTGGACTCTGTGTTTTTGAAGCAGTTTGCTGATACTTTTTGTTATCCCAGATTATATTCCAGTATAATCCAGATTATATTTCAAGTTGTGCTTTTGCTTGGCTTTTTGCTACAGACTTTCAGTTTTTGCTAGTAACACTGATTAAGTGTTTCTAAGCTATTTTTGTTACTTTAATACTTTGTTGGACCTTTACCCTTGTGTTTGGCTCTGTTAAGGCTTCTGGTTCACAACAGGGACACTTTCAAGTAATTGATGGTTGAATACGTAAATAATCATTGGACACTGGGAGCCAACTGTATTACATTATATGTTACATTATATATTGTCTTTTGATTTTAGTTTGTTACATAACTACTTTACAAAAATTTGTATGTGGAAAAAATTAAAGGCTTCTTATCCTAGTGGAAGTAGTAATAATATGATACTCATGGGCGAACAATGCTGAATCATAAATTCTGGTAGCAATGGTAATAATGAGGAACCAGTTTCTAGGACAATTAATTGTACCTTTAAAATTTCCTCCTCTTTCTATCTATAAAAACCCTTTTCTTGAAAAAGACAATGGGAAAAAATAGTTGAGTAATTAGTCAGTAAAATGTGCATTTTCAGGAATGTACTGGTTCCAACATAATCTGATAGAAAAATAAAAAGTAAGATCTAGTTTTAAACTAAATAAAAAAAATCCTGTTTGAGAGGCAAATGGGAACCAATTCTCAAAGTTCAAAATTGTTTTTCGGTCTGTAACACAAAACATTAATTTCACTTGCAACAGGATAGGCTGAAATAATCTTTTAAAAAGATGGACATCCTTACATTTTTGGCAGCATATAACACCTCCAGCCTTAACACTGAAGCATACTTTCCATACTGGTGGAGGGGAAAATAATAGATGGACACATTGTACCATCTATCTATCTATGGTACAATGTGGCTAAACTTAATTTATTTCAAAAATTAAGAGTTATTCAAAACTAATTAGGTATTATTCTTTATTGCCTTTTTCCAATGTATTACATACACAGCTGGAGTAAATAGGCGAAAAAACTGGTTGCTAAAATGTCAATCACGGGCTCATTGCAATGATGTCTCTTATTCTTCAGTGGGCAGAACCAGGGAATCAATTTCAGCCCCAAAATGTACACTCACAGACAAGTCCAGGGCATGTTTTGAGGCTAAAATTACAGATTTCGATATGAACCATGGATAAGTAGAGGGCGATTCCACAGAGATAGGAGAGTACCCGTGTCACTTCAGGGAGCTAACCACCTCTGGCCACTGCCACCATTTCCCCAACCAGGCTTTCAAAGAAGCCAGAAGAGGCACCGCAGCAGAGAGAGTAGGGAATGTCAGTGCTATCGCCCAGGATGAACTAAGCCCTCGCCATTATACTCAGAGAAGAGGGTGGCTCCTTTTTTGATAAGAGTTAAGGTACAGTTCTTACACTGACCCAAAGATAAGTCAACTCAGGTTTTTGGACAGACTTTTTTTACTAAATTTTCTAAATGTATACATGAGCATATACATACAGCATACAGCATACATGGAGGGATGGCATTACTATAGTGAGAGGAAGAATTGAATCTATGGAGGAAATCTTAATCTGTGTCTTGTAAAACTAATTCCTGAGGGCTATCAACTTGGATGAACTTGGATATCTTATTACTCCATAAAGAAAGTAGAAAAGTGGTCACGGCGCCAGAGATAGCTCAAAATATTGCCACAACCCTAGTGTTTCTTATATGAGACATGCTGCAGTATAGGTGCACAAAAAGTACAACATGTTCCTTCAACCAAAAGAAAAACCTCTCAAAGAAAAGCAATAGCAAAGACTGGAGGAAAAATGTAAGCAGCAGCTTTTTGACTAAAGAGAGAAAAGGGTAAGGACCTTGAGAAGAAATGAGAAACTCACTCAAATGCTGCTTGCACAGCTGAGAGGGAATGGAGTAGGAAGTTTCAAGGTCTATCCCTTTCAGCTTGGGCAAGAAGGAAAAAAATCCACTTAAAGGGAAAATATAAGTATCAACTCCAGTACTTAAATTTCTAAACAGCACTTTGTATAGGAACAGACCCATACGTATGACTTTACCACAAAAACAAGCATTCAGTTCTGGCTAACCTACCATTCCTTAAAGTGCTGGAACATTTCATAAACTGATACCAATTTTGGTGCATCAAGAAAAGCAGGATTAGGTGTGCAATTCTAATGTGCCATCAAATCTAAGGTGCACCTCGATTTTAGCAATGCAATTTGGCCACATCAGGTGAGTGTTAGTCAAGTAAATATGGTAATTAAAATTGACTATAAGGCTAAAATTCACATAAAACAGTAGGCATTTTCCACATGCATTTATTTAGTGAAAGTATTGTAGTTCATATACTACGTACAAATTTGTAGATTTGCACTAATATAGCATTTGATTTTTCCCAGTCACTCGAAGCTATGTACAAAATCTTTTGTATCTTTCGATAACAAATCCACAATAATTAATTTCTGTTACACCAATCATTGCCATTTTTTTCAGAGAAATAACCTATTTCATTTATTTCTTAATATGAATGAGGTAATCCTGAGTTTTCATTATGCTGACATATACTTTTTTGGTTGACCAGAAAGTAATGTTTCTAATTTTGAAGAGAAAGATAAATGCTAGTTAGCAGATTCTAGCAGATGGACACTTCCAAAGACAATCTACTCTGCTCCGCACAGCAATGCACGATTAAAATCAAATAGTCTATAAAGGCCACAGAAGAGTTAAGATTATCCTATGCAAAATGAATAAAGATAAACTGCCCTAGCTTCAATATCTAAAATTTCTATAGATTTATAACTAATTCTGGTTCAGCAAAAACCAATGTTCGGAGAATTTTGGGTAGGACTACTGCCTTTTAGAACGAAATTGTCTATTTCAAGTAAATGCTGATTAGATAAAAGGCAAAGGTTTCCCCTTAACTTAAAGTCTAGTCATGTCTGACTCTGGGAGGTGGTGTTCATCTCCATTTCTAAGCCAAAGAGCCAGCATTGTCCATAGACACCTCCAAGGTCATGTGGCCCGCATAACTGCATGGAGCGCTGTTACCTTCCCCCCAAAGTGGTACCTATTGATCTACTCACATTTGCATGTTTTCAAACCGATAGGTTGGCAGAAGCGGGAACTCACCCTGTCCAGCGGATTCAAACCGCCAACCTTTCAGTCAGCAAGTTCTGCAGCTTAGTGGTTTAACCCGCTGTTCCACCGCGGCCCCGCTGATTACATAATGAAGATAATTATATAATCCTTGCAACATCTGACATGCTTAAAGGTAAATCATTTCTGCAAAGTGGTGTTTTTTAGATTAGACTAATGTTTGACATCTAAAAATGCACATGCAACATGATATTTAGAGTTCTTGATCAAAGCAAGATCAGTTCTTGGATGGGAGGCTACCAAAAAGTACTAGGTGATGTAGCCTACATTACAGAGAAAAGGAACTGGCAAAATCACTTCTGAGCATTCTTGCCTAATAAAACCCTATTGAATTCATGGGGTCACTACAAACCCTATTGAATTCATGGGGTCACTACAAACCCTATTGAATTCATGGGGTCACTACAAATCAACAGGATTCTGATGTATGGATTCTGATGGACTCTTTTTACTAAAGATGTATGTATTCTGATGGACTCTTTTTACTAAATAGTTTATACTCCAAGGTCAAAAATACAAATATTCACTATCCATTATTCAATTATCGAAATAATTACTACTATAGTTACACACAAATTTATATTCTGCAGATGTTACCTTCAATAAAATATATTGTAGACATATGGGCAGGTTATATTAATGAATATGTCTAGCACACATTCATAGCCTAGGTACTCTTCCCTGTCTTCTTTTTTTCTTTCTTTGTATTTAGACTTCAAAAAATCCAATAAATAAATATTGTGAATGGAAGTAATGTGAACCTTAAAAAAACAAGCCATCAAAGAAGCAGAATTTTCAAACTAGATGATTTAATTGAGAATAAAGATGGTCAGTTGAAGATTTTATTGATTACTCTCAAGTCAATATTTTGAAGTCAATCTCATGTTATCACCTCCCTTGGGCCACATTCTTATGACTTCTATAATTAAGTTAGTAATTCAATTCCTTCCCCCCAAGCACAGGTGACAGTTTTATAGCCAATTTTACGTAGGGACTGAAAGGAATTTGGAATCTGCTCCATGACCAACTTTTCTCAGCCCTTCGATTTTTTCTCAGTAGCACTTTCTTGTCTTCATGTCCTTTCATATCATATTTTCATCTCCTTATCCCTCTCATTTTTAGTTGCCTATTTCATGGGCTCTTTTTCATATGCAGCTTCATCACCCTACTTCCCAAGTACAGCCCTCCCAACAGTATCCTCTTGTGCCTAGGCAGCAAGTGGCATTATGTGTATATCCTACAGCACAGATACGGAAGATGAATGGGAAGAGTTTACATACCCTTCTCCACCAACTCTTGTTATTTTTAGGCGAAAATCCACCGAATTCAGACTGGGTGGCTTCCATTTCAAAATGTCATCACATCGTCCAGGCTTGTATTTCTTAAAGAAAGAATTAAAGGAAACTTATTTGACTCTATAAAAACCAGCATTTGATAATTTGGTTAGTATTTTCAAATGTAACTGTAAGGCCACACCAACTTAACCTACTTTCGTTGGTGTTTTAGCATAAGATAAGAAGTATTAGAACCAATACATGAAAGATGATCATGGGATTATTTGGAGATCAATATGTCCCACACACAGCTGAACTGTGGTTTAGAGGGATGAGAAGCTCTAAGTGAAATGTTAATAGTGGCTCATTTCCCCAAAATCCATGAAAATATGACCAAAATGTGATACGGTTTAACTATAGAATCATAGAATCAATGAGTTGGAAGACACCTTGTGGATCATCCAGTCCAACCGCTGCCAAGAAGCAGGATGTCTATCTCTTTATCCAACAAATTACTGGTTTAATAAATATAACACAACGCAATTTAGAAAAGTGTTGGAATAATGAAATTATTGTTAAAGATAAACTGGCATTACACTACATTAATGCCAATCATATAGCAAATGAAAAGAAATAAATCATTGTTCTGCAATTTCCAAAATTTTGAATAGATGCTGTAAATTTTAAAAAGCAGTCAGAGCATAAAGTACAACCAAAGTCAAACCTACGCACCCACTCCACTAAATTAGAGAGGACTTGTAACAGTGTTTGCAACATTGTTTTGTGAATGTTTTGCTATCTAGAAAAGGCACTATTTCGAGAAGCAGATGGGAAACTGAACCGATATGTTTGGCTGTACCAATCACACGTACAGAAAATTAAAAACCACATTATTGTGGGAAGCAATCAAATATTAACAACTCTGGTTCTAGTAGCAGCTTCTTCAATGATAGCAGCGGTTTTGACTACATTAGCAGGAGCCAAAGCAGCCATCCTCCAATGAGTGGGAATGCTCCTGAACTAGAACACACACCAAGATGCCAGTTGTGATTTGTGAGATTCTCATAGTAAGATAATGGGATGAAAAAGATTCTGGTCCTTCAGAATTATTTACTGTCAAATTCATGGAGCTTTATTAATACCAATCGTACATATTATCTTCTCCATTATATTGTGAGAGATATTAGAAAAACAACAGGATATGAGCATTGAATCTGATCCCCTCTGAAAGGTATCACATGCTTTATAACTAACCTGAAAAACAGGTTATAGATTAAAATTATCTTGTACAAGCTATGTGCATTAGCCCAGATAAATCAATGGGCTCAGACATGCCCAACTGTGCACAGGATCTAGCTACTACTCTAAAGATTGTATCTATTTCTTTTTATTTGTGTTTTCCACTTTCCTGCCCTTTCAGTCCCAGTGGCAGGAAAATATTAACCTGTGGATGGCTAACAGTCTCCGGGCCAATGTAATTTTTATCTTCCAGTTCGCACTTTATTGAGCATGTAAATCGATATATAATGAACATGGGATTCAATAGAATGATCACACATAGCAACTAGAAATTGCTCAGAAGAACTCCTTGAAGAGATCCTCCAAAAGGATCTCTACAAACAAGATGACAAGGTAATAAAATGTCAGAATTAGATGAACGACTTACGGACAAAGGAAAATCCTGACTTATCATATACATAAATAGTTCTGAATTGGCAATTCAAGAAAGAGACATTTGACTCAATGAAAATATTTGTTTTCTCTGCGACGGATTCCAATGGTAGAGGTGTGTGTAAAATAAGGCGAATTCCAGATCTCGTTTTGAAAAGATGTGAAGAAGAGTAATCCAAAGGAATATTTTTCCTACAAGGAGGGATTAAGGTATTTGGGACTTTTTAGTCCCACGCATCTTCATAATGACCAAGAGTGGAAAATAAATCATTATGCTAACAGAGCTTTCAAGCATGGATTAAAGTTATTTTAGACTGTGCTTCTGTAATGGATGCTCTAGGAATAAGCTATGTTGACATTAACTAGAATTACTTTTAGGACTGTGCTGTAAGATACTGGCCATTTCCACATATTCCAGTACTTTAATTCCACAAATTGTTCATTGTGCAAGTATGATAATGTTTTGCACATAACTCTGCATCTTCTCTGTGACTACTACTCTTTCGTTGCTCTGTCTCAATGGTTACCAACCTGTTGTCTATGGACCACCAGTGGTCCCCAAGAACTAAAATATGGTCAGCAGCCTTGCTGTTACTACACCATTGCAATGAGAGTGACTGGTTTTGTGAAACCCTCTTATAGTGATAAAGCAACGGGGATGTCGGGAGGGGAGAAGCTGAATACCCATGAAAGGCATGACAACAAGCTTCCTGACTACTGTTTCTCCTCCTCCTCCCTCCCCTTGAGCGGAGCTATTCCATGTGGTGCCTTGAAGAGGGAGGACCTTGGTGTCTTCATATTTAGGCCTGTTCCTAGGATTATTTGGGGTGCTGATTCAGTAAATTGCAGATTATTAAATATGGTTGTCTGTGGGCAAGCAGATGGCGACTAGCGGATGGCATATGTTCTGTATCAGAAACTAGAGCTGATGTGGTCTATCCAATGCAATTTTATGAATCAGCACCCCAGGTAACCAAACCGAATCTAAAATTGACTAAAAACTTATTTGTAACCTTTTGATACTAATGTTGGAGAGTGGTCTCTTGTCAAAGTGGTCCCCAGTCAAGTGGTCCCTGGTCAAAAAAAGGTTGGAAACCACTGCTCTATCTAGAATCTAGATCCTAGACAGCAGCCAGTATGTTTTGTTTAGTTTTTCACAGATCTGAATTTCACTGGATCTAGCTGTCTCAAAGAACAGAACAAGTTCCATCTGACAAGTTCCATTATATGTATATTGTCCTTGAATATTCATACCACTGTACTCACACTACAATTCAGTAATAATTGCTACTGATGCGCAGATTGAGACAGTACAGGTATATGTTTTAAAATAGCTGGCTTGGCTAAAATCTCATAGGTGATCACAGACAGATAAACTTCATTTTATCCTAGGAAAATAGGAAGAGAAAGAAGGATCTTACTCCTAGAGGTTTAGCTGATGAGTTTAGTTGACCAATGATATCACCTTTAATTGGCTGTGCATATGGTCAGACTTCCACATTTACAAGGGTTAGGCGTGCAGGACCATACAAAAATGAAACAAATGAATATTTTTAGGCCCCCATAACTTAAATCTGCCCACTTTCACCTTTGGAATAAACGAGCTCAAACACCTTCAAGCCCCACCGCAAGGTATGTTCTTGCTTGTTCAAAGGCAGAAACAAATAGCTGGGAATACCACCCAGCTCCAGGTAGCATGACAGCTCCTCCATCTGCCTGGTGGCTGGCAGGCTTCCTCACCTCCAGGCAGCAGGCCAGTCTCCTCTCTCACCTTTGAAACCAAAGAGCAAAAGCACCACAGGCAGAAGGGCTTCGAAGGTGCTTGTGCTGTTTCATTCCAAAGGCAGTAGTGGTCTGGTCTAGAAGAAAAAATCCTATTTTATTCTTAATGGCAAACCCACTGATAAACCTGCAAAAGTCAAGGTTTAACTGTATTGGTGAATACAAGACTTCTGAAACAGGATGAAAATGCATTCTTAAATGATACATATATGTGTTGCAATTATCTTCAAGAAACATTCCCTCTTCTGAAAGAATATTTCTTACCATTTGTAGAGGAAGTTTTTTTGAAGTAGAATTAAAAATATTTCAAGTTTTGCCAGTTAACTTAAGCAGCTTTGGAAGTGACAAAAACATTTAATCCATTAAGTGAACTAAGTTATTAATAAAACGTTGTAGTATACACAAAATATACAATACACAATGTTTGCATGAAAGTACACATAAAATGACTTCTAGGGATATTCACTTGAAAAAAAGTTAATGACAACTCTGAAATGCCCCAATTTGACTTATATTGTATTTGGTTCATTATTTTACTAATTAATTTTATAGACAATAGGATTTCAGGAGACAGAAACTGGAGCTTTTATACCATACACCACAGCTTCAAATAAAGGATGTTCTTGTTGAGCATTGCCACAGTATAGTGTTGAAAAAAGATGGGACATTGGGAAATGTTCGTTCCAGAAAAGGGTTAATTATTGCAGATTTGTGGGAAATGGCCCAAATTTCACAACATGATGTCTTCTTGCACAAATCAACCACCACAAGAATTTTGCACATGTCTACATTTAGGAAATGTAAAAATAACACACACACACACACTAATTGAATCGGTTGCCTGGTCACAACATTTTGATTGCCTAGCTAAGCAAATTTACAAGGTAACTTAATGAGAATATTTTTTAATTGACCTTTCTCCCCAAAATTAACATGAATAACATAATACATGAGATGCAGTATGCAAAGTGGTTTGAGCTTTGGACTGTGTCTCTGGAGAACATTGGACAAACCCTGCTTGGCCGTGGAAGCCCACTGGGTGACCACAGGCAAGTCTCCCAGCTTCAGAGGAACAAAGTAATGTTTTCACAAGTGAAGTAATTACTTTCCCCAAAAGTAATGAAAATATGAACTTCAAAGGTAATGTTCCATGCTATGGTTAAAATGCATGCACACTCCTAATATTCATTTCTGAAAACATGAATGATTTCTAGCCATCCGTTAGAGCAGTGGTTCTCAACCTGTGGGTCTCCAGATGTTTTGGCCTTCAATTCCCAGAAATCCTAGCAGCTGGTAAACCGGCTTTGGTTTCTGGGAGTTGTAGGCCAAAACACCTGGGGACTCACAGGTTGAGAACCACTGCCTTAGAGAAAGTTAGGCTGTTCTCCTCACAGACTTGCTTTGCTTATTCTTCACCATGTCTTATAATAACCATCACGTAGAAAGACTAAATATTGCATTGTGCCCAACAATGCAAGACTTCTCCTAATTTGTTTTCAGATGTAATTAGATTAAACATTTCAGGGGTAAAACTTAACTTTAGGCAGTAAAAGGGAGCAGCACTAGTTGGGCAAAAAACCCCACTATTTCATAATGCTCTTTGCCAACAGGGCACCAACATTTCAAACATTATCTATATTTTTAATAACTTGCCAAAATCTTCCTTCACCTTCCTTACTTTAACTGGTTTCAGCACTTCACAGCTCGGTCTTTATTTTCATCTGATGAATACCATCAGCAATAAATATTCAAAATAATGACTGTAAGGACATAGCTTAAACTGTATTGAAGTATAAAGCAGTTTTCAAGAAAGTTGTTCCGGGAAAACTGAATTTTTAAATCTACTCGCTTAAATGTTACATTTCTGTAGAAGGCAATTACAATCTGAACATGCCAATTGAAAACAACTGTCAGAAAGTCATCAAAATCAGGAGCAGCCAAAACACTCCTATAAAAACAAAAACTATTAACAGTATCCCTACACATATTGACATGCTATTTTAAGTGCACATTTTTGCCATCTGAACTACCCTATTCCTCGGTACTCTACTTTAATGACTTGCAGAAGGTTTCATGTGTTACATGAAAGCAAGTAATTAAAACTTGTTACCTGAATTCTATTACTGAAACATTACACAGTTGACTTATGTCTTATACTATTGAGATTTATAATGTTAAACATTAAATAAATGTATTCATCCTATCTAGTGCACTTTCAAATTTCAGACAAATGGGAGTTTATAAAAGTTTATTAGGACAAGTTGAGCATCCCTCATCTGGAATACCAAAATGCTCCAAAATGCAAAATTGGATGGATGAGATAGTGATAAATTTTGTTTCCTGCACAAAATCTTTATTATATTATATTATCTTCAGGCTACGTGTATGCACAGTATTTATGAAACACAAATGACTTGGATTCTGACATCAAGATATCTCATTATGTACAGATACAGATATGTAAATATATGTATTCCAAAATGTGCGGGGGTGAGAAGTGAAAATCCCAAACATCTCTGGTCCCAAGCATTTCATATAAGAAACATTCAACCTGAACATGTCTGAACCTGTATGTCAGAATAATAATAATAATAATAATAATAATAATAATAATAATAAACAACTTTATTTCTATACCGCCCTATCTCCCCGAGGGGGCTCAGAATTAACTCCTAGGACACATGATTAATTCAGATCATTGATCAAAGCTGTTGGAATTCAGTCACTCTTCCTGTTTATCCCATTGTTCTTCTGCAATTGTACATTGCAGGGGAAATCAGAAGTAGTGAGTAAACTGTGGTTCAAGAAGGTTTGTTTGCCCTTACTGATATTTTCACTGAGAAACATTTCCAAGAAACCCCAGGATCCTCCAGAACATAGTTATGAAATCACTAATTTAATAAGCTTGTTTTTAAGAAAATCAAACTACTGCTGATAGCTGAAGGCTACAAGACTTTACCGATGTGAACTCATTGATATATGTCTTTGTGAAACTCACATCTTTAGTGAGACGGTTTTTGTCAAGGAGTGCACTCCTGTACCCCATTGTTGAAATATAATTGTGTGTAATTAGTTAATTTCCATATGTTCTTTTTAAAAAATATTATAGCCAAATGGCAGCTGAAAGCTTCTGTTCATGCAATGCCCATAATTAAAATGTTCACATTTCGAGACAAAGCAAACCCTAAATGGAAAATAACAAGAACAAGAACAAGCACAACAATAGTAGCTGCTGCAGCAGCTAAATGGACAGAGTCTATGAAATCCGGTGCAAAGGAGTAAGCATTTGCAGCATAATCTACATTTTTCTAACTTAACCTTCTTCATCTCTGATAAGGGCATTTAGGGCTTACAACTCTGTCTATTTCTGACTCTATAGGTACACAGTGTCGTGTGTTTCTCTGGGTTATTTTTTTTAACCAGCTTGCCTGTCACATCTCCCCCTATGAACAATCTTGAAGATTAAGATCTTCTGGGCCCCGCTCTCGGTCCAAGTGACTGGAGGGGATGAGAGACAGGGCCTTCTTAGTGGTGGCCCCTCGGCTCTGGAACTCCCTCCCCATGAAATTAGATCAGCGTCCTCCCTCTTGGCCTTCAGAAAAAACATAAAGACACAGATATGGGACCAAGCCTTCGGGCAGTAAAGTAATGCAGTACAAGAAATGAATAGGACATAAGTACAATTTAAAATAGGAATGGCTTTATATTACGATTCTGAATTTTGTGATCTTAATGCTAAATTCACTGAGCTGCTGAACTTCTTGACTAAAAGATTGCAGGTTTGAATCCAAGGAGTGGTGTGAGCTCCCGCTGTCAGCCCCAGCTTCAGCCAACTTAGCAGTTCAAAAACATGCAAATGAGAGTAGATCAATAGATACTGCTCTGGCAGGAAGATAATGGCACTCCATGCAGTCATGCCACCCATATGATCTTGGAGGTGTATACAAACAATGCCGGCTCTTCAGCTTAGAAATGGAGATGAGCAACAACCCCCAGAGTTGGACATGACTGGACTTAATGTTAGGGAAAAACCTTTACCTTACCCTTAAGATGTTTTTAATTCTAAATTTAATTTTAAATGTCTGTTTGTGTTCTGTGTTCTAATTTTAAGGGAAAAAACCATTAAACATCTTACTGATGCAAAAGCCATCACTACTGCAATTTAAAATTCTACTGTAATCCGCATGAACAAAAGGCTTTAATAGTAAGAAGCAAAAAACTGATGGTATCAAAAGTCCAAACACCAAGCACCTCAGATCTTTATTGCCTCATAGCTTTTAGAAATTACATATGAATTTCCCCAATACCCTAAAAGTCAACTGAACTGGCCAAGAGTCACATCCAACCAACAAACATAACTACCATGCTTCCAAAAAAACAGAGGCTAAAAACATGTTCCCAACTGATAGCTCTCAATTGCCCTTGCATTTAGACTCAAAGTTGGGTTTACATTGGCAGCAAAAGATCAAGCACAAAAATAGCCCTAGCATTTTCTTTCCAGATTAAGGATCAAAGATATATTGATTTACTGAATAACTGCTTACCTCCAAAGATGCTAGAAACATTCTGACTTCTGCAGTGTGTTTCCATACATTTCCATTTATGATATAGTACATTAAAGCTTTATATTTCTTTAAATGGGAAACCTAAATCTGTGACTGGAATACCACACTTGGAACTGAAAATCCCAAGAGCCTAATCAAATTTTGGAGATTTTTTTCCATTATAAAGAACTACTCAGCTGTACACCTAAACTTATGAGAGAAGACTCTCAATCAACAGCAACCTGCCCTAGACTTACCCTCTACTATTTGAAAAGAGTGGGGAAATCACACAGAAGTGAAATTACTTTTTCTTCTTGGTTGAACTGCCACCTTAGCCTTAGACCCCTAGAAAAAAAATATAAAGCTAAACTTTCTGAGCAGCTCCAGCTCATTAGTCCCACTTGGCCGAGTCCCTTTGGCAAAGGGCATTTAGTTGGTACTGGCATACATGAAAAGATATGCACAATTTAAGCAGCAGTGTTCCTTGCTGCTATGTATTTCAAGAGTCTGACTAAATGCTTCTGATCACAAAACTCTCTCCCATAGACCATTACAAATTGCAAACGTACCAGGAGAAATTAGTGCCCCTTTCTCATCCTGTTACGAATCTTAATATTTACCTTGCTACAAAGTTAAAATGGTAGACCTAAGACTTGAAATATTTCTCATAAAGCATCACTTTCATCTGAATGAACTTATTTTGTTTATCCTCTTTTTCAACACAGCTGCAGATTAACGAGAGTGGGGATGTTTGTAAACTAAATTGTCAAATACAATTCCTTCAATGCATAAACTATGAAGAAACTTTAATGAAAGGTTGAATCTGGACACTGTTTCTCAATTATGTATATGGACCTGAAACGGTATTATTAAAAAATGTCAGGGATACAAATTTAATGAATATAATTCTAAATTTAGTCCACCAGTTCTAAGTGAAGAGGATCAAAAATATATGGATTGTATATTTTGCATATCTCTCTCCCTCTTTCTTCCTCTCTTTCTCAAATAAGAGGGGATACATGCATCATTATTACTGTTCAATGAGATATTTCTGGAACAAGTTTAATATATTTCTCAGAGCCACTTAAAATCTCTCTGTAAGAGCCACTGCTTCTGCTTACTGCAGACAAACTTGTTCATTAATATTTTCCAGATAGATCCTAGCTATCATCTAGACTGAAATATCAGACAGAAGAGAGCGAATAAATCAGATTTCGAAATAATATGTATTTTCAAAGTTAAAATAACATTGCAATGATTTTCAACAACACAATTTATTTTCTCTTTTTCATCGATCACAGATGAATGTGTGCATCTATCATATCTACAAACAGTAATAGGAGGCATGACTACAAAGACCGATATGCAGAAGATTCTAATAAAAATATAGAAAGAAAATAAGATTTAGAAAATGAGTTAGTATGGGTAGGACTGATGAAAGGAAGGACAAAATGTTGAGTACAGCTGTTATGATGTCCACTCCCATCATTCCATTCCATTCTCACTCCATGCTACTGAATCCCATGGCTCCTTGGTCTTCAAAGAGATACTGTGTGGATTTCTCCACTTTAGTCTGCCTCCTCTCCTCTGATCACAGTTCACAATCCCTTCATGCAAAGCTTCCTATCTGATTATTCAAGCCTTCTCCATTTCAGCAAATAATTTAGGACTGTGGGGCTCATTTTGTTGCTCTATTATCAACAACTACAAAGTTTTAATGATCTCTTGTGGATCATTCAGAGGTCTATAGCAGATCCAGATTCTCTTTTGCCTGTCTTAAATAATAATACTTGAATACATATCAAGACTTTGTGGTATTTCTTTTCTCACCCAAAAGGATACATCTTTAGCTCAGAGTTCAGACCTGACTGAATATCTAATTTTACAAGCCTACGAACTGCATTTCTTGATATACTATTGGGCAAATGGAATCATAATAAAACTTCTTTATAGCTACTTATATTTAAAGATTATAAAACATCTATTAGTTGATAAGGGAATTCACTGTAGAGATCCTACAGATTTCCAGAAGAAAACAGCAACAAACTTCATCCACATTCATTTTCTTTAATGATTCCTCATTCCCCTGTCCAATCCTATCATTAAAAAATGGAAACACGAGAATGAAGAAACTGACTTAAGGAGTTATATATGGTCAGTAATTGTAAAGCAGGGAGAGCACCAGCGTAACTAATTCCAGCAGCTAGTCTAAGAGTTCTGCTTCTACGAGATAAATGAAATAATCAGAAAGCAGTGGCATTTGCTGGTTTAGAACGTGTTATGGTGAATTTAGCAGTAGCAGTAATGATAGAATAGCTAAAACCCCATTCAAATCTGAATTAACAGTTTTCCTCATACCCATTCCATGGATTAAAAAAAGAGGTACAAACAATACTGTCTCTCTGCTGAACAACATAAAGACCTGGCAGCCTTGATCAATGTTTGCCCATAAGTCTGAAATTGCTTTACGTAATGCTCAGCACCAATGCAACTGGGAATCAGAATCGGCAGAATTTCTGTTTGGAGTGACAGAGTTGGTCAAAGTAACATAGTGGAATCCAGTAGAAACAACTGATGAAAAAATTCTGTTTTTATGACAATGTCTATGGTCTTCAAAACAATATTTGTCAGCAAAGCACAGACGTCCCCCATTTACAAGTTAAGCATTCATGGATATATTATTCACAAATTAATGTATTTTCAGCCACTTCTGCTCTTGCCATATATACAACTCAAAAATATGTTCTCTCTAGGCATTACTAGGTTTTTCAGTGCAATTCTGTTTTAGCATTTAAAAAAAATAATTATAGAAAGCAAGTGTTGTGCATGTATAGGGCGGGAAAGGTGGATCAGTCTGCACAACTTACAAAGTTTTCTATGGAAGGCCCTAAAAGAAAAATTAGGGCCTTTCATAAAAGCTTGAAGTTTACAACTTTCTGTATTTGAAAACCCAGGAGTATGGCTAATGTTAGCTGTAAACCTGTCGTGTCACTCTAATGAGTTTGTTTTCCATATTATGTTTTCTTCTTTTTAGAAGTCCAAATCATGCATGTGTTCCAAGAGTTACAGCCTTCATAGTGTAATACAATAAAAATTAGTGCTCCCAGACCTATTAACATAGAATTATTCTATATCATTTCATGTGCTCTGAAAGCAAATGGACTTAGTTAATACAATACAATCATTGAAGTGGCAATTGCTTTGATGCAGGGATCACGGTCAAAGCTTACTAATTAGACCTCTAGATTTCTGTTTCTGAAAATTCAGGAAACAGTAAAATGAGTGATGTGGCTAAGTAGAAATCATTGTATCTTCAGCATGTTCCCATGGATAAGAATAAGATAAACTATTAAACCTATACAGTGTCTCCACAATGACTGACACTTCTTGGTTGAAGGGTTCCCACCCTCAACCATTCTGAAGATTTTGAACAGCAATAAATAGAGAAAAGAATGTGTGGTTTTAAGACTCTTCAACAATCATATTTGTACTATCTGGCTTCCCATCCATGCCTCTTGTTGGAAAGCCAGCGTTAATCTTATGTAGTGTATGCAAAATGATGCCACAGATCAAGGGTGAGTAACTTCCAGCAGTTTGGAGACCACATCTATCACCATGTAGATTTCACAGAGTTGTCTTGTCTTGTTTTGATTTGAAAATTGCGCACAGTTTCCTGTTTCAGACCAGTCTAAAGAGTTTGGGGATGAAAATAGAATAAAAAGGCCAGTTGTACACTCTTTTCAACTGAATATATGAGGGGTTAGAGGGGTACTTAGAGGTTGCAATGGGAACTTGAGGTGGGGGGACCATACTTTGCCCAACATTACCATAAAAATGCAAGTGGTCATCACCAGCAGAAGCCAAAAAGCCATCTTCAACAGGCCCAGCTGCCTTGGCCCCTACAGATTATACTAAACAATCAAACCTATGCCGTAGTTGAATAGTAACCTTAATGGTAGGTCTCATGTCAGCACCCAGCATGATGCAAAAGGCCCATACAACTCAGCAGAGTTCATTGGGGCTGATGCATGTTTATGGCTTTAAAGATCAATTTCACTATCTTACAAATTGCAGCACTGAAATAGGAAGCGATAAAGTGAATGCCTGAGGCTACCTACACCTTTATTTCTCTTGGAGTTTCTGAGTTGTAGAGACCAGGTGAATTATAAAAATTGCAGCCACTTAAATCATAACAGGGGGACCCGGTCCCGCACATCCACATCAAACCCAAGGGGATATACTTCAAACTTCAACAAATTTTAAAATCTAAGCTAACACCATTTACAAGTAGTTATTAAAACCACCTAGCAGCCACCTAGCCATTTTTCCATATCAACAGCAGCCATACAAACTTAATAGCTCTTCATTATGCTTCTTGATGTCACTGCAGATGAGCACCTGTACTAGCTATATAGGGGAGAGGAACACTAACCAATAGTAGGGACAGAGCTGAGGAAAGTTTGCCAGATTTACTTGTCATGGGACTTCTCCCAAACCTAGCTCTTAATGTACCTATGATTTTTGGTTGATCCATAACCTCTAAGAATCTTTTTGTGATGCTTTGGATTGTAGAATATATGTATTTGCATATACATGCATTATCTTGGTGATCAGGCCCAAATCTAAACACAAAATTCAGTTATGTTTCATATATACAGGCAGCCTTCCACATTTGTGGATGAACTTTGCAGATTTGATTATGAATTAACAAAAATGTTCTCTCTAAGAATCTCAAGGTTCTCCAGTGTGACATGATTACCAGATTCTTCTGAAAGTTCATCACAGACTCAAGGAGCTAGAAACAGAGAGGTGTTCTCTCATGTTAAGAAATAACAACTATATTATTTACAATTTTTCACTTTCACAGAGTTCTGTGCCCATAAACCCAACAAATTTTGAGGGCAAACTATACCTTATACATATAGCCTGAATGCAATTTTATAATAGTATTTTGAATCATTTTGTGTTTGAAATTAAATTTGTGCACATCCATGTATATTTAGGATTTTAGAATTCCAGATAAAGAATGCTGAAATTGTATCACTTTTACAAACACACGGATTTACAGTTGGCATAACTCTAGAAATATTGTATATACAGATTTATAAATAAGCAACTGAAATTCACCTTCTGAGCGCTTCATATTTTTAATAAACTATGATGTGAATTGAGACTCAAAATATCATTGCACAACAACCAAGAAACAACATTATCTTTTAAAATGCATGTTCTGGTTTATAATTCTACAATGATGAGTTGTAATTACATTAAATTCTTATGCTCAGATCTAGATTAAAATAACAATAGTTATTAATTTAGAGGGAAGCATATTAACATTTTGCTTATTACCAAAAAAAAAGATATGGTAATTCGGGTTCTCACCAAACAAATTATTTTAAGAACAGAGAGCAAAACCCTCTATGTACCACCTTACTGAGAAACTATGGTATTTATATAGCTATGCAGTGAAATCCATCCTGATCCTTTCAATCCTCCCTTAGTAGTCAACATCAGCCACTGTGATAAACAAGAGTCTGTTCCTCAGTGTCAAGAAGCTGCTGACTAACATGCCCACCTTCTTGCACAAACAGTCTCCATTGTGACAGGCAGAAATAGGGTCCCTGTTGCACTTCCCCCTCAAGCTCCAGCCTGCTCGTACAAAGGGAAGGGGGCGTAACAGAGTAACAGTGGGACAGACCCACATCAACTGCAGTGGGTGTTGACTGGTAATTGGGAGTTGGGGGACTTCCCTGATCTCTATCCATCCCCTAAACAAGGAGTATGTGTAGGGATTGTGAATACAAAGTAGTCATTAATGCATAACCTCCAGTTGCTCATTTGTAAGTAATCAATAGGATTCTGCTAGAAATCTTATTTTAGAATGGACTATTTGCTAGGCAGTATGGTATAATGATTAGACTGTTAGACTTGTGAGACCAATGTTGAAATCAATGCCGTCTGGGGGATTCTAGCTGTTGTCCAAAAATGTACCATGTTTCGTTACAGGGTTGTTCTAAGGATAAAACTTCAAGGGGGGAATCATGTATGCCACTGTGAGCTCCTTGTGGAGTAAACACTGGAAAGAAATCCAACAAATAAACAGATATATTGAATTCTGGGCAACTCCTCTGAGATTACTATTGCTTCCAGCTTAACTACAGAAAAGTTGCATGTGCTTTTCAGAAGAAGGAAAGCAGAATTCATGTACTCTCGAGTCAAAAAGCAATACCAGCTCAGCAATCAGCATAGCATATACACAAGGCATGGGCAAACTTTGGCCCTCCACGTGTTTTGGACTTTGGTTTCCACAATTCCTAACAGCTGGTAAGTTGGATGGGATTTCTGGGAATTGAAGTTCAAAACACATGGAGGGCTGAAGTTTGCTCATGCCTGCTATATACCAACTGGAGACATTCAGATGATTAAATCCTGACTTAATAAGCTACTGTATGAATGAGTGATGAACACCATAAAGAGACAGCAAAGCAGCAAGAAAGAGGCTACATACGAGCATTCATGTGCATCCTGGCTTATTAAGAAAAAAATACATGGATTTATGGTTTTGCTTGACATCCAATCTAGATCAGCAACCCCTGTCACTGGGTTACTAGAAAGTTACAACTGCACAGGAGTGAACACAATGGTTCAGCTGGTTGTTTATAAATTGTACCATCAATATTTATGTCACTTTTCAGGGTAACACAAGCATAAAAGAAAGGTCCTTGCCATTAAAGATTTACAGTATGAATCAGCCATCCTCCAATTGCACTGGTCAGGAAAACAGTGTTTGAATGATGGTAATTCAACATAGCTAAATGGTACTGTGTATTTTAAGTTTGCTCAAAAATTTCAGCAGGAGAGACAGTGCAGATGTGAGAGAGGGGAGAGACAAAGCTTATATGAGCATTAAGTCAAAAGCACATCTGCTCTGTGCATTAATTGCATAACTAACATAACTTTAAATTCTACAGAGGTCTAGAGATCTTTCTCCTGGATTAATGATTTCTGGCTGCTGCTTTTTCCCTCCCATCTTTAACTTATTTTTGTCAGACACACTCAAGTGGGTGATGCTAGATAATTATACTAACAAGAGCTGAAAAAATATAATTACCTTTTCTTTCGACTACCTTTCATTTTATGTGAGATTTAAAATTTCAAAAGCAGCAGGATGCTGAAATATAATTTCATTTGAAAGAAGCATTTGCTTAATAAGAGAGGAATCCAGTTTAATTCTAAAGCAGCATTTCTCTCTTACTTCCTTCCATTTGATAGAAACCTTACTGACAATACAGAGGTAAAGAAACTAGTGGGGAATATTCTGCATAGCGACAGGAAGTGTCTAATTGTGGGACACTTGATTATCCATCTTCAGATACTAAACGAGCTGGTGTGATACTTAGCCCAAAGGCTCTTTCTACTTTCTTTTTATACACCTGGCTATCCAAATATCATTTCATGTAATCAATAACAATAATTTTGGGGACTCTGGCCAAACCCAGCACATGCAGAGGAGGAAGACTTATGGGAAGCCAACTAAGAACTTCATAGGTTCATATCACTAAACCCCTGCCTGTGGATCTTTAGGTATTTCTACGAAAGGTCACAAATTCTTGCCCTTCAAGTGTTTTAGACTTCAACTTCCAGAAGCCTCAACTGACTTGGCCAATGATCAGAGATTCTGGGAGTCAAAGTTCAAAACACCTAGAAGACTAACTTTTGGAAACACTGGTCTAAGGCCAGAAAAGTTCTGAGAAGTACTATGGGTTGTGATGTTGAATTCTGGAATTCACACCACAAAATTAAATTGGATACACCCTCAATCCATGGGAGAGTTTCGAATATAGGACAATACTGCTTTTATATTACAAGTTCATCACCAGGACATTGGAAGAAATCTTAACGGTACATTCTGAAGAAACCATCAAAACTATTAAAATCATGAAGACTAATACCCCAAACAAAGAAAGTGAATGCACTCAGTAGTATGAAGAAGTTTTAGTGTAGAAGTCAAGTCAAAAAAGTAATGCGACTGCAACAATATTGCAAATCAGTAATTTTATGAAGTTGCTCTCTATTATCTCGTTTTTCTGCCTTGTTTTTCTTGCATTCACTGTGTAAGAAAAATATGCTGAACAGAACAGTCATGATACTATGACCATTTCTTTCTAGAGGGAGAATAAAGAAGGAATAAAAGCAAGAAAAAATGAAGATGAAGTGCTAGCTTTAATAAGTATAAATGAAAAGCATTATTTAAAGTATGATAAAGGATAAACAAGTGTCAGGAATTCAAATAATTTCTGCATATAAAAATCTCAAACTGATACCCTTATAAATTTACCCTAGTAAATACTACATGTTTTTCAAAAAAATCAAGAAAAATAGTGCTTGTATACTTTTATATTAATCAATATACTAATCACAACATTGTCTGACATCTAAGAGCAAAGGCTCTCCTCACTCAAATTCATAACTTAGTTAATAAATCAAAGATTATACTATTGTTTTTATTGACCTGTTGTTTTTTTAAATTGGTGTCGAAGGCGAGAGGGCAAAAAGAACAGGCAAACATAGTCTGCATTTTTTTCCAACTGAGGTTTGTGTGCATGTTGTTTACACAAAGAAATATTACACCGCCCACAATGAATGTCAGAGGACAATACCCTTCCTAGGTTGAAGGCCCATCAACATTGGAAGTAAATGTCATGGAAACCAGAGCGCTCTCTCTCTCCATGGTAACATCCTCCCTGGAAAAGCACCTAGCTGCAACCACACTGAACAATATGTGACCTTGTCTTGGTGTATAATACTGCTTTCGCCTATACATATTACATGAACCCAACAATAAAAGATGTAATCAATTAATAATTTCAACTATAGCATTTTCGGTGTGGAGCTGAATATGTGTAGGAATAAACTGAGCAAACAATAGCAATTCACTACCAAGTGTCATTAATATTCGTTAAGGTATACATTTTAGATGTGTTTTTGTTCTGACAAGCCAAAAATCTTTATCTCTATAGAAGCACATAAATATGCTAGCAAGCACAGAACTCAGGCACTTGGAGATATATTTTTATTATTATTAAAAGTTTTACTTCTAAGAAAGTTTCTAACTGTCATGACAGATAAGATATAATAGAAAACTGGTGCTCGCCTTGTTTCTGATGTTTCAAAAGCTAAAGATGGGACTGAACAAGATTTTCAGAGATTTTCAAAGATGTTTGGTTTTGCTGTCTTAATAATTTGTAAAAGAACAGCAACATTTTTGTCAGTGAGCTTAATTTGTACATGTCACAAAATTAAACTTTTTAGCACAGAATTTAGAATACCTAGGTACACCATTTTAAAAATACAGAACACTCAGTTCTGGCAAAGATACTGCGTTATAGATAAGTAGACTGAAAGCGGGGGGGGGGGGGGGTAAATAGGCCATATATTGTCAATCAAGTATTCAAGAAAGCGTTGACTGTTCAGGGTCTTTGAAGCTATGCAAAACTATTATTTTATGTATTTATATCCTTTCTTCTTCAATTAAAAAACCCTCTAGGCAGCTTACAGAAGAAATCCACACAGTTGAAATTGATCAGTACCAAGGAGACTAGAACTCAGCTAACAATCTATTTTGAATAATTTATGACAGGTTTATCACCCTTTCCTTTGCAGAATATTCACAACCTGATCAGAAAGGCCTCACACAGTTATACAAATGCAATGCAGAAATTTTGAATATTTTAGCAATGAATCAATGGCCAATAAAATGACTTTTCACTACTAGCCTGTTACTAGGTGTTCATAATAGGCCTAAATAGGATGTCCACATGAATTAGACTGTGATGTATACCTAACTACAGGTCAAGAAATTATAGTAAAAAAAATAACACTGAAAACCTGAGTTGACGTCCGTGGGTCAGTGATAGTTTCTTATTTCTGTTACATAGGAATAAGATGAGAAGTTTCAAAGTGATCTCGAATAGACATAGCAAGGGTGCAAGCACAGTGCATGCCTGTTCTGAGCCGAACTACCCCCCCCCCCCCAATGCCTAGTCTGTCCCCTAAATTCCTTTGGGTCCCAGCTCCTGGTGATCATCGCTAGGCTTCTGCTGCCCCCTTGTGATGGTTGGTCCCTGGCAGAGGCAGAACAAAAGGATTACACTGGATAGGGGAAACAATGGGGTGCTCACTGCTCTCACAGCCCAGAGTATGACCAGCAAGAAGGGAAAACAGATATTCCTGGAGATGTGCCCCAGGAACTATGAATGGGTCATCGAGGGTGTCTGATAGGACAGGCCCAACCACCTCACTAAGGGCTGGGCTGGAGCACCGGCTCTTTGCCTTGGGGCAATGAGCAAATGTCCACCCATGACTGGCATGAGACAAGTGAATGTATGTGCATTCATTGGTCTGTCAATTTATGGGAACCCCATTAATTTCATAATGTGTTATTGGGCAAGGAATACTCAAAGGTGGTTTTGTCAGTTCCTTCCTACGAAATATAGTGTACAGCTCCTAATATTCACTGCTAGTTTATCATCCAAATACTACCCTGCTTAGGTTCCAAGATTTGAAAGGATCTGGTACTTTTAGGATATTTAAGTGATATAACTGCACTATTCAGTAAGATAATTTGAATTAGCAATTCCATTTAAACCTTAATACAAGAAAAGGCAAAAACACTAGTATCACATGGCTATTAAAGGTAAAAAAATATTGTACTGTTTAACTATCATTTAGTTATGGCGGGTGTCTACTTGCTATGTCTCTAGAGGTAGAAGTGGCGGGGTGTGGACTTTTGTGCCCAAAAGCTATCACAAAACCAGTTCATCTTTTTTTAAAGAAAAAAAATGTCAAAAAGGCTAACAAAGCATATGAGATGGAAGTCATGTCAGCTATTTCTTAATCTACACAAATGCAAAAATAGCATTAATACCTTAAAGTGTTCAAATGATTTGCTATAAGAAAACCCACTCCAAAACCAAATGCAAGAATATAATGGTTATGAGTTGTGTAACTTCACAAGAGTTATTTGTCATTGAACTCCCTTTAGTTCAGGGCTGGAATAATTGACATTACAATGGATGTGATTCAGTTTCATCAAAATGCTGTTCACATAAGAATGCAAAACAGTAATAATCTCTCTTGGGTTTAAAGAACAAACACTGAACGGCATTGCTGCGTTAAAAGTCTAACAGTGCTATATTAGCAAATGGAAAGTATTTTAAGGTAGCTTTGAAAATCTACAACATAAAAGAAAATACTTTCATTGGTACATTGGAACAGGAATGGACAACTATGGGGTGGCTGAGGGTCAATGTGCCATACAAACTCCCATGGGCTGAATTACTCCACTCGCTTCCAGCTGTCCATTTGCCAGATTTAGGAGGATTTTCTCTATGATGGAGAAGTTTTAGGGCACACAAACTTAAGCTAGCTTCCAGGGAAAATATTGCCCATAGATTACCCATGAAATTGAGGAGTTGGGAGTCCTTGAGGATTGCAAAAGATTTGGGGACTCTATATTCTCCATAGACTGCACTTTCCCCACTTCTGCATCAGACTAGAACAATATGGCAAAAAGCAGTAGATGAGTATTGAATAAAAATAATGAATAATTGAATAAATAATAGGAAAGGGTAACCTAAATTGTTACCATGTGGAGTGATAACCAACATAGAAATGAGCCAATGAAATAAATTGACACTTCCTAGTCTCTTGTCCTGCTTTGAAACACAATGAAAATTGGCCACCTTGCATCTTCTGCCTTGGTTCTACCACCTCCTTCATCCCCAATGCTGGTTCAACAAAAAAAACCTTCATTTGGTTGCAACTATTATTTCTCTTGTTTGGGGACTGGGTTCAATAAGCCCCTTCTCATTCTCAAGAGGCCTTTAAATGACCAGGGGTCTAAGGTTTATACTCAATCAGAGCTCACTCTTTAGCTATTTGAGTTCTAGCTTGGGTATAAGTGATACAAAGGGTAACTTGTGTCACATGAAAGTAGATATGTGCTTTTGGGTGGGAATCCACCTTTCTAGCGACTGACCTATTTATTCTTTTTAAAATATTTTATTGCAAGCAACCCTAACATCTTGAAATAAACTGTGGGGTATAAATGCTTAACTATAATATACATTATTTTCAAATAAATAAATAAACACCTCTAATGCTGCTATACAACTTTCTTGGTCCCAATATGTTGTGCAGCTGGGTCCATGGAACTAAAAGCAGAAAAGGACAAATGTTCCTATAAGTATGTGTGCCTTTCTCCTCTCTGCTGAATTGTTACAACATTAATGTATAGAAAGTGAAATATGTTTTCTGGTCCTGTCTCTTCACACTTTTCCTTATGAAAATTGTGTATATATAATGGCATTACATACATAAAACTATGGTGCAGTGCACCATAGTTTTATGTATGTAATGCCTTACAGATATATATATATATATATATATAGAGAGAGAGAGAGAGAGAGAGAGAGTTTAGCCTATGTCCCATTCCAATGCTGTATCCATGAGCTACGTGCAGCTGCCTGTAAAGGGATAGTTACCAGCAAAGGCATGGCTTTCCCTTCTTGCTTGTCTTAGGGCACATCTGCACTGCAGAACTAACACAGATTGAGACCACGTTAACTGTCATGGCTCAATGGTATTGAATAATGAGTTGTAGTTCTACAAGTTTTTCAGTCTTCCCTGGAAAAGAGTGCTGGTGCCTAACCAAAGTGCATTAATTATACTGTTTAAAATGTTCCTTCAATTCATTTCTTTCTTGACAAGATTCCTTTTACTCAAAGAGATTTTACTCCTGCGGCAAGATGTGGAAATTTGTCTTACGAATATCTATATGTCCATCTTCTCAAACAGACCACACTGTGTTATGCTGTATTTCCCGTTCTCTTATTCCTATGTGTTGGTGATTCAGAAAAGTGTTATGCAGTCTATGCAAGGCTGCGCGAGGGGATTTGAGTCCCTGTGTGCCAGGATCATCAGACCTGTCCATTTCTTACTGGTTTTGCTCCAGGGGTTACTGCTGTGGTGTCACTGTGACTGGCAAGTTGCACCCTGTGTGTGGTGAGACAATGTTACATTCTTACTGGTCTGAGTGAATTGCACAGCTAATGGGAGAACAATATTAGCAAGCCACTTTCTGACTAGCGTATGCTGGTGGTATTCTCAGGGTCACTGGAAAAGAGCCTGGTGTTGCTACGTTCTTTGAATGTTGAAGTGTTGTTTTCTTTTGAGCTTTACTGCATTGAGTACATAAGTTTCCAAGAACACCATGTGCATATTATATTAATCTACACAGACTGCTAGTTTGCATAGCCTATACAACTGCACAGTCTGTATGGTATACTTTAGCCTATGCATCAAGAAACTGGATTAGCATGGTCAAGACGGCGTTAAAATGATCTAGAAGAACAACTTCTGGGAAACATGCCATGGAAAATGTTCAGAATACATATTTATTCAGACCAGAAAATGCAGCTGTAAGGGTCAGAACCATCACAGAAGCCTGGCAGCATGTTTCTTACAAAAGGGCAGTCTAAAAACAATTAGAGATCTACACTGACATGGGAATTAGCCAATTTTAAATGTAATGGACTTAATTAAGAATATTTTTAGAGGAATAACAGAGGCATGGAGGGACATGACCACAAATAAAGATAAAAAGATTGGCTTCCATTCTCATATAAACCCTGCCCCTGGGTACAACTATATTAAAACTTTAAAAATACACCAAGAGGTCATACCTGTTACTATTGTGAAACACCTCAATTATTTTGAAAGACAACCAAATTTAAGCAGGGGCACATTCTATGAGGAAACAGCTCCAAAGACAGATTATTATCCAGAGACCCCTCCCAAATTAGCATTTCACCCTGCTTGGCTTGTTGATAGCTACATATTTAAATGCATTCATAAATTTATAAAAGCTATTTTTATTATCAAAAGAGAAAATGATAAAAAGAAAAGTATGATTCTTAACTTCATACAGATCAAAGGGGAAAATATTTAAAGATTAATTACAACATAGTTTCTGCACTAAACAGATTCTTTTCTTTAGCAATGAACTACTTATTAGATCAGAAGTTAATAGGTCATAAATTCCAGGTCACAACTCTAGGCATGGTTCTTCCCTAGATAATCAACTTACTAGAATTAATTAGACACTGGCACCATCATCATCATCATCATCATCACCAATTTATTGATTCATATAGCACCATCTCTGTACCTGGCACTTTAAAAACCAATAAAGCAGGCTTACAATCTAAATTACGTTGTTAATCAAACAAACAAAAGCCAAGATACAGAGGCCATATACAGAGGCCAAAAGCATTTCCTGTGGAGAGAAAGATTGTCTTTGGAGAAAAAGTAAGAAATGCCACCACTATGATTCTGAAACACAAGGAATAGAAACTTACAGGAAGTTTTTATTTCTGGGATGTGGGACCTCAAGATGGAAAAGACAAGCTACCTCAACTAGCATTACGGCTATAGCAGGTTCCCCAACAATGAACAAAATCTAAACCTTCTCTCAAAATGGAGGGGTATGCGGAGGGCTCCTCTAATATTTCAGTGTCAGTAATCAGAGCAGAAGGTAAAGGTAACGGTTTTCCCTTGACATTAAGTCCAGTCGTGTCCAACTCTGGGGGTTGGTGCTCATCTCCATTTCTAAGCTGAAGGGCCACCGTTGTCCGTAGACACCTCCAAGGTCATGTTGCCAGCATGGAGTGCTGTTACCTCAAGGTCATGTTGCCAGCATGGAGTGCTGTTCCCAACAAGGTAGTACCTACTGATCTACTCACATTTGCATTTTTCAAACTGCTAGATTTGCAGAAGCTGGGGCTAACAGCAGGAGCTCACACTGCTCCCCAGAATCGAACCTGTAACCTTTCAATCAGCAAGTTCAGCAGCTCAGTGCTTTAACCCACTGCACCACCGTGGGCTGAGAGCAGAAAGGGAAACACAATCTCACAAAGACTATGCAGCAACCTATCAATGCAGACTTTGTGGAGATACATGAAAACACCCTTGTCTCCTTGAACGCCAGGCTAGAATGTAGCACTTTGAGCATTCAAACTAGACCTTATTTTAACCAAAATGCACCTAGGGAGTCAGTGTGATGCAGTGGGCTGTTTGAGCACTGAACTAAAACTCATGGTTCAAATCCCCACTTAGCCATGGAATCCCTTCTGGGTGACTCTGGGCATGTCACATTTTCCCAGTTTCAGAAGAAGGCAAAAACAAATCCTCTCTGAACAAATCTTGCTAAGCAACCTCCGTGATAGGTTCAGCTCAGGGTCACCATAAGTCAGAAGCCACTAGAGAGCATAATAATAATGACAAAACTGTTCCCATCCACCCACGCAGGTTGAAAATGTAATGCTCCCTCTTCAATTTATGGAAATAGAGCATTGATTTTATCTCAATGAAAGTTTACATGAAAACAGACTGTTGAGAGTATATAGCTCAACAACTTCAAATGTAGTTTGCCATGGTTAAATAGCAGTTTTGCATTGCTCTGAAGGAAGAAAGGTGAGACTGTACAATGGCACACAGGTATGCAAAAGAGCCTTGCGTTTTGCTGCAAGTTGTTTTTGTACTCTGCATAGGAGCAGAAGCCATGCCTGGAGAGGAATTCCATCTGAGCCATTCCAGGAGATGGAATTCCATTCCATCTCCTAAGGGATATGCTCCTCCTCGGGCATAACCACACTACAGCACAGGTAACAGAAAAATCGAGCCAGAACTGAGATGAAACCTCTCCCATTGATGTCACTTTTGCTGAGTCAAAGAAGACATTGGGGGGAAGAAATTCAATTCATGTTTATCTTCCAAAGGCCAATAATAAAACAAAGCATGCTAAGTGCATAATACGTAAGTACTATGTTATGTCATATCATCTACTATGACAGAAGATAGCTTTCACAACTTGAGACTATGCCTGTTCATAAAATATATACTAAAAACTGTATTGTCTAGGTTGATCCCAAGAAAAGATCATTCCCTAAAAAAAAAGAAAAGAAAAGAAAAGAAAAGACTGACCCATCCAGGAACCACTTGATAATGTTTAACAAAAACATAAAATTGAAGAAAAACTAAAACAGTAATACTTCCATTCAGGAAGGACCAGTCCCAAGAGTACTTTCTAGACTCTAATCTAGATCAGATCATGGATAAGTCATTTTAATGTAAGACAGATTTTAGAAACATAAATCTAAACTTTAGAAAGAGGAACTAGTTAGCTTACTGTTTGTTGTTTGATTTATTATTTGAAAATGTAATGGAAACAAAAAGCTGGCTATTTGTGACTTTACTTTCTTTCAAGAGAAGCACTTGACTTAAACAGTTAGGAGGAAGAGTTTACACAAGCCAGACTCATAATACATATCACCTCTGGGATACTCCCTCAGTGTATTTACAGAGGATGGAAGACGCAAATACCATCGAGAATAAATTCTTCTAAATCACACATGTGAAAAGAAATAAAGAACATACAGAATAACAATTTCTCAGCTTTTCTTAGAATAACCTTTATTAGAGTCAGCACCTGGATTTAAGTTTTTTAATTTAAAAAGTATTTAATTTAAAAAATAATAACATTGGATTTCTTAAACAGAGCCACATGTGTTGTCCTCCTCTGTAATGCACTGTCCTCAGCTAGCCCTAACCATGGAGAAACATTCATGCTCATCTAAACAATCGTTCACACAACATGCAATAGCCATACGATTATTGATCAAAGTTTAGAAATAAGCTACAAGTAGGAAAAGTGAAGTGGGGAGATACATCAAAGAGGGGGACAGTTCAAAGACCCTACCGTCTTTATTTTGGTCCACTGACTCTTAGTGTTATCAAGCCACAATATCCCCTACCCCCCAAAATATTTATAGCACCCCATGAGACTTCAAGCAAATAATATGATTCCCCCCCCCCCCCCCCCCAATTAATTAGATTTTTTTTCCGGAGATCTGGTTGCAAAACGCCAAAGTGCTCAAGATTCTGGAATGGACCTAGAAGCAGGTGTACCCTACAAACTCTATCAATTCTAAACCCTTTAATTAAATGTATCAATTTAATGATTTTGTATAACTTGTATCTTTTATACAGTGTGTAAATTCCTTATATGAATTTACACTCTCTCTCTCTCTCTCTCTCTCTCTCTCTATATATATATATATATATATATATATATCACAAAATGTAACTTGAAGGCAGCCACTTCTCCATGACCCAGTTTACATAAGCCCTTGGGAAAGGGGACTGTGGTCAGGACCCCCCAAGAAATTTCCCAAGCCAAATAACTATCAGGGCCATTGTGTATATATGTAGATAGATGATCCTCTTTGCCAGGATTGTCCATTAAACCTGAGACTGAGTCTGCTGCTCCTGTGGAAGAGTGCATTCATTAACTTCCTATGCCTGCTGCCAAGGCCTTGATTGTCTAAAATCACCACCTTTTTCTTCTGAATCTTGCACCTTTGTCTCACACAGAACTGGACTCTTGAGTTAATTAGAAACTCATCAGCAGATCTACACCATTATTTCCTCATGGACTGTGTCCTCCCAGGGGGCATCTCTGCAATGGATTGGTTATTTGAACTGACCAACTACGGCTGCTGTTCTTCCTGCCATGGGAATCTCTTCCTGCAGGCTGTGACATCAAAGGAACCACCGGCCAATCCGGACACAGATCTTACCTAGCCTCTTTTTCAGCCAATTGGGGAGGAAGCAAGAAGTCTGTCAGAACTGTATAAAATGTCATGTATTTCTATGTGACTTTATGCTTGTACATTTTGAAGAAAAATGTTTGTACTTGTATCCTTTTTGGCTGAAATATAACAAACCTCTGATTGTGTTGCCTTCAACCTGGAGAGCTTGTTTCTTTGTCCTGGCTGATCTAATTTAGTGGATGCTCATCGGGTCCAGGCCTCTTAACTGAGGTCCTAGCTGAAATGACTACATTAGGATCTACTGGAGATTAAGGAAAGGAGAAGAATCTCTTTTCATTCATAGTGGCTGTTGAGGAGCACTTACTAAAAGCTTAAAAGCAACAAAATCCATTTGATCATTTTCGTTCCTAGAAGGGAATTTCATTTTCTTAAAGAACAATGAAACAGAAAGCTGTGTTTTTAGGCAGTAGCTGCAACTAATAATATATAAGTAGCATTTGTTCTGGGATACAAATGCAATCCAATAGTTGTTTACTCAACGATGAAGAAATACAAACCCTGTAAAGACTGGAATACTGTAATATAAAAGAAGAAAGTATGTTCCAAAATATGCACCACGTTTTCAGGGTAGAACCCTATGAGTTGTGTCTGTCAGATGAGGTTTCATCTGCCAGTGAAACCAGGAGGAAAATGTTGCCCCATCAGTCCTGCAGCTTCCTGTTTACTCTAAAAGCTGTTCCAAAATGCTGGGGAACCCTCTTTTAGCACTGCAGAAGACTTCTGGAGGAGAATATGGCAAAATCTCAAAGCAAATGCTTGTATAATAGTGGATTTAGCCTTAACAGTATGAAAACGATAACTTCAAGTGTTTATATCACAGGGAGCATTAACCTATATCTTTTTTCATCTTCATTCTTAAAATTGGATGGAATTCTCTTGATTAGTGGAGCCGCTGAATCAGTAACTGAGTGGTGGATTAACACAATGGTAAATCCCATTGATTCAATGGTTCTCCTCTAGTTTGGATTAACAATAAAATTCAGGCCACTTAAGCTTCAAATTGTGCTTAAGACTGAAAAAGAATCAGAAACACGACTCTTCTGGTCCCCCCTCTCTTCCCAAACTGTTTATCAAGCTAAATAATAGCAAGGATCATTCACTTTTTCCATATAGGGCATGAAATGCCTCCCCCTATCTCAGATATATAGATATGTTTATATTGCAGGTATTTGGTTGCTTTCTTTTTTTCTTTCAAATATATCCTCATATTAGGATTCATACTATTTCCACAAGACACAGCACAAGTGAAATTGAGTACAGCTAATGAGTATTAACAATAATAACAATATTAAATAATAATAATTATGCAGAGAATCTATTTCTAATTATGGTGTGCAGAGCCAAATCTTAGCTTTGCATATAGTTTCTAATTAACATTATTGAAAAACCTCTTGCCAACTCACACATTGCTTTTCTTAAAAATCATCAAGTATTAAGAAACAGAGATCACCAATTACACTCTGGGAGATGGTGCAGGGAAAATTGGCTCTGTGTTGTATTACAAAACATAACCTTTTGTGCAGTTTAATAGATTCTTAACTGGTACTAACTGAAATGCATTTTTACAATGCAGCAAAATGATGAAGCTAACCTGTTTCAGTTAGAATAATTTTTAAAAAACTCTAACACATCATGATAAAGTCCAGCTCACTGCATTTGTCAAAATGGTTCTCCTCAATGTTTGTATGTTAATTCTAACTTCATTCCTTCATTTTTTTGGTATTGTTGCTATGTATTCCATGGATCTCCCTGAAACCAAGATATTTGAAATATAGTTCAAAACACCATGATGGATTTTCTGTGCAAAAGCATCACTTGAAAGCATACTGAAATTTACCAGCTAATGATATCAGTTTAATTTGTGGCATAGACTTAACATATATGTATAAATCTAGGATTTTTTGTTACAAAAATCAACCTGAAAAATTAGTTAAGACTTATCCACAGGTCAATGTGAGTACTGTACTTAACACATATTTTTTTCAAATTTCCCCTTTCTGAGTAGTGACAAAAGCAAGAACTGAGTTCATCTTAGGGGAATCTAAAAAGCATTCTGACCCCCTCCCCCTTGATTCTCCAACTGTGGCACCACTTCTGGCCATTTTGAATCCCTGAGTGGGAAAGGATGGGAGTGGCCAGGGATAACCAGCCCTTGGAGGTGGCATTGGTGATTTCACCTTTCTGCTCACTGACCCTCAGTAAACATTGGCACTAAGACTGGTCCTCAGCTTACACATAAGGTCGACTTATACCTGAATATATATGGTAATAAGAAAGGGAAGAAAGTGAACTTTTTTCTGAAAAACAAGATCTACAGCATCAACATCATTCTGTCTAGAGACAAGATCAGATAATTTAGTGGATCTAAGAAATGAAATAATCAAAGTTACAGTGAAACTTATAACTTGAAAATAATGGCTAAACTTTTCCTGAGTACTCTATAGAAATGCTTCTGCTTCATCTTAATCTCTCCCTATTTGCAATCATTTTAGGTTAGCTTTATGAATGGAAATATGCTCTCTTCCCTTTTTCAGAGAGAGTCAATAATGCTGCTTCTACGAAAAGGGTAAAATCAATTTTGCTGTCTCTTTTGCATAAAAATCAAGTGGCCTCAGCCACCTAAAAGACATCCTACCAAAGAGTTTAATTTCCAAAGAATCTAGCTGAAATAATTTTTCCGATGAATAGGCATTATTGTTTCCTCAGAACAGTACCAATTTCAAGAAATAAAAGACTTTGGAAACAACACTTTGAACAAGCAAAAGAAAACAGGAAAACACCGATTCTGAATGACAATATGTAAGCCTACAATCTTGCTTAGAGGGAAAATTACTCTAATTTAATAGTAAACAACTACCATTAAATTAGCATATTTTTTTCTTTGAGAGATTATAGATTGACAAATAATTTTTATTTCAATTGTAAAACATTGGCACTTTGTGCATGCCTTCCTATATAAATAGTTAGAACGCAAAGCTTTCAACAAAGAAAGGATCTAACTGCAGATTTTATGCAAAAGAAAATAAGCTGAACCCTCAAGGTTACTGATGGCTGTTCTAGTCCCTTAATAAAATGCTCCAGGCTTTGGCAATATGTTAACTACAAAAAAAGTAGAAAACCGGACCAGAAATATTAATGAAAGCCTAGCAATATGGGACTTTAATTAGCTGTAGTTGTACAGCAAACTGATGGGGGAAAGGAAACTGACATTGAGGGGCACAGGAAAGACGAGAAGAACAAAAGCAAGGGGTCACACAAAAGAATCAATGGCAAGGAAATAGCATCTCATTTTCTGTCCCTAGCGTGCTTATGAATATCAACTGTGCGCATATTATAGATGGGAAAGCTTCAGGGCACTTCCCTTTGTAAAAGCAAGTACTTGGCATATCCCAAATACTATTCAGAAACAGGACTATTAGGAATATTTTAAACAACATCTCACAAGGTTATTCTCTTGCATTTTTGTACCGTAGAATCCATTTTACTAAAGTGGGTTGTGTATACATCACAAGAGTAGAGAGTCCATCCAGGCATATATAACATCTTTTGAAACAATCAGATTCTTTACAAAAGAATTAATGTTTGATATGCTATAATGCACAATGACCCCAAGGTATGAGATATCTGATACTAGGATTCTCAAATGCTAGAGATGCGAAAGCAGTTACTAACAATAATACACGTTGTTAACTCAACTGTCGGTGCCATTAAAGAAATCAATGTTAGAAATTTATTCAGATTGGGTCTATCTACAGACCACACCAGAAATATTTTTTTAATTGTAGGACCAGATTAATTTACTTAGCAGATAGTGTCAACATCTAGATAGAACACCAAAAGTCGCTTAATCATATCTATTTGTTTCACTCCCCTGACAAAATGCTCTTTGATTCAGAAGTGGCCTCTAACAATCTAACATAAGATGATGCTAGTGATTCCCCTCATTCCCCAACAACCTCTGATGCTTTCAAAGGGCTCCCCAACAACTCTGACACCCAGCAGCATGATGTGGTTTGAGTGCTGAACTATTACAATAAGAGACAAAGACTTAAATCTCTCTTCATGGATGGAAACCCACCAGGTGTCCTTGGGCAAGTCACACACACGTTCAACTTCAGAGAAAAACAAAGGAAAACTTTCTCTGGAAATAATCTTACAAAGAAAACCGTATGAGAAGACTGTCCTAAATTGGCACCAACGTGCAGGCATGTAACAACTACTCCCACCCACTGGAAAAGGTTGGAGAGTCAGCAGGGAGGAAAAAAGCTCTGTGGAAAATTGCCTCTGTCTGCTGATTCCAGTGGATCAATAAGTCTTCTGTCAACAGTAGCAAAAAATGAATATAACCCATATGTGATGAGTTTTCTCCTAAAGTGTATGTACACATTGCCATTGTACCAGATCCCACATGGTAAAATAGATAACTCATTTTGTTATTAACATCCACTCTATAGCTAGTTATATACAAAGCAGACACAGGGGGAAAATATGTTCTACACAGACTGATGACTAATAAACAACTTTTGCATTAAGTCTTCAGAAAGTCCTACAATTTGAAGTTAAGTATTACTTATTGCTTCTATTTCTTTTTGTTCCATATAATTATTTCTTCTGTAGCTTTTTTGTATTATCAGAAAAACGTCTAATCAATAGACATGGAGTTCTTTGTCCTGTTACTGTGGCACATAATATCCACGAGAAAGAAACAGCAATAAACAGTATACAATAATTCTGTGCCAGCTTTTATTTAATCCTTTAATGTGTTTAAACAAAAGGAAACAGATAAAATATCCAAAACAGACAACATAGAGGGAATATGCTAAAGTATTGTGGTATTTTATTTATATTAAGTGTATATGTGCATGTTAAAATATCTCATAAATTATTGTGGAGATTTCAAGGTAACAAAAGATACTATCAATTGAAACCAACTGGTTGTTTGCAAGCCCAAGAAGGGTGTATACAATAAAGTATTTTAAAAATCCTGCAAATCTCTTGGAAAGACAGGTGGACAAATGTCAGTGTGCTGGAAGAAGCAAAGACCACCAGCATTGAAGTGATGCTCCGTCAACTCCGCTAAACTGGCTATGTTGTCTGAATGCCTGATCACCGTCTTCAAAAGAAGTTACTCTACTCCCAGCTAAAGAACTGAAAACGGGATGTTGGTGGACAGGAGAAGAGATTTAAAGATGGGCTTAAAGCTAACTTTAAAAACTGTGGCATAAACTGAGAGAACTGGGAAACCCTAGCCCTTGAGCGCTCTAACTGGAGGTCAGCTGTGACCAGCAGTGCTCTGGAATTTGAAGAGGCACAAATGGAGGGAGAAAGGGAGAAACGTGCCAAGAGGAAGGCGTGTCAAGCTAAACCTGACCAGCACCACCTTCCACTTGGAAACTAATGCCCTCACTGTGGGTCAAGAAGAGGGTTCCACAGTCACCTACGTATCCACTGCCAAGACACTACACTTGGAAGGCCATCATACTCGAACAACAAGGGATCACCTAAGTAAGTAAGTATACAATAAAGTAATTGCTCTCATAAATATTCTGAATAAAAAAATCAATACCAGACAGTTCTCCATATCTAAAATACAGTTAATATAATTTTTGAAAAGACTAAGTCAACTTACTCCTGTAGGCTGGAAAATTAGTCCATCCACTTCATGACTGACTTCTTTAGCAAAATTTCCTTCAAGAAGCTGCAAAAGAACAGTAAATAATTACATGACTATGCAAATATGGCATAAAATAACCATGGCATATATAAGAGATACAGACAGATATTTAGAGCAGGGCTTCCTAAACTTTTTCCACGTTACTCATTTCTACCTGATAAATTTTTATGTGACCAAAAGTATTTAGGCATATGCAACTGGTATAAAAATCAAACATTTACTGACAATAAATTAGCATTTGAAAGACTTGCTAAATAGGCTGATTTTCCTTTTTATGAAGCATTTTCTGCAGATTGTAAACACTGTATATATAAATATCTAGGTAGTGTTCAGAAACCTTTCATTATTGCCCATTTGTGACTCCAACGCTGAGTTAAGGGATCCCATTTGGGGTCACGATACACAGTTCAAGAAGCAGTGATCTAGGACCACTACAATATAGAGTTGCCTCTCCATATCCATAAGGGATTCGTTCCAGGATTCCCCATAGGTACCAAAAAAGAAGGTAAGTTCATTATATAAAGGCACAAGAAATAAACTTGAACTCTATCAATTCCTTCTACTCCATTATACGTATGCACATCCCAAACACAATTTCCATCTT
The DNA here is from genome assembly GCF_037176765.1 of Anolis sagrei. NCBI lineage: Eukaryota > Metazoa > Chordata > Lepidosauria > Squamata > Anolidae > Anolis > Anolis sagrei. The sequence continues at coordinate 105,286,900 of NC_090021.1, read as the reverse complement.
CATGGGCCTCAGCCTCTTTCCCTACCCACTCTGTCCACCACAAAGGTAACACTAATGCATATATGCAGGCCCCAGCCACCCCACCCTACTCTTCAACCTCACCTCCCCCACGAGGTACCTGCTATGTGCACCCATAATCCCCAGATCACCCTTGCCAGCTTTCAACACCCCTCACACCCCAAAGTATTTTCTATGTGCACAAAACCATCATTTCCCCCCACTATATACTGTTACACTGCATTGCGTTTGAATTTAAAGCATAAGCTGCTGGGCGAGAAGAGAAGCCTGTACATCACATCTAGACTTATCATCATCATGAGGGTGTTTTCTCTAAAATTACACTTCTCCCTACCTTTTCTCACCCATGCTTCTTCCTGTCATTCTGTAAATATAAAATATTTACTTTCCAAAGAAAATATTCTATTTAGAAACAATAGCCTTCTGTGGTTTTACAGTTTTACAGATTTTAAAAAACATAAATAGGTCTCTGGAGACAAAAATATTTCACAGCAATTTATGAGGATTAAAGCAACTACGAAAAACTGTTCTAAAATGGAACTGACTATATTTCCTTTCAAAACAGAATTGCAAACTACTGTACTTATTCCACCCAAAGATGAAGGTGAATACTCAAGACACTTATTAATAAAAGCAAAGACTTCCCCACAGCTTGCAGATAAAAACCCCACAATAACATTATAATGCATAACTAATTGGGCAGCTTGCCAATTTAAAACAAACCTGAAATCACAAATGACTGCTGCATACCTTCACCTACTCCCAGATCCATTCACACTAAGACACACAGCCATTTGGAAACTGAGCCCAACTATCTAAAAACTGCTTTTGCATTTTTCTCTCCAGCTACCCAAGTGGCTACGGGATATACACCTAGTTCTGAATGAACTTTGTAAATGGGAGGCTGAAGAGAACAAGAATGTTGTTGTTCATTCGTTCAGTCGTCTCCGACTCTTCGTGACCTCATGGACCAGTCCATGCCAGAGCTCCCTGTCGGCCGTCACCACCCCCAGCTCCTTCAAGGTCTGAACAAGGATATCTGCACCATAATAGAATTTTTTGAAGAGCTTTGAGAAAATGTATTGCAAATGAAACCAACTCGCATTCTCCTCAGAACCGCGCAGCTCTTCTAATGTTTTTAAACGCCACTCATTGTTCTCCTTTTAAAATAATTCTTTGTAAGTGTGCCACTTTTCACTGGGGATTTCCCTCTTGTGGATAGCCTCTGATGGTAAAATCCACAATGGGGTTTTGCTATAAAAAAATTCCCTTATGTTTCTCCCATACTTTTAGCAGTGCTGCTCTAACATAGTGATTGGTAAAGGGTTTTTTTCTTTCTATTTTTGCTTTGTTATACCAGAGATAAGCATGCCAGCCTCTTCTTAGGTCAAAGCCCCCTAATGTTAGCATCTTCTTGTTGGATAATGTGGCCCATTCCTTTACCCATGTAAGAGCGCATGCCTCAAAATACAATTGCAGGTTGGGGAGTGCAAGTCCCCCTCTGTTTTTTTAATCTGTTAGGGTTTTTAATTTTATTCTCTTTTTTCCGTTCCATATATACTTAGACACATCATTTTCCCATTTGGTGAAACATATTTTCATCCTCAGGATTGGGATAATTTGAAATAGGAAAATCATTTTTGGTAGGACACTCATTTTAATGACTGAGATTCTACCTATCAGTGTCAGATTTATTGATTTCCAGTTTTCTAGTTTCTTTTTAATATCTGGCCATGAACATTCATAATTATTTTTCAATAGATGTGAGTTGTGAGCTGATATTGTTATTCCTAGATATTTTATTATTTACCACCTCTATTCCTGATATTTCTTGTAATTTTTCTTTTCTTTCCTTTGGGATATTTTAAATTATTAATTTTGTTTTGGACTTATTTATCTTAAAACCTGCTACATTCCCAAATTCATCTTTTTTTTTATCCATGTTTGTATTGTCTCTATGGGTCTTTCGATTATGCAGACTACATCATCTGCAAAGGCCTTGATTTTAAATTCATCAGTTTGTATTTTGGTCCCCTGTAGATCTTTGTACACTTCACAACTGTTAACAAAATAGTATAAAAACTATGATAATAAATGCGGGAAATGCGGGAAGGAAATCGGATCCTACTATCATATATGGTGGGGCTGTAAAATAATCAAAAAGTACTGGAAAACAATTTACAAACACACACAAGGCATCATTAAAATAAAATTTGACCTGAAGCCTGAGTATTACCTATGAATATAACAGACTTTGAAATGGAAAAAAAAACAGAGCCAAAATTTTATTTTATTTGACAATTGTGGCGCGAACAATAATAACACAGAAATGGAGAGAGAAGGGATCTCCCACAATAGAGGACTGGTTTATTAAAATAGCTGATAATATGAATATGGACTCACTGACACAACTACTAAAAGATCAGAATAAAACGAGTAAAACAGATTGGAAATTACTGAGAGGGTACCAACAGGAAAAATGAATCTAAATAAGTAAAAGGGAGTGGACAGATAGAACAAAAAAAATTCTCTGAGACAATTAGGTGATGAAACTCAAGGAAAGAAACGCTAACCAGGAAGAATACCTCTCTACAGAATCGACTGGAAGATCTAAACCCTTGACGCCCCCCCCCCCCCATCCCATCCCTTCTCATTCTTCCCATACCCAATCACAACTCCACCCCCCACCAACTACCAACCCCATACTATCCTATTTTCCTACTTTCCTATACACTTGAAATGTTCCTCCTCTTTTTAATGTACTCAAAAAAAGCTTTAATAAAAAATATTTTTTAAAAGAGAGAAAATGTATTGCAAAGAAAAACAGTGGTCCTCACCCAGATTTCAAAGGATGAGGCAGCAACCCAGAGGACCTTCAAATGCTGCCAATCACCTCGAGGAAAGGCCTATAAGACCAACTAAGCGATATCATTCCCAAATCAGCCATAGGTGATCACTAGAGCAGCTCCTATTCTCTCAAATACCATTTCCTCCCCTCAAAAACGTCTTCCAGGCTAGGTGGCTGCAGAAGTAGTACAGATACACTTAGGGAGGAGGAGATTTTCCTTTGACTCCTTCGACCTCAGGCTCCTTCGACCCCCTGCTACATAGTATGTTGAGGAACATCTAATAACTCATGAAATAGTTCTGCACTTATTATATACAGTAACCTGATCGACCATGGAATCACAGCAGAAGATGTTGGACAAGTCAAATACTGTCAGCCCCAGAAAGTCCCATGTTTATGGTATGCTATAGTATAGGAATGGCGTTCTATGCAGCCATGCTGGCCACATGACCTAGGAGGTGTCTACGGACAACGCTGGCTCTTCGGCTTAGAAATGGAGATGAGCACCACCCCCCAGAGTTGGACACAACTAGACTTAATGTCAGGGGAAACCTTTTTCTATACCTTATAGTATAGTAGGTCTATTTTAATAGTAACTCTCAAACAATCCCCATGGGTGTTGGTTAACTGAGAGTACAGTGATATCTATTTTACAACAGTGTTATTGACAATAGTAATCCCAGGAGCCAATACACAAGCACCAATTTCAAAAGAGAACTCTAAGGCACATGCCAAGCAAACATTCTGCCTCACTTATTCTCAATAGTATGCATGGTACGATCAATTAGCAAAAGTCTACCCCAAAGTATTTACAGGAAAGGCAATGCTGTATTAGCCTGCTTCATGCAATGCCCTGTGTTCTTTGTCTTTTGTAATGTCTTTCATTAATGCAGGTTAGTGATTAAATCATTGCTGGGGAAAAAACATTCTCCAGCATTTCATTTTACCTTGCCTTTTCCCTTATACAACACATTATCTGTATGCTCCCTGCTCAACTGTTCTCATTTTATCTTGGACAGAGTGCAGGAAGTTAAAATACTTCCCCCCCCAAACTTGTAATTAGGCACCCACCTAGTTGCCTGTGGTGAATAAAATTGCTTCCAGCCAACCATGGTTGATTTACACATTTGAGGTGCCTGTTCACCCATTTCCAACAAAAAGAAGAGACACAGCACATCATGAGGTTCTACCAACATGCTATCAGCATGACATATTGTAGGTCATACCCTCAATCACATTACAAATATATGTTGGATAATGGAGTGCACCAAAGAATTTCAGAAAGAAATCAGCCTATGTTTTATAGATAACATAGCCTTTGATTGTGTAAATGATGAATAACTGGGTTCATGAAAACTATAAATCACTCTTAAAGAAATGGGAATGCGACAACATTTGACTGTCCTGATGCCTAACCTATATACAGGACAAGAGGCCGCAGTCAGAACAGAATATGAAGAAACATAATACTTTCCAAATGACAAGGGGATCAGGCAAAATTTCATTTTATCATCCCATCAATTTAACTGGTCCTCAATTGTGCATGTAGCAGGGCTCAGACTGCATTGTGACAGGTGGTTTGTGGTTTGCTCTTCCCCACACTCGTATGTTGTGGACTCTACTTTGTGACCCCATTTATTAAGATTAGCTCTGCATCTCAAGGTGCCAGAATGCAGTCTGTTTGGTGCCTTCCAAGTCCCCTAGTCTTCTGTGTGCCCAGGAGGGAGTCTCATTCGGTATCAGCCATGGATTGAGGTTCTGGGTTTTAGCCTGTCACTTTTGGACTCTTGCTTGCTGAGGTGTTCCTACGAGTATCTCTGTAGATCTTAGAAAGCGATTTCTTGATTTAAGGCATTGTCGTGCTGGCTGATATCCGAACACGGGATGGGCCGGAGATGTCACTGCCTTGGTCTTTTCATTATTGGCTGCTACTTCCCGGAGGATGTCAGGTGGTGCCATACTAGCTAAACAGTATAACTTCTCCATGATGTAGGGTGTAGGCATGCTGTGATAATGTGGCATGTCTCATTAAGAGCCACATCCACTGTTTCAATGTGATGAGATGTGTTCCACATTGGGCATGCATATTCATCAGAATAGCAAAGCACAAGGGCAGATGTCTTAACTGTGTCTGGTTGGGATCCCTAGGTTGTTCCAGTCAGCTTTCGTATGACATTATTTGTAGTGCCCACTTTTTGCTTGAGTGGTTCTTGTAAGGCAGTGGTTCTTGTAAGTCAGCACAATGCAGGGCAACTCCCAGATAGTTTGGTGTGCTGCAATGTTCCAGTGGGATTTCTTCCCAGGTAATCCTCAGAGCTCGAGATGCTTGTCTATTCTTAAGGTAAAAAGTACACGTCTGCATTTTAGACAGATTAGGAATCAGCTGGTTTTCCCTGTAATAGACAGTAAGAGCACCTAAAGCTTCAGAGAGCTTCTATTTAACCATTTCAAAGCTCCATGTTTGGGTGGTGATGGCATGATCATCAGTATAGATGAAACTCTCTGTCCCTGCATGCAACCAAACAAATCCCAATTGATTCCAATGAATAATCAAAGATTACACTTAGGACAGGCTGGGATTCCTCTCAATACACTGAAAGAACAAACAGGGCAATCTCTACACAACCACTGGACAAAACAAGCAGTTTCAACTCCAGTGGGTACACGGGCACAGATCTGACATTACACATAGCAAGAAACCTGATGCAGAGTAATTCAATGTCACAATGCCAGGGCTCTGCCTTATTCAGGTAGCACTTATTTTCTGACTGTTTTAATAGTCCAAAACATAAATATAGCACATAAAACCTAAAGATAGCAAACACTGTTGTAGGTTCAAGATAACACTGTAGTCAAAAGGTCCAATCCAGTGGTCAAACGCCGAGAGTTCAATGAGCAAAGTCCAGGGATCAAGAGTCTATACTGTAATCAAAAGCCAGTCCAAAGATTCAAGGTTCCAGGGTTCAAGAGACAGGTCAGGATACCGAAAGTCTACAAACCTAGGGGAAAACCAGCAGCATCTACCACCAAAATAAGACAAATACTTGTCCCAAGGCTAGCTCATTATATCCAGAAGCATCCAGCTGCAGCCTATCTCTTGCATACCTCCACCCTTAATTGCTTTCACTCATGAAGTCTTACTTACAGATTACTCAGCCCTTTAGAACTAAAACTCAGATTATCCCTTCCATCACCAACTGCTAGGCCTACCGCCACCAACCACCAATAACTGCAGAACATGATACATGACATTCAGCCTTCTTTGACATATACAGTAATTTCTATTTTATAAGTAGCTGTTTTCAAACAAAATGTAAAGGAAGATTCAAAAGAGAAACAGTTGAGTTAGCTATACTGGCAAATGCAAATCCTGTAATAAAGGTTATCAATTCAGGCAATGGTTTCTTGATACACTACATCTATTGATACATTTTCCCTACTAATCAGGCATGCAACAAAAGCTGCTGATTTCAAGGGACCTGACTGAACAGATTTACTGCTTCCACCTCAGAATTGTCAGAAAACCAGTATCGCAGACAACTCAACTGTCTAAAGAATTAAAACCAGTCTCATAAATTGCAGCTTTTTGCTTCTTATTATGGTTTTCTTGCACCTCTACAATTAAAACATTGCTACTATACCTGTGGCTTGATATAAATTTCATTGTGAAAGCAAACTGAAATCTATGAAAACTTGTGCTAAATCTTAAAAGTTGCTGCTGGATTCTCTTCCCTTTTAATGTAGCAAAAGATGAACACAGCTATATTTCTTTGAAAGCTATCCATACCTTGGTCATGCCTTGACATCTGGAAAGACAACATAATTGTCCAGAAATGTGAAATATGTTTCCAAAAGATACCAAATCCATAAAAATGAAAGATGAGCGACAGATGGCAACACATTGTTGGCTAGGAGTAGAATATTGTGTACAGTTCAGAGCTATCAAAATATATCAAATCACTTTGGTACAGGGTTTGAAGATTTTCATTTCATTGCATTTTATAGCAAAATATTGCATACCTTCCTCAGTACACTTTTTTTCAATTCCTGTAAAATTTATTAAGATGGATTTGGTATCTTTTGGAAACTCGCTCCACAATGTGCTTGATTTCTCTCTCAATGTACATAGCTTTACCTTCTTAGTTTAATGGGATGATAGGTAAAATGCAGGTAAAGGAAATTTTAGAGGAAAATCAGATAGTAATCGAAACTCAGGGTTTCTTTCCTCAATCTGAGAAGTTGATAAGAAATAAAATATTAACCATCACATAATTGTCTATCTGTTTGCATACAAGAGACCCAACAACTAAAGCAACATGTCACACAACTGCAGCTCTACATAGCTGTCACAGTTCTGGAAACAAAGCCGTGGAAGACAGATGTCCTCTCCTTCTTACCAGGAGGGAAAGTGAGAATGTACACAGACTTGGAAGTAAGAGCAAGCGGGAGGGATAATGACTTGCCTCCCAGGGAGTCCCTGGCTGAAATAAAATCTGAACTGGACTTGCTGCTACAATACACCAACTTGCCATAAGTTCTGCAGTCACCCTCTCATGATATAGGGTCAGACTAATGCATGGAAAGGAGGAATGTTTGTAGCACAGAATGCTAAGAGTAGCACATGTTATCACTAACTAAACATTAATTGGTCCCCCTCCCCTTTTTATAAAAAAATATGCAACCGTGTGATACTTTTGCTCACTAATATCATCAGCTCACTAATGACTATCCATGATTAATTTGTAGCATTCCAAACCTGATTAATGTCAGGTCAAGTTTAACATATGACAAGGTTTATTAGTAATGCTATCCCACCGCTTGTCAGTCTTTCACAGCAAGTGCCATCTGCTATGTGAGGGAATAACAGCCACAGCACTGGTAACTCTGAGTTACCGCAAGTCACTATGGTATGGTTTCAAAGTTGTATCGGGCAGTAAACTGATACGATCTGGCACTATTACAAAAATAAACATTGCAAGACTATTTGTGTCATACGTTTTTTCATTTTCATAGGAAGTCATGCTCTTGCAATTCGAAAATTATCAGTTTCATGCAATTCAGTGCCTTTGAACTAGGATACTTATCAATTTCGGAGGCAATTTTTACAATCAACAATGAATGCTAAATTGTAACGCTATGATTCACGTCACGAAATTGTAGATAGGCCAATATCCCCCATGGTTGAGGTTTCCCTAAGTAACACTGCTTCCAGATGGACTCTGAAGCCTTTGTGTCTAATTGCAAAAGGTTTTACAACAAACTTGGTAATATTCATACTAAACTGGTCTTGTAACACTTCTCCATGAAGTTTGAAACTGTCCTCTATCGTTGCAATCTGAGGTATGTTTACTAACAAGGAGCCCCCGGTGGCGCAGTGGGTTAAAGTGCTGAGATGCTGAACTTGCTGACTGAAAGGTTGCAGGTTCGAATCCGGAAAGCGGCATGAGCTCCCGCTGTTAGTCCCAGCTTCTGCCAACCTAGCAGTTTGAAAACATGCAAATGTGAGTAGCTCAACAGGTACCATTCCAACAGGAAGATAATGGCATTCTATGCCACATGACCTTGGAGGTGTCTACGGACAATACCGGTTCTTCAGCTTAGAAATGGAGATGAGCACCAACCCCCAGAGTCGGACACAACTGGACTTAATGTCAGAGGAAAACCTAAAGCCACATAATTTCAATTGGACTTACTTCTAGGTAGGAGGGTATTTTACTCCAGGATGAATAAATGTGGACATTCTTAGATTTTTTTTTAGAATCCATACATTTTCATTTCTACATGTATCTTCAACTATATGCTGTATCTAAATTCTGATAAAATTACTGCTTGAGATTAAAGTAACCTCATCCTACCTAATAACCAGAAATGTCTTTGACAGAAGGTTCATATCATTAGATTAAGCATTCTACAATCCTTCACAGTGTCACCGTTTTTTAAAAGGAAAAATGTCTTAATTCCCCAAGATAGTCTCAAGTGCCACTTGAGTCAGAAAAACAAACATGATTGAGAAATTTTGCTGTCTGATCTTGGAGAACACTTCAAAAGGAAGGAGATCCTTAAAGGCAAGAAGGACCATTTTGAAGAAAGCATTTTCAAGATTTAATTTCTGTGCCATCCTTGTGTTATTCACCAATAAGAAAAAGATGGTGGCTGTATTCACACAAAACCACAAGGTAGCATTACAAAGAGAAGCAATAGAAATCCTTGGCCTTGCATGCATTTGCCTTCCTGCCCAAATGCAAGGGAAGAAAAGTTTATTTTAGATTAGCAATGATTTCTTATGTTTATACTACCAAGACATTTGGATCTACTTATGTAAAATTATCTTAAGGTCATATTTGAAGGGGAAAACTCCTCAGTGTAGAATCTTCCATACAGTTGGCTTTAAAATAATCATTTTGGAGGAACAGATCCATATTAGCCCACGACTTCTTGTAGATCACTCTCGTACTGTTACTATAAACTGCAAATGTCACACAGCTGTGGCTCTTCAGGGCTGTGTCGCAGCCCTACCTGCTACACAAGCCTGAGGACCGAACTTGGTTGGCTTGTTTGCAAAATAAGAACTTTACCAAAGAGGCCTGGTTAAGTTTTTTGTAAATGATGCTTTACCAATATATTTTCTTTTTTAAATAAATGTTTATTACATTTCTATTCATTTTGTTAGAAAAAATCCATCTCTACTATTCATGTAGTTATGTATTCTCCTTTGCCCCATTGTGCTACCCGTTGTGCTTCCCATCTCCAGGGTCCTTCTTTTCTTTATGATCCCACCAGAACCTCATTTCTTCTGGTGGGGTTTAGTTCCCATCTTCTTTCTTTAATTTTCTTCAATAACTTTTTCCCATATACTTTCAAAATCATTAGTCTTCATTTAATGCTAATTTCCAAATGTTCTTATAACATTCTTTTATCTTAATTTCCACCTCTCCTTTCCAATTTTTTTTGCTATTAATAGCCTTGCAGCTGTTAACAACAGTTATCAAATTCTTTTCATTTTCATTCCTTTCATCTTTATTATACACAGATAACAGTATAACTGCCGAATTTAAATGATTTTTTCCTTTATAATACTTCTTATCTCTACCATAACTATTCTCCAAAACCTCTGTACATATTTGCATTGCCATCACATGTGAATATATGTTCCCCTTTCCTGGCAACCCCTCCAACATATTTTTTAAACAACTCTTATCCATATGGTGCATCTTTATCAGAGTCAGGTACCATTTCCATACAATCTTGTAGTAGTTTTCTTTTATTTTAATTGATAAATTCTTGAGGTGCCTTGCTCGCCAAATTTTTCCCAATTTCTTTCTCCTATTTTATTCCCAATTCTTCCTCCCCTGTTTGTGTCCCTTTTCTCCCCCCTTTTATTTCTATTAATATTTTGTATATCGCACTTGCTATCCCTTTTTGATACTCATTTTCTTCTTTAGTCTGCTCTTTTAATATTATATTCTCAAATTTAATTGGTTCTCTTTCCTCCTAGCGGTTTTCTTTCCAATTTTTGAACCACTGATCCAATTGAGCCCAATGGAGCCATTATATATTTAATTCACCTAGTATTTCCCTAACATTGTTCTTCTCCTTTATTTGTTCCATACAGCTTCCAATTTTGTCTAATTTCTTCCTTTCCAACTTCTGATCCATCACATTTTTTAGGTTTTTAGGAAATTTCTCCTTCATTGTAACTGGCATTATTTTAGAATTCCTTTTGATTAGGTATGTTTTATATTTGTTCCATATTATTAGTGTATCTTTTAATGGTACATTTCCCATTTGACTGATTTCCTTTTTTTAGTATTCCTTAAAATATATTTTTTCTACTCTCATTTCTATATCTTTAGTATTTATTTCCATCCAGTCTGTGTCAGCTTTGTTTAGCATCCCTTCTCAATTTGTTCACTTCATAATAACTTTTAATTTTGGGTAGTCCTAATTCTCCTTTTTGTGGTTTGTAGCAGTAGCATTTATTTATTCTATTCTTTCTGCTGATGCTGAAATGAATAAATGGCAGCAATTAACAAACAAATTGTGTAATAATAGGGAAAGGAAAAGAAAACAAAAAAGAATAAAACAAATATATTTTCTTTCCTTCTTTAATGCCTAACCTTTCTTCTAGCTTCGAACTCAAAGCAGAAGAAGTGAAGATGAGGATTCTGTGTGCAAAGGAGCTATGCACATTTTCAAAGCCTTTCATTTTACTGAGGAGAGTCATAAAAACAAATATGTAAAAGGCCAAATTGGCCAAGTACAAGGAGCACTTCTTGGGCAAACAGAATGTGAAATGCGAGAGGAACCATTTCCAGCAGAGTTCAAAATTCTGTATAATCAGTGCAATCTTTTGAGACAAGCATTTAAGAGGTGGCATAAAGTTCTGCTTTTGGAGACAGAAAAGGAAGAGACAGGCTTCCGGAACACAAGAAAGCTCAATATGTTAAGTTATTTAATCCTTAACACTGCAAATACAAATGGCAAGACCTCTTGGGATGGTTAAATATCAGAATAAAAATCACAAACTGACAGGGGGAAAAGGGCAAGAAAGGAGTTTCTGCTCACAGCACCCAGAAAAAAAGGAATAATTGGAATCTCTCAAGAAAACAGCACAGAGGAAACCCCAGCAACATTATGAACATCATTGCAAAAGCCACAAGCTAAAGAAGGTTGCACAATAAAAGAGTCGGAAATGCAAGGAAAATGGACTTTTTACAAAAATGAGTGTTAAAAAAAGAACCCCTTATCAGAGGAATGAAAAAGAGGTGGAACCAATAGCTAACAAACACAGTGCTACTAGTCAAACTGAATTATTAAAACAGACTTCTAGACTTATCTAGAGCCCCGTTTGCCAGCAATGTGGGATTTGTAAGAATGTGAGGGGCTAGAATCTTATAAGATGAGTGATTTTCCCCAAGGAGCCACACACTTCCTGTTCTTGCTGGCCAATCAGGAGTGGGACTGATTGGTGATGAGCAGTAGGGTTTCACTTCCAGGGCAGTGTGGACCTGCAAACAAAGGCCTTCTCTCTGGGCTGCCTGGGGGGATTACAAACCCACTCAGCCTGACAGTCTCTTGGACTTGGCTTTCACCATTCTCCTTCTCAAGGTTCAGGCTTTCCTTAAACATTCATACAATAATTGTGGTAAACTCTTTGTTCTGTTTATGGAAACTTCAGTCGATGATGGTTGTGACACTAGGCTCGATCCATTAGGAGTGGGGCTTTTTCATATGGCTCTATTGCTTTGGGAGCTAGAAATGGACCCATTCAAGGGCAGGCACACCTTGAGGGCCACTGCCCGTGCTTCACCCTCAAATAGTAGTAAAAACATGCAGTGACATGATATCCATGAGGACCCTGTTAACTCCTATCCCATGGGCTCCTCCATGAAGAAAATCAGCTCACTGTTTATATTGGGGGGAAAAAGATTTACTACTATCCCTTATTTGGATAGGATCATTTAGATGTTTACAGGGGACATCCTTGAGATAATTTCTGTATATTGAAACTCAACTCTGCATTATTTCAGTTATTTCTTTTTGTCATGTAGATTTTGTTTGTCTCACTGGTGTCCAATAGGTAAACTCAGCATATTTTGGTGAGTTTTTCCACCATTACAAAAAAAGGCTAGCTCTTTCAGGAAATGACTGAAACATGATTCAGGGTATCTCAAAGCAGTTTGGCTAACACTCGTGAGATCTCCCATTTGTGACAATGCCAGAAGCAACCTAGAGGATGACAGTTTTATGCTCCAAAACATCAATTCATTCACCAAATGTTGGTAACAAGCCTACACATTTTATTATTTAGACACCTACACAACAGCTATTGCAAGAACATATTCGTATCTCAACATACACCACTTTAGGAACGCTAAAAACCAATGACATTTGAAAATTGATCTGAGAGAGTATTAGGAAACATTTAAGAGAATTGTGCATAGACTTTTAAAAACCTATATTATAAGTAATATAATATCCATAATATTATATTACTTATAAGTTAAAAGGAAATTGTGAAGAATATGATAAATGCAGGTGATGCAAAACCTTTGGTGCAAATTAATTGCTTTATAGAAAGAAGCTGGGTATTCTGTGACCTTCTGAACACTTTGAGTTCTTTAAAAGATAGAGTTTAAAGTGTGGGTAAGTGAACATAATCATTAATGTATTGCTTTTTGCAAACATTACTGTTAAAGAAAACAGCCATTGCCTTTTATTAGATAATTTCTGCAGAGAATGTGGTCATTATAATGAAATTGGCCCATCGTGAATGTTCTTGGGGAAAATGTGCTATATAAAGATACTCTTAGTTTTGTTTCAAATTTGATTTTATTTATCAGCTTTTGGAATTATTTATTGAAAAAGTGCTTATTATGATTGACACTGTGTTGCAATTTTAGGTATAATCATGCTTCATGTTATAGACCTATTGGTGCAAAATGAAAATATTTCTTCCTTCCCATCCCGTCAATCCTGAGTTCCTTAAGCCAAATGTAGAAGTCCCCTGTAAAACTATACAAAGTAACCAGGAAGTCAAAAGCAGATAAATTCCCATGCCACACTATAATATAATGCAATATATATTATAATGTAACATAAGTTGAAAGAACATTTGGAGATCTTGGGACTCATAAAAGCAAAATCTGTGGAGATAATTTTGTGATCCCAGACAGAACTGCATTATATTTTGTATCAAATTTTAAAATTGATTTTATGAATGACAATTAAGGATTTAGGGGTCATCCGTTCAGGAACATTACAAAGAAGTTATGAACTGAATAAACCTTCAGAAGAATTCAGCTTCCATTTGTATTAAAATAAATGTTTCATAACAATAAGCAAGCACATTATAATGCCTGGCCCATTTATGGCCACTTGTGAATGTGAACTATTTAGCACAAAATATCTTTCCAGTTTAAGGAAGGTGTATCTCAAGGAATATATCTTGCATATTAACATGAGTTTTTGTGCATTTTAGTAGACTACTTCAATATTAAAGGCAAAGGTACTAAGCAGTTACCTAATGGTGTAGATTTGGGGGCCTCTTTCTTTCTCAATTATTCAGTTCAAGGAAACTAATTACCACATGTCACTTTCTTTCTATTAAGGAAAACTGATTACTTCTTTACAGAACTATTATTGCCAAGAAGCAGTTCACAGTCTGCTACTTTCCAAAGAGGCACAACAGGCCATACTAAACATTTGTCGTTCAATTAATGAGAAAAATGGCAGTGGAATATCACAGCCAGAGGGACCATAGCTTGCTTCAAAAGCCACCCGGTATATAATAATCTATGCCACAGTGCCAAGTAATATGGAGATGGGGACGCAGGCAAAGAACATCTTGGCTTGTGAAAAGGATGCTTGAGTTTTGATGTAAATATGTATAATGTTTCTCAGTCTCCACACACATGCTTAAATCCACAAAGAGACGGGCCTCTAGTTTGCATGCTGAAGACAGGGGGTGTGGATATTTTTCTCCTCAAGAATATCTCCTCAACCATGCATACTAGTGCACTTTGCATGACACACCTTAGACCCAGATTATTTGAAGGACCGTATCTCTTTATGAACCAGTTAGAAATCTATGATCCTCTGAGGAGGGCCTTCTCTCTGCCCCATCACCTGCTGAAGTGCATTTGGTAGGAACAAGGTAGGAAAAGACAGAAAGGGGGCCTTTTCAGTGGCTGCTCTCAGACTGTGGGATTCCTTCCCAAGAGAGAGCAGGATGCCCCCATCCCTGCTGGCCTTTTGCAGGTAGGTCAAAACACATCTCTACCAACAGGCATTTGGAGGAGGATGGGAGGTAGGCTGCTGAGGATGTTGGTGGTGGGATTTTGAGGGAAATAATGAGCTTTAAATGTTATGACCCACCTGGTCCTTTTTTGTTGGATACCTTCCAACTTGTGATATCTCTGAGAATGCTGAGAAAATTCTTGGAGAGGTTAGGGCTACCACCTGTATCCTGGACCCGTGTCCCTCATGGCTTCTTAAACAAGCCAGGGAGGGATTGAAGCAATGGATGGGGGGACTGATTAATGCCTCGTTACAACAAAGTGTGGTTCCCTTGGTAATGAAGGAGGAAGTAGTTAAGACCTCTGCTGAAAAAGCAATCGCTTGATCCCACTGAGTTGAAGAATTACCAACTGGTGTCCAATCTACCATTCCTGAGTAAGATCCTGGAGAAAGTGGTGCTCAGGCAATTCCATGGGTTTATGGATGAAGCTGATTATCTGGATCCATGTCATTCTGGTTTCAAACTGTTGAGGACTTAAATCGGCTGTCATGGATTGAATGGGGACTAACAAGTTGAAGCTTAATCCAGACAAGATGGTCCATATGACGGACCCAAGAATAGTGACACCACCTGTGCTGGATGAGATCACACTTCCACTGAAATCACAGGTTCACAGCTTAAGGATAATCCTGGACTCTACCCTAAACCTGAAAGTCCAGGTGGCAGTGGTAATCAGGACTGCCTTTGCTCAGTTAAAACTCCAGCTACTACTGCTCCTGGAAAAGTCATACCTGGCCACAGTAGTACATGCATTGGTTACATCCTGTTTGGATTACGGCAATGTGCTCTATGTGGATCTGCCTTTGAAAAGTGTTTGGAAACTTCAATTTGTCCAAGGGTTCTAACTGGGGCTAGGCTAAGGGAAATATTACCCTTCTCCTGAGACAGCTCCATTGGCTGCCCATTTGTTTATGGAAACAATTCAAAGTGCTGGTTTTAACCTATAAAGCCCTTTATGGCTTTGGACCAGGATACTTGAAACAGCGTATCGCCTACTATGTACCCGGAAGGCAACTTTGATCGAGTGAGGAGGGACTGCTGACACCTCTACACCCATCCCAAGCACGGCTTAAACCTACTCGAAAAGGGACCTTTTCTTGGAAAGGCCCCAGCTTTATGGAACACCTTCCCTAGAGAAGTCAGGGCCGCCACCACTCTTTTATCATTTAGGAAAGGAGTGAAAAGTTTTCTGTTTGAACAGGCCTTCTGGAGAAATTAAAATTATAGATGTACCATGGTTCTCTCTAGATCCAAGAGTACAGGAAATTGGCTCCCAGTGGGGTTAATTAATGGTAAATAAATATGTATTTTATATTTGTAAATACGGTTTTATCACTGACAGTTTGAGAAAATAAGGTTGCTATAAGGAATTTATCAGGTCGTAACCTTTTTTTTTTTTACTTTATATGTTCTTATTGTATTGTTAGCTGCTTGAGTCTCGCCTTGGTGCAGGAGAAAAGCTGGGTAAAAATAATAAATAAATTTAATCTTTTTTTTTATTTTAGCTGTATCACAGATATTTAATTTTTAAAAAAAATTGTACTTGGCTTATTTTAAATTTTTATTAAGTTGTGTTATATGATTGTTAGCCGCCTTGAGTCCCTATGTGGGAAAAGGCAAATAGAAATAAAGTTAATACTATACTACTAATAACAACAACAACAACAACAACAACAACAACAACAATACTAATAATAATACATGACAGCAGAGTGAGCTAACTCTCCTTTCCATAACTTTATTTCAACTTGGGGCCTATCTATACAGGCCACAGTCTGCAAAGGGGAGCAGAAGTTTCACTTGGGCATACACATAACATCCAGGGACTTTCGGCACCTAATGTGGGTAATCTAATTTTACTCTGCATTATCAAAAGTCACAGAATGCTCCAGGATTCCCTGGAGCTGTGCAGCAGTCCCTCACTTGGAGGAGACAGGATGACTAGCTGGGCTCATTCTGGTTCTGAACCAGTTAGTGCTGCCATCCTGTTTTCTCTGCAGTGCAGGCAAAAGGGGATAGCACTAGCAGTTGCTATTGTGTGCTGTCACCACAGCAGCTCCAGATATCCCCTGGCCACTGCTGTCTGCAAAAGCACCACAATTTAAGAGAGATATTGACAAGTTGGAATGTGTGCAACTAAAATGATCAAAGGTCTGAAAACTATGCCCTTTGAGGAGCGGCTTAAAGACTGGACATGTTTGTCCTACAGAAGAGAAGGTTGAGAGGAGACATTATTGTCATGTACTTCAGGGGTCCTTTGATTGTGCTTTTCCTGCATGGCAGGGGTTGGACTAGATGGCCCATGTGGTTTTGTCCAACTCTATGATTTTATAATTCCTGATTAGAAAATTAGGATTATTATATGGGATTGAAATGGATTCTTCTTCCTACTCTGTAACCACTTCCCTGCTCACTTTCTGTTTTTGAGTTAACTACAGGGTCTTCCTGCATTTGCTACTCACTGATGAAACCATATGAATAAATAATAGAAGATGATCCCAACCAAAATGCCAGCATGGTGAACTGGCTTGAGCACTGGAAATGACTCTGAAGACCAGGGTCTGAATTGCCGCTTAGCCATGGAAATTGACTGGGTGATCTTGGGAAAGTTACACTCTCTCAGCCTTAGAAGGCAATGGCAAATCTCCTCTGAACAAATATTGCAAAAATAAAAGTGTATTCATATGTTAGAAACAACCTAAAGACACAAACAGCAATAATCCCAAAACCAAAGAATGTATACTCATCCGTCTGTTCAAAACCAGAATAGACTAGTAATACTAATGGCTAGTAGGAAAGAAATGATGGATCAGAATGTAAGCCATTAGAAAACATCAAGGAAGAAACAGTAGCAGTGCGTATCTAGATGATATAATAAATCCCCTCTAGTATATTGTACTTCATCTTCGAAACACAAGTATTGATAGTGTTAATTATAATTAATTACGGATTTTTTAATAATACAACTTGAAAGCTGTGAACTGTGTGCACTGCAGTAAAGGAGAGAGTACTGAAAAGAACTAATAGCAAAACCAGAAAGTATTAGTTTTACTGCTAAACTGCTAAGTGTAAATAATCTATGAATTTTCTTTAAAAAATACTGGGAAAAATGAAGGAGAGAGAGAGCAAGAATGACTACTGAAAAGGAGAAGGCAAAGCAGGGAGAGAAAGCAAGAGAAGATGATGACAAATAGGGCAAAAAACAAGAAGGAACAGATGGAGCTAGGAGAAGGGCAGGCAGAATAATAATGCAAGTTCTGGCAGGAAACCCAGAGCTGATATAGGTGAGGTGATTCAGTTCTTCCTGAAGGCATGGGAAATGAAAACAAAACTGAAAATAAAACAAAGAAAAGAGGTCATGTTTTTGGCAAAAGAATACCTCCAGATGGTGTCCAATTGTTTCTCCACCCAAGCTATGGAACTCAGTAGGACTCGCCAATACACACAAACCTCCTTGCTTCTTCGTCTGTAATTTTAGCTCTACTTCCTTTGCACTTTTTCACTCTATACCAATGCATTACTGAATCCCCCAAAGTAGTTCTCCATCCTGTATTAATTACAATTTATTCAAATATATGACTCTGGATCATCATCACTTAGAAATTGCCCCATGCTGATGAGATAAGGACACAGCAACATCAAATGTTGCATATTATAAAAATAATTTGTAAAACTTCGGAAAGTGACAACTGTATAAACATTAAAGGAAGTGAAGAAAATTCATAAACTATGAAACATGTGCTTTCAGAATGCATATTTGTCTCCGGATTTAAAGCAAGTACCATGCTGTTTTATGGTTTCTTCTTCAAGGCAGAGTTTGTCATTTTCATTCATCTCCTGCTAGGACCAGCTGTCATGTTTTAATCAGGTAACATTCTTAGATGTGACACATCACCACTATAGTGTAGGGTGGTATTTGAAAAGGGTTACAAAGGTTGACTTAAATGCCATTATTTCACTTTCAGCCCTAGCCTTTCACACAATGTGATCCACAATCATCCTCAGGTGAGACCATACTGCTATAAAAAGAGGGATGGACACAAGTCATTTTCTGCTGATATTAACTATTTCTATAGCCTATTCAACTGCAGAGAATGCCCTGGTGAGACACTACCGATATTACCCTTCAATCTCAAGTGTGCTAATAGGGATGGATTTATTCACTTACTTCATAACCATTACCAAAAAAAAAGCCTTGAGCCCACTTAAGAGTAGAAGTCTGGCTCATGCATATGTGAACGTCACTTTATTATTTGATTCACAGTTGAACATGAATTGACTGATAACAAAAGACGCATACTCAGAGTGATGCAGACCTCATGTCTCTGGCATTTTGGCATATAATGATTCAATTGCATATTAAAGTCTCCACATCATGCTGTAGACCTGATGTCAAAAATAAGCATTTGTGAACCAACTCTGCGTTAACTCTGACATACAAACAACCTTCATCCCTGATGTGATATGAATAGAAAGAATAGAAAGCATTTCAGATATTAAATTTGAATATCAGAATATTACACCAAGTACAGACTGTATGCAATTATTATTACAGAAAACCACATTTGCAGCTTTCACTGCAGATTTTATTATTCACAAATTTTATTTAAATACCCTCTCTCTAGGAATCTCTAGGTCCTTCATTGCGATTCTATGCTCAGCTTCCAGTGGAAGTCCTGCTGGGGGACCTAGAAATTCTTAGAGATATTCTCTCAGATGAAAAATAGAAAAAAATGTAAAGTTATATTTATTGGAATTTGTATATACCAACAGACAAGAACCATCATAAATAATATGGTTCAAAAAGAATAGGCCTGAGCACTGAAATTACATAATTCTCTTGCTCTCAAGAGGGCAACTACATCCAAGAGTACTGAAGGAAATAGCAGAAGTAATTTCAGAACCACTAGCAATAATCTTTGAGAATTCCCAGCAGGCTGGAGGAGAGCAAAATAGATGACCCAAAGAATTATCTACCATCCAGTCAGTCTGACATCAATACTAGGAAAGATTTTGAAGCAGATCATTAAGGGAGCAGTCTGTAATCACTTAGAAAAGAATGCTGTGATCAATAAAAGACAACATGGGTTTTTTCAAAAACAAGTCATGGCAGAGTAATCAAAATGGCTAATTGTATATGCTGCTAGGAAAAAAATGTTAGGTGGATTTGGTTGAGCAACTGAACCTAAAGTGGTTCCTCTACATTCTGGAAAAAAGTGACTAGTGGGGTCCTGCAGGGTTTGGTCCTAGGCCCAGTGCCATTCATTATCTTTATTAATGATTTGGATGAAGGTACAGAGAGAGTGCTTATCAAGTTTGCAGATTACATGGAATTGGGAGGGATAGCTAACACTCCACAAAATAGGATCAGAATACAAAATGACATTAACAGATGAGAGAGCTGGGCCAAAACTAACAAAATTATGAAGGTTATCTGGAAAGTAAGGTTATAAGGAATGTAGTTCTTGCAGGGAATTTTCTCGGGGGAAGTTGGTATCAATGCCGTGTAGCGGGAAGCCAGCAGAAGCGAACAAGCATTGCTAGTCGTCAGTAGCTGATCAACTGGCGTTGTGGTGAAGGTTAGAGATGAGCATCCTCATTCTGTTTCCCTCCAAGTGTGAATTTCGCACTGTAATACGCTTTCAAATGCTAAGGGCATGAACACCACTGTGATTAATTGGTACAATGGGCGGAAGCCAGGTTACTAACTGGTGCGACTTACAGAGAGCGGTCAACCCTCCTGTTTAAGGAGCTCCACTGGCTGCGGTTCATTTTCCGGTCCTAATTCATGGTTCTTACTTACAAAGCCCTGAACAGTTTGGGACCCGCCTACCTGCGTGACCGCATTTCTGTGTACGAACCCACACAATCTCTTTGATCATCTGGAGAGACCCTGCTCGTCCCCACCTCCTTCGCAGGCGCGACTGGTGGTGACGAGGGAGAGGGCCTTCTCGGTGGTGGCCCCCCGACTCTGGAACTCACTCTCCAAGGACATCAGACATGCCCCAACTCTGGCAGTCTTTAGGAGGAGCCTGAAAACGTGGTTGTTCCAGTGTGCCTTCCCAGAATAAGGAACATTCTCAGCAATATGCCCTCAAAATGTACTTTACCACTTATTTAAGACTGACTGCATCCCCTCATCTCTCTTTGAAAACCTTGTTCATGCCCAGCGTTATTTTTTAAATTTTAAACTACTACATTTGGCCCGGCCATAGGTTTTTAAACGCTTGTGTGTAATTGTTATGGCTTATTGTTATGTGATTCATATTAATTGTATTGTATTGATTGCTTTGTTATTGCTTTTGTCTATTGATGTACTATGGGCTTGGCCTCATGTAAGCCGCATCGAGTCCCTTGGAGAGATGGTAGCAGGGTATAAATAAAATTTTATTATTATATTATTATTATTATTAATCGCAAAATCGTTTCAGTTTATGGAAAGAACGTAATCTCAAGACAGCAAGTAACAAAATGGGTACGGAATATATTGTGAGACCATGAAGAAACTTCGCAGAGCCATCCAAAACAAACGCCATGGGATGGTGACAGCGGGAGTCTGTCTCCTTCATGATAATGCATGTCCGCACACCGCTTATGCAACACAAGAGTTATTGACTTCATTTGGTTGGGATGTTTTAAGCCACCCTTTTCACAGACCCAATGTTGCACCCAGTGGCTCTGTTCACTAAATTGAAGGAACACCTTGGTGAAAAACACTTTTCCAATGATTATGAGGTGAAAATCTAAGAAACAAACTGTCTGAAAAAGGTGAAGGGAAACTTCTATGACACAGGCATCAAAAACTCATCCACAGATTACAAAATATATTGAACTGAATGATGATTATGTGAAAAAATAATGTAATACCTATGCTACAATCCATGTAAGTTTTATTAAAATATATTCATTCTTTGTATTTCAAAAAACATCTAGTAACCTTACTTTAAGGATAACCTTCTTAATTTCAACAAAGAGAAATGTGGGATATTTCACTTAGGCAGAAAAAAATGAAATGCAAAGATACAGAATGGGTGACACCTGGCTCAATAAAAGTCCATGTGAAGGGGATCTTGGACTCTTAGTAGACCACAAGTTGAACATGAGCCAACAATGTGATGCAGCAGCTGAATAAGCCAATGGGATTTTGGGCTATATAAAAAGCGGGATAGTGTCTAGATCAAGGGAAGTAATGGTGCTAGTTCTGGGTGCTCACCCCACACTGTCTCTCTTATTCCTGACTGGACTGCTGTATCCAGAGGGGTCACTACCTTGGAGCCAAAAAAGAAAAATGAACTTTGCAACATGGAAGGTATGGACATTGTTTAATATATAATCCTATTGGAGAACAGGACTGCATTTTAATAATATCTGAAAGTCTAATAATTGAAAACCATTTTCCATATTGACTGCTGAGGACATTGTATCCATGGCTGTGGACATTGTATCCATGGCAAAAAAAAAAAAAGAATAAAGAGTTAGAAAATGCAGTATCAGTGACTGGGATAAAATGCATGTAGCATTCAAAATCTAAACAGTAAGACTTTACACTTTCCTTGTTTGATGACCTTTGTGGTACATTGCAAAGTCCTTCTATTGACTCAGGCACTGACCAGTTGGAATGGTTGAATACATGCCTACATTGATGAGTTTTCTAGATTGACATTCCAACTGGAAATATAATAGCATGTTACGTTTTGAACATGAACTTACAAGTGTCAATAAAGTCGTCAATTAAATAAAAAGGCATATTATTATAAGTGAAAATACAAATGAGTACAGTATATACTCGTCTATAAGTCAGCCTCATGTGTAATTGAAGGGCAGATTTTGGGGCTAAATGTATGGCTTTTGATCTGATCCATGGATAAATCAAGGGTCAATCCATGGAGAGGGAAAAGTGCCAGTGCCACTTCAGGGGGCCAGCAACCATCCCTGGTTGCTGCCACCATTTCCCTACCCAGGTATTAAAAAAAAAACAAACAGTAATAGTAATTGGGATCAGTGGTTCTTTTAGGTTTTCCTGGAACAGACTAAGGTTTTCCTTCACAACTGTACTTGAAGGGCATCGTTCATTTTTGAGAAAAGTAATGGTACAATACTCACACTGACCTGTATAAATTGATCCAGATTTTTTGACAAAAAAAATTCTAGGTTTATACGAGAGCATATAGGGTAATCACCGAGTGATGATAGACCTATATTTAAGGTTAGGACCAAGCAATGCAGTATATCTGCACAAACTGAACCCAGATTATTTTGCCAATTTCTCTAATGTCCATACATAGCACATTCAGTGACATAATCTTCAACCTTTCAACCTAAGTTTCTCCCTTTAGAAATCTCAGCTGTTACCCCTCACATCAAACTAAGCTAGAACATTTACGCCAGCTACTGACTTGCAAATATGTGTAAAAGCCATTACAATTTTTTCTTTCACACTCTTCACAAGGAACTATGCATGAATTTGCTTCTTTGACCCCCTCACTATGTCCCTGACAATTGCCATCAAAGAAAAATAACCCATAAGAAGAACAAGACAACTCTAGCAGTACTACTTGTTAAGATCTGCTTTCGATAAAGTCATGACTCAGTTGCAGGTCATGACTCAACAGTTGAGGGCCCATGTTGTAAGGCACTCATCTGAGAAAAGCAGAAAAGGGCAAATTCAGACAAAAACTGAACTTACTTGATAGTTTTAAGACAAGGTCACCATCTACAACATTGCATGTACTAAACAGGACAGCACACCAGAGAGATTGTTATTTAATCGGTTGGACATATAGATAAGATTGCACTCATAAAGTTTCCTGCCTACTCCTAAACATTTCACACACACACACCCTAAAAACCCGCCTTTGGGTGTCCGCAGTATGAGAAGTGGTGCAGTAGGCTTCCATTGTAGAGTTAGAGTGGGGGAGTTAGTGGGAATGTTAACTGTCAAATTGCAATGCTCAATAATCTTAAATCCAACTAATTATTTTTGTTAATAGATATTGGGGTTCAGCTCATAAACAGTCTAACAGGACACACAAAATGGAGAGACACAGTCCATTCTTGGAGCAGGAGTCCAAGACTCTAGATATAATGTTAACACCTTTGTTCCAGATAGACACACCTATTGCAACCTTAAAAATGGAAAGCAAGTTGAGAAAACTGATGTGGCTACAGGGTTACTAGTCTTTTAGTGCATTATCACGTCATCAAAAGAGGCTAATTGCTATATGCTTGGAATTAAACTAATGTCACTGTCCTTTTGGCGTAAATTTTGGGGAAATGTAAGGGAGAAAAATGAATATGGGATGAAACCATATTAACTAATTGCATGGTAAAGACTGCTTTGAAGATTATTACCAGTTATTAGCATTATCAGACTATTGTATTCTTCTCTGGCTAAATTAAGATGCTCAAGTTTTATATATCTAATGCCAGAAAACCTCAATCACAATTATTTTGTTCCATTCTTGGTTTTTCTACAGCAGTGGTTCTCAACCTGTGGGTCATGAACCAGCAATGGTCTGCGAGAACGAAAATCCGGTCTGCAGACCTCCTTCCTCTTTATTTTATTTCCGCTCCTTTGTGCAGAGCTAACCAGCCCCACCCCTTACGGTACTAATGTTGGAGAGTGGTCCCTGGTCAAAGTGACCCCCAGTCAAGTGGTCCCTAGTCAAAGTGGGCTCTGGTTTTTTAAAAAAAGGTTGGGAACCACTGTTCTACAGCAAACAATCTTCTATTCCACTAGGAACCCATTAAATACAATATTTAAACACAGAAAAATAGATTCTTCCTAAATGTCTCTGGGCACTGAGGTTTTGAGGCAACTCTTATGCAAAATTAGAACCTACCTGCATCCTACCATACAACTTAATATACTGAGTCAAAAATGGCAGCTTCTTCACTATGTTTTTCTTACACTTTCTGGTTTGATTGCTGACTGCCTTGGGGACTGCTTTTTGAGATGGAGAGGCAGGATAGAAATATTTCCGTAAAATGTTTATAAAATACTTTTATAAAGAACATTTACATAACTCCCGTTTCAGCTGGGAGCAGTTAAGGCATCTCCTTTTCTCCTGATATAGCACAGCTGTCATTAAATCATGTCTATAAATAATCCCAGTCTAGAAACAATCCCAAATCAATATACCAATGACTCAACTAGGAGGGTGAATAAACGAGCTCACCCTTTCATCATGCCAGAAGGGGCAAAAATGATGAGCCAAAACTTCCACCTGGAATTCAAAAAGGCCAAGCCCAAAGTTCAGTCAAAGCTTGAAACTTTTGGCATTATACACAAGAGTCCTCACAAGTCTCACCTCTTTTCTCACATTCAAAGCAAGAAAGGGGAGGCAAAGGCACTTGTATTTGGATTTTCCCTGAAGCATATGATCATCAAGTGCCCATTGTGTGCGGAGATGGAGTATCCTGACATGATTCCATACCTCCACTTCAGCTCTGAGCTAAAGAGGAGATAAAGGTATGTGAGTTTACTGAATACTAAATAGATGCTTCAAGATTAGATTGCACACTGCCACTTGCTATAATGAAACTATTGGCGAGTGATCCTTGAGGACATCTCACAAAGAGTCCAAAACATGGCTTAAGATCCCCTCTGTTTTACAGCCTGCTATCATGAAACTATTGGGGAACAGGTAGTTGTTTTCTGGCAAGTGATCCTTGTGTGTACCTTGCAGAGTCCAAACCACAGCTTAAGATCCCCTCTATTTTACAAGCATAGTTTAAAATATAATTTTATGAATAACCAATAAAGGAACATTTTATCACATACGCATCATCAGCATCAGTATCACGACCATCATCATAGGCTATCACTCATGGCCGAGTATGACTGTCTTCCAAGGATAGAGTCTCGGTGGTGAGTCAGGAAGTGACTGTAGAGACCTATTTTGGATCCAAATGGTCTTTCACAACAATGACGTATATTTCCAGATGAAACGCAGTATCAACAAGGGTTTACTTGATGCGCCTTCCTCTTGGCATGTTTCTCCATTTCGCCGTCTATTTGTGCCTCTTCAATATCCATAGTAATGTTGGTAACAGCTGACCTCCAGTTAGAACGCTCGAGGGCCAGGGCTTCCCAGCTCTGGTGTTTATTCTACCTTTTTTAAGGTTAATTTTAAGCCCATATTTAAATTCTTTTGCTGTCCATCGACATTCTATTTTCCGTTCTTGAGCTGAGAGTAAAGTAACTGCTTTGGGAGATTGGGCATTTGGACAACGTGGCCAATCCAGCAAAGTTGACAGCGGAGAATTATCACTTCAATGTTGGTCTTTGCTTCTTCCAGAACATTGATGCTTGTCCGCCTATCTTCCCAGGAAATTTGCACAATTTTTCGAAGGCAACGCTAATGGAATTGTCCCAGAAATTGAGAGTAATGTCTGCAGACGGTCCATATTTTGCATACAATAGAGTTGGAAGGACAACAGCTTTATAAACTAGCATCAGTTTTTTATTGGTATGTTTATATACAGCATTGAATTTTGCTGGAGTTGTAAGCCACCTTGAATCTCCTTCGAAGTGAGAAAGGCAGGGTATCAATGAAGTAAAAAAAATAAAAGTAACAGCTAAATTTGTGGGTTTTATTTTTAGAAATGGTTGCTTATGGAAGGAAATGTACTTCCATTAATGTTAGAGAAAGGCATGAACGTGTGTGTACACACTGCTAGTAAGATCGAGAAGACTGAAAGTAATCTCCCCCCACCTCCATGTATTTTTTGTCTTTCTATTTTTTATTGTACTGTTATTATAACCTGTAATAAATAAAAATGTAAAAGTTTTTAAAAATGGAATGTCAAAGTAATACCAGTATATAATATCAATTGTTCATTAGGTTATGAAGGTGCCTTGTTTGCCCTTTTGATGAATTAAGTAATGTTGATTCTTGTTCCACTCCTTTAACTCCAGAAATTTTATTGGATCTGAAATTACTACTGTTTGTTTGTTTGTTAAATAACATGAAAACAAATGTTATTTTCAACATTAAATTTGGGTATAAAACAAGGCAATGTACAAGACAAACTTGAAAAACACATCAAAACTAGGAAAAAGAAACTTCTTTTTATGTAACACTTGGCCCAACTGTTTTCTCTATGCCAGCGAGACATACAAAATGTTCCTTGATTAACCTTTTTGGCTCTAGAAAAATGTCAACTACTCCACAGACCAGAGGAGTATTTCTGTTTCTCCTTAATTCTGGTTGCTAGAGGGAAGAAATGATTAATCTATGCAGGCACAAAAAGGCTGGAAATAGGAAGAGTCCTCTAGATCACCTCCAAATGTATAAGATGAGCCCAATCTCTGCAGGACAACAGTGTCCTCAGTTTCCCACCTGGGAACTAAAGGCCATCTGCTTGGGAAGGAATAAAATAATCACAGCTAGACAAAAGACTCAAAGCAGAAATAGAAAAGGTAGGGATTCTAGCCAGGTATGATCATTCTGCCTAAAGGAAATGAATTTGTGAGCAGATTATCTGCTTTTACAACTATCCATTTTTTCTCTAAAAGATTCTGAGATTCTCATGTTTTCCAAATACATTGATAAAATTTGAAAGTCTTTGTCACATCCTTAACACTTTCAAAATATTTTGAGATCACACTGGAAAGCTCCTAAGCAGACTCATGGCAAAGCTGTAAGGCCTCTGTTGATTCTAGATCTCTCTAGAATGAATAACTATTTACCAGAATCCAACATCTAAATTTTGGTAAATTCTTTAAAGAAGGTATCAGAGCATATGACAGCCTCCCAGCTTTGAGGATGAAACTGATTATTTAGAACCATTTCAGTCTGGTTTCAAGCCTTGTCATGGAAAAGACTTTGGTCATCTTGATGGATGGTTCTTGTTAAGAACCAGATAGAAAAACAATCCCTGTTTGATTTTGCAATGGTTTTGTTCTCTCTTGGAAGATTTATTACAGAAGACGGTGAGAGAGAATTCCTATTCAAAGTTATGGCCATTGGTCTATGGGTTCCTCAGTGCTCTGCTTTATCTTCCATGCCATTCACCATTTACATGAAATTTCTAGGAAAAGTAGGTCCAGAGATTTAGGGTTCAGTGCTTCCAGTATGCAGATGGCACTGAACAATATTTACTCCTTTCCACCTAACTCCAAGAAAACTGCTTCCATTCTAAACCAGTAGCTGGCATCAGGAAAAGAACTGGATGAGGTAGAACAAAATGAAACTTAGGGCACTTCCAGACAGCATGAAAATACAGGTTTTAAATAAAAGACAAAAAATCCCGAGACCTGAGAGCATGTCCCCACACAGACCAGTTAGTCCTGGGATTTCTTCTCCCATTTTCCTCACAAGATTCCTCTTTAATGGAACAAGATGGAGGGCAGACAGAGGACATCCTGCAGAAGGCTTTTAAAAAATTGCTGCATTATGAGCTGGACTGTATACATATAAATATAAGCATATTCGCATGTGCGCATATGAGGTTCAGTACATAACAGAGTGATTTTTTAAAAAAAAAAACTTCTGCTGGATTTCTCCCTTTCTCCAATTGTTTATTTAAACTCTGTTTAACATTATAAAGTTTACAATAAAGCGTTTCAGAGAGTTCTAACTGTTCTCTGTTTGTGCTTCCTTCAAGTCAGCTATGTGTCCATTTCACAACCCAATCAGCCGATCAGCTGTTTCTGGCTTTTTAAAAGTGGACATGTGCTGGAGCAGTCTCCACAGGGGGTAGGAAAGGAAATCATGTGTTTTTTGTGAGTGCAGGGATATACAGTAATGCGAATATGCACATTTTGCAGCAAGAATTGGGATAAAAGGGGACCTTTTCACCCCATGTTTTAGTCCATTGTAGCGAATCAGCACAGGCTTACAGTTAATGTCATGTAGCCACCCTCTAACCTGGTAACTTCCATATTTTAGGTGCTGTGTAGATAGACACTTAATCTAGGCATGAGAGTTATCAGAGCCTGTGCTGTATGGGGTTATACTTTCTCTGAAGATACAGGCTCACCATTTGGCTATATTCCAGGACCCCACCTTGAATTGGGTTTTCATGGTAGCCAGGAGTGCTTTTGCACATGTAACACTAATAGACCAACTATAGTGTTCTTGGAGATATCTGATGTGCCTCTGTGAAAAAAGTCAATGAGAGAGTCCAATCCAAACTTCCTACAGAGTGAGTTCCAGAACCTAAGAACAGCAACTGAGAAGGCTCTTCCTTGTTTCCTCATAAATCACACCTGCCTCCCTGTCAATTTCTGCACACAAATCAAAATGCTGGTTATGACCTATAAAGTCCTATATGGTATAGATTCAAGCTATGCGATAGACCATATTCAGAAGGGGCACCCAAACCTCCTGATGAAAAGTTTCAGAGGCAGGAAAGAAAAATATATATCAATTGTGCAATTTGTTTCCATTGATAGATGCAAACCCTATGCTTGTATATATATATTTAAACACAAGGAACTCTCAAAAGCATTCAAAAGCTCACAGGCAAAGAGAATTATATCATCAAAAAGATATTTACCTTTTTTGCCGCATTAATATCAAAAAATGGTTTGTGACGAACACTGAAGGGTTCTTTTGCTTTGTCGATTTGCCCGTTCTTAATTTTATCATGTCGTGGTGATATAATTTCTTTTTCAATACATGCCAGACGAACGTTAAAATCGCAGTCCCCAACTGGTTGTCCCTGTAAAATTAAAGTAACAAAATTCCATATTATTTAATGTGTTTGTAACATCTAAATGACATGCATAAAAGGCTGACCAGATAATGACCTGCACCTAAAAATATTACTATACATTTGATGAATACAAAAATGAAGTGGTAACAAAACTGATAACCAAAGTAATATCTGAAAGGGATACAGCCCTCTTACTCTAAATTCGAAGTATGTAACTCAAATCACTTAAGGAGCCATTTAAAAAAAACTATTGATTCAAGCGAGTTACATCACCAATACCTCCAAAAATGGTAATTTAAAGCTGTTTCTTTTCCAAAATATATCTTTCCCCTTCTTAGCTTTAATCCCATTAAAACACTGCCCTTTCCTTTGCTTCATCAAATAACTCACTTAAGCAAGAGCTTTGAATTTGGCTCTATTCTTGCTTTGCTCTAGACTGTTTCCTCTGAAACCGCTGAAAGATAGCCACTGATGTGTGATTGCAATATCAAGGGATTTATGTCTGACTACTGTAAGTGATTTTACTGATGTGGGCATGTAATCTTTATTCTTACTTAAATTGTCATCTTCTGTTTAAGCTCATAAGGGAAAATATCGACGTGGTAAAATTACAAAGCTTTACTCATCATCAAAAGCAGAACAGTCTACAATAAATTTATTACTCCTAACATTTGATATATTAATAATTCAATACCTTGAAAAGTATTTTGCCTGTGAATTCATTTTAAACTTCCCTTTTGATCTTAAAAATAGTTCATTGAGTTTTCTGCCAAGGAAATCTAATACTACACGGGCTACTGAGACTTTTCCAACAAAAGTTTTAGATATATATGAAAACTATAGAATTGTTAGCATTTCTACCACAGGAAAACCACAGGAAAACAAACTAGTGTGCCAATTATTATATACGATTAATTTGCTTAAACATAAAGTGTAATAACATGGTGATAGTAATGCATGTAACTGAATGCTCAAACCTGCAGAAACAGTATTGCTACTGCAGTATGATAAAATATAGGTTTACAACTCAAGAATTAGGTTTAATACCCAGAGCTTTAGAAATTTGGGAGGATTAAATCAAATCACTTTTATGTAATCATAGTAGTCCTGAAGGGCTTCAAACATTTCCAGATAGGGACAATTATGTGCATAATGTGCCTTCAACTCACTCATCAACCTACACTGATCCCATGAATTTCATGGGATTTTCTTAGGGAATGAATAATGAGAAGTTGTTTACTATTAC
Organism: Anolis sagrei; assembly: GCF_037176765.1. Classification (NCBI taxonomy): domain Eukaryota; kingdom Metazoa; phylum Chordata; class Lepidosauria; order Squamata; family Anolidae; genus Anolis; species Anolis sagrei. The sequence continues at coordinate 105,256,324 of NC_090021.1, read as the reverse complement.
ATTCCTCTGAAATACCACTTTAAAACTTCCTAGGCTATCCAACTTAACTTCCAGGGGATTATTTTTCCTATCACAGAAACCTGGAAATCACTTGACTGTCCAGATGTTTCTGAAGTGTGTTGTTGTTCATTCGTTCAGTCGTCTCCGACTCTTCGTGACCTCATGGACCAGCCCACGCCAGAGCTCCCTGTCGGCTGTTACCACCCCCAGCTCCCTCAAGGTCAGTCCAGTCACTTCAAGGATGCCATCCATCCATCTTGCCCTTGGTCGGCCCCTCTTCCTTTTGCCTTCCACTTTCCCCAGCATAATTGTCTTCTCTAGGCTTTCCTGTCTCCTCATGATGTGGCCAAAGTACTTCAACTTTGTCTCTAGTATCTTTCCCTCCAGTGAGCAGTCGGGCTTTATTTCCTGGAGGATGGACTGGTTGGATCTTCTCGCAGTCCAAGGCACTCTCAGCACTTTCCTCCAACACCACAGCTCAAAAGCATCGATCTTCCTTCGCTCAGCCTTCCCTAAGGTCCAGCTCTCACATCCGTAGGTTACTACAGGGAATACCATGGTTTTGACTAGGCGGATCTTTGTTGCAAGTGTGATGTCTCTACTCTTTACTATTTTATCGAGATTGGACATTGCTCTCCTCCCAAGAAGTAAGCGTCTTCTGATTTCCTGGCCACAGTCTGCATCTGCAGTAATCTTTGCACCTAGAAATACAAAGTCTGTCACGGCCCCCACGGTTTCTCCCTCTATTTTCCAGTTGTCAATCATTCTTGTTGCCATAATCTTGGGTTTTTTTACGTTTAGCTGCAACCCGGCTTTTGCGCTTTCTTCTTTCACCTTGATTAAAAGGCTCCTCAGCTCCTCCTCGCTTTCGGCCATCAGAGTGGTGTCATCTGCATATCTGAGGTTGTTAATGTTTCTTCCAGCAATTTTCACCCCAGCTTTGCATTCATCCAGCCCCGCACATCGCATGATGTGTTCTGCATACAAGTTAAAAAGGTTGGGTGAGAGGATGCAGCCTTGCCGTACGCCTTTCCCAATCTTGAACCAGTCTGTTGTTCCATGGTCAGTTCTTACTGTTGCGACTTGGCCCTTGTACAGATTCCTCAGGAGAGAGACAAGGTGGCTTGGGATGCCCATCCCACCAAGAACTTGCCACAATTTATTATGATCCACACAGTCAAAGGCTTTAGAGTAGTCAATGAAGCAGAAATAGATGTTTTTCTGAAACTCCCTGCCTTTCCCCATTATCCAGCGGATATTGGCAATCTGGTCTCTCATTCCTCTGCCTTTTCTAAACCCAGCTTGAACATCTGGCAACTCTCGCTCCATGTATTGCTGGAGTCTTCCTTGCAGGATCTTGAGCATTACCTTGCTGGCATGAGAAATAAGGGCCACTGTACGGAAGTTGGAGCAGTCTTTCGCATTTCCCTTTTTTGGTATGGGGATATAAGTTGATTTTTTCCAGTCTGATGGCCATTCTTGTGTTTTCCATATTTGCTGGCAAATGGCATGCATCACCTTGACAGCATCATCTTTTAAGATTTTAAACAGTTCAGCTGGGATCCCGTCGTCTCCTGCTGCCTTGTTGTTAGCAATGCTTCTTAAGGCCCATTCAACCTCACTCCTCAGGATGTCTGGTTCTAATTCATTCACCACACCGTCAAAACTATCTTCGATATTATTATCCTTCCTATACAGATCTTCTGTATAGTCTCGCCACCTTCTCTTGATCTCTTCAGCTTCTGTTAGGTCCCTGCCATCTTTGTTTCTTATCATACCAATTTTTGCCTGAAATTTACCTCCAATGTTTCTAATTTTCTGGAAGAGGTCTCTTGTCCTTCCTATTCTGTTGTCTTCTTCCACTTCCATGCAGTGTAGCTCACAATATATCTCATCATTGGCTATGCCGGATAGGGTTGCTGGGACTTGCAGTTAAAACAACACTGGGGGAGTTCCCTCATTCTGACACTTGCTTTAAGGACACAGAGAGACCCATCAGGTGTATTTGAGACTTTCCATAAATAGCTGCCAGAACCCTTCTGTACATAGGGAAGGCCTTATATAGTGTGAGGAATCCAATACATCCAGAAAGGCTTTTGAGTACCAGTCAAGCATTCCAAATTCACAGACCTGGTCATTTTAAATCATGTTAATATCATAGCAATTTCGTAATTTCTGTAGATTGAGAACCTTTAGTCAGATGAGCAAGGGAGAGGCAATCTCCATTCCACACACTCAAGACTTTCCACTATAAATTAATTCAGAGATGAATAACTTCAACAACTTTCTTTGACACAGTTGTCACCTTTCCAACCCTTTCCATCACTGCTTCCTTGCAACAGTGGCAGGACTGGAATTGCTAGCTTGCTTAGAATAGATTTAGTTTATGGCTTCCTACCCTTTTTGGGGGGGGGGGGGGAGGATTTAACAGAAATAAGGATTCGAATATATGAGTTTAAATACTTAGAAAAAACGCATATTTATGATTCCCTGAAGGTTTGTTCAGTTTAGAAATATTTAATTATCAATGCTTCTTCTATGGTAGCATATACACATTTATGAACTCTTAACTAGCATCAGAAAATTGCTTCACATTTTCTTTTAGTCTTAACTTCTCTATTTAATATTTACCAGGAAAGTATCATTAAATAAGTCACTATCACAACCTCTCTTGGCATTTTCATATATGTCATGTATTCACATCCTGTGAAGGTATGCTTCAAAAATAATGGCTAATAGCTATACAGTCTGTGACTGAATGATGTTGCAGAATAATATTGTAATAGAGGTTACATCTCCCATATCTAGAAATCAAAAAATCAAAATACTCCAAAAACATAAACTTTTTACCACCAGCGAACCACTTTCGTCTTTAGGGTCACATGTCTAACTAGGCGAGTTTGGGTTGTTGTAGGTTTTTCTGGGTTGTATGTGGATTGTGAGGTCTGTTGGAAACTAGGAAAATTGGGTTTATACATCTGTGGAAAGTCCAAGGTGGGAGAAAGAATGCTTGTCTGTTGGAGATAGGTGTGAATGTTTCAATTGGCCACCTTGATTAGCATTTGATGGCCTGAGTTGTTAGGTGTGGCTTGTTATTGCCTGGGAGGAACCTTCGTTGAGAGGTGATTAGCTGTCCCTGATTGTTTCTTGTCTGGAGTTCCCCTGTGTTTGAGCGTTGTTCTTTATTTACAGTTATAATTTTAGAGATTTTTTTTAATACTGGGTGAGTTTTTCCCCAAATAGCCTTATTGGGGGAAAGAGAACACAAGAAAGGTGGGAGGGCCCTGCTTACATAAAGCTTCTCTTTAAAAAGGCTCTCCAGCAGCTTCTGTGTTTGCTCTCTGCCCAGTGTGGCAAGGGGGCGTCCAAGGGTGAGTGCAGAATTGCTATTTTGGCCACTGTTTGTATCCAACCCAGAAAGAATGAAAAAGGCTCAGTGGGAGGGGAGAATTTTTCCCTCCCTTCCCAACTACTTTACTAAAAGTGTGGAAAGTGTCTGGCAGCCTAGCAAGCATCTGGGACATGTGACAAAACACATTTTACCCACTGCTCATTCACCATGTATATGCAAATAGAAATTCAAACATCCAAAAAACTTCTGAATAAGGGAAGGCCAACCTACAATTGAGCAAACAAAAAGCAAGGCAGTGGGTTTGTTTTTGTTCAAAAAGAGTTATTTTCCCCTTTCTTAGTTTGATACCAAACACACTATAGGACACTGGCTTTCAGCTCCATTCTTCTAGCAGGCATTGTCGGCTAATAGGTTGCATCCAGGAAAGCCTTTCAAATAACTGAAAGAGCTTCTGTTTGCATAGGCACTACACATTTCACCAGCCTTTGCACCACCACAGGCACACATGAGCATCAGCCATCTGCCCCTTCCCACCAACTCAAACAGTTTGGTAGGGGAGAATTTTTGGAAGAGTTTGGGATATGAGAAAATACTAAGCAAAAAACAAATGTTGCTGACTTCAACAAAAGGAAATGCTTTGCTTTTGTGAAAAGTCTCAGTAGCATACTTTCCAGCTAGATTTTGAAAGAATAATCACAAAGAGGAGGCTATTGATGTGCTGCTGAGAGTTATTGATACACTACACTGAGTGAGAACTTGTAAAATCATGGCCTGAAAGGAAACTGACTGAATAATTTACTCGAGAGCATACGCCCACTCACGTTATGCCTATAAGACATACACTTGCCTTAATAGACTCAGCCAAAGCAAAGCATATGCCACAACTATCTTAACGTTAAATTACTCTGAAACCAAATTTAAAGCATTACAAACAGCTATAGCTTTCTAGAACAGTCATTTTAATAAATCTGCAAACCTTCAAGGAAGCTAAACGTTTTATGTGAAATTGTATGGAAGTACTTTTTTAATTATGCGTTTGCAGTCATATTTCAAAACAGGTGTGTCTATGTTACAAGTTAGCAGAAGTACACCTTGAGTAATTGCTAGATCTCTGGGTGGATTATAAAACTCACTTCTGGCTCACAAATGTTTAAAAAACGTGGTGAAATGACTCCATGTTTTACCCTGCATTTCCTGTTGAAATAAAGGACAACAGAATAATCAAGAGCAGATTACTAGATGGAAGGGTTGTATGCTCCATTAATTCTCCCCAATACTCCAAGAAAATTAGGAGCTCCTAAATTCTTAAATTTTAAGTGTATGTCTTTTGCAAATGGGCTCTGGTCTAAGGGCCCTGGCCCTTGAGCACTCTAGCTGGAGGTCAGCTGTGACCAGCAGTGCTGTAGAATTTGAAGAGGAAACCAGTGCCCTCACTGCAGGAGAACATGCAGGTTAAGAATAGGGCTCCACGGTCACCTACGTACCCACCGCCAGGACATCAAACTTGGAGGACAATCGTACTCAGACAATGAGGGATCACCTAAGTAAGTCTGGTCCATGTGTCTCAGCTTTCATGCAAAAAAAAAAAAGCAAAGCATAGTAAAAGGTTTGTTGCCAGGGCTGAAGAAGGGCTTCTCTAAAACTATACCTGAAGACCAAGAAAAACATTGCCTCCAAAATGCTCTCCTGATGGGGGATATTTGGGAGTCCCTAAGTGTTTTGGCCCACAACTTCCAGAAATCTCAACCAGTTGATCAGCTGTTAGGATTTCTGGGAGTTGAAGGCCAAAACATCTGCGGACCCTCAGGTTGAGAACCACAAACGGGGGGGGGGGGGGGGGGGGGAGAGATGACATATATCGGTTAAATTTGAAAAAGATGTTTAAAAGGTAGGCAGTATAACTGGAAGCTACACTCAGTTCTTTCTGCATCGTAATGACACTAACTATATGGCTTTGGGTGGCTTTGTAGAGTCCTTATTTCAAGTTAAATTTTCAATAATGGCCTGAACTTCTAACATAAGCTAACACAATGAACTAAAATCTACTGAGCTTGGAGTTGTTGTCAGTTTGTTCTCTGTATAAGTTTCAAAGAATCAAGTGTTGGAAAGATCTAAAAGATAATCTGTTCCACGCAGCAGCTGGGATACTTCTTTTGTGGCATCGTAATGGAAAACATTTAGTAATGACTGAGATCAATGTTACAGGAATCGAAAAGCATCTTTAAAGAGTCAAAGACTTTAGAGGTAGCTATCCAACATATTCAAAAATATAATATCAAACTTTCAAAAACAGAACATATGCTGGTAACCTACCATAAAAAAATGTATTTTAAACTAGCGAAGAAGAACAGGAACAAGAACAATTTCACTCCCTATATTAACAAAAATAAATAATTTTCTAGTGAGCTATTGTTTTTTATGTACCATATTTGTATTATAGTCATTTAAACATTATATAAAAAGGACAACCTGAATCTGCATCTTAGCCCAATGAGTTATCCAGAAAAGAAAGAGAACAAATCTTACATTTGTTTTCACAAATAGTTATCTGTTTACTGTGCCTCAAATATTATGGCCAATAGGATGCCATAAGAGATGATTTGTAAAGTTCATAAATATCACATGGTAATAAAATGTCTTTCATTAAAGACAAATTTGTATTAAACTGTACAAACTAAAGTATTGAATCCAAACAGTAATTGAGAAATGGCAAAACTGAAGCCCATTTACAATTTAAAATAGTTTAACTATTTGTTAAAAATTACAATTTCAAATAAGAATATATTTTAAATGACACACAAGCACAATAGCTTCATAAATAACTAGCTGTCCCCTGCCACGCGTTGCTGTGGCCCAGTCTGTTGATCTGGAAAATAAAGTAATGAGAAAGTGTTGGTTTCTAATATATGTAATTTCTTTATACTTGTGGGTAAACAGTATTTCTTGCTGTTTCTTTGTCATGTTTGTTGATGTGGAGATTGTCTGATTTGCCCACCCTGGAGCATGCAAGATATCATTATCCTTTTTTAAGGGTCCCTTTCAAATCTATGATCCAATATCTCTGCATGTGTGAATCATATCTATCTGTCTATCTATCTATCTATCTATCTATGGCTGGATGGCTCTTTGTCAGGAGGACTTTGATTACGTTTTCTTGCCCAAGTGAAGGGAGTTGGATTGGATGGCCTTAAGTATTTTCTGTTGGTCATGAGGGTTCTGTGTGGGAAGTTTGTTCCAATTCTGTCATTTGTGGGGTTCAGAATGCTCTTTGATTGTAGGTGAACTGTGAATCCCAGTGACTACAACTCTGAAATGTCAAGGTCTATTTCCCCCAAGCTCCATCTATGTTCATATTTGGGCATATTGAGTGCTTGTGTCAAGTTTGGTCCAGATCCATCATTGTTTGAGTCCACAGTGCTCTCTGGATGTAGGTGAACTTCAACTCCCAAGCTCAAGGTGAATGCCCACCAAACCCTTCCAGTATTTGGCCAAGGGAGTTCTGTGTGCCAAGTTTGGTTCAATTCCATCGTTGATGGAGTTCAGAATGCTCTTTGATTGTAGGTGAACTATAAATCCCAGCAATTGTTTTTATATGTTGTACACCGCCGTGAGTCGCCCTAGGGCTGAGAACGGCGGTCAACAAATGCAGCAAATAAATAAATAAACTACAACTCCGAAATGACAAAAATCAATTTTTTTGAGTAATAGTCACTCTTTGTGTTGTGAGATGTTTTGTTGCCAAATTTGGTGTGATTTCGTTCATTGGTTCTTTTGTTTTTAAGGTACTAATTATGCACAGAGCATTTATATATATATAGATGCATGGTCCTGCCTCTTTTCCCAATTTCTCACTTACTGGGAATGGAAAGTTGGGGAGCACTCCTTTAATTGAAGGGGAAATGCTGGAGGAAAATGGGGCATCCAACAAGAGCATCAGATAAGATGGAATGTCAGATAAGTGAAGGTCGGCTAAGCAAGACTCTACTGTATCTAGAAACCCAGTACAGTAGGCTCCTAGTTAACCGGCACCCATGAGGATTGGTAAATACTGAATAAATGTAGTTTTTGGTTTCTTTGGAGTTACTATTAAAATAGGCAATATCCCATATAATATTGGAATACAGTAATTAAAAGCAAATAAAGACAAACTTAATTTAATGTAATACAGTTTTACTGTATTATAAACACTAATTTTACTAGATTATAAACAAGATTTTATTTACTTCTTCAATAACACTTTAAATATAAATCTAAAGAGTTCTGGTTACTTGAGGTCCAGTTAACTGAGAGTCTACTGTACCTGCAATTCTCTTTCTCTTGTCAATTTTTTCCTTGAGAAAACTCAGTAGGTGCTGGATATGGATATGTAACTAGCCTCTTTTCCTATCTCTCCCTCGTCTGTCTGTCTGTCTGTCTGTCTGTCTGTCTGTCTGTCTGTCTGTCTATCTATCTATCTATCTATCTATCTATCTATCTATAAATGCTCTGTGCATAATGAGTACCTTAAAAACAAAAGAACCAGTGAACAAAATCACACCAAATTTGACAACAAAACGTCTCACTACACAAGGAGTGATCATCACTTAAAAATAATGATTTTTTCATTTGGGAGTTGTAGTTGCTGGGATTTATAGTTCACCTATAATCAAAGAGCATTCTGAACTCCACCAACAATGGAATTGAACCAAACTTGGCACACAAGACTCCCCTGATCAACAGAAAACACTAGAAGGGTTTGATGGGCATTGACCTTGGGTTTTGGAACTGTAGTTCACCTACACCTAGAGAGCACTGTGGACTCAAACAATGATGGATCTGGACCAAACTTAGCACGAATACTCAATATGCCCAAATATGAAAACAGATGGAGTTTGGGGTGGGGGAAATAGACCTTGACATTTGGGAGTTGTAGTTACTGGGATTTATAGTTCACCAACAATCAAGGAGCATTCTGAACCCCACCAACGACATAATTGGGGCAAACTTCCCACACAGAACCCTCATGACCAACAGAAAAGCATTTCAAATCAGGCGGTCTCACTCTAGGAGCCACAGTGGCACAATGGGTTAAACCCTTGTGCCGGCTGAATTGAAGGTTGGCGGTTCGAATCCATGAGACAGGGTGATCTTTCAGCTCCAGCTTCCCATGTGGGGACATGAGAGAAACCTCCCACAAGGCTGGTAACACATCTGGGCGTCCTCTGGGCAACGTCTCAGCAGATGACCAATTCTCTCACACCAGAAGCAACTTAACAGTTTCTCAAGTCACTTCTGACATGATAAAAAAAACTCTATATATTGCCAGCCTGGGTCTTCAGCTTGTGAATACATGAGAGTGTTTCTCTCCAAATAAAGCAATATGATCTATGTCAAAATGTGTGCTTTCTGTATTCATTTTCACTTTAATTCTCATGTGATAAAAACAAAGATACATCTCTATAGGAAACATGGGATACAGAAGTTTGCAGCTCTCTTCAGAATTGCATATATTCACAATTTGGCTGCTGGAAGGATGGTGGGAGCTTTCGTCCAAAAGATTTCAAGATCTTCAAAGGCTAAGCACTTTTTGCTCATGCTGAAACTACTTCAGGCACAGACAGCAAGAAAGACAACCCTGGACTACAGCACAGCAGGGGAGCAGCCCTCTCCAAAACCCAAATGCTCAAAACCTGCCTGCAAAAAGTACACAGGAGATCTCAACAGGCATTTCCCCAGTTACATTTCTTTTGGGATGCTCCCCAAGGAGACACAAGAAAAATTCAAAGGTTTCTTCTCCCCTGCTCCATCATCAAAGGAATATATTAACGATTACATTAACCTGCCCTCCCAACAGAATGCTTGAAAAATCTTCCTACACAATAATTTTAATGTATTATTCTCACAATCAAGTGCATTTTAAAGAAACAGTAAGCCAGACAGATGACATATACATGTACAGAATGGGAGGACAGGGGTAACATAAACAAAGCCAAGAGTTTGGTTTTTTTAAAAAATCTTTTCAGTCAATAAAGAGATTCTAGATAGCATAAATTTCTAAGGAATAAGGCCAACATCCACCAAGGAATAAACAAACCAACAACACATGCTCCTTTTTCGAACAGTGCACATTTCTAGATCAGTGCAAATTTCTAGATCAGAGTTACAAGAACGAAAACCTTTTCTGCGAACCTCCTTCCTCTTTATTTTATTTTATTTATTTCCATTCCTTTTCACAGAGCTGACCATCCCCGCCCTTTTTGGTCCTAATATTGGAAGTGGTCCCTATTCAAAGTGGTCCCCCGGTCAAGTGATCCCTGGCCTAAATGGGACCTGGTCAAAAAAAAAAAGTTGGAACCCACTGTTCTAGATGCTTGTATTTCAGATTCCAGAACTCTCTTTTTTTGAATTAAGGAAGCAATTAAATTGTTTCAAAAACCTATTGTAGAAATGAATATGGATAATAAATAGGTAAATTAATTCATCACAGAGTGACCAAATTATAGAGCCAGACTTTGATTTTAAAGGCCGGAATGCACCAGATTAACTTGTCTGACCTCCTGTAAAGCACAAGCAATTACATTTCTTCGTGTCATCTAATATCGGAGCCATCCAATTTGCATGTCTGTGAAAAAATATATTTCCTCAATTGAAGCTCTGCACATTACTTCTTGCCATTTACAAACTCACACAAAATAGTAGTCTCCTTCACCCCCTTCCCTGGGTTTCTCTAGCTTCAATGTATGTGGCTTCCTTCCTTTACAGAGGCCAAAAGAGAAAAGACTCTCTTGCAGAAAGATATATGAAAGTTTTATTTTCTTATTTAAAAAATCAACCCATCTATCACCACTGTAGCAAAGAGATCTGTTTCATTCAACAGAGAATTAAAGAGTCATTGAAAGGTTGCATCCATTTCCTTCCAGGAAGAACACTACAGCAATTGGAAGACCCATTTGGCCCACTAAGGGAGCCCATAAAATGAGCAGCTGCAGGAAGACTGCTTTTCCTTTCTGTTTGTGCAAGAACACAAATTCATGGAAATTGCCCTGGGAAGAAAGAGGATCATTTCATCTCCCGCTTCTCCCATCATTTAAGCTGTGTGTATAAGGTCAGGCTCCATCTGATATTTTCACTGATTGATAATCCCAACCAGTGGCAATAGCCCATTTCGTACATACTCCCAGAGTCTAGATCAACATTTCTGGCTTTTTGTACAAACCACAGCAAGCAAAACAGCATTCCTTCTCTAGTTAGGACAATTCAGAAGCAGGCAACCTTCAAATTGGACTATAAAAAGGAGGGAAAAGGAGCAGAGAGGGAGGAATGTAGCAGCACCTTTATGACTAACTGGTTTGTATTTCAGCATAAGTTCCATATATATAAAACCATGCTTTCAGAAGCAAGACAGTTACATCCAGGACTCGGGATATAAAGCATATTTAGGTAATTGTAGGAGTAGAATGAAGTGTAATAGGAGCCAGAAATATATGAATCATGCCCCTTTCCCAAACATTTCAAAGGATGATGTGATGCAGTTTTTCAGATCTTTGCAATGGTCAGTTAGTACTGATGTGTAAAAAGGATAGATCTGCTTAACAAAAGTTAGTTTCCTTGGGTTCAAACCCATCTAACAAGATTCCTTTAGTTACATGTGTAGTAAGGAGTGAAGACTTGCATTGATACATACAATGTGCCATGAAGCCATGCATCTACTCATTGATTAGAATTCACCTGTTTCTCTTTCTAGTCATCCTTTGTAATTTCCTTGCTCAAGGCTTGCAAGCTTTTAAGCCTACACTGTATACCAGTGGTTCCCGACCTGTGGGCCACAGCCTACTGGTGAACCATGAGACTTAAATTAAGGTCTGTAGCTCTAGATTATTAAATATGGTTTTCTGTAGGCGTGCAGATGACTACTTCTGTATCACAAGCTAGAGCTGTTGTGGTCTATCCAATGCAATTGTCTGAATCAGCACCCCAAATAACCAAACTGAATCTAAAGTTGACCAAAACAGATTCATAACCCTGGTCAAATAGTCCCTGGTCAAAATGGTCCCTGATCAAGTAATCCCTGGTCAAAAAAAGGTTGGAACCACTGCTGTATAGCCAGAGAAGCTGAAGCCCATTTCACATAGCTGAATAAAATCCCACATTATATGCTTTGAACTGGAATATATCATAGTGTGGACTCAGATAACCCAGTCCAAAGCAGGTATGATAGGATTTTCTGCCTTGATATTCTGGGTTTTATGGCTGTGTGGAAGGACCCTGAGGTATCCTATAACTGGTGTTTGGTTATGGCCACTTCTAATGTCTAATTTATGTCCATTGACCTGTTTTCATAGTAACTGTCTTCTTTGTCCAATGTAGAGGACAGGGCATTACTGGCATAAGACGGCACTGGAATGTAAGTGCCACAAACCCTTAACAGCCAGATTTGTTGGAGAGGATGGGAGTTGTAACTCAAACCAGTTGTCGTGAGCAGGACAGAGCCTTCCAATTCCTTCTCACGTCTGTGTCAGAAGAGAAATTAGCACATTTTTCCAAGGTCAGTCAGAACTCATGCATGTTGCACTAGAGCTGTATTTTAGAACTGTGTGTGAAACAGGTTATATGGCACAGTGAATTTTGTTTGCTATGTGCCACTTTATGAAATGCTGTCTGAACAGTGGGACATAAATAGGATTAACACATCAAGGAAACTTATGGACATTTCCACCAACACTATTTTGTAAGTCTCTGAGAGACCATTTGTTCGAGCTTTTCAAAATGGGTATATTTCTCATACTTGTCAGAATGTGTAAATTCCTCAGCATTTTTTAAGCGCTAACAGAATCAATGTCTCAGGATTAATCACAGATTCACTGTAATTGGGGTGTGGTAGTTGAGTGCTGAGACTGTTAGCTGTAAGTTTGTAGTAGCCCTGTGTTGAGTTGATGAGGGTTATAGGTTGGGGAATGAAGGGAAAGGGATTGTACATATTGTAAATACTGTACTAGTATTTGTACTATTAATACAACTTAAGAAAGAAAAGCCTTCTGGTTGGAACGAACAGCTTTGTGTCTGTGCATTATTTTTGTTCCTGAGGGGACCAGTTCACTGCAAGAAGGTATTTGGCTCCCTAACATGAGTGAAGATTCATGCTGATTGGAACTCCTGACAAAACTGTCGGCTGCATGACCTCACTATCACACAGCAAGGTTTCCACCTGAAATGATCCCAATGGCAAAAGACCCCCTTCACTTAATAAGTCTCCATGTCCCATTGATCATCACTGTGAAATACCTCATCATTCAGACTTTAAAAAGTTTCATCTTGCCAAGACAAACAATTTAGCTAAACTATTTTTATAATTAAACTTCTATAATTAGCATAAAGACAGTTTGCTGGGTTTTTTTAATCTTTTCAAGCTTGGCTACTGTTAATGGTCTTTTTCAGATAAAGCCTTGCTTCTGTTTCTGCTGATAACATGATGTCTGGAACTGTCCTTGAACTGGAAAGCACAATGCTGCTCAGTAAATTCTCTTCACAGAATCCAGCTGCATTTAAAACAACCTAAAGTCACTCGACTTCAAGCATTACTAGTCACAAACAAGGCTAACATGTTTCTTTAATGACTGAAGGTTGTCCTATCTGCATATGCCTTCCTTTCTTTCTAAAACAAGCATCCAGTTGAAGATCTGGAATATTCCACTTTGTTTTAAGTGGAATACATCTCCCTTATCCATGGATTAAATATCCACAGTTTCACTTACCCAAACTCCAAAAAATATTCATGCTGGAAGTGTTTGTGAATCTCTCTGGGTCCTCCAGTGCAATTCTATGGTATGCTTCTGGACCACATACAGTCAAAATATAGGGTTTGTATTATCTATGGGTTCTGGTAGCCTCAAGGGGTTTCAGTACATTTCCCCCATAGATACAAGGGTCATATTGTATCTTTGCTGACACACATAAAATACCTTCTTAATGTACAATCAAACCATCTATTATTTTTTTTAAAAAAAATAATTGAATAGTTCTGCAGGAAAGAATGCAACTACATTTTCTTCAGGTGGAAGAAACACAAATGATAGGCAAGTTTGGAGGTATATATGATTTACCAAGGCAAGAAATATAAAAGACTTGCTCCTGCCTCATTCTGTTCTCATACCACCCATTTCCCCTTTCTTCACCAGCATGCTACAATGGAAGGATTTGCTGGCAAATTAAGCACACTTTCCTATTTTGTCCCAAACTAGCTAAATATAGTTATCAGGTCTGCAATAAATCAACATTGGAAAACATAGTCTGACATTGGTTATACATAAAACTTTGCATCCTTTCTAGATGTGTTGTCCTTTGCTGTACAAATATCTGTTGGCTGACATATTGTCTTAAGCAATATAAACTGGCAGTTTTTCATTCTGCCTATTAGATTATTCCAAAATAGGTTGCTTTTTCCTCCTAGCACAATTTTCACAACTTTCATAGCTTTGTAGCTGGAGGAAATTCAGTGAACAAGATTCACAAACACTCCCCTGTAAACACTTGAAAAAAAAAACCCACTTGCTAATTAGGAGGCTGGGAAGATTCTGTGTAATTGTTTTAAGAAAGCACAGAATTACATGGCCATATCTGACTACTAATGTAAGTGTGCAAGACTACAAACTAAATTGGTTATGCCTCACTGTTTCTACAATTAACTCCAGTTTGAATTGCCCTCTGAGCCTACAGCTAGATATTCATGCAGGTAACCCACTGACATTTGGATGGAGTTCCCAACACTTGGTAGTTCAAAACATCAAATGAATTCATTTCTCAATGGACATTTTGTGCAAGCAACCCTTGCTTTAAAAAAATCAAGTTCTTTACTGTTGCTTGCAAATCCTCCTCATTAGACATCTCTACTGGTCCTCACAAGCTTGGGTAATACATCTGTAAGGAAACTCAGAAAACCTAAACATAAAAATCAAGACGAGTCTGCACTTGCTAAATTACAATTAAAAATCTACATATCTTACACAGAATGATATGGAAACCTATTACATATTTCAAAGTCTGTTTGTGCATATGATACATTAATTTGTTCCCCTCAGGTAATCTTTCCTGTCTGCCAGTAGCAATCTATGATTATTAAAGCTGGTCTCATAGTACCAATATAGCATAAATACAATATGATTTGTCTAAACTAACCAAAACAAAAGATACTTACATTGAATTTTATTATGTCATATATCAAGTATCGAGGGACAACTTGGTCATTTACTTTGTCGATTATCATTTCCTGAAAAGATAACAAAAATAGGGCCTTAATGTTTAACACTTAACAAATGTCAACTAATTTTCATTTAAACATTTTTACTATAAATTATATTTCAGTTTCTTATGATGTTTTCATGCTTTCACAGGGAGAGGAAGCTTCTGGTACTGCACCAATGGCATTTACAATTTACATTTTGTAAATATACTGACTGACTTCTCCAGATGCAATGGTTCTCTTTCTTCGTAAAACCCATGACATAGAACCAATGACAATATAACATAAGGCTATAAGAGCTAGTACACTGTTATACAGGTGATAAATCAAATTAAAACACCCCTGGTGTTTAAAATGTATATCTGAATACTCAAGGATATGCCTGAAAAAGATCCAATCCAAGTTTCAGTTCAATGTTGTTATAAAATTATCAGATTTTTCTAAACCAAATGGGCATTTGTGGTGGTGAAGAATGTCCAAAAGTCAGAAAACAAATGGGAACATCCACAAAGCTGCCTTGATCACTTGGACAGAGGAGGACTCTAGAGTTCAATAGCATACAATGATCTGTGAACATATTTTTCAAATCTGAGCTGCTACTCTGTCTTTTAGGGCTCAAAGGTGATACAATTAAGAAGATAGTGCAAGACTTTTAGTGTGTTTTCTGAAATGTTGATATTCTTTCATAAAATAGGTGTAGTCTGGCTCATTGAGGGGAGATTAGCAGGGGGGAAAGCACACTGGCTGAGAACCTAAAAGATCATCCCAGGACATTGTCATCTCAAGGCAAATGTAGGAATTAATTTCCCTCCGCCCTGGTCAGAGTAGTAAAGACTTCTTTGTAGCTTTCATTAGCATAAAATCAATAAGCAAACCCAAAGCCAGGCGCATTATTGAGCTCTGGGGCAATACTCGAAACAACAAAAATACATCTTTGAAAGTTTATATTATCATAGTTGTGTTGCTATGGAAACTAAAAAAAGTAGATTTTCACCGGAAAGCCTACTTGAGTTACTGTGTAGAGTCCTGAATAGCTGATGTAACATTCACAACTGACTAACATTCTTCATGGCAAAGTGAAAAGGGCACTTCTAGTAAGCATGGGTTTTGGTTCAAGTATAATTTAATATGCCTGTCCATATGTTTAGTATAGTTGAAAATCATTCTTCAAACCAGTAATAAAGAACAAAAATAACCAGAGGAGGGGAAAAACAAGTCTATATTTCTGTCAAAGAATATTTTGCTAAAACTACTGCAATATCGATTATAGCTTTAAACGTCTTTACATATGTCTCCTCTTTTTACTCCTTCTTTCACTCCTTCTTCCTCTTCTCCTCCCCTTCTCCTGCTTCTTCTCTTTCTCCTCTTCCATCTTTCTTTCTTCCTCCTCCTCTCCTCCTTCTCTTCCTCCTTCTCCTCTTCCATCTTACACTTTCCCTCCTCTTCCTCCTCCTCCTTCTGGTGAGTTATTTTGAGTCCTATTCTCCACCCTACTCCATACTCCAAAATGGAAACAATGCACTATAGTCCTGAAAGAAAGACATTTTCCGACGCACTTAAACCAGGCATGGGCAAACCTTAGCTGTGCGGATGTTCTGGACTTCAACTCCCACAATTCCTAACAGCCAGTAGCTGTTAGGAATTGTGGGAGTTGAAGTCCCAAACACTCGGACAGTCCAAGTTAGCCCATACATGACTTAAACCATTATTCTTGGGGAAATGGAGTCACAAATCTAAAAGAAGCAATACTGAGCAATATCAGCCATTCGATATCAGCCATGGAATGACAGTCCTAGCATTAAGGGCAAAGAAATCCAGAGCCTTCCTCCTTAGAGTCCATCATAATCTAAACACAACCTCTCCCATAGCCATGTTGATTTGTATCAGTATACAATGAGGGTTTTAGCTTCTTTAAAACTAATGAGGGGATAGAATTTTGCAGCATATACATTCGTAGACTCAGTCTACTTCATCAGATACAACTGGTAAAGAATCACATAAAATGAAGGTTATTGCAGATTTTAAAAGGCAAATAGTGACTCATTTAACTAAATGAACTATCGGTTTGAAATATTCAAGAGATAAATCAGTAGAACAAATGACTCGAAGCTACAAACTACCGCAATGGCAAAGCATCACAGAGAATAATTCTGAAACTCAGCAATGGTATGGCAGTTGCTCTCATCGACCAGGATCAATTTCAGTCTTTCTACCATCAGCACCTACCATTGCTCACATAGCCTATGCATAACATCTTTTTAATGATATAGTAAGGCCACGGCAGAGTAGGAAGATAACCTCTTGAATAGGTTGTTCCCTGCAGAAGCAAGGATACTGGTGTTTCAAACAAAGTTTGGATTTAAGTGAGCAAGTGACATTGTGCTTTTCAGTGAAGAGAAAAAAGGAAGGGGCAACGGAAGGAGCATAAAACAGTGCTTCTCAACCTGTGGATCCCCAGATGTTTTGGCCTTCAACTCCCAGAAATCCTAACAGCTGGTAAACTGGCTAGGATTTCTGGGAGTTGTAGGCCAAAACACATTGAGAACTACTGGCATAAATCCTCAAGTTTTAGACCTGAAATTCTTAGGCTGGTAATTATCCAGCTTTATTGACAATTTTTAAATGAGCTATTTTACTTTTAGCTGAAATTTGATAGACGTTCCCACACAGATTCTGCTTTATACGAACCCAGACTGCCACCCCTGGCAGCTCAGAAAGCATCTTTACAAGGTGCTTCTTGTAAATTTTCTTAATATCTTAAAATGAGCAGATTATCAAATGCATGCATTCATCTCTTACTTCAAGATTCTTTTCAGATTCCAAAAGTATTGATGCAAAAATAAAGAAGCATATGGTTCTGGCAGATGCAAACACTTACCCCATCCAATAGTGTATTTTCTAGGTGTACACGTGGATCTTTACGAAAAGGAAACTCCAGATTAGATACATGAAACACAGAGTTATCTCTGTCAATCATATACACTTCATTCTTGCCATCGATCAACATCATATACCTATGAAAAAAGACACCAATTAATCAAACCATTATTTTTTCTATAGAGGTTTTTATTAATTATGAAGTAAAAAGGCTATATAAATATATTATACATTTGTTTGATATCATAAAGAAATATTATATAGTCAAAGAGAGCCAGAATTCAAAGAATAAACAGTTATGGGTTACTGACAACTCAGAAAAAGCTTTGAATTTACTACAAGCCTGTATGGAGCAGTAGCCAAAAAAAAAAAAGGCAATAAAAAAGGTCAGTGCATGACTCTATTCAAATTACAACACCAAAGTAGAACTTGAATCTGTATGCTACAACCCAAACTAACAATATGATACTACAGAATCTCTCACCCTAAATTTGAAGACTCCAGACATTGAGAAATGTGTTATACTGAACACAAAACAATCTTGGAACATAAGAAATAAGTAACACACCCCAAAGTCCTTTAATTCTCAAAAGTAGATCTATTCAGTAACTTATGTACATTTCAGTTACTTCGAGACAAGTGAATACCACAATTAGAAATAGGAAGTTTCAAAATTTGGTTCAAAAAGTTAGCACATCTGCAGTCAATTAAAACTAAAAGATAAAGATGGCTATTTCAGCAGCCTGACTCAGAAAATGTGAATTACTTGTCATTGTCCTTTCTGTGCCAGTGAATCCATTTCTAGCTTCTAGCTTTATAAAAAGAGGAAACATTTGGGGTAACAAACAGCTTCATTTTTCTCTACTCTTATTTTATAGCTAGTGTAACAGGAAGAGCAAAAAAAAAATGCAAAAAGGTATACTATGTCATTTTGGTAGAATATTTTAGCACAGATACATGCAAACTGTGACCCAAAACAGTTTTTAAAGTTCAAAGACTCCCAAGCAACACCCCTTAAATTAAACATTTATATTTATTTCTTTTTAAAATCAGTGTTAAGGTCCTGCGGGTGTCCAACGTGCACTTCCAACTCAAGGAAGCTGCCTCACCATTAAGTAATTCTTATTTGTGACATCATTCATCGCCATAGCAGCAGCCTTGAAGATCCAAATAACCTATGGCCATAACTCGGCGTCCTTACCAATGTAAGCAAAGGTGCCTGATGTAAGCAAAGGTGATTCCCGCTCCCTGCACTGAGTTGCACAAGAGACTTTGCTTACATGAGTAAGAGTACCAAGCAATGGCCACAAGCTCTCTGGAGCTTTGAGATCAGTGCAATGGCAATAAATGATGACACAAACAAGTGCCACCCAGTTTTTCCTGTGCCATGGGCATAGGGAAAGCAGGATGATGTCACTGGTCAGTGTGAATGGCAGTTATTATTATTATTTATTATTATTTACTATTCTTGTATACCGCTGTATCTCAAGCCCGAGGGCGACTCACAGCGGTTTCCAGAAAGCAAACAACAAAGACAGTAAAAACAGCAGTAATCAATATATCAAACCAGTTAAACTACACAGTTCCATTTCTAGCATTAAACAAACCTCAATACACAATTATCACAAAAACCCATCCCGAATCGCCTCATCATCCAAACGTGATCCAAAATTCGTTGTCCATGTTCCTTTCCTATGTTCAATTTCCAGAGATTGCACTGAATTACTCAAATTACTGTTACTTACTTACTTAGGCGATCCCTCGTTGGACGAGTAAGATGGTCTTC
The DNA here is from genome assembly GCF_037176765.1 of Anolis sagrei. Lineage (NCBI taxonomy): Eukaryota > Metazoa > Chordata > Lepidosauria > Squamata > Anolidae > Anolis > Anolis sagrei. The sequence continues at coordinate 105,237,094 of NC_090021.1, read as the reverse complement.
CATCATGGGTTTCCTTGTGGGTCCGCATGTGGCTGTGGAGCCCTATTTTTGCTCTGCATCTTCTTCCGCAGTGAGGGCATTGGTTTCCAGGTGGAAGGCGGTCCCGGTCGGGGTTGGCTTGACGCGCCTTCCTCCTGGCACGTTTCTCTCTTTCACCCTCCACTCGTGCCTCCTCGAATTCTGCAGCACTGCTGGTCACAGCTGACCTCCAGCTGGAGCGCTCAAGGGCCAGGGCCTCCCAGTTCTCAGTGTCTATGCCAGAGTTTTTAAGGTTGGCTTTGAGCCCATCTTTAAATCTCTTTTCCTGTCCACCAACATTCCGTTTTCCGTTCTTGAGTTCGGAGTAGAGCAACTGCTTTGGGAGACGGTGGTCAGGCATCCGGACAACGTGGCCTGTCCAGCGGAGTTGATGTTGGAGGACCATTGCTTCAATGCTGGTGGTCTTTGCTTCCTCCAGCACGCTGACGTTTGTCCGCTTGTCTTCCCAGGAGATTTGCAGGATTTTCCGGAGGCAGCGCTGATGGAATCGTTCCAGGAGCTGCATGTGACGTCTGTAGACAGTCCACGTCTCACAGGCATATAGCAGGGTTGGGAGGACAATAGCTTTATAGACAAGCACCTTGGTCTCCCTACGGATGTCCCGGTCCTCAAACACTCTCTGCTTCATTCTGGAAAATGCTGCACTGGCAGTAGAATTTCTCCTTGATGTCTTCATCAGTGTCTAGTGTTGGTGCATAGGCACTTATGATGGTTGCCCGTTGGTTTTTGGCAAGATCAATTCGGAGGGTTGAGAGTCGTTCGTTGATGCCAGTGGGTGCTTCGGACAGATGTTTCACCAGATCATTCCTGATGGCAAAGCCAACTCCGTGCATTCTTTGGTCTTTTTCGGGCAGTCCCTTCCAGAAGAAGGTGTAGCCTCCTTTTTCTTCCTTCAGCTGTCCCTCTCCTGCTCTCCGGGTCTCCTGAAGGGCTGCTATGTCGATGTTGAAGCGTCCCAGCTCCCTTGCGATGATGGCAGTTCTGCGTTCGGGGCGTTCACTGACACTGTTGTCCATCAGAGTCCGTACGTTCCACGTACCGAAGTTCATTTTTCTTTTTTGGCCGCAGGATGGTGACCCCACTGGACGCGGCAGTCCAGTCAGGGATAAGTGAGGCAGACTATGTTTAGGGCACCTTTTCTAGCCCCCTCCCCGTGTGGGGTGAGCAGAGTGGGTCCTCAATAGGGCTGCTCAGTCGCGGATACAGCTGCCGAACTACTCAACTGCCTCGGACCTTGAGGTAGAACGACTGAGTCCGTACCCACCGCCCATGTGCCAGTCTGTGACTAGGGGCTTCCAGATTTCACAGTCCTGCCCCCGTCGCCACTCGCTGATCGCCATGGGACTTTGGTTGCTTGGTTTTTATTTTCTTTGGAAGACGCCTGTGCGTGGGTTTTTTTAATGTGTGGAGGTCAGTGCACAACTGAACAACACACAGTCTTCACAGATGAGGTTCCACTGGTGATGTAGTTTAACACAATGACCATGGCTTCTCAGTCTGTTGCAGCCTTCTTCCGCCTTCGCAGCCGTTGTAACATGTGCCATGTTATCCTCCGCCTGCTCCGCCGTTGAGGTCTTTGGGTCTTCGGACTGTGCTTGGTCTGGGACCTCCCCCGCGGCCACTCCTGGGAGTGCACGACTCCAGTTGTTGTGCCCACAGGTTCATCGGAACACGCAAGCCCCCTCACCACGACAAGGTGACAGTCCATCGAGGGACTGTCAAAAGCCTGCACAAACATCCAGGTCTTCAACTTTCTACGGAATGTCATAAGAGATGGTGCCAGCCTAACATCTACAGGAAGGGCGTTCCACAGCCGAGGAGCCACCACCGAGAAGGCCCTATCTCTCGTCCCCGCCAACCATGCTTGAGAGGCCGGCGGGACCGAGAGCAGGGCCTCCCCGGAAGATCTCAAAGTTCGGGTGGGTTCATAGGCCGAGATGCGGTCATAGAATCATAGAATCATAGAATCATAGAATCAAAGAGTTGGAAGAGACCTCAAGGGCCATCCAGTCCAACCCCCTGCCAAGAAGCAGGAATATTGCATTCAAATCACCCCTGACAAATGGCCATCCAGCCTCTGCTTAAAAGCTTCCAAAGAAGGAGCCTCCACCACACTCCGGGGCAGAGAGTTCCACTGCTGAACGGCTCTCACAGTCAGGAAGTTCTTCCTAATGTTCAGATGGAATCTCCTCTCTTGTAGTTTGAAGCCATTGTTCCGCGTCCTAGTCTCCAAGGAAGCAGAAAACAAGCTTGCTCCCTCCTCCCTGTGGCTTCCTCTCACATATTTATACATGGCTATCATGTCTCCTCTCAGCCTTCTCTTCTTCAGGCTAAACATGCCCAGTTCCCTAAGCCGCTCCTCATAGTGCTTGTTCTCCAGACCCTTGATCATTTTAGTCGCCCTCCTCTGGTCAGATAGGTATTTTGGGCCGGAACCGTTTAGGGCTTTATAGGCCAGTACCAACACCTTGAATTGGGCCCGGTAGCAAATCGGCAGCCAGTGGAGCTGGTGCAACGGGGGGTTGTGTGCTCCCTGCGCTCCGCTCCCGTTAGAATCATGGCTGCTGCGCGTTGGACTAGTTGCAGCTTCCGGGCCGTTTTCAGGGGCAGCCCCACGTAGAGAGCATTGCAGTAGTCTAGGCGGGATGTGACAAGAGCGTGTACTACCGTGGCCAAGTCAGACTTCCCAAGATACGGGCGCAGCTGGCGCACGAGCCTGAGCTGTGCAAATGCTCCCCTGGTCACCGCCGAGACCTGGAGCTCCAGGCTCAGCGACGAATCCAGGGTCACACCCAAGCTGCGAACCTGTGTCTTCAGAGGGAGTGCGACCCCATCCAACACAGGCTGTAACCCTATACCCTGTTCGGCCTTGCGACTGACCAGGAGTACCTCTGTCTTGTCTGGATTCAACTTCAATTTGTTCGCCCTCATCCAGACCGTCACAGCAGCCAGGCACCGGTTCAGGACTTCAACAGCCTCCTTAGTAGAGGGTGGGAAGGAGTGACAGAGTTGGACATCATCTGCGTACAGATGACAACGTACCCCGAAACTCCGGATGATCTCACCCAGTGGCTTCATGTAGATGTTAAACAGCATGGGGGACAGGATAGAACCCGGAGGAACCCCACAAGACAAAGGTTGTGGAGAAGAACAGGTGTCCCCCAATAACACCTTCTGGGAACGACCCTCCAGAAATGACCGGAGCCACTGTAAAACAGTGCCTCCGAGGCCCATTTCCGCAAGGCGCCCCAGAAGGATACCGTGGTCGACGGTATCGAAGGCCGCTGAAGGTCCAGAAGCACCAACAGGGACACACTCTCCCTGTCGAGATCCCGGCGCAGATCATCCACTAAGGCGACCAAGACTGTCTCTGTTCCATGCCCCAGTCTGAAACCAGACTGTGCCGAGTCCAGATAATCCGTGTCTCTCAAGAATACCTGGAGTTGTGAGGCCACCACGCTTTCCAGGACTTTGCCCAAGAAGGGAAGATTGGAAACAGGCCGAAAGTTGTCAAATTTGGTGGGGTCTAGTGATGGTTTCTTCAACAGCGGTTTTACTATAGCTTGTTTTAAGCTCGCTGGAATTCTGCCTTCCCGAAGGGAGGCGTTAACCACCACCGTTACCCACTCAGCCAATCTCCCTCTGGCCTCTTTTAGAAGCCAGGATGGGCAGGGGTCTAGGATGGACGTGGTCGGCCTCATTCCTCCAAGTATCTTGTCCACATCCTCGGGCTTCACCAATTGAAATGAATCCATCAAAATAGGACAAGCAGGTGCTCTTGTTACATCCACAGCGACTGCATTTAACATGGTGTCCAGACCAGAACGGATCAAAGCGACTTTGTCTGCAAAGAACCGAGCAAAAGCTTCACAGCGAGAGATCGAGTTGTCAAGGACCCCACCTTGAGTGGTGGGGCTCAAAATTCGAAACAGCTCAGCCGGACGGTTCTTTGCGGCTTTTATTGCCGTGGCATATGCCCTCAGAAAGGACACAAACCGTGTTCGATTTGACTCGCTCGGGTCCGAGCGCCACACACTCTCTAGTTCCCTCTTCCTTCGCTTCATCACTGCCAGCTCCTCGGTGAACCAAGGTGCTGGTTTAGTTCGGCTACTTGAGAGGGGACGTTCCGGAGCGATCGTGTCAATTGCCCTGGTCATCTCCCCATTCCAGAGAGCAACCAGGGCGTCGACAGGATCACCTACCGAGGCGGCGGGAAACTCCCCAAGAGCCGTCAGGAATCCATCTGGATCCATAAGCCTCCTGGGGCGGACCATCCTAATGGGTCCTCCACCTCTGCAGAGGTTAGGGGGTGCAGTGAGCCTAAATCTGACCAGGTAGTGGTCGGTCCATGGCAACGGAGAGATGGTCAACTCCTCAACACCGCCACCTTCCTCCCATCCCTGGCAGAAAACTAAGTCCAATGTGTGTCCTGCACAGTGAGTGGGGCCAGTTACTTGTTGGGACAGCCCCATGGTTGCCATGGCAGACATGAAGTCCTGAGCCGCTCCTGAAAGGGCCGTCTCGGCGTGGACATTGAAGTCCCCCAGCACAAGGAGCTGCCGGGACTCCAATGCCAGGCTCGAGACCACCCCCGCTAGCTCAGGTAGGGAGACTGTAGTGCAGCGAGGTGGACGGTACACTAGCAGAATCCCTATTCTGTCCCGGTCACCCACTCTCAGGTGGACGCATTCAAAATTTGTAGTCTGCGGGATGGGGCCCCTGGTCAGAAGGATGGAATTTCTATAGACCACTGCAACCCCGCCTCCCCGCCCTCCGGATCTTGGCTGGTGCTGCACGGAGAAACCTGGCGGGCAGAGCTGGATGAGATTCACCCCCCCAGCCTCGTCCAACCAGGTCTCCGTGATGCACGCCAGATCTGCCCACTCATCCAAAATTAAGTCTTGGATGAAGGTGGTTTTTCCGTTGACAGATCTGGCGTTCAACAGCACCACCTTCAAACCGGAGGGACCGCCAACCTGGTTACACCAATTTACCATATAAGGAGACCGGTTTGGAATTACTAATGTAGGTGCACGGTCCCTAGGCCGAATTGTTGGTCTCCTTGTTCCGCATCTCCCCTTCCCCACCACCACTTCTATGGGGGCCCCTCGGCTGGCGGAACACCCTCCCCCCTCCATGCCACATTCCGTCACTGTGTGCTCCGCTTGCACTTCATTATTAGTTGTTTGATTTATTAAGGTCTTAAGTCGGTTCACATTTCCACTACCTTTGTTTCCCCCCCCCCCGCCCCATTGTTTCCTCCAATCTCCAGCCCGCTACGTCCCTTGTCCCCTCCACAGATAATTAACAGTACAGATAATATATACCAAGGAATGGTGGAACACATGGGTACAATTGCACACTTCCTAGCGCTTCACGGTCTTAATGTGCAGCGAATACTCTTTACAGGTTCTTAAAGTGCGATGTGCAAAGTGCTATTGGTATCTGACCAAAGCCTGTTAAAGTGCAGCATGGAGGTAAAGTGCTAAGATGGATCAATAGCAGCAAACAATTAGCAGCAATAGGGATGGGGCAGTTGGCAAAGTGCTATTCTGAGCAAGCTTATAGACTGTTAAAGTGCGGCGAGTAGTGCAAAAATCATACAGTTTTAACTGGCAGTGTCAGTTAAAAATCAGAATCAGACACATTATGCAAATAAATTTTCCACGTGTCCTGGAGTTTACATCAGGTCTTGAATTTAACCCCACATGTTGTATCTATACTCAAAGACACCGAAAAAGAAAAAAATGATATAGATTAAATTATTAGGAATCTAACAAATTGTGGAAACAGATCATCTACTACATGTGGTCTTTAGAGACCATCTCAATTAAGTAAAACAGTCTATACTGCCAAAAATGGCTGCAGTTTCTCACTCTCCTGCACTGAATAACAGCTGAGGTATCTTGGTACAAACACACTAGCATTATGGGAAAAAACAAAAAGGATAATGCTTTGAAGAAACAGAATAAAAGAAAGTTGTAATACCCAAAAGACAGCTCCTGAACATGAACATAAGTGACCGTCAGAAGACCCCCAAAATATAGATGCAATCACAAGTGTTCATACGTTCCCACTCTATCCATGAGATATTTTCATTTCAACATTTCAGTTTTTCTTTCCAGTTGAATGTATTTTCTTTTGGAGGTGCTATTTTGGTGGGGACATATCTTATCTTTTCTGCAAAACAACTCTAAGGTAATGCAATGGCACTCACTGCCTAGCAAGTGTTTGGGATTGCCTCTTAATTAGCAAAATCCTCACCGCATGTCATATTACAATAAGCCAAGCAAATCTGTTTTCTCAGTAGGGCACCAGTTTAAGGTAAAGTGCTAACATAAAATAAGGTTACAAGTACTCACAGAAGTTAATTTGATGAATAAACTAAATCAGGGACCCTATGAACTCTGCTTCCTGGGGAATAGCCTTTTGATGTTTTAAAATGGCCAGTGCATACTTGCTTCTCCCATCTATTCATTATTCTTTTTTAAACCCGCAACAATCACATGTTACAAAGCAAAGGAGGAGGTAGCATATCAATGGTCATATATGTCATAGTACAGTATATAAGTGATCTCACCATCAGTGAGTTTGCTGCATTATTTTGATGAAAGATATAAATCTAGTGCACTCATTACTACACAAGTAAGATATTAAATGGTACCAGTTGAATGTACAAAGAAATAACCTATTACAGTAGCTCTGTGTATGGATACATTGCCAGTTACCCGCCTAGGAAAAAATCCCTCTGAAAAAATATGAATAGATGAGTATTTCATCATCTTACATTGGACTTTCAAACATGCAACTTTGAGATGATCTATATTGACAATCCTTTATTGCCACGCACATATTTGAAATTAAATATTCTTCCAACTCTTAGGTGAAAACACTCTTTGAAATGTCAGGTAGGAAGCCTTTTGAGAAGTTAAGATTTCACCTGATACTTGTATGCAAATATATATGGCATTAATAATGAGTATTTTGCCTCCATTTTCAATCTTCAAAAGCATGATGGGATTGCACCGCCTTTTAGGAATGTTTTCTTTCTTAATTGCAGAGCAGGTGTATGTTGTAATTTCAAACTCTTGTTTCTTTCTAAGTGAACAAAGAGAAGGGAACAAAAGAATGGCGGAAGAAACATCTCTTCGGAAGTGTGGAATAAATCCAGCTGGTTGCATCAGAGAATTAGATGACATAGTATAACCCACTCCAGAATTATCTGTATCCATGGCCATTTTACCTGGTAATTAAGGGTAACAACGCAGAAGAGAGACATGAGCACGTTTCCGTTACATACTGTTTTTATTAGATTGGAAACCCGCCCACTGGGACTGTATTATTGAATCTTGGCAAAACACCCAGAACACTCTCTGTGCTTTGTAATATAAAGAAGGAGCAAGACATTGGAAGCTACAGTAAAAACTGGAACTGCCAGGAAAGTCCATTGTAGATCACCTTTATGCCTAAAACGTGGTGGACGAAACAAAGCAATGTACTTAAATTTGTTAGCAATAGGTTACCTCCAAAGTAATATGGCTAGACTACCAACTGCACAATAGGAGCAGGACACACTTCCCCTCCTTTCCCATGAAATACCCCACACATATACCAAATGCAGTCATTATATTGCCTTCTCCTTCTCATAAAATATACAGTAATATCTCAAATCTCCAATCCAGACAGCTTAGTTTTACTAATAGTATCAACAGCAATGTTTATAATGAGCATGTATATTATTACCCATTTGTCCATGGATTTGATATCCACAGTTTCACTTACTCACACTCCAAAAACTATTCCCTTTCCAGTAGTGTTTGTGGACCTTTCTCCTGTACAATTCTTTGGTATGCTTCTGGCCCACGTATAGTCAAAATAAAGGATTTGTTGTTATCCACAGTTTCATGTATCTACAGGAGTGTTTTGGAACATACTCCCTGTGGGAATGGAGGTCGTACTGTATTCTAAAATTATTCTTAACATTTATGGTAAAAATGTTAAATTGTCCATTGAACAATTCTGTGCATTTTCAAATTAGGACACAAAAACAGAACAAGACATTTAAACTATTTTAGTAAGTGTCTACCACCAATAAAAAATTAAAAATTCTAGCAAACCATAAAGCTCTCTTTTACTGGGCTATGCAGGAGAAACATGAGGCAGCTATTCTGATAAAAATTATTGAACTATATTTTAATTACAACTAACAAAAAATAAATCACAAAATTATGAAAATATCATTCCAATGGCATAAGTTCTTCCTTGCAATGTTTAGTCAGTGTGTTATATTCTAAAACAGTGACCTTCAAACCTGTTGACAAGCTCTCACTTAAAATCTTTAGAAGCAACAAGACCAAAATTGCCCTTTTCAAAACTATATTAAAAGCATTCCTTTCTCAATGTCCAATAGTTGTAAAATTGGAATGACGAGGGATAACCAAGAAACTATTTCCGCCACCTTCTCATATGTTCACCTGGCAAAAGTAACCAATTGGGTAGGGAGCACTGATTTAAAACTACTGAGATAGAAACCGAAGAAAACGTTTAAGAAAAAATGGCCATGATTGGAAGGAGGCTTACATTTGAAAAGATACAGAATATACCACCACCATCCAAACATTCTGATGACTTTTCTAATGGTACAGCTCTGGAGGACCCACAATAATAAAGGATGGGTTTTTCAAATGCATGGGGGCTGCTGCTGAAAAAGAAAAGCTGAATGCCTGTATACACAGAAGAACAAGGATCCAAGAACAATCCAAACCTCACCAAATTGCTTGAATAAGCAGCAGCACATCATTAATGCAGAGGGAAAATACAGCTGAGGTTCAGGTTTGGAATGGCTCAGATCCAGGATATTTGAAAGACCAAATGCATACATCCCAGATTGCCTGGGCTCTAAGATATTAAGGAGAGGCTTTTCTCTCAGTCCAACCTTCCTCATCGGCCTATCTGTTGGAAATACAGCAGAAGGGCTTTTTGCTGACTGCACCTCACCTCTCAGACTCTTTATGTTAGGGAGCTACAATGCCCCCTATCCTAACATTAGCAGACAAGACTTTACTTTTGTTTCAGCAGGCTTTTGGGAACTAACCTTTTTAACAAATAGCTTTAAATAAATTGCTGAACTATTTATCAATGTATATTTTTAACGTATGCATTAACTTTTTAAAACATTATTGATAGTTTAATTGCATGTTAACGATAACATTCTGCATGCAAATTATGTTATATCAAATGTATGCATTAACTTTTTAAAACATTATTGATAGTTTAATTGCATGTTAACGATAACATTCTGCATGCAAATTATGTTATATCAAATGTAATCCCAAAAAGAATGGGAAGGTTTAAGTAGAATTCATCATCATCATGTAGAACATGGGCATAAATGTATGAGGCCAACAAAGTGCTCTAAAAGAAAAGAAGTGGAAATACATATAAATCTAGAAAAGTTTTTCTAAAAAGTGTACCAATGTAACAGACTGCCTATAGTATTAGTCTCCCTCTCCATGAATTGTCACTTTGTTGTGGTGAGGGGGTTTGTGTGTTCCAATGAACCTGTGGGCGTAATCGTTGGAGTCATGTACTCCCAGGAGGGGATGCAGGGGAGGATTCAGACCAAGAACAATCTGAAGACCTCAACGGTGGAGAAGGCAGACAACATGGTACATGTTGCAATGGCTGCGAAAACGAAAGAAGGCTGCAACAGATGAAAAGCCATTGTCACAGAGTTAACCATGCCACTGGATATGCATCTCATTCTGTGAAGACTGTATTGATCAGGTGTGCACTGATCTCCACACATCCTGCAAATCTCTTGCAAAGACAAACGGACAAATGTCAGCATAATGAAAGAAGCAAAGACCACCAGCATTGAAGCAATGATCCTCTGCCATCAACGTCACTGGACTGGCCACGTTGTCTGAATGCTTGAGCACTGCCTCCCAAAGCAGTTACTATACTACCAACTCAAGAATGAAAAACAGAACGTTGGTGGACAGGAAAAGAGATTTTAAAATGGACTTAAAAGCCAACCTTAGAAACTCGTGGCATAGACACCAAGAACTGGGAAGCTCTGCCCCTTGAGCACTCTAACTGGAGGTCAGCTGTGACCAACAGTGCTGTGAAACTTGCATAAGCACAAATAAGGGGCAAAAGGGAGAAACATGTCAAGAAGAAGGCACATCAAGCCAATCCTGATCAGGACCGCCTTCCCCTGGAAACTGATTAACTCACTGTAGAAGAACATGTGGATCAAGAATAAATCTCTATAGTCATCTATGGACTCATTGCCAAGACACTAGACTTAGAAGACAGTCATACTCGGACAAGAGTGATAGCCGATGATGAGTATTAGTCTGCATATACTATGTCCAGGTTCAAATACTCCATCAGCTATGAAGCTCAAAATGCAGCCTTAAGCTTTAGCTAACTGTGCCTCACAATTTGAACTCTTTGAATGAATAGAAAAGAAAAAGCAATCAGTAGTACTTAATGAGCCCTACTACAGTGTCCACATAATATCCTCTGGGGTTTAGTTCCAGGATAATGAGTGGCTACAAAAATCCATGGATGATCAAGTGCCATTATATACAATTTCATACTAAAATGATGAGCATCTCAAACAAGACAGCCTAAGACGCTGTAAAATTACAGAATCCTACAGTAGGGCGTGCTTTTTTGCATTTTTCCCCTCAAATGTTTGTGAGTTGTGGTTGGTTGAATCCGGTGGACCGAGAATACCGAGGACCGACTACTTATTCAGTGTTATGAGACCAGCTCCCAGTTCACAGAAATAGGTTAAATTAACAAAATTATGTTTCTGTATTCTGAACAGACATTGGAGGAATGTGTGTGGCTTCTAAAATTTTCAGATGCAAAATCAAAGTTGAGTCTAACATAAATACATGAGTCATCAATGCTACACCAGACTCTAGAAGGTAGCTAAATGAAGCCCTGAAAATGGATATGGTCAAATCCCATATTCTGAGCACTGTAAAACTATCATGACCCTTAGCATGACCCTAAAATGGAAACAAAAGACAGCCAAGTTCAGAGAAGTGTATATGAATATATAGAAAAGATACATTCATTTCAGAAGATGCAATAAGATAGAACCAAAAGCAAGGCACAACAGTAAAAGGCACCTTATGCGCCAGACTACAGCTACCTCAGTGCTTCACCTTTTTGGAAACAGTAGATTGAAATACATTTTATTTCCTGGACAAAGTCAGCAGCATGAACTTCTGCATTATAAGTAGCCTATGTATTTGGACTTTATACTTCTTCTGTTCTATAAAACATGATGAAAGGATATTTGCTCTTTCACTGATGCATAGGCACACTCGGTGCTTCCACAACTCCAGAAATACATAAATGAAAAAATATAAAAGGGAGGGGGGATCCCAAAGGGTAAGTATAAGTCCTTCAGGAAGCTTTGGAAGCCAATCAACAGGACATATGAAATGAAAGTAAACTGAATTTATTGGTAAATTGTAGGATCCTTGAAAGCAAAATTGTCATTTTTGAAAGGTAAAACATCATGTTTCACTGCCATCTACTGACGCTTTCTTGGCATTTGCACCCATCCTCTGCCTAAGATGTACTATTAATGTTATCTGTAATGTGGCCACATGGAAAGCTCACTTGAGGTGTCCTACCAAGATTTCAATAACTTCCATCCCACTATCCACCTGAACCTGGAACAGCCAACACAATAAATTCACTTTCTGGACACTACTGTGAAACTGCAGAAGAGATTTCTAAGCACCTCACTCTATTGAAAACCCACTGATTGCTACATTTACTAACATGCTTCCAGTTTCCACCCAGAACACATCTGCTTAGACACAAGACAGAAAACTCAAAACTCTTGAATTTTTAATAAGAATATCTCAAACTACAATACCCATCCAACAAAGTGAAGCAGCAAACCAACAAGGCAAGACTGATACCCAATAACCATCTACTACACAACAAACCAAATACACAAAATGACAGAACCCCCTTAGTGATCACCAACAGTCCCTAGCTGAGACCATTCAAACACATCATCAGAAACCACCGCACCAAAGCTGGGCCAATGCAGGAGATAATCACTTAGGAGCATCAGGTGGAAGTTGATCATCAAGTCACACTGGCGGATGTGGAGATTCCTAGACGGAACATTTTTTAAATGACTACAAATAATCAAATTCACAAAAGTTAAACGTGCAAATGTGGAGGGTTGACTGTATCATTGTCCCTCTTTCACATGTGATTATCAACTACTTCATTGAAACAGATGCAGGCATATCTGCTTCCTACATATTTGACAGTATTAGGAACAAAAGGCCTTCCTCCACTCTAGAGAGAGCAATTCTTGCATAGCTATTCCTCACCTCCTTGCTCCCATTTTGTTCAATCTTGAGGGTCTAGCTTTTCAAAAAAGCAAAGTAGATCCTGCATCAAAACACTGTCGCCAATATATTAAACTGCAACTTTTAGAAAAATGCTGAGCCCTCGAGGAAGCAGCAACAACATGGACACATAGGAAGCAGTTTCATTAATAGTTTGCTTTAAAATATGGCCTCTCTTAAGAACTGCATACCAAGAAACACATTTCTCCCCTTAGAGAAATATACTGCCTCACTCACTACACTTATTTGCCTTTTTTTAAAAGTATGCATTTGACAAAACTGTGCAAGCAATGCAATTTTCTGAAGACAGTACTAGCAACAGAAGACCAAAAAGTTATAGAAATTTTATTTACATGAGTCACCAACTAATTAGTCTCAAACTAGGAGTTGTTGCATTTTGACATTTACACATAGGCCATTTTTGAACAATTTTGCTTGTTACAAGGTAAGTAGTAAGGCACAAGATATTAAAATACAACAGCTTTTCCCAGAACTGTTCTGTGTTTCATTATGTTTCAACTATTTCATCTCATAGGACTATTTCATTTCCAGAAACATTTCCCCGCAAGCTAAATACATTCTCTTTCTTTCTTTCCCTCCCCTCTTTTATTTTTCTCTCTCTTGTAATGTTGGAAAATTGCAAGTATCTTTTTTTTAAAAAGACAGCCATATGTGCCTAGAGATTCAGCTTTGCTTATCAGTTTTTGGTTCATTTGTGAACCAAAACAAACGGTGAAGGTTTCAAATGTAAAATGCAGAATTGCACAATTAATCCCCAAAAACTAAAATCTTTTTTAATACTGTCAGTATTTTTATTCTCCCAGCGATGGACAGCTCATTACCTTCACTATCCTACTCCATTCATTCAACTCCACTCATTAGAATAAACATCTGCTGCAAACATTATTAATGAGATACATATCCAGGGATTGAAGAAGCCACTAACCACCTGGGCTAATTTTCGTTGCAAAAGCCAATTGTAGCTACAAGTACAAACCCGCCTCGTCACATTGTGATAATTACCTTATTCATACTTTCGGTTTCTGATAACCTACTCCTTCTAAATTGGGCACATTTGTAAACCATAGTTCCCTAAGCTACCCTCACATACAATACTATATCCCGTATCAGGGCCGCAAGAATAATTTCTTTAATAGAAAAAAAAACATTTTGCCTTTAGATTTCTTTCTCATGAATATATTAGCATAAAAATGTTTCAGGAACAGCAGCGGCTTAATAAAAACTGATTTCAGTATACTCATTATATGATTCATTTCACGGAACATTTAAAGGCAAGGTTTTAAAAGCTAAATAGGATAGACATTGGAAATGTATCTCGGGTTCTCTTTTCCTCAAACTGCAGTCAGAAGCAAAAAGCTACACAACAAATGGTTTTAAACACAGGCATAATGAAAGGGCGTCTCTGTGCATTTTTTAGAGCTGAAATGTGGGATGTCAGATATCTGGGGGACTCTAGCCCGCTAAAAACTCCACTAACAGGAGGGGGAAAAATGGCTAAATTTATGTATGCGGCAGGAGGGAGGTGTATGTATGTGGCAGTGTTCTGATTGGCTGCCTCTTTCACAGACCACTGCGACCAGCACGGGTGATGCAACTGGACCGAACTTGGCACACATAACCCCCATGACCCACTTTACATCCTGGTGCGGTTTGGGGGTGGTGGACCATGGATTATGGGATTTGTAGTACTTTAAAATGCTTGGACGCCCACAGACCACTGTAGTATAATTTGCATATGATTTCTGATTGGCCAGCCTCAACATTCTAACATTCTTAAGTGGCTGAGAGGGGAAAGGAAAGGGCCTGAGGCTGTCAAGAATGGTGGGAGTTGAAGACCAAAACACCTTGAAGGGTAGAAATCATAATCATCATGTAAGCAAGACACAAGGGACATAATTTTTTTCTCCAGAAGTTTTTAATATTTGGCCGTTTTACATAAAAATTGACTATGTCCCTCCTCACACTGATTGGAAGAATCATGTGGTAGTCACAATATATATTGTGATGCACCTCTGCCTCTAACAAGTTTATCTTGATTTTTTCTCAAAAGGACATACATACTCAAGTATAAGCTGACCTGAATATAAGCTGAGGCATCTAATTTTACCACAAAAACTGGGGAAACGTATTGACTCAAGTATAAGCCAAGGTTGGGAAATGCAGCCGCTACTGGTAAATTTCAAAATAAAAATCAAGACCAAACTTGGCACACATAACCCCCATGACCCCTTTTATGTCCTGGTGAGGTTGGGAGGAGGACTGACAATGGATGATGGGATTTATAGTGCTTTTACACCCTTCGGTTCCCACAGACTACTGCGGCCGCCAACAAAGACTGATAAAGACCAAACTTGGCACACAGAGCTTGCATAACGTACTCTACATCATACTGCGGTTTGGAGGAGGGTGGACCATGGATGATGGGACTTGAAGTACCTCCACTCACTTCCCGAGACTACTGCGATCCTAATCCAATGACTGAAAAAGACCAAACTTGGCACACGGGGCCCCCATGACCCACTCTACATCCTGGTGTAGTTTCGAGGAGGGTGGACCACGGATTATGGGACTTGCAGTACCTTCACTCACTTTCTGAGACCACTGCGACCCTCATCGTATTAGTGATGAAGACCAAACTTGGCACACAGAGCCTCAAGACCAACTCTACATCCTGGAGCTGTTTGGAGGAGGTTGGACCATGGATGATGGGATTTGCATTACCTTCACTAACTTCCTGAGAGCACTGCAAGCCACATAAATAACTTTTTTTTTGTCGTGTCAGGAGCGACTTGAGAAACTGAAGGCGCTTCTGGTGTGAGAGAATTGGCCGTCTGCAAGGACGTTGCCCAGGGGACGCCAGGATGATTTGATGTTTTTTTATCATCCTTGGGGGAGGCTTCTCTCATGTCCCCTGATGAGGAGCTGGAACTGATAGAGGGAGCTCATCCACCTCTTCCCGGATTCGAACCTGCGACCTGTCAGTCTTCAGTCCTGCTGGCACAGGGGTTTAACCCACTGCGCCACTGGGGGCTCATCCACATAAATAACTGATAAAGACCAACCACACCACACAATGCCTTTCTCAAATAACCCGGGCACCGCCGGGCCGCCAAGCAAGTTAAAAATAATTGTTCAGGATATTGATGGAAATCAATTCCCCTTTATCTATATACCTATGATTTTGTGGTTGAACCAACCAACAAGAACAAGCAAGGTTCTGAACAACTGGGTTACTGGCCTCAGCCTCTGGCTAGAACAGAGAGCACATGCTTATGCATTTAAAAGTGTGCATTTCATTTAGAGAGAGGGTTGTATTCAATCTCAAAAAAGTTCTCAGAGATCACATTTCAGTGGAATATAAGAGTAGGATCATAAATGCCAATATATTTCACATTGACATTCTCACTGATGATTATGATGATGATGATGATGATGATAATAATAATAATAATAATAATAACCCATCTCCCTGAAGGGACTTGGGGTGGCTTACAAGGCACTCCAGAGTACACATATAACATAAAATTATAACAACAACCCCCATCAACACATGTAGTATAAAATCAAAATAATACCCATTTTAAACAACAGTAGATAAAACTTGATAGGGTGGTGAGGAGTAGAGACATCACACTGGCAACAAAGATCCGCATAGTTAAAGCAATGGTATTCCCCATAGTCACCTACGGATGTGAGAGCTGGACCATAGGGGAGGGAAGGCTGAGCAAAGGAAGATAGATGGTTTTGAACTGTGGTGTAGGAGGAAAGTGCTGAGAGTGCCTTGGACAGCGAGAAGATCCAACCAGTCCATACTTCAAGAAATAAAGCCTGACTGCTCATTGGAGGGAAGAATAGTAAAGGCCAAGATGAAGTACTTTGGCCACATCATGAGAAGAAAGGAAAGCTTAGAGAAGACAATGATGCTGGGGAAAATGGAAGGAAAAAGGAAGAGTGGCCGACCAAGGGCAAGATGGATGGATGGTATCCTTGAAGTGACTGGATTGACCTTGAAGGAGCTGAGGGTGGTGATGAACAGGAAGCTCTGGGGTGGACTGGTCCATGAAGTCACGAAGAATCAGAAATGACTGAACAAACGAACAACAACAAGATAAAACTAACTGCCGTCAATTCACAAAGTGCCAAGTGTCAGCTTCATATGAGACCATTCAGCTTACTCAAGGTCAAAGGCCTGTCTGAACACCCATGTTTTCAGGTTGGAATGGAAGGATTGAAGGGTGGGGGGTAATCTAATCTCTTTTGGAAGAGTATTACAGAGGCAGGAGGCCACCACAGAGAAGGCTCTCTCTCTCATCCCCACCAACCACACTTGAGACGGTGGTGGGACCAAGAGAAGAGCCTACCCTGTCAATCTCAGAGCCCATGCCGATTTGTAGAAAGAGATGAGGCCATTAAGATAGGTTGGACCTGAAGTGTATAGGGCTTTATAGGTAATAACCTGCACCTTGAATTGAGCCTGGAATCTTGTAAGAAGCCAGTAATTAGCCTTTAGGGAGCCATTCCAACTTTTCACAATTCGGAGAAATCTACGGAAAAAGTGAGAAACCACCAAATAATGTTAACAAAGAAACAGGAGTGCAGCCATCTGCACTGGACCCCAGGAAAGCTGGATTCAATACCAGGAATGGAGGTTCCTCACCCTCAACTAATTAATGACCATAAAATAAAAAGAACTAGAAAGAAGCATTCATTAAATATTTTCAGCTTGATCGACTAGGGAAAATATACTAATATGATTATACTTTTATTAGGACCAATCTCAAATTTATAAAAGAAAGTCAATGAACTCATATGAGCCTTATTCAGAATCAATTTTATGCTAATTGTGTGTGTGTGTGTCAGGAGCGACTTGAGAAACTGCAGGTCGCTTCTGGTGTGAGATAATTAGCTGTCTGCAAGGACGTTGCCCAGAGGACATGAAATAAAAATAGCAAAATGAGGACAATTGTAGAAAAGTGTAAATTCAGAATTGAAATGGACTCATGCCTTGCATAACTCATAAAACAGTATGGAAGGAACAAAACCACAACATCCGTGTTATCATCCTTAGTCCTTTCTCCCTGCAAATGGCATTGCTTCTCTCTATATTTAAGTAAATACAACTAACATTTTGCAAAACTAGGTATAATTTTAATTGTAAACAAAATACTGTCTCCCATCGAAAATACTGATGATGTGCATGAAGGGAATTCAACAGGTTCCACACTATGTTCCTAGCCTTTATTATAATGCTGTTATAAAATGTGCAAACATCATCATAATTTAAATTGGTCATAAAGAATATGAACTTTGATGTTTTAGAGCTCAGTCATCCTCATTCTAAGGGAAATGTTGTCCCTGGAACTTTGGGGCGGATGAAAGGAATATGAAAACGGATCATGCAAAGTAAAGACAATTATGTCAGCAACACTAAAACTGGAGGAGAAGAGCCAAAGGAAGATACCACATTTTTTTTCAGGCATGCCTTATATTTATTTTTAAAAAATTTTAATTTACCATATTTATATACCGCCTTTCTCAGCCCGAGGGCGACTCAGAGTGGTTTACAAACAGCACAATTCGATGCCCACAATGAAAAACAATAAAAACATTTAGCATAATTAACATTAAATAAAATAATATTTAATGTTATTTATATCAGTATGTGACAGTGAGTGTGACATTCTAGAGATCAAAATTACATAAAAGCACACTGTTTGGTGAATTATGATGCAGTTATTAAATACACATTCTGGATCTTTAAACACTTACATAATTGGATGTTCTGAGATCCTTATATTATGGAGCAGATAACAGCCAAAGGAAATCTACAGAGGGTTTAAGATGCAACTTCATGTATTAGGTCATCTTGGGTTTCTGCTTTTTCATCTTCCTCTGAAGAATAAGGCATACAAAGGAAACGTCTACTACTCTTAAGAAAGCACTTTCATTTTTCAGGATGTTCTATTCCTAGCTGAACAAAGAAGGCCTCGAAGCCAAGAACGCAACAGGCCAGAAATAGTTATTTTTCCCTCAACTATAAATGGTCCTCATGTTAGCAGCGAATATTCCTGGTACATAAAATTTACATAGACACTAAAAAATTGGAAATTTGTGGGACTACCATTATGGCAAACATTTTCTCAGCTTTTTTTTATCTCAGCTTTTCACCTTAAAATCCTCTGCGCCAAATCACCCAGTCTAATGTGGAGCTAAGTCTAGAAAGCAGTGGTGCAAAATGATCATTGTCTTTAACATTCTACGACTCTCAAAAATTCTGCCATCTAATTAAATGTGTTTATTTAATCAAGAACAAATTCTGACAAAGTTAATACACAAAGGAAGTTTACTGAATCTGTATGATTCAGATCTGTTTACTGGAATCTGTATGATTCAGATCTATTTACTGGAATCTGTATGATACTAGATCTGTTTAAACTACATTACATATTGGAGGAAATAAGTACCTTATGCACTGGTCACTGACAATTGCATTAGCTAATATCATACTGAGATGTTATCAGAATTGCCTCATTTCCAAATGAATATGGGTGCACATATTCCCAGTCATAATTTCAGATAATCCCAAAATGTAGCAAAAATGCCCATATATGTATGTATGAAGTAGAACAAGTGTGCACCTGCCCTGCCATTTATCCTGCACATTGTTCTCCTTTCTCAATTACACTGTGTTTTAGGGCCAGTTTCACAGATCTGTTCACTTATAAGAGCCATTCTAAATCTGTAGCTAAAGGTTCTCATTCTTCCTTCAAATTTCAATTGTAGAACTGGAAAAAAGTCCCTGCCTGTGCTCTAGAAAAATCCAGAACTTGATTTTTGCTATATATGCCTTTATAAAGAAAGCAAGTAATAAAGGCTACAGGTTCTGTAGCCTTCTAGCATGTATGAAGAACTTTGCAAGGTGGGAGGAGTTATAGTTCATATCTGGGATCACAACTAATATCAGAAGCAGCTTCTAAGTGTTTCTAAACAAAGGATAAAGTCAGAGGTGGTTTCCTTCTAAATCCTAGCATCAAGGAAAGGACTAGTCTTTTGCACATCTTTGTACAGCTTAGAATGTTGCTTTTTAAAGCTATAGTTGCTTGCTGCTATAGATCAAAAAGCAGTTGTATTACTCAATACTAGCAAGTTGTCACAGTATAATCGTGTGTTCAATCTTCCTTCCCCATCTCTCTCTATCCCAAAAGTTGTTCTAAATGTCATTCCTGAACCAGCTTCAGGTGTGCAGAAAAGCATGCCCACCTCCTCTCAACTCTCAGACCGCTCATGCCAGCCAGTTAATCCGGGTTAATTCCTTACATTGCTATTTGGATTAGTCACCCTGGCATGGAAACCTTCATTAACACACATACACACTTGCATTTGCAGCAGTCATTTTCATTCAGACACAATAAAAGGCAAGAACAGTCTTGCCTTTTAATTTCTCAAATTTCAACTCATTTGAGTCTCTACTTCAGCTCACGTCTTCAGGGTATCGCTTCAATCTCTCACTCTCCCCCCCCCCTCCTTTTTTTCTTCTTGCTGACTGCATAACATCACATAAAAACCTCTTTCCCTTTGCTCAAATTGAGTCAGAACAGCCCAGTAACAACTAATAGGCAGAAATCCTGTTATGCTACACTGAAAAGTAGCAAATTATAGTCATGAGTGTTACAAGGGAAAAGCAATGCCATTCCAACTCACTGCCGCAAAAAATAATAATCAAAGTAGTAGCTCTCAACCTCAGAGTCAATGCCATGGTGAGCAAGTGAACAACCTTCACAGCTAACCTTGTTTAGTAACACTGTAAACTAAAGCGGTAAAAACTATAACACCGGGGGTAATTATATACTCAGGAGGCAATGCATATATGTATGTGAAAAAGCTGATGTGTCAGACAAATTCATGTTTGTTGTATGGGGCTTCCTTAATGTGACTACAATTTATGGAAAAAATCAGACTTACCGAGTTCCATCTGCTTTCCAGCTTACTTTGAATGGCTTCTGCTCTAAAAATTTAATATTTTGCTCATCCATAGAAACAGGTTGTGCTCCAGGGAAGCCAGTTCTAAAGAGAGGGGGGAAAGTCCCTTTATTCATATTTGGTCATCAACCGGAAAGGCCATCAACAATTTCCAATCAAACTTTTCTAAGCCTATTCTTCACATTTTAAACTCCTGCAGTAGAAGCTTTAGATAGGGAAGGTCTTCCAAAAGAATGTGGAAATGCTTATGAAATATTTCCATGTTGTGTCAATCATTTCTTTTGCAACTCGTTGCAATTTTTTATAAATTATGGAATTTCTAAATTACAAACAGCCCACTATGTAGTATACTTCTACATGACCAAGTATCTAGAACTACAAAGGTCTCATGAATTTGTTATCAAGGTTTGCTTTCTAGGGAACGTCTAATAGCTATCAAACACTAATATAGAGACATGGGTTGAAAATTGTCCCCGTTTTCTTTGCAATAAGTGAATTCTCTTTTAAGAGATTATTACTTTTAACAGATAAAATATATTATGTCAGGCTTTTTGCTGCTTCTGTGCTATTGCTCTTGGCACTCATATCAAACTACTGATAGGTGAGAGTAATTGCCAGATATCTTCAATGCATCTACCCTATTCCAGAACTTTTACTTGTGGAGCCCCGTTGGTATGAGGGAGGTGATTGTCCCTTTCCCTTCAGCCCTCCAAGAGCCCCAAAAACCTGTTCTGCCAGCACTGCAGTGCCCCCATAATGCTAGGTTTAGGCAGAGAGCAACACCATCCCAAGGTCTCTATTCAGGCTTCTTAACAAACATGAAAAAATATCGAACTAAAAGAACTGAGGCACTACAAGTGCTAAAAGATATCATTATACTACCAACAAGTTGTGATTATATGTGGCATGACTCACTATAGGCACTGCAGTCTTTTTGAAGAGCAATATGCGCCATTACAGAAAATTACATGTTATGAAATTCAAATAAAGAAACAGAAGTATTTTAAAAATTCAATAAACCCTAGATCCACAAACAATTGCTCAGCAATTTGTCAGAACAATGTTGTTTGTCATTGGTTATGAACTGATAAAGTTTTTAAAAATGTGAATTCACACAATTGAGTAATCTGTGCTGGAGCAAAGCACTGTTAGGGACCTTCTAAAATCATCAGACTTCGCTCACCATCCCAAGGTTATACAAGTCCTAGTTGCTGCCCAGTTCCTAGGCCAAAGCTGCAGCCCTGAGTGGCATGAAGATATGTGGGGAAGATGGGCAGAATTGTGTAAATTCACAGATGACCACTCAAAGAAATACAGTTACAGGTAAGCAACTCATTTTTCTTCTTTGTGGTCTCTGTGAATCACACAATTGAGGGACTAGAAAGTGAAAGTTATTGGAGGCAGAGGTCTTACTTACTTACTTAGGCAATACCTCATAGTCCGAGGATGATAGTCCTCCAAGTGTAGTATCCTGGCGGTGGGTCCGTAGGTGACTGTGGAGCCCTATTCTTGATCTGCATCTTCTTCCACAGTGAGGGCATCGGTTTCCAGGTGGAAGGCGGTCCCGGTTGGGGTTGGCTTGACGCACCTTCCTCTTGGCATGTTTCTCTCTTTCGCCCTCCATTCGTGCCTCTTTAAATTCTGCACCACTGCTGGTCACAGCCGACCTCCAACTAGAGCACTCAAGGGCCAGGGCTTCCCAGTTCTCAGTGTCTATGCCAGAGTTTATAAGGTTGGCTTTGAGCCTGTATTTAAAACTCTTTTCCTGTCCACCAACAACATTCCGTTTTCCATTCTTGATTTTGGAATAGAGCAACTGCTTTGGGAGACGGTGGTCGGGCATCTGGCCAATGTGACCAGTCCAGCGGAGTTGATGACGGAGGACCATCGCTTCAATGCTGGCGGTCTTTGCTTCTTCCAGCACGCTGACATTTGTCCGCTTGTCTTCCCAAGAGATTTACAGGATTTTTCGAAGGCAGCACTGATGGAATCATTCCAGGAGTTCCGTGTGACGTCTGTAGACTGTCCACGTCTCACAGGCATATAGCAGGATTGAGAGGACAATAGCAGAGGTCATAATACACAGAATAAATCAAAAAGATTTATTCACCCTGAACAATGTACTATAACAAAAAACTTCTGTAAAGAGTCCAATGAAAAAGTGTGAAATGTATCCTACAACACATGTGTAACAATCAATGTTTGATGTCAATGTATCATCAATAAAGTATGAATATACTTGCATAGTTGTACAAAATAAAGCTTTGAAAAATGTAAACTGACTCTTTCCGGTCATTCGGGTATGTGATCACACATAAAAGTGCTCAATGAGCATTGGATAGTCTTTGTGGAGACACTGGTAGTCCCAATCTGTCCTTAGCATAAGCAAGGAAAAGTCTATGCAAATTCAAAGACCCATGGGTCCTGTCTAAGTAAAACGATAAGGCACATTTCCCATCAAGCAAGTGAAGCTTTTCCCCCAATGGAGAGGTCAGGTTTGGAAACAAAGTAGGTAGAACAATATCTTGATTCAAGCAAAAGTAGGATACTACTTTTGGCAAAAAGGTACTATCAGGCTTGAGAATGAACCCTATTGGGTCGAACACACAGGTGTGGATGGTCCCAGCACAGAAGTAGTATGGACAGTGTCAACACCATTCAAAACAGCTTTGCATTTATGAAAGTATCGACAAATCTCAGATCCAAGATAGAACAGAGGCTTCCTTCCTTCTTTGGCAAAGCATAGAAATGGAGAAAATGGCCCGTCAGAAGTCCTTTTTGTGAATGGGATTTTATTGCCCCTTCCCAGAGAAGTATCTTGATTTTCTCTAACACCAGAAGAGATGGCGGGGTTCGAAGGATTGTCTCCGTTGGGGGTATAGAATCGCACTTGATGGTATAGCCGAATTTGAGGATGTTGAGTATCCAGTGATTGCGGGTGACAGTAGACCAAGAAGGAAGGAAGTTGGAGAGATGATCTCTAAAGACAGGGGACAGATGGCAACAGGGAGAGGTTGACTAACACAGCAGGGGTAGTCAGCTCTTGGGGACAATGTGAGTCAGGTCTTTCAGTGTTGTGGGTCGGCTGACCTGGAAAGCTATCGGTACTGCTGGTTAGGGGCTGACTGTTTCCTTTGATTGGAAGGGTACTGCCTTAAGAAAGAGCAACCCTTCGACCTCTGAGACAGAGGTGATGAGCGGCTCCAGAACTGCTGGGAACCCTGCCATCAAAATAGGTGGCACAGAAAAGGGAATGGACCAGAAAATCTTCATTACTTTGCAGAAAATAAGGTGAAAAAGGCCACTATGTGTCGGAAGCAGCAGCCCACTAGGCATCTTTAAATAGTAGGTCATTGACAAGCTGCACTGATTGTTTTATCTCGAGCCCCAACACCGTGACCATCCTCCGTAGGACCTCTTCCGTAAACAGTCTCAGATCATCGGTAGAAGGTGGAGACCCTCAGTTCCGGCAAGCGATCAAGAAAGTAGTAGCCCAAAGATGCATAAAAGCCAACCTCTGACCACAGAGACTAATAGGATTCACCAGCAAAATCTCCATCCATAGAACAGACCAATCTCACCAGATAATTGTACCCACTGGAGTCAGGGAGGGGGCATTGGAAGTCATGAATGTCGAGCACCCTTTTCACAGTGCCGAGGAACTACCAGGACTCCTGGTCCACTTGTTGGTAGTGTGGTGGCACCAGAGGAGCATCTGCCTGAGCAGGCCAGTCTCTGGCTGGTCTGTTGAGACAGGGACCCAATCCTTACCGACTCAGTTGCATAGTCAGCCAGAGGCATAGGTGGTGGACCCTCAGTGACTTCCACGTGTGGTTCAGTCTTCTCACCTTCAGAATGTGGGTTGGCAATGTCAGGCCTTCCTTCCACAGGCAATGCCGAAGGAGATGTTTCAGGCATTGTCCTCTGGGCCCCTGGTAGCTCAGTGGTTAAGACTAGCGGCTCACTATGAGACGAGAACAAAAGGGCCTGATCATGCAGAGAAGAGCAAAGTCTGACCTCCCAATTTTTCCTTGCCTGAGGTGTAAAATCCTGGCAATGAATGCAAGATTGGAGCAAATAGCCTTCGCCCAAACAGAGGAGGAACTTAGAATGTCCATCTGTGTTGGGGAGGTTTGCCCACACACTACTCACACCACTTGAAGTGCGTTGTGGAGGCCATATTCAACTAGGCTGCAAACACAGTACTCACGGAGCAAGATGAACCAAAAGCAGGAGCCTCTACAATGCAAGGCTGGAACAAAGTGCTCCCATGGAGGTAACACAGCATTCAGAGTTCGCTGTAGAAGGAAGAAAAAGTCTGAAGAACAAACAAGTTCAACGAGTGAATGCTCCTGAAACTGGCTGCAGTGTGGACAAAAGGAACTGAGGGGTTTCAGCAGCAATCAAGCCTTTAAAAGCCTTGGGGGGGGGGGGTCGGGTTACCGCCAAAACTTTTCTGCCTACTGAAGGTTCTGAACTGTTCTCTGCGCCTGCGTAGATTACCCAGTTGTGTGATTCACAGAGACCACAAAGAAGAACTTCAAGATAGTCAGAAATGATTGCAATCTTAAATTCACTCACTAACTACAACTCACTTTTGAGTAAAAAGCTTAAGTGCATTAAATCTCTGTGGTTTTCTCTAATTTCTTTCAACAGACTACTGCTTTATACAATTTCAGTATTCAGTATTTCAACCTACACAAGCTCAAAGGAAATTTTACTTATTGTAACAAACATAACTGTATTGTTCACATCATAATCCATTTTACTTAATCACTTCAGAAGGGAGGATATTATTATTTGACCTCTTATCTAAAGATATAAGCTATTAAAAGATTTTATTTCAGTAGCTTTTAAAGAAACACTAGTGAAAGTAATGCAACACACAAATCCTATTTCTAAATTATAAAAATTTAAATTAAAAAAAATGTTCTCATACCCTTTCCAGTTACAAAACTGCTGGCATTTCTGTTGTATATCTCCCAGTTTTGGTTGAGCTGTTATTTGGGTTACACCTTTAACAGTTACTCCTTCCAAGAACACTGCACCCTAAAAATAAACACAGAGAACACAACAGTGTTAGAATACAAAAACCAGCCATCTGAAAACAAGATATCAATGTTAAGCAAGCTTCCTTTTGAACTGAGTGTAAGATGTAAGAAATTTAATTAAATTGCAAATTGTTGTCCAATACCACAGTTACACTGATACATTTTCCTCAAGAATGTTTAATGTTAAAATGCCCAGATTAGAGATGTCCTCAGAACAGCTATGGAATTCACAATAGCTAAATTGTATGATTGCATATTTGTATTCTTTTTGCCTTGTTGTAACTGCTGGGTTTGGCCTCATGTTAGCCGCCCCAAGTCCACTTGGGGAGATGGTGGTGGGGTATCAATAAAGATGTTGTTGTTGTTATTATGATTATGATTAACCGTAAGTGGATGTGACTATCATCAAATACAGATTTTCCAAAATTGAAAACATTTCTGATCCCAACCATTTTGGATGAAGGATACCCACTCTGTACGACTTCCATAATTAAAATAGCATGCTCTTAAACACCAATCACTAGACCAGGCTATTTGGCTTCATGGCTTCCTTTTGGGTTTTCCAGAGGCGACTAGCTAGCCTAGTCAGCAAAGAACAGGATATTGGACTAGAACAGCCTTTAGTCTCAGAGAGAGAAAAAGACACAGAAAGTGAAAGGAGCTCTGTAGCCTGAGGGCTATGGTTGAATGAACCAAAATCAACCAGTTGAAGAGTGCAGAGAAATTCTGGAAGTTAAAGTTGATCATATGTGAAGAATCCTTTACTTACCCCTGTTTCAAAGGGATTTAAAAGGTAAAGGTTTCCCCTTGACTAATCATGTCCAACTCTGGGGTGTAGTGCTCATCTCCATTTCGAAGCCAAAAGGACGGTGTTGTCCGTAGATGCATCAAAGATCATGTGACTGCATGGAGTGCTGTTACCTTCCCACCAAACTGGAACCTATTGATCTACTCAATTTGCAAGTTTTCAAACTGCTAGGTTGGCAGAAGCTGGGCCTAACAGTGGGAGCTCACCGTGCTCCCTGGGTTCAAACCGCTAACCTTTTGATCAGCAAGTTCAGCAGCTCAGAGGTTTAACCAGTTGCACCACTGGGAGCTCCACTCAAAGGGAATACTCAGAAGTAAATCAAAAGCCACCTCAACTAGAAATATAATTCTAGTTGAGATGGCTTTTGACTTACTTCTGTGTAAATCAAAACATGTAAGTTCTAAAAAAAATCCAAATTCTAGTTAAAACACTATGGAAAAACGTAAGTTGCTGAACAGTTTTCAATATGTCCACCAGTCAAGTATGGTGTTAGAGTAACGCATCTTTACTATAATTAAGGAAGGTGTGATAGCGGACATATTGCTGTTCTCCAGGAATGTGCAGAAGTAGTATACAAGCCTGAACTATGCAGCAAAACTCCTGCCCATGACCTTCTTGCAGGGAAGAGTGTCGCAGCTGTGGCATCTTTAATCAGGAAAGCTAATCCAAAAGAATCAGAGTGAAATGCTCAACTGGCTGCACTTCGGAAATTCTATCTGCATTTTCAAGTTATATAAACTAAGCAACATTCATAACAAAACATGCAGCTGGCAAAAATAAAAAATGAGTTTCATTTGACATTAAATTGAAATTAAAGAACTTTGTGGTCGCTACAGCTCTCAGTGGTTCAGTTTAATTTCAATTTTGCAATTTTATATATTCGGATTACGTGTATCTGGGTACTCTTTTTTTGTAATTGTGTTCTGTTAGCCTTTTTTGGATAGGTTGTTTTTGTAATGACACTGGATTGGCTTTCATATCTGTATTAATCCCTTGATCCCCTACATTGCTTTTTATTATTAGATTGTATGCTTTTGGCAGGGCTTCTAGTCTGTTTTATTGTTTTATTTTTGTATAATTCCATTTCCAATAATGATGCCATAAAAGAAAATACATGCAAGAAGGAAGAAAGGGAGTAGTAATAGCAGCAGTGGTTCTAATACCTTACAAATTGGTCAGATTGAGACACTGAGACACTCAGTTCCAAGGAGGTGACTTCTCACCATTTAGAGCAAAGGCATTTAATGACTGAACGCAGTCAAATGGTAAAAGCAAAGAAGAGAAATTGCCATCATAGAGAAGACTCTAAAATGAGCTCTATATCATGCTTCCTACACCTGACATGTGTCTAGCCAAAATCTATGCTGTTTTATTGTCACCAACTATCAGAAACCAGAAGATGCTGAACAAGCATTCACAAGGGATGTGATCATTTTGACTGCATGAGAAATCTTATAACATAATAAGGGCTTCAAATGGACTATCAGGAAAGTCTTCATGAGTTATTAGGAATCAATCTAGATCAATTCATCTCTAGCACCATCCGATATAGCCATTCTACATCCCACCAGGTATTGCTGGTCTGTAACTCTAGTTATTCCCAGCCTGCCAAGTCTGTCTCGCTATTCATCATTTAAATACATTACACTTTACCCTTGGTTTGCTTCTGATACGATAAATAAAAAAATATTAAGGTCTTACATCTACAGACATCGGGAAGCAGAGGAAAGAATGACAACTTTCCATTTATGAATCCAGTCCTGATTACTGGATTTCTTTCAGAAAAGCTACTACTGTATGGTATAGAAGTGCTTTGCAGGAATCTGCATAAGTCCCATTAATTCCCCTAAATAATTCTTAGCATATTCAGAAAATGAAAAGTACATGGAAGACCTCTAAAACAGATATTTTTCCTTCACAAACCATTCAAGAAGTACATTATGTTTCAACTGACCTTTCTGAGAATTTAAATATATATATACTGTTTCTACTTCCCAAGCTATCTTATAAAAAAGAATGCAAGCATGGGAAAAGGCCTTATCAATCAAAGCTACCCATATTTGGCATACCCATAAGCTATACAGGCAGTCCCCGAGTTAGATAGGTTCTGTAGATTTGTTATTAAGTTGAATGTGTATGTAAGTCATAACAAGTACATTTTTACATGTAACTCTAGCCAAAAATATATACTGCTTAGCTTTGGATAGAATATGGAAGGGCTAACACCCTGTGCTGTTTGTTCTTTTTCAGAAGATTTGACCTCACTTTCTGTCTCTGTGATAATTGGATTTTGAGGGGGGGGGGAAGGCTTGTTGTAGAAAGAAGGATTGGCAAGAGTGTTTCAGCGGCGACACCTTTTCCCCATGATTATTCTTCCAGGAGTGAATTTCTGTTCCTAGGGGTAGATTTCTCTCACTTCCTGTTGTCTCGCCCTCGTTCTTAACTAGGAGTTATTTGTAAGTCAGATGTCTGTAACACAGGGACTCCCTGTACTTTCTTTTTGAATCTATACATTTGAAAACTCAGCTACACTGTACACAGTTCAACCTTGTAAATTAATTTTAAAATTCACAAGTTTATATGAGACTAACTGATGTCTCAGCTGTCACTTTGAAAATTCTGAATCGCACATGTGTGTCTTGTTTGGTTTTGATCAACACTCTCAGCTGCACTTCTTGAAATAAGATTTCAACTATTTTGTCCTTCGAAGAGTAAAACACCTGCCAGTAAAGCCACTGCAGTTCTGCTATCTTGTATTAAGAAAACCGAAGCCAGATCAAGCACAACAACGCACTGAACCGGAACCACCCACTCCGGTTCACAGGAGAACACTCTAGCAGCCAGAAGCACTGAAAAAACGCTATGTAGCTGTCACCCAGATGCAGAAACGATATGCAAAATACTACATTCTGAAACGTCTTCAATAAGTGCCAGCAAAGAACAAATTGTGGAGTCCAAAACTTGCCAGGAATGTTAATTCTTTGAAACAATTTTCGTCTTGAAGCTAACAGCAACTTTTGTTTTCAGTGTTTTAAATAACCAACACACACTAAAATCTGCCATACATAAAATTATCTATAAACACATTTTCTGTGTGTAGAGTCCAGTCAAACCGACTGCGTCTTTCCCTATTAAGTAATGAGCAAAGCTGAAGTCTGCTGCTGTAAGCATGAAGCAGAATTCCTCTCCTCTGTACTTTTTTTTAAAAGAGAGGGCATATTCAAAGCTCTAAAACTGAATTATATGAATATGCATATTAACCAAATTCAGTTCCCTCAAATTTCTTCATCCTCGATTCTGCTTTAATTATTAATACGCTTATTCGCACAATTTAGCTTTATGTCTTTTCACATGACTAGGTGATAAAATGAAGAAGAGTCATAGCGCTGCTTCTTATTAGACGATGCATCTGAATTAACAGATCAAAGTATGGCCTCATTTGAATAAAGAAACTTGCAGCCTAATTTGCTGATGACAGCTACTTCACACTTCTCCAAAGTAGGGAGTAGTAATAAGTAGTAGAATTACTGTCCCTATCCAGAGACAATGAGTGCACGAAGAACTGGTTTCTGAATAGGGGCAATAGGGGAAAACGAAGGGAAATCCACACACCCTCACAAGTTACATCTGGCATTCCAAAGCTCCTTCCTTATAGGATGAACTGCTGATATTTTCCCCTCTAAGAAGCCATTCAGAACTAGCTGACTAGAAAAGGAAATCAAGGGATGTAAAAGCTCCCCAGAACCCAAGACTACTGAAGAGAGTCATATCATGGCTCACTAAAAAAAGAGGATAATGTTTGTTAAGGCAGTAGGAAAAAGGAAGACTTTATTTCAGATGGATAAACTCAATCAAGCAAGACAAGTCCTAAGTCTGCAAGACTGGAGCAGGGAAGCTGATGATAGTGTGACTCTCTTATTTATAGGGTTGCCACATAAGTCAATTTGAGTTAACAACAACAAAATGCCAATAATACTATCTGCATCAACTGGTTCTGCAACTGCCCTTTTCCCAGTGGGGACTGGACTGATCCTTGTACAATTAGGATGTTAACAATGAAATATACAACTGGATTATTTTTACAAGGAGAGAAGGGAGTTGGGAGTTTCTGTTATTTCCATTTCAGCTGTGTCTTCTGGTTTGTGACATGAGGCTCAGGGATTGGGTAAGCGTAACAAGAAGAAAGTAAAGGCAAGAACATTGTATTTTGAAAGAGAATGCAAGGGCAAAGTGTTAATGAAATGGAAATGAATCATTGTTTTCAATTCACTCTCTTTTATTTCATTAAGTCAACTAAACCTATGACTTAGATCGTGAGTCCTTGAAAAACACAGATATACAATGCCTGCAAACAGCCCTGAGCCTACTGAAGACGACAGGATATAAAAATAACAAAGTCAAATCCTTGCTAGCCAATGCAATTATTCTCACACCTTTCTTGCCATCAGTGGAAAATTGTATCTTCTACTCAAGTGTTACTACAAGAAATGAAAAATAGGATGTATTGTGGGTATAAAAATAACCTGGAAACAATAGCACTGCATATGTTTTGAAATGAAATTTCTTAGTGATTACCTTCTTATATTTCCTAGCCATACACCTCAACCCAGAGTTACTAAAGTTAAATAATAAAAAACCAAGAAAAGCATGGTTCATATTTCTTATTGGCAAAGTAGTTCTTCAGAAACAAAGGAATAGACTATTATTGCCTCATCACAAGCTACTTCCAGTGGGACAATAAATTCTATGAGCAGAAAGATGGAGTAGCCATGGGGAGCCCTCTCAGCCCAGTCATAGCAAATTTCTACATGCAACACTTTGAAAAACAAGCCCTGGAAACAGCAACAAAAAAGCCCACTATATGGTTCAGATTTGTGGAGGACACCTTCACCATTTGGAGCCATGGAGAAGAAGAACGAAATAAGTTCCTAGACCACCTCAACAGCATCCACCCAAACATACAATTCATCATGGAAAAAGAAAATGAAGGAAAACTGCAATTTCTAGATGCTCTAGTCATCCGTAAACCCAAACAACAATTGGGCTGCACGGTTTACAGAAAACCTACATACACGGATAGATACCTACAAAAAAACTCCAACCAACACCTAGGTCAAAAAAGAAGCAAAATTAAAGCCCTGGCAGACCATGCAAAAAGAATCCGCGAATCCCACCTCCTCCAAGGTGAACTGAACCACCTAAACTGGGCTCTACAGCAGTGGTTCTCAGCCTGTGGGTCTCCAGATGTTTTGGCCCTCAACTCCCAGAAATCTTAACAGCTAGTAAACTGGCTGGGATTTCTGGAAGTTGTAGGCTAAAACACCTGGGGACCTACAGGTTGAGAACCACTGCTCTACAGGTCAATGGATACTCCTCCACAGACATCAGAAGAGCTGCAAGACCTAGAACAAGCCATGAGAGTAAAGACAAAGATCCACCCAGAGGAAAAGTGTTCTTGCCATACATCAAGGGAACTACTGACCGCATCGAGAAGCTGATCAGGAAACACAACCTATAAACTATCTACAGAACCACTATGAAAATTCAACAAATGCTCCGTTCAGCAAAGGACGAGAGGGATCCTCTCACCACTGCAGGAGTCTACCATTTGCCATGCAGCTGTGGACAAGACTACATAGGGACCACCAAACGCAGCGCCCAAACACGTATCAAGTAACATGAAAGGCACTGCAGACTCATTCAACCAGAGAAGTCAGCCATAGCAGAGCACTTGATGAACCAACCTGGACACAGCATTTTATTTGAGAACACAGAAATGCTGAACCACTCTAACAACTACCACATCAGACTACACAGAGAAGCGATTGAAATTCATAAGCATGTGGACATTTTCAACAGAAAGGAGAAAACCATGAAAATGAACAAAATTTGGCTAGCAGTATTTAAAAAAAAATTAAAACAGGTCAGTAAAAAAAGAACAACACTATGAAAATGGGGGGAACTCCAGACAGGAAACAATCAGGGCCAGCTAACACCTCCCAACAAAGGATTCCCCCAGGCAGGAAGCAGCCAGGCTTTGTAGTTGCAAAGCTATTCAATGCTAATCAAGGTGGCCAAATACAACATTCACACTTGCCTCAAGCAGACAAGAGTCTTTCTTCCATCCTGGACATTCTACAGATATATAAATCTAATTTTCCTAGTTTCCAACAGACCTTACAACCCCTGAGGATGCCTGCCATAGATGTGGGCGAAATGTTAAGAGAGAATGCTTCTAGAACATGGCCATTTGTTCCAGCAGGCACAGTTAAACAAACAATCCTTTATGTCAAAAATTAAATAATCCAGAATAAAAATTCATTTTAAAATTCAAATTTCCGCTTACCAAAAATGCTATGTGAAGTATATATACCAGTTTAAGAAATATTCAGTGCAACAGTTTTGTAGCTAGCTACAAGACATTCATGTTCCATACCTGTATCCATTAATTAAAAGCAAGAACAATCCCAGAAGAACAATCAAGATGTTAATTATGACTCTAGGGCAGGGTTACCATGTCTCGAGCCTTCTCTGTCGAAAGGTGATGGTGCCTAACAAAACTGCAACTCCAGGCTCCCATAGCATTGAGCCAGGGTGGTGACAAACTGCATTATTTGTTCAATGCAGATGCATCCTCTGTTAGAATTTGGTTTAAGGAAAAGCTAAGCACTCTTTGGAACAACTTTACCAGCTTCAAATGTTCTTTTCTTCTTTTCCCCGAAAATGACGTTGATGACCCTGCTTCAGATTCCGGGGTTCCGGGTTTGCAGTTATCCTCCTCGTCCTCTTCTTCGTCTTCATCAAAGCACCACTCTGGTAACGGGGGAGGCGCGGGCACATCTTCCACATCCCCATAACGACGGAACAGTTCCTTCAAATAATCACCTTTATAGATACCAGGTGGCCTAGCTTGGGCAAAGGTGGCCACAGCTGCTTCAATGCTGCAACAAAATGCAAATTCCATTAATAAATATGGAATAGGAATTCAAGAAATAATCTAAAAGGGTAGGAAGAGAGCACTAGTGGGTAAAGAAGATAAGAACTCTAAACTTCAAGGAAAAGCAAAGAATTATCTTAGCTAAGCCTAACCTAAAATGCTGCACCAGGATTTTCAAGGTTTGCCCACATGTTTTATAAACAATATGCTACCAGTTTCCAAAATCAAAAGCAATCTAAGAACATGTGGTTTATATGTTATAACCATTGATTTTTGTAATCAGTCACACACAAAAAACCTGACATTGAAAAACAGTTATTATCATGATGTCTGGCAACCTTAGTGATCAATCCTTGATCAATTTTGCTAGATTCTTAGGTATGGTCTTTGCTGAGGCCCATCCTGTATTCCACAGGCTTGGGCATCCTGAGTGCACAGGATAGTACTTAGCATCCCGTGCTTTTTTGGCATCACAAAGGCCAGGGGTGCTATGGCTAATGTTGGTTACTTGTCTCCTGGAGTGATGTTGGCTGAGGCACAAAGGCTATTGGAGAAGGTGTCAGGATTTGTAAGTTACACAACATTTCTTTTAGTGATAGCAGGATCAGTGTCTCAGGCTTAACCTTAGGTGTCACTGTAATTGGGGTGTGGTGGTAAGTACTGAGACTTTCCTTGAAGTTTACCACCACACCCCATTTATTACAACCTATACTAATGTTGAGATGGAATCTCCTTTCTTGTAATTTGAAGCCATTGTTCCGCATCCTAGTCTCCAGGGCAGCAGAACACAAGCTTGCTTCCTCCTCCCTATGACATGGCAATCACTTCTCCTCTCAGCCTTCTCTTCTTCAGGCTAAACATGCCCAGCTCTTTAAGTCGCTCCTCTTTCCTCAAAGCAAGAAAAACCTTCCCGTTGGAACCAATAGTTTTGTGTCTGTGTTGTTCTTGTTTCCTGAGGAGACCGCTTCACTACAAGAAGGTATTTGACTCCCTAACAGGACTGGAGAGTCCTTTCCGCTGTACAACACGGAAATTCAAGCTGTTTTGAACCTCTGACAGAAGGAGGTTCTCCATCCTGCAGCGTTCTGGGGCCTAGCTGATGTCACTCCAGGCAACAAGGCGTGACTGCTACAACACCAAGAATGGGAGAGGGATTTTAAGCATGGCTGTGGGCTCTCCTGGACAGTCAAGACTCCCTCCTGCTCCCAAAATGGCAGTGGGGGTTGGGCTTGTAATCAAAATCATTCCAAGGCCAATCTGATATTTGCCCATTCAGATTGGCAGCAGGATAAAATATCTGTGTAGAGCTACTCTGAGATGCCAAAAAACAAAAAATCTGATGAAACTGAGAACATAAACAACTTTCAGTAGCTTGTGTCTCAGAATAAGTAATCAGTTCTCTTGCCATAATGTATCTCCTGCTTAAATGCAAGTTAAAGGAGAAATAAATAATACATATCTCACTTCAGTTAGAGAAGCCTTGTATCATACAAAGTAGTAGCTTTGCGCTCTGATCTACTACAAATGTCTTGGGGAAACACAACTAGCACTACTCAAGTAGAACACACAGTCACCCAGTGAGTGACTGGAGGGTTCATTCCGTGATGACCTTTCCTCAACCCACTATAAAACTCATTTCAGCATTCACTACACCACTACATCTTTCTATTTCATGTATTCAAGAAATTAACACAGACTGCTGTATAACCTATTCAACAGGGAACACTTTTCCCCATTTGCTACACAGTTCCAGCTGAGAGGCTAAGGAGAAGTGACTCCACACACACACACCCTTTCTAAGACTTTTTCTCTTTAGCCTCCTTAGGTCCAGCTTGCTTATAGGATCGCTTTCTCCCATACAATCCGCCCCAAACACTTAGGTTCTCTGTGGGTCATCTGCTTCAGCCTGCGAGAACCCAACTAGCAACCATCACCCGGAGAACCTTTCCAGTGGCTACCATATGACAGGATTGAGAAGAACAAGGACTGAATTAAAAATTCACCTATTATACCAACATAGTCTAGTGTTCAGAAAACGATTTAAGAATAGGCTGATGAATTTCATGACACTAAAAATACACAAGTAAGTGTTCGGAAAATAATTTAACTTGTAATTGCAGTGGCACAGCATAGTGGCATCATAAAACACAATAGTACTTTGTCTAAAGTGTGTGGATATTGGTGATATTTGTAAATACAAAAATCTTTCATTCAACTGATACTATGACAGCTATCAAAAACTGGATCCATAAAGCAAAGGCTGGCTTTAAAAGCATAGTAATGAGACTTTTAATTGCTTCAGGCTATTAAAACAAATTTAAATATATACAAACATACATGCGATTTGAGAAATCATATCAAAATAGATTCCTTAATAGACATTTAAGTTTATTACTATTATGTTTATTTATACCCCACGTTCTCTCCACAAGTAGACACAATTAATTGCCATGCATTTGACTTCTGACGAACTTATGAATGAGAAACCTGCAAGTCACTCAGCTATCAACAGTCCTGCTCATGTCTTGCACACTTAAAGTTGTGGGACACTTAAAGTCCATCTACCTTTAATGTGGTCTTAATCTTTTCCTATTGTCTTCTAACTCTCCAAGTATTTCTGCCTTTCCTAATGAGTCGTATTTACCCATAAGTTTACAATTCTGGATTGTTCAGGCTTTTTTTGCTCCCAGACTCATTTATCTGTCCTCCTAGAAGTCTAAGGTAGCCTCAAAACTCTCCTTCAGCGCCACATTTCAAATGAGTTGGTTCTATGTATTGTCTAAGGTTTTCGTGACTGGAATCACTGGGTTGTTGTAGGTTTTTCGGACTATGTGGCCATGTTCCAGAAGCATTCTCTCCTGACGTTTCACCTGCATCTATAGCAAGCATCCTCAGAGGTTGTGAGGACCTCACAACCTCTGAGGATGCTTGCCATAGATGCAGGCGAAACATCAGCAGAGAATACAGCCCCAAAAACCTACAACAACCCAGTTAGTCGGTTCTCTTCCTATCTGCTTTCTTCACTGTCCCGCTTTCACAAGTATACATAAAAATCAGAAATACAATGGTATGGACAATCCTAACTTTGACATTAGACCTGGTGTTTAATATTTTAGTACAGGACCTTTTCTTTCAGAAAAATCTAAGTATCCTTTGGAAAAAGAGACTTGGTGAAGAAAGAAATATTTTGTATGCAATTATTCAGTAGAAAGGGATTGAAGGGAGCACAGAGATGCAAACAATCTGTTATTGTTTGGTATTTTATGTGTACAAACTATGGGGAGTAGCAGTAATGTGACATGTTAAAAATCTAGCAGGGAATAATGCAAATACAGTTTATAAGGGCAAACACAGAAAAACAATTTTCTGATAAGCAGCACATATCTCTTTTTAGTAGCATAACAAAACATACCCAATGGCCAAATGATAAAGCAAGAAAATTAAAACTAAGAAAATAGCAAGGAAAGGGCCATTTAAAATGGCTTTACAAAGAAAACTAAGAACAGGTTCTATGCATATTTTAGCACATGGAATCAAGTATAATATCAGAATGTGGACAAGGAACAAAACCCAATATTAGTTGCTACTAGAGCAGCCAATTGAAATCAACGCTACTTACTTAAACTGAGGTTGAGAAATATTGTTCATTTCAATGTGTCTACTCAAGTTCAGACTAATATCGGATTTAGTTGAGCTAAAGACATATTGAGAAGAAAGAAAACTCAAATGGTTTGATGAGCTGCAATACTTCTACCTTCTGCTTAAAGAGAAAATTATTAGTACCTCATCGTTTGCCTATGAATTAAGGAAGATATGAAAAAGTTTCTTAGCACTCACTGCTCCTAGAATAGTGACTCTTAACCTTGGGCTTAGCTAACTTACCTGAGAATTTGATGAAAGTCATGAACACCCTCCCCATAAAATACATGTAAACACAATTTTCAAAATGACAAGAAAAAAATCATGGAAAAACATGATCTTTTTGTGTCTAGTTCACAGACCTCCTGAAGCCCATCTATAGACCACTAAGGAAACATTGACAAGTAACATTCTTACCCAAGACCAGCTAATTTCCTGGTAGGAATTATAAGGAAAAATACAGCTGTGGGTGACCCAAACACACCATTACTAGGTCAACTGTTGTTGACATGTGCTGAGAACCAAGCAAACAGTGGAATGATGCCAAGACTAGAACCCAAAAAGGAGGTAGTTACCTAAAGTATTTACTTTATTTACTTTGCTTATATACCGCTGTTCTCAGGCCGAGGGCGACTCACATAAAGTACATAAAATTTGACTTGTTCCAACAATTTCCAGATTTGTATACCTGTTAAAACTTACCTTATTACACAAACCCTTCTGAGACAATTCAATCTACTGCCAACTTCATGGATAACATTAATACTGTTGTTTTAATGGTTTACATTGTCTATATTATTGTTGGCCAGCAGCATATTTTGGGAAATACACACACACTGCTTTGAAAACTGCCAAGTAAGCAGTGTGAGTGTGTATTTCCCAAATATAAAACTGACCTTAGCCAATAGACCAGTGGTTCTCAACCTGTTTGTCCCCAGGTCTTTTGGCCAACAACTTCCAGAACTCCCAGTCAGTTTACCAGCAGTTAGAATTTCTGGGAGTTGAAGGCCAAAAAATCTGGGGACAAACAGGTTGAGAACCACTGCAACAGACAAAGTCAATAGAGTACGCAAGAAAGCCTTTTTACTGGACAACAGGATGGTGAGCTTGACAAATCCAACTTGTTCCTGAAAGCAACCTCATAGCTTTAGTAGGCTTTGGATACGACATCAAAAATGTCTGAAGTCATATAACTAGTCTATACTAAAAACTTTACATGCACTATTGCCATGTAGTATAATCCTATACCTAAGGGAAATTAAATTTGATGTTTAAGTGGCATGCAGAATAACAGACAAAATATTTAAAAGTCTTGTGACACGTATTCCAATTTCCCAATTTTTCCTTTATGTTAAACAAGGACAAAACACCATACTGACTCTCAGCAGAAAATTAATGCATGTCTGTTCAGAAACAGTTAAATTGGATTTGTTCTCAGGAAAATGTGTACCTTTCACATGAAAGATGATCAACACGTAGCATCCAACCTATTATCACCAGGGACTTTGTATTGCATCACTCCCTAATTTCAGAGATGCTTTACTGGTAGGAAAAACAGTCTGCATAAATTACAAACAGCATTTGCCTATGTAACCCATCAACTATTGTTCAGCATTACTATTTTTGTCACATTCATGAAACAGATACTGAACAATTGTACTAAATGGAAAATAACACAATTTGTATTTCTGCATGCTGCATACTGGAGCAGAAAGGAACATAAAAATCATATTAAGCAATAAAAAGAAGGACCCAATGCCCACATAAGCCATGCAGCACTTATATTTATGTGCATTAATGTACAATTAGTAACATGTTGCTTTTTAAAATATATATATATAAAGTTACCTCCAGTCCAGTTTCTCAACCAGAAAGGCACAAATGAGAAACCCGGTGCGATTGAAACCATGTGTACAGTGAACACCTAGAAAGCAGAATAAAGATTACAGTTGTTGTTAAAGAGTTCATTTTAAAGCCAACAATCAGTTGTTCTGAAAATACCCAGGCTTCAAATAGGATTCCCTTTAAAATGGTATCAGCCCCAGCTGATACCATGCCTTCATTCTGTCACATATTTGAAATGGTGGTATTGTGCTGGAGGGAATGGGAACCATATTAAATGCCTCCCTGATTATATAAATGCTTCACTTCCTTACCATCTATCATTAAAACTAGAGAACCACCACTCCTCTTAATGTTCCCCCAGTAACAGCAAGAGTATCCCTCTGGGCAGCTAAACCAGGAAATCCCAAATGGATCCCCCCCCCCCCCCCCAATGAGGGTCTGCCTCCAGGGACAACCAAGAATGGGCAACTTGGAAGTCTCTGAACAGACTCACAAGTGGTGTTGAGAGATCAAAAGACAACTTAGCTAAACGGCACTACCTAGAAGAATCCTCCACCTTGTGCAACTGTGGAGCTGAACAAACAACTCAGTATCAGTATGCTTGCTCAAAATGCCCTGCCTCATGCACAGAGGAAGAACTGCTTAAAGCTACAGACAATGTGGTCGCTGTTGTCCGTTTTGGTCTAAAATTATTTAGTCACTTATGTTCCCTCTATTTTATCAGTTTTATACTTGTTTTTTGTGCAATGCTTTTGACACAGAATTTAAAAAAAACCAAAACTAGAGAGCAACACATTATAGCAGGCAGTTTCTCCAAAGATGAAGACACAACGAGCAACACCAGACCATAAAATCTTGAAGAACTGCCAAGATGTTATCTGTCCCTGCTCACCACAATTGAGAAAAAGTGAAAAGGTGAAACCTAAACCCTAATCTCCCTAGGTCATCTTCATTCCCAAGTTGTAGGAAACCACCAATTATTCCAACGCAAGTCCCTTCCACACAGCTGTAAAAATCCACATTGAACTGGATTATATGGCAGTGTGGACTGAGATAACTCAGTTCAAAACAGATATTGTGGATGATCTGCCTTAATATTCTGGGTTTTATGGCTGTGTGGAAGGGACCTAACTCCACTCGAATTCCCATCCTTCCTGGTAGCACAATTTCTTGTCCAACTATAATCCATTGGGGCCTATCTTGTACCACTGTAGTTTAGAAAGCCAAAGCAACAGGCCAAGAAATCAGCAAGTGCAAGTGAGGTGAAGAAAAAAGACAGCAAACAATAATGGGAATCTTTCAAGCATCTTTTGTATTAACAACTGCTTTTCTTTCTGGACTTCAGAATTATGTTAGCACTTCAGCCTGTTGCTGAAGACATACTGGAGGAAGCATTTCATGCATTAAAAGATAAGGAGACATACCTGCCAGTTTATCTTATTCATTTGACTTGCCTCCAATAAAACATTCACATCCTTATAAAAGCAATTCAATGATAAAATCTCATAGCTCATCTTCATTCATACCAACAGCCTGCACAAAAGCAGCTCAAACCCACTACTGGTAAACTGCACCCAATGGCTCCGGAATACTCATGGTGTAGAAGCCATAGAAATGCCTTAAAATAAGCATGGAACAGAAACCTGGGGGGGGGGGGGGGAGTTGACAGAATACATTATTTGATTTGCTATTAGAGCTATAAAACAATACTAGAGTTGGGATGAGCAATGATTTTGAGTTCAAAATCAGTAGCTGGTGCTGGGAGGTGGGGAGATAGACATACGAACAACTATACACTATACACACATCCCTCAGTGTACAGGAATAAGAAAACGTATACCTGCTTTGTCCACTTAGATCTAAAGCAAAAAGTCATTCCCACCCATAGTAACTGGCACTGATATCATTGGTTCCTAACTATCAATAGCAATAGGGAACATCAGTCTTATTCAAAAATAGACTCCTACAAATTATGAAAGAGTACCAACCCAGAGCTAATGGTACTAAGGTCAATTCGAATTTCCATTATTACACATTACCATCAGTAGACACTCCTTTCCTTGTAAGTGAGATAACTTCCAGGGATGAAGGATGTAAGAAACGGTGTTAATAGTTCTAATGTATTAAAACAAACTGTTTTTTTCAGATAGCACTTGTATAGCATTCTTTATATAGACATCTATATAAATAAAAATGCTTGTGGGATTGACATAACTCAAAAACCACTGGACGAATTGACATCAAATTTGGCCACAATACACCTATCAGGCCAACAAGTGACCATCACTCATAAAAACACTGAAAAACACAGCAGAAGGAACTTAAAAAGCCAAAAAACACATTACAACGCATGAGCAAAACCACATATATACACGCAAACACACATATACACATAAAACACATATACACAGACTGGGCCACAGCAATATGTGGCAGGGGACAGCTAGTTCTTCATATAGAGAAAGCACATGTGAATTCACATGATATGGTGTCAGCCACTCTGTATAGACACATATCACTTCTATTTTGAGAACATCAACAAGGTGGAAATCCAACCATCTTGTTACAGTTAAATAGCGATGACACATGATAAAATATATAGTGGGGGCCTCAATATCCATTGAAGTTTGGTTCCAGGAACATCCTCACCCCTCACCTCAGTGGAAACTGAAATCCATGGATGCTCAAGTAATACAGTGGTGTAATAAAAGGTGTCTCTTATATCAAATGATAATATCAAAACTTGCTTTTGGGATTTAAATATATATATATATTCAATGGTGGAATCCATGAATGCAGAATCTATGGATTTGGAGTGCTAGTGTGTGTGTGCATATGTGTGTATATACGCATGCACACATGCACTCACAGACATAGGCACACATACACATATGCTTTATTATAACATGTAACTGGACTATAGGTTTAAAAGAACATTAGACAATAAACAAATAGATGCAGAGCTGGGTCAATTTAACAGCAATTCACACTGCCATTTAGATAGGGACTTCAGATTAAGAATCACTGTGCCTCTTAAACTCATTTCTTAGAGGAGCCCTATATTTGAGGATGTTACTAAAAGCATATAACAGGCTGCTATGAAACACAAGGTGCTACAATATGTTGGGTCCCTGTTTTGATCTATGTTTCTTCTTATGCTTTTTGGCTTTTTCAACCATTGTCTGGGTTTTTTTTTAAGCTATTTATTTATTTATTTATTTACTGCACTTGTAGACCGCCGTTCTCAGCCCTAGGGCGACTCACGGCGGTGTACAACATATAAAAACAGGTACAATTTGCAACATAAGCAATATCACAAACAACAATAAACAACATCACTATCAATAATACAATTACACTAAATCATTCGCGACGTCTTATCATTGAATCACAATCCAAGTCTCGTTATCCATGTTCCGTTCCAATCGTCATTGCCATCTTTTAATTTAAGCAAAAGACACTGGTCAGAGATCAACAACTACTATAAGAAAATTCTGAAAGTATGAGATTTAAGGGATTGCATCTGAAGCAACAAAACAAATAAGCTTATTCATGGCATAATAGCTCCGTCTAGTGGTAAAGTGAAACTCTACTACATACAATGCAAACTCTATTGAAGGAGCTGTAGTTTTAAAAGAGAATTTTCAGATATGTTCCCAGTGCCCATATGTCCTGATTTACTGCCATATTGGCCTTTTTCTGCAGTAGGCCTTTGTTTACAAAAATGCTGATTGTTTGAGAAAACAGTGCTGCAGAGAGAAAGTTACTATTCAAAGATGACAGTATATCCTGACAAAACCAGCTAGCTAGTGCCTAGTGGAACCCCCAAGTTCCAAGTCACTCTGGAGTTATGTTTGAAATAAATAACAGATAAAATTGATTCATTAAAACAGCCATGGTCAGAGAACAAGAGACTATAGTTGTGCTACAGTTGTGCCATTGTTAGGGTCCCACGTATGCTATTATATCAATCAAAATCATAAACAACCAATGAGCAACTGCACAGCTAGCTTAGACCAATGAAATGATTTGTCTTTGGAAACCAATGAGAATGTGTTTTCAGTTTACTGCCAAAAATGATAAAAACTCTGCAGCCCCATTGAGGGTTGAGACAAACCCTTTGCATTCCCGTATGCTTGTTTGTCAATATTGCTATGGCCACGCAATAAAGCCTTTGTAGTAAGAATCCACCTTATGGCTTCGTCCTTGGATGGCTACATTGGATCATTGAGGGAACTCCTAAGTTTGTGCATTTGGAGTGCCCCTACACCGGTGCCCCTTCACTATTTTTTTTCTCTTGCATCTAAGTTCATTATAATTGTCAGGTGTTGATGTATTCTTCGATATAAGATGTAACTCATTTAACACAGAGAAGCAAAATGGTTGGTTCTACAATGTTTTCCTTTACAGCATTTATTTATTTCTCAGCACTAGGCAAGCTAAATGTCTATTTCTAGTTCTTTTTGACTTGCTTCTGTTATCTGCTTCACTTTGATCAAGCTGAAACAGATGTGGTTCCCTGCTCCTATCTCTTAAGACTGAGGATCCTTTGCTCTTTGTCAGTTTATCTGTCCAGAAACACCTTTCATCGCATTCTGGCCACCCAGATATTCAGCTGGTTGCCCACAGTCAAACCCAAGCAGACACTAGCATCATTTAATAATTCTTAAATATTGGAAGCTCAGCACATTTATAAGGAAGAATGAGCATGCGCTCTCTTTAAGCCTTTTGAGACATTTATTATATGCTGTTAGTGTTAACGGATATACAAACAGGCACAATCCCTTTAGAAAGAAACAGACATTTCAATGTCTAGACATGTTAATTTTATTACATTACATTGCATGTAAGGCATTCTACATTCATTACATAGCAACTATGACAGATCAGCTGTTAACACTTTCATATAGACAGATCTTCTACATCTTTTAACAAACCTCTCCATAGCTACATAGATAAACAATGAGTTTTTCATCTGTGGCTAAATTCGTAGACATCCAGAGATTTTGTCCCTGCACATTGCTACATCTGTACAGCATCCATTATATATCTATAAACATCCACAACAGGAATCCATTACAATTATAATATTTTTATTTCACATAACCTCATTGAGAGCAGAGATTCTCTCTCAGTAGTAAGGTCTATCTCAGGCATGGGCAAACTTCAGCCCTCCAGGTGATTTGGACTTCAACTCTCACAATTCCTAACAGCTGATAGAATGTTAGGAATTGTGGGAGTTGAAGTCCAAAACACCTGGAGGGCCAAAGCTTGCCCATGCATGGATTATCTTCATCAATAAGACTATGGAACTGCCAGCGAGAAATAGCATAGTTGTTTATCAACAGCTTGGTAAGGTGGAAGTGGACACTCAATTGCTTCTCAGCTTGTTTCATATATTTCCTAGCCTAATCACCTGGCACAGTTCATCCAAAAAGATAAGAGACCTTAACAGGTCTCCACTAATGTAAATCTCTTTCTATCCTCCAATTAGTTTCTTAAGAGATACTCTTGGATGCCATCAGGTTACATCAGCCATCTGATTTCATCAGTCAAGCTCTTTAACCTGTCTAGGGTTCATTACAGGTCAACTGACTTTAATATTAACACCTCCTTGTTGATCATTATGTTGCCATTATTCCCAAAATTATCCATTTCTAAGCAACACATACACAC
Organism: Anolis sagrei; assembly: GCF_037176765.1. Lineage (NCBI taxonomy): Eukaryota > Metazoa > Chordata > Lepidosauria > Squamata > Anolidae > Anolis > Anolis sagrei. The sequence continues at coordinate 105,192,697 of NC_090021.1, read as the reverse complement.
ACATTCAATACTACACAATCCTTTTCTTTAAATGTATGTTTTATAAATGTATTATTTCTATTCTGAAGTTTTAAATTTCACAAACTAGAGTTCAAATCAGTGTGTAGCCGTGTATTCTCATATTTACATGCAGTCAAAGATCCACATAATCTCACATTTATATGCAGCCAAACATTTTTGTTTCTTTCGCAATACTATTGTATTAATGCAGCTCATAGGGGTTTCCTTATTTATACAGAGATGCTTTTATAAAGTGAAAATACTTGTTTTCACTTTATAAAACCAAGCTTAAGTAGTTTACTTCAGCAGGGTACTACTAGTCTATGGCTTTTGCAAGCTCAGTGATGCATAGAGCCACTGAGATAAAGGAAAGAATTTTTTTACAGTATTCAAACATTTCTTCAAGGAAAAGTGTCACCCATTTTTTCTTCAGCAGCCTACCTGACATAGTGTTTATTTCATACTGCAAAAATAGGTGACACTGTTTATTTTATACTACAAAAATAAAAATATATTTTCAATATCTTTCTTGAATTGTGATGCCCAGAATTGGACACAGTATTCCAGATGAGGTCTGACCAAAGCAAAACAGAGGGGTACATGGCTTCCCTTGATCTAGACCAGTGGTTCTCAACCTGGGGTCCCCAGATGTTTTTGGTCTACAATTCCCAGAAATCCTAACAGCTGGTAAACTGGCTGGGATTTCTGGGAGTTGTAGGCCAAAAACATCTGGGGACCCAAGGTTGAGAAGCACTGATCTGGACACTACCCTCCTTTTGATGCAGCCCAAAAATCCCATTAACTTTTTAGCTGCTGCATCACATAATTAGCTTATGTTTAACTGGTCCATGAAGATTCCAATATACTTTTCATATGGACTGTTGTCAATCCAGGTGTCACTCATCCTGTATATTTGCATTTCATTTTTTTTCTGGCATTTTTTTTCTTACATTTCTCCTTGTTGAAATTCATTTTGTTAATTTTGACCCAAATCTCTAATCTATTAAGGTCATTTTGAATTCTGATCCTGTATTCTGGAGTATTAGCTATCCCTCATAATTTGGTGTCATCTGCAAACTTGATAAGCATGCCCTCTAAACCTTCATCCAAGTCATTAATAAAGATGTTGAATAGAACTGGGCCCAGGACTGAAGCCTGCGGCACTCCACTAGTCACTTCTTTCCATGATGAAGAGGAACCATTGGTGAGCACCCTTTGGGTTTGGTCATTTAGCCAATTACAGATCCACTTAATAATAGCCCACATTTGACTAGTTTGTTTGCAAGAAGGCCATGGGGGACCTTCTTGAAGGCCTTACTGAAATGAAGATATGCTACATCCACGGCATTCCCTGCATCTACCAAGCTTGTAACTCTGTTGAAAAAAAGAGATAAGATTAGTCTGCCATGACTTGTTTGTGAGAAAACCCATGCTGACTTTTAGATCACAGCATACTTTTCTACGTGATTACAGACTACCTCCTTAATGATCTGCTCCAGAATATTTCCTAGTATTGATGTTAGGTTCCTGGACATTCCCTGCTAAGGTAAAGACAAATGAGAGGGGGGAAACAGTCCTTCTTTTACAGGAGGCTAGGCCCATAACTTCTTACTTGGCCATGCACTGCATCCTATCACAGATAATAATAATAATAATAATAATAATAATAATAATAATAATAACAACAACAACAACAACAACAACACTTTATTTGTACCCGGCTACCATCTCCTCAAGGGACTCGGTGCGGCTTACATGAAGCCGAGCCCAAACACAACAATACAATATAAGATACAATACAAAATAAGGTATTTTCTTAGTGCCTCAGTGGAATTCTTTGAAATTCCCTCTCAAGGTCCAGAAAGTGTGAGGCAATGCTTCTGTTAGAGGAGGCAATGGCCAGATAGAGTAAGCCACATACATACCCATCCTTCATACTCCGCCAGGAGATTCCAAAGAACCCCACTAAATTATGGAGTATGTGTTTACATGGGTGGGAGAAGGGGAAATCAGCATTTCTTTTACCAGAGAGTATGGCCAGAAAGATCATTTATTCCATCCAAACATCACCTCCTGTGACATCTGTGACAGGTAAAAATATGTTTTTTTTTCTAAAAACAGCACCATCTGCTGCCGTTCTCCAGGCAGAGAGCTGAAGGAGGTAGCAGCAGTGACTCACCCGCTCCCCAAGCGGGGGTCTCCGGGGAGCTGTGGCAACAACAGGGAAAGGCCAGCAGTGGCAGCTCCCATGACCAGGAGGAACCCAGCCAGTGGCCTCATGGTGAAGGAAGGGCAGTGGGGAGGCACAAGAGGTAGACAAGGCGGAACTGAAAGCAGCAGGCAGCGGAGCCCTAGCACTCCAAGCCACTCCTAGCACTCCAAGCCACGCCATGCCCCTCCCGTCAGTCTTAAAAGGCCAGAAATCCAGAAGCCAGGACTTCCTGCATGGAACACCCTCCGCTGGGGCCCCAAGCTGTTTGGACTTCAACTCCCTGAATTCAAATGCACAGGTTTCTAGGAAATGAAGTTCAAAAAAAGCAGGAGGTGGTTCAAAGGTTGAATGCTACAGAAAGAATTCATTTACTTATTTATTTATATTCCACTCTCCCTCTCTTCCTATGGGCCCTTCCACACAGACATATAACCCGGAATATCAAGGCAGATAATCCTGGATTACCTGAGTCCACACTACCATATAATCTAGTTCAATGTGGATTTTATTCAGCTGTGTGGAAGGGGCCTTATAACAGTTCACAATCAAAAACTGTCAATCACTGTCTCATCTGAGGGGGGCGGGCCTTCCTCCCTCCTTCCCTCCTACAATGCCACCCCCGCCCTCAGGAATGCCACTGTATATTTCTTATTTACTTCATTGGAGCTCCTTTGGACACCATGTGTCTTTCTTTAGGCCCTTTGCACACAGCTGTATACGATCCACATTGAACTGGGTTACATGGCAGTCTGGACTCAGATAACTCAATTCAAAGCAAACATTGTGGATGATCTGCCTTGATGTTCTGGGTTATATGGCTGTATAGGAAAGGTCCTAAATCAACACTGACAAATAATCCAGTATAAAGCAGACACTGTGGATTATCTGCCTTGATATTTTGGGCTGAAGATGTTCTCATTCCTCACATTCCTATGATTTCAACAGATATGCCATTTCAGTATAAGAGATTGCAATTCCCAGTTTGATTGGTGTTTGCAATCACCATCAACAAAGCTCAGGGCCAGTCTTTTGTGCGGGTCAGATCTAGACATGGATAGCTTCTCACGTGGACAATTATATGTTGCATGTTCTAGAGTGGGCAAACCAGACAACCTCTATATCTGCACAGACAATGGAACACAAAATATTGTATACATTGTGAAATTAAATATATTAGAAATCTGCTCTTTCTCTTCTCTTTCTTTTCCATTTAACCACACTGGGCCACAGCAATGCATGGCCAGGGACAGCTAGTATATATATAGTTATATATTTTTATTTCGCATCAAAAGCATTGCTTAAATTAGTATAAAACTGATAAAAATAGAAGGTTAAACATCTTTTGACCAAAAATGGGTAACAGCAACAGCATTGTAGCCTCCAACAATTCCTCCTCTGTACATGAGACAGGGCACAATGGACAAGCATACAGATGCAGAGTTGTCTGTTCTGCTCCACAGTCACACAAGGTATGGGATTCTTTTAGGTAGTGCCATTTTGCCAGGTTATCTTTTGATCTGCCCACTCCGCTTCTGAGTCTATTCAGGGACTTCCAGGTTGCCCATTCTTGGTTTGCCCCTGGGGGAAGACTCTTGCGAGGAGGGGCATCCAGTTGAGATTTCCTGATTTAGCTGCTCAGAGGGATACCCTTGCTGTTGCTGGAGGGATGCCAAGAGGAGTGATAGTTCTCATAAAGCTTTTCCTTGATTTGAGTCTACTGGGAGGAGGCTGGTAGCCATGTAGTGGATGGCTTTCACAGTGTTCAACCTTATTTCTCTCACATTTAGCAGCAACTTCCCATCGCACAATCCAAAAGCATTGCTTTTAAACATATATATAGTAAATAGGCAGAACGCTAATAATATATGCAAACAAACCCAAAGTAAGTCAAATGGTCACCTAAACAATTAGATCCTCACATGACAGCAAAGATTCACAAGTCAGGTTGAGGAAACCTTTAGCTACTGCACAGTTCCCACAATCCATAACCCTTCACGGTGTGTGCCAGGATGTTTGAGAGTTGATGGAGGGCCAAAGGTACCTAACTCTGCCATAAGTGAAGGAGCAAGCCAATCTCTTGAAGTACCAAGTTCCATAATCTGGTGTGCTGCCATACAAATGCCCTCCCTTTATTCTCAATTTTTAATTCTCAGCATATGGTAGAATACATAAGAGACTTTTTAATACAACCTTTCACATCAGTCTGTGCCCAAGGGAAGGCATTTCTATTTCACTGTACAAAATAAATACTAGAACTGAAAAGCCTTGCAATCATGATAAAAAATTATTTTTATGCAGCAGCAAAGACAAATTAAGTATCCCTTCTATGGAATTCTGAAATCCAAAATATTCCCAAATCCAAAATTGTTCACATGGGTGGCTGACAGTAACACATTTACTTTTTGAATGGTTCAATGTAAACAAATTTTGTTTCATGAACAAAATTATTTTTAAATATTGTGGATAAAATTGCCTTCAGGATATGTGTAAATGGTATATATGAGACAAAAATGGTCTCATCTCAAAGACAGTATGCATATGTAAGCATTCCAGAATTCAAAAAACCATCCAAAGCATGGAATTCTTAGTCCAAAATATTTGGAATACGGGATACTCAACCTGTATTGAATCCCACATATTTTGATCAATAAATAAAAGTTCATTATTTCTTGTTTCTTGTTCTAATGTTTAATACACTACCTGCACCATTCAATTTTTCCATAAAAGCATATGGCATAATAAATATGTTAACATGTAAGGCAATATAAGACTCATGCATTGTGCTACACTGAAGTAATGTGACCATAGCTCTTGTCAGCATATTGATAATAAATATTACAACATACATTGGATGAACAGCAAGTTCAAATGCCAATAATTCCATTCCAAATAAAGTTCAGAGTAATATATTCCCAAGTGTGAGCAAATGTCAGCCTTCAGATACAGTTGATCTGCTACTCCCATGTGGCATGAGGTGATAAAGAGTTGCTAACCAACAATACCTGAAGAGCCAGAATTGCCTATCTTCTATCCACAGTTATTTGTAACCTTTTTCTCCCACAGGGTGAACAATTCATCTGATCCATCTAACCAAAATATTTTCAAATTATTGTTTTTAAAGTATTTTGGCAATTTCAGAATGTGTTGGTTTTATGTGCTTTTTTAATTGATATGATGTGCCAGGTTATTTGTTGTTGTTCCCTAACTCAATCAACAAGGAAGAGGTGGGTAAGGAATACGTTGTTGATGCTTTTGTTATTCCATAAGCAAGCACGGGGTCTAAATGAAAATCTAAATTCTATTGTTAGTTCCAGTTAGAGCATACAACAACAACATCAACATCAACAACTTTATTTTTGTATCCCACCACCATCTCCCTGAAGGGACTCATGGAGGCTTACATGGGAACAAGCCCAGTCAAACACAGATTAAAGTATCCACTGAATCAATGGTAACTTAGATCCTAAATGTGTATGTAGCCCTACAGATGTGCAATTCTCTTCCCAGCAGCTGTCATCCCCAGCAGCTGCCAAGCCCTGGGAGGGGCCTTACTGCTAATGCTATCCAATGGGAAAAGCAGAGAAATTCACAATGCAGAAAAAAACATCTAGTCAAGAATTCAGAAACTTCATGGTTTAAATCACTCCTCAACTCCACCCCTAATAAGAAGTAGAAGCAGCATCCCCTCTTGGGCCATGACAGCTGCCAGGCATGTGAAATTTGAGGGCTGAGGACAAGGACAAGAGAAATAGTCCCCTGCTTTCCATCCAAAAAGGGATGTACGTACATGTAAGTCACTAACACAGAGACACTGAAAACCTAAGTTCCACTGATTAAATGGGTCTACTCTAGTTGGAATTAACAGCACAATTTACATCATTTTGAAACCCATCAATACATTAAAATATTCATCAGAAGCCTATGCAAATGCAAAGTATTTTTGGAATTAACAAAACAGCGCAAATCAATTTAGGGTATTATCCATGCACTACCACTTCATACAGTGAAGATCTGTCATTGCCCAGCTCTCTGCTACAGTTAGGAAAGGCACTTTATGCATTCTACCTACTTTACTTTTAAATTCATCGTTGACTGTGATGTCCAATTTTAGAATTAATGCAGATTCTGAAATGGTACAAGACTACAGGAATTTCCACACAGCCATATAATCCAGAATATCAAGGCAGGAAATCCTACAATATTTGCTTTGAACTGGAATATATGACAGTGTGGACTCAGATAACTTAGTTCAAAGCAGATATTGTGGGATTTCCTGCCTTGATATTCTGGGTTATGTGGCAGTGTGGAAGGGCCCCACATCTATAGCATCATTTCTCCAGTTAGCACAAATTACAGTTTACATCCTCTCCTAATTATGACTACAAATTGTCCCCTAAAACAAATCACAGTTCACAAAACACTGGAGTGCACCTGACACTGTGCTCTGGTTCCACATATTAAAAGCAAAACTTCACGCAGACTACTGGCACTAGTAATACGCTACCGAAATTCGTTTGCTTAACTGCTTGACTGAATATATGCAACTGAAGTCATTCAGCCTTGTCTTCTGCACATGAAGCAGCAGTTCTAGGAGTGGAACGTCCTCCACACTTGGTGATTTCATTCCGTTCTGCTCCTTGGTTCTATTTTTCACAGACATTCTGTAATGACTGAAGAATAACTGGCCCCAAAAGGAGATGCTAATATATTTCACTGTTTAACTTTGGTCATCACACAGATATGCTATACAATCAAATACTTTTGTGAATTCATTCCACAACATCAAGACCACTGCAAATGTGCACACCTGGCTGTTACTTGTAGTATAGGAATAAAGAGATCAGAAGATAGTTATGTAGGCAAACAAGAGAAATACATTGTCGAAGGCTTTCATGACCGGAATCATTGGGTTGCTGTAAGTTTTTCAGGCTTTATGGCCATGTTCCAGAAGCATTCTCTCCTGACATTTCGCCTGCATCTATGGCAGACATCCTCAGAGGTTGTGAGGTCTGTTGAAAACTAGGAAAATGGGGTTTATGTATCTGTGGAATACTGTTGTGTTTACTGTTATGATTTTAGAGTTTTTAATACTGTAGCCAGATTTTGTTCATTTTCATGGGTTCTTCCTTTCTGTAGAACTTGTCCACATGCTTGTAACAATAAATAAAGAGCAACATTCAAAAACAGGGGAGCATTCAACAATAGAAAGCTAATGACCTCTTAACAAAGGATTCCCCCAGGCAGTAAGAAACCACACCTTGAAAAATACTAGGCCATAAAATGCTAACCAAGGTGGTCAATTGAAACATTCACACCTACCTCCAACAGACAAGAGTTCTTTCTCCCACCCTGGACATTCCAAGGATATATAAACCCAATTTTCCTAGTTTCCAACAGACCTCACAACCTCTGAGGATGCCTGCCATAGATGCAGGCGAAAAGTCAGGAGATTATGCTTCTGGAGCATGGTCATACAGCCCGAAAAACTAACAGCAACCAAGAAAAATATAGTCAAAACATAGAAAGATCAAATATACATACCTATAAGATCAGTTGGGTTCTTATTACTAAAATAGTCACATACACGGAGGAATGCTTCTGTGTTCTCAGTTGTGGGACATTCACCATGTCTGAAAAAAAAACCCAAAAGGATCAGTGCTATAGGCACATTTTCCAATGTAAAATAAATATTCATGATTTCAACCAACTTACCCTTTACATTGAAGCTTTATATATACAATGCCATCTTTTTCTATATCACTCTTGTCATAGAATCTAGTGGTATTTGTCAGGTCTATCAGCAAACACATTTTAACCTGAAAATAATAAAACATAGTATTCATTATTTATTGCTATATATTTGATAGTTCCATTAAGAGTAGGCCCACATAGTATGTGAGGGACTGGTTCCAGGACTCATAACGTACTACTAATTTTGTGTAATCTGGAACCCTTTTTTCGTATCTACATTAGAAAATATCTTGGTCTTCCCACTGAAGCATACCATAGATTTTCACGGTGTAGGGAAGTACCCTCTCTAAGCATCAGGCACGATTCTATAGTCAATTTCCCTCAAAATTTCTGGCAACAGTTAACCACAGATTTGTGCTGAAAACACTAGACATTATACAGGTCCTCCAAAGTAGTTCTATAGTATTCAAAGCTCTCCCAAGTATAAATGAAACTACAGTCAAGCAGACCTACTGTATGTCTTGACTTTCCTCAATGAACTGAATACGGGAAGTCCTCAAGTTACAAATATCTGACTTAGAAATGACTTGTAGCTTAAAAAAGGGGGTGAGACAGCAGGAAGTGAGAGAAATCAATTCTTAGGATGGAACATCCACTCCTAAAAGAGTTATCACGGGGAAAGGGGGTCTCCACTGAACCAATCCTTGTTTCCACAACAAGCCAAAATTTTCAAAATCCAATTCTCACAGGGACAGAAAGTGAGGTGAAATCTTCTGAACAGGGGTGCAGACAGGAAAACGAACAGCGAGGTGGTGTCAGCCCTTCCCTATGCTATCCAAATCTCTCTCTCTCTCTGGTTGGAGTTACACTTTAAAATGTACCTTTCTGTGAGATGTCTGAATGTCCACTCTGACACATTGAGGAATTACTTTAAAAATGTCAAGCCCTGAACACTCCAAGGAATCATGTAATGGGATTAATGTGAACTGGACAGCAAAAAAATGTTTTATTGAAAACATCAAAATGTTAAAATGCATTCAGTTTTGCAAATGTGTTGTCAAAGGCTTTCATAGCCGGAATCACTGGGTTGCTGTGATTTTCCGGGCTGTATGGCCATGTTCCAGAAGCATTCTCTTCTGACGTTTCACCCACATCTATGGCAGGCATCTTCAGAGGTTGTGAGGTCTGTTGGAAACTAGACAAGTGAGATTTATACATCTGTGGAATGTCTTGTGAGAGAATGTTTGTTCAAGAGGCAGTGCAACTGCAGCCAGTTGTCCAAAATTTTGGAACTAGGAAATGGGTTTATATATCTGTGGAATGACCAGGGTGGGACAAAGAACTCTTGTCTGCTGGAGCTATGTGTGAATGTTTCAACTGATCACCTTGATTAGCCTTTGATGGCCTGGCAGTGCCTGGGGGAATCAGAGAAGCCATTGAAATCCACAAGCATGTGGACAATTTCAACAGAAAAGAGAAAACCATGAAAATGAACAAAATTTGGCTACCAGTATTAAAAAAAACTCTAAAATTACAACAGCAAAACAACAGAGACGAAACAATCAAGGACATCTAATCACCTCTCAACATAAGATTGCCCCAGGCACTGCCAGGCCATCAAATGCTAATCAAGGTGGTCAGTTGAAACATTCATACCTAGCTCCAGCAGACAAGAGTTCTTTGTCCCAACCTGGTCATTCCACAGATATATAAACCCATTTTCCCACCCTGGACATTCCAAGGATATATAAACCCAATTTTCCTAGTTTCCAACAGACCTCACAACCTCTGAGGATGCCTGCCATAGATGCAGGCGAAAAGTCAGGAGATTATGCCTCTAGAACATGGCCATATAGCCTGAAAAAACCTACAACAACCCAGTATTAACTTTATTTTTCAAATGTATCAAGTATGCCCTATTTCAGCATAGACATTTTGTAGAAAAAGACTGAGGTTCACAGACTGTATGTGGCTCAACCAGGACACTGCAAATTTTTAAAAAAATTCTGGAAAAGAACTGAAAAGAACTGCCACACAAATGTCATCCAATGGTGACAGCAATTTCATCTCACATTCATCCCTCAAGTTGCCTTACAAATTGTATTGGAAAAAATACCTCTATTAAAATGACCCAAAGAGTGAAAAAACACACATGTGGGACAAAACTACACCAAGGCTGCTGGTCACCAATGCAGCCCCCAACCATGCAGAGTAACCTACTCCTAGCCCTTGAAACACCAACAATGTTCATGTGAATCTCACCTAACCAAGCAAGAGCCCTTGAACTCAGGAGTCCTCATCCAGTAGTTCAATTCCTTCAGCATCTCAAAGGAGGGCTTAATTAACATGCTGGAGAATGGTGTCAAGAGAACCCATCCAGTTGACTTCAAAAACATACACTATCTTAAAACCAGCTCTTTCTTGATCACCCAGATACTTCATGGAGATATGATAGATTTATTTATTATTTACAGTATTTGTATACCGCTTTTCTCACCCCGAGAGGGACTCATGTCTTTACTTCAGAATATACTACTTCAGGATATACTACTGCATATGCAGTTTATACTGTTAATGAATCAGATTCAATAGTGGAAAAACAGTCATATTGTGTCGGGAATGAAATAATTACATACCATGTATTTCTGAATTTTCTTTCCCCTATGAATTATCCTTCACTAATTAAGCCAAAGAGACAAGCTGCCTTAGATACCTATTTCTACCATTCTATTTCACAGAAGAGAAATTATTAATGCTTGAAAATAATAATCTTTTGCTCCTTACCTTAAGGCTCTTTAAGTAGTTTGATAACATACTGGGATGGAAACGAGACTCTTCAGCAACTTGATCATCATATTTTGGCCCTAACATAGTCTTCAGAGGTAAAAATCGCCCTGTTTTACAACAAAAACATATTATTACAATAGGCATGTTATGAACATGCATATATAAACAAGCATATAATCAGTATTAAAATATTCAGAGAAGTACAGAGAAGTTTGCTAGATTTCATAGAAGCCTGTACTTTAAATTGCTAAATAAGGGAATACAGTAGTACAAAATGCAGCTTATGCCATCAGGTGTGTTCTGAAATCAATATAATCCAACAGGGATGAAGCTGAGCAGATCAGATCAGATCAATACTGGATCCCATGTGACTTGTTCTTATGTTGCCCAGTGAAGACTAGGATGGTAGCTATTGAAATCAGTAAGAGTCTAGAGAAATCAGCAAACCAATAAAATTATTCCTTTCAAAAAGACAGTAACCAGCAATCAGCCCAGAGAAAGCAGGGATATGTAAACAGGAGACCAAAGGAAATCTATCCCGTGTCCTTCTGACTTCATATTTTGGATAAAATCACAGTCTTCCTTAAATAAAAGATCTCCTAGATCTGATCTGCTCTAAGTACTCAGAGACAGCTGTGAAAGGTAGTGCTTTGTACCGTTTTTTTCTGGCAACATCAACTGGCATCTAGGCAAAGTATTACATAACTTGGCAATTTCTAAATTTGACACTCAACATATTAAAGTCCTGCCAAATCAGAAAAAAGTTTGCTCATTTGTGATCAAGGACCATACACATAATTAAACAATACTGCAAAAACTTCAATTGTGTATCTCTATTGTGGCTGCTTAATTGTTTTTACAATCAGATAATCTTTTTTATCAATGACCTCACAATATTCTTTATCCAGTTGACCACAGTTCAAAAAGGATATTGATAAACAGGAACAGAGGCCAATATGATCAAACATAAGAAACCAAGTCTTAAGAAGAACAAGTCAGGGAACTGGATATGTTTAGTTTAGAGAAGACAAAACAGAGATACTGAGATATGTATATAGGACACCAATCCTTGGTGGATTAGAGACATGAGAGTTGGCTTTAAATATCTGAAGGGGTGTCATGTAGAAGATGGAACCATCTTATTATTTGCTGCTCCAGAGACTACAACATAAACCAATGGATTCAAATTACAAGAAAGGAAATTCCATCTGAACATTAGGAGCCCTTTTTTATTGTAAGAGAGGTTCAGCACTGGAACAGATTGCCTTACAGAAGTGGTCCTCAACCTGTGGGTCTCAGATGTTGTGACCTTCATGGCCAGAATCACTGAGTTGCTATAAGTTTTTCGGGATGTATTCCAGAAGCATTCTCTCCTCCTGAGGAGAGAGTATCCTGAGGAGTGAATGCTTCTGGAACATGGCCATACAACCCGAAAAACTTACAGCAATCCAGGGATGTTAAACTTTCACAATGCTATCCATAGCTTTTGTGTGTGTGTATATATATATATATATACACACATACATATATGTTTGTGTGTGTGTGTATAGCAGGAGTTATACTTTAAAATGTATCTATTCCAACTTACATACAAAATCAAATTTTGGGTTGTTGTAGGTTTTTTTCAGGCTATATGGCCATTGTCTAGAGGCATTTTCTCCTGACGTTTCGCCTGCATCTATGGCAAGCATCCTCAGAGGTATATTCAACTTTTTTTAAAAAATTCATGTCAGGAGCGACTTGAGAAACTGCAAGTTGCTTCTGGTGTGAGAGAACTGGCTATCTGCAGGGACGCCTGGATTTGTGTGTGTGTATGTGTTTTATCATACTTGTGGGAGGCTTCTCTCATGTCCCCGCATGGGGAGCTGGAGCTGACAAAAGGGAGCTTATCCGCGCTTTCCCCAGTTTCAAACCTGCGACTTGTCGGTCTTCAATCCTGCCGGCACAAGGGTTTAACCCACTGCACCATCGGGGGCTCCTACAAATTCAACTGAAGAACAACTCATAACCCGAGGACTGCCTGTATATGGTCACTATTCCTTTAACTGGGCAGGCATATCTGATAAGAATCCACTTGGTGATAATATTATTGTGTCTGGTGGCTTCCTGTGGTTTGGTCAGAAAGTCAGTCCGAAAGCAATGGAAAATGGAGAGAAACCTACAAAGCTGGGCCTGGGCAAACTTTGGCCCCTCCAAGCGTTTCGGACTTCGATTCTGCTTAAGCGGCTGAGGGGGAAAAGGGAGGGGCCTGAGGCTGTTAGGAATGGTGGGAGTTGAAGTCCAAAACACCCCGAGAGCTGAAGTTTGCCATGCCTGATGGAGACTGGAGAATTCATGTAGTTTGCCATCACTTGAACTGCCATGGCTCAGTGTGCTGGGATCTGAGAAATGCAAGTGAGATGCTCTACAACAGGCATGGACAACTTCAGCCCTCAGGTGTTTTGGCCTCTAACTCCCACAAATTCCTCAGACCCTTTCCTTTTTCCTTAGGAAAGGAAAACGATGGGGTCTGAGGCTGTTAGGAATGGTGGGAGTTGAAGTCCAAAACACCTGGAGGTTGGACCAAAAGTAGCCTGTACTTTTGTGGAGGGAAGATCACTTCATCAGGTGCAACGCAAAGACTCTGCTGTGTCCCTTTGGAACATCACTCAGTGTGGGAGCATCCGCTGCCAGGGCTATGGAAGTGTGAGAGGAAGTTACCCGGGCCGGGCCAGACTTGGGCAAACGTTGGCCCCTCCAAGTGTCTTGAACTTCAACTCCCATCATTCCTAACAGTCTCAGGCCCCTTCCTTTTGCCCCTCAGCCGCTTAAGCGCCTGAGGGGCAAAAGGAAGGGGCCTGAGACTGTTAGGAATGATGGGAGTTAAGTCCAAAACACTTCAATGCTATGGAAGTGTGAGAGAGGCATTTTCCCGGGCTCTTCCGCCTTCTCTGCCACCTGGTGCCCCGTCGGATGACAACTCCACGACCCCACAGCAAGGAGCCATGGCAGCCTTGCCCAGTGAGGAAAGATGCCGCCTTGGGGGAGGCGGGTGCGAGGCGTCCGCTCACCGGCCACGAGTTGCCCCCTCCTGGGGCAGTTCAGCCACCGCGGGGGGATCTTGTTGAAGGACATGGCGGAGGAGGAAGAGGACGCCGTCGCCGCTTCCTCTCCCCTGGCAGCAACACTTCCCAGCGCTTGCCGTCAAGCCCAGCAACGCCGCCGGACCACAATGCACCGGGGGCAGAGCGCCACCGGTTCCGCTTCCGGAATGCTGCCGGCTTCGACCGCTCTGGCAACGGAAGGGAGGCGGGTTCTCGTACACTCTATGGTTAGAGGGCCTTCCACGAGTCAGAGCACAAAGCTGATCATTCTGGACATGTCATTGGGCCACTTAAAGGTGTATTGTCGAAGGCTTTCATAGAATCATAGAATCAAAGAGTTGGAAGAGACCTCGTGGGCCATCCAGTCCAACCCCCTGCCAAGAAGCAGGAATGTTGCATTCAAATCACCCCTGACAGATGGCCATCCAGCCTCTGTTTAAAAGCTTCCAAAGAAGGAGCCTCCACCACACTCTGGGGCAGAGAGTTCCACTGCTGAACGGCTCTCACAGTCAAGAAGTTCTTCCTCAGGTTCAGATGGAATCTTCTTTCTTGTAGTTTGAAGCCATTGTTCCATTGTGTCCTAGACTCCAGGGCAGCAGAAAACAAGCTTGCTCCCTCCTCCCTATGACTTCCTCTCACATATTTATATATGGCCCTCATCATGTCTCCCCTCAGCCTTCTCTTCTGCAGGCTAAACATGCCCAGCTCTTTAAGCCGCTCCTTATAGGGCTTGTTCTTCAGACCCTTGATCATTTTAGTCGCCCTCCTTAGGACACATTCCAGCTTGTCAATACCTCTCTTCAATTGTGGTGCCCAGAAGTGGACACAATATTCCAGGTGTGGTCTTTGACAAAATAGAAATAAAGCAAAAACAAACAAACAGTTAGAAATGAACAGTTTAAAATATGCCAATAAAACAGCCTAGGATAAAACATGTAGTTGATAAACCTCATAGATAATACAATAATCTGATAAAATCTGTATAGATATATAAAAGTATACAAATGTGAATACGTGGCTCTCCAATGAGTTAAGGTAATATAATTTCTGTCAGCAAACCATATACAAACAGTATTAAACGTTGATATTAAAACAATCCACGTTAAAACCTTAAAAGCATATAAAATCACATCGCAAAAGCACAGCAGCCCTTGATGGTCTTAAACGCCTTCGTCTTTAAAAGCCTGCAGGGAGGAGGCCGTTCTGGTTTCTGGTTATGGTTCACAGAAGTTAGCTGATGCGACTTAAGGCCCTTCTACACTAGACCAAGGGCAAGATCCGCCAACAGAGAGCTCTGGCGTGGGCTGGTCCATGAGATCATGAAGAGTCAGAAGCAACTGAACGAATAAACAGCAACATAATAGATATAATGCACTTTGATGCCACCTTGACTGCCATGGCTCAATGCTATAGGATCTTGGGATTTGTAGCTTGGTGAGACTCCAACACTCCTTGGCACACCCCCTGAAAAAAACTCAACCCCCCCCCCCCCCCGAATCGAAATCCTGGCTACGGGCCTGCACAACACACAATTTGGACAGCTCTGGTTTAGAGATGTTTCGAAAGAATACATCTCTAGGGATTTGCAGGTCCTCCAGCATGATTCTGTGGCCAGCAGAAGTTGTTCATAGTCACATTGGAGAACCTAGAGATTCTAAAAGCAATTTTTTAAAATTACCTTTTTAAAATGCATTTTCCCACTTTTATAGTGACCTTATGCTCCTCAGTAAATTGGAAGAATTATTCCTCTTAGTGACTTTTAAAATATTTACATGTCGGTTTCAGAACAGTAGATGGAGCCATAACTCCACTCACAAGAATACACAAAGCTTCCGCTGGAGGCGATTGCAGCTATAACAATGTGCTGCAATGTTTCTGGTGCCATCTAATTTTGGCTTCTTCAGATCATGCTGAAAGGCAATTGCTCAAATAGGCAGTAAACCATTGTCAGTCAGCTGAGTAGATTCAATATCAAACCAGTAGGAACTTGGAGTTACAGTACAGCGTTGCCTCTGTGAATAAGGAGGCGTGGATGTCTAGCTCAGACATGGGCAAACTTCTGCCCACCAGGTGTTTTGGACTTTAACTCCCACAATTCCTAACAGCCTCAGCCCCCTTCCTTTCTTTCCTTTCCACTTAAGCGGCTGAGAGGAAAAAGGAAAGGGTCTGAGGCTGTTAGAAATTGTGGGAGTTGGAGTCCAAAACATCTGGAGGGCCGAAGTTTGCCCATGTCTGCTCTAGATGCATATTACAGTTGCTACTTTCAGTAGCATTTGCTTGTTTCTATACTTTTGCATTCATTCTCTTAATCGGGTCATGTTAAAATAATGCTTTAGTCCCTACCTAGGTGAGTGTTCCATAAAACCCAATGGCACTTACTTCGGAGGAAACAGCCATGGGAGCCCACTGGAAAATAATAATAATAATAATAATAATAATAATAATAATAATAATGAGGAGATATTGGAAAATAGATATTTATTGATTTATGCATAACATTGTAAGTACTTTACAAACACTGAAATATAGAAAAATCTAGTTCTCTCTGTGTGTAGAAAGAATGCTGAAGGAGATCTGTGTCCAAGGCATGGCAGGAGGGAGGAGAAGGGGGGCAGGTTATCTCTACATTCCAGGAGATAAGCCCATCCTAGCGGGTACAACTAGGCTCTAAGGAAGGAGCCAATCCCCCCTCCCTCCTGACAACTCAAAGTGGGCCTCTTGACTGATGGATGCAGGCTGCTCCTAGAAATACACAGACATGCCTTTTTGCATGTTGGAGGTTAGAACTTGATGCTAAGATGACGTAGGAATTACGTTAATGTATGTAGTAGCATGTTTCTTTGTTTGACTCCGATTGGAGACTATAAAAGGCACAGTCAATGCCTCTATCATTTGCTCTGGTGCTTTAGGAGAGAACTCCTCACCAGGGTCCCAGCTGGTAATAAATCCGTGCTTTTCAGACCTCTGGGACTCTCTTTGCCTCTCCTTTCCTTGGAACCTTTTCCCTGCCATTTCAATAATAATACTTTATTTATATTCTGCCGTTCTCACCCAAAGGGGACTCGGAGCAGATCACAATACACATACACGGCAAACATTCAATGCCACTCTGTATAGACAATACACAGACAGACAGAACAAAAGGAGGTGTGTGTTGTTTCGACTCGGTGTCCAGCTGTAGGTGCCGTGGAAGGTGAGTCCAGCCTCTGGGGGGTGATGTCACTCCATCCTCTGTGATGAAGAACTGTGAGAACTTCCTCCTTCCTTTTGGTCAACCAGCATTTTCTGATCTTCTTTCTTTATGCTGTCGTAAAACACCTTTCCCACTTTTAGCGGTAATTTCTCTAATCACAGCTAAAGCTGTTTTCGGCTGCTTAGGTAAACAGTGAGCAGGGCTGACAGTCGGCAGCTCATGCCGATCCAAGGCTTTGAACTTGCAACCTTTCGGTTGACAGATCTTATAGTTGCTGGTGATTTACCAGCTGTGCTAAACCTCTGGCCCTTATATGTATGTATTTTCCTATATGTATGATTTATTCCTATATGTATATACTGCTCTTCCATCCTATTGACCTACAAAGTGACAAACAGTGTGTGTGTGTGTGTGTGTGTGTATGTGTATGTGTATCCATATATTTGTAAAAAACATAATATATGAGACATAAACAGATCATAGTAGAGTTCTATAAAGTGGGGGGGGGGGGCGAATAAAGCTCAAATGACTCTGATGCTAATGTTTTCCATGCCGGCATGTCTTCTACAGAGAGCCAGATGAATGTAATGTGCAAGCCTGGGCAAATTTCACTGAGAATGAAACTTAACTCCCTCCCACCTTGCATTACAGTCCTGAGTTGGGATCACTTAGCTAAAAGAAAGAGCTGGGAGGATTTAAAAGGAAGAGCTGGGAGATGCATCCACATATCTCCATCATAACATAAAGTACAGTGCTCTAGACAAGTAGGAATTCCTCTTCCCTCGGTCAGTATCAGTCACCTTGGCATTCTCTGAATCTGCCTTGGCATATTCTTTCAATGGGCAAATCCATATGGCATGCAAATTATGTTATGGTAATTGGTTTGATAGTTGCCGATCTTCAAGATATTAAATTTACAATTTGCATGCCTCAACCAAAGATCAGGAATTATGGTAATTCAGACCAGATGCGGTGGATCACTTGGGAGGGATAAATTGGAAAAAAAGAATTGGTTTGGAAAGATTCACATACTGACACACATGGACTGGGAAACGTGGCCGGCACGTGGTGGAAGGAACATGAAGAGGAGGCAGTCCTTTGCTAAAGACACCGCATGTGATGAGTGGGAGGATAAAACAAGCAGGCACTTATGGCAGTTACAAACAACATGGCACAAAACAAATGACAGCACAGTCGGCCCTACAAATTAGCAGGTTTTGCTATTATAGATTATTCATAAATTTTATTGATATGGTCCCTCTAGGCCTTCCAGTGTAACTTGATGGCCAACCTCCACCACAAGTCTAGAGGACCTATGGATTCCTTTTAAGATAGATTCCTTTTTATTTGCCGTATTTCCACTTTTGTGGGGGTTCTGTGCCTCTAACCCTAGCAAATGTGGAGGGATGACTAGTTGAAACAAATTACACTGTTGAATCCTGTATCACAGAAAAACCTCTGGTGTCCACAGGAATGGTTACTCACTGTGCCTCATTTTTGTTTAGGCTCATATGAACTGAAAATGTAAAAAGACAAGATCGGTGCAATCGGCATAACTTTCACACTGCATGAATTCACCAAGAGCCTCAAAACTGAACTAAGTCAACTGCAAATTGTAGGCAGAAGAAGAAGAGGCTTGAACCCACTTTTAGAAGCCCGTGTGGAGAATTGCTCTTTTTAGCCAGCTTTTTTTCTAACCCAGAGCTAAGAATCTTTGGCTAGATTACATAACCATTATGACAATCTCTCCAACTGTATTGATTTGACAGAGAGAACCCCAATTAATCCTTTTAATCAACTGCTTTTAAAATGTCCCAGATTGGGTTGTTGTAGGTTTTTCGAGCTATATGGCCGTGTTCAAGGTTGTGAGGTTGTAACCTCACAACCTCTGAGGATGCCTACCATAGATGCAGGCAAAACATCAAGAGAGAATGCTTCTAGAACATGGCCATATAGCCCGAAAAACCTACAACAACCCAGTGATTCCAGCCATGAAAGACTTCGTCAATATATGTCCCAGATTCTCTCTCTTCCTTCCATTCTTAATCATCATCACCATTTCCCCAATGGGTACTCAGGGCAGCCAACAACATATAATGGCAGTATTCGATGCCATATAATATAACCAAAGAATAAACAAGACATACCATAAATTAAAAAATAACACATTAAACATTTGACATCAAACAATAGAGACATTACCACCAAGTTAAATCTTATTTTACTCAACTAATATAGTTCTTCCTCATATTACTCCTTCCTTGATTAATGGAGCCATGGTGGCACAATTGGTTAAACCCTTGTGCCGGCTGAACTGCTGACCTCAAGACCTAGGGTAGACCTTCATTTAACCAGAATGCAAACTGGAAATCAATTTCCTGTTTAAATACAGAATTCTCCTGGGCCTAACATCACTAGGGAAGATGTCGTTATGGTGGAAGGTCGCTGCTTGTACTTCTAGCTCTACAAAGAGTGGTTTTAATAAATAAAAAATCTAAACAAAAAGATATAGGTCAAAGTTTTGGAGTAACGGCTCAAAAAGAGTCATTTGGAGGCTGCACATTGGCCACTTTCCCCATTTCCTGGTCCAAAGGGCCAGATGTTCTTCACCCCAGCTGCAGAATCTGTCTCAAGCCATTTGTAAATTAGTGGGAGAAAGCCATGTTGGTTTACTCCAGGCTTAATAGGTTTATTTCCCAAAATCTGCATAAAGACATAGAAGAAATATTTTAAAATATGGGCAGTTTCAGATGTAAATAATTCAGATGAAAACAAACCTCCAGCGAAAGGAGAAACCAGGATGAGGAGATCACATGAAAGCATTTTGCCAGATGAGCATGAGAAAGAAAGAAAAAACACTGTTTTCAGGCAAAGTTGTCACCACAGTTAGGGAGTTTCTCAGAAAATGGTATGGGAAGGAAGGTGCTTTCCATACTCAGCCTTGAGAAGAATTCAGAATACATCGTGCTTAGAGTCAACAACATTCAATGTTCAACTATACAAATAAAGCTATACAAATAAAATGTTCCGCAATGGTTCTTAAAAAGAGCTAACATGGCTGTTCTTTATGTTGATTTTAAAACCCAGCCTTCAAGTTAGCAAACATTTAGAAAAGGCCAATGGAAACAGGGCTGAAATCTGCCTGGCCAACGTGACCTACTTTCTGGTATTGTTGACACGACAAAGTAACTGTCTCTGTCCTTGAAACAGTTGGCTTCAGCAGTGGGCCAGGCTGTTATTTCTCTAAATATAGTTCAGTTGTCAAAGAAGCTAAGCACAAAGCATGTTTACTCATGTCTTTTTTCTGTAAATTATACTCGAGGCTGTTCCCGTAGCTTGAAAAAAAGGTATGCAAGCCCCAGCTACAGCACAACGCTTTTATCGTCTTGGCCTCAGTATGCTATTGCTATTACAGCTGAGAAGGTCTCAGCTGGGAGAACTGGAACTTGATTGGGCAAGAGCCCATTTAGCAAGAGATGAAAAGTGGTATTTTTCTCTCTGTAGCAGAGGAGGGATACTCCCAGTTCAGTCTCTGCCCGTGAAAAGACCCTTCCCTCTGGAGCAGTGGTTCCCTACCTTTTTTTGGCCAGAGACCACTTGACCAGGGACCACTTTGAACAGGAACCACTCTCCAACATTAGTACCAAAAGGGTTACGAATCAGTTTTTGGCCAACTTTAGATTCAGTTTGGTTATTTGGGGTGCCGATTCAGAAAATTGCATTGGATAGACCACATCAGCTCTAGTTTCTGATATAGAACATATGCCATCCAATAGTCGCCATCTGCTCACACACAGAAAACCATATTTAATAATCTAGAGCAGATGTGATCTAACCAATGCAATTTTCGGAATCAGCACCCCAAATAACCCCCGAAACAGACCTAAAAAACGAAGACACCAAGATTTTTTTGTTTGTTTGTTGGGCTGTGTTATTATCCATAGTAGTAACAGTGAGGCCGCAGACCATATTTTAGTCCTTGTGGATCACTGGTGTTCCATGGACCACAGGTTGGGAACCACTGCTATGGGGGGAAGAAAAAAGCTAGATGCATTAGGCAATGGTATAACTCATATAAGGCACCTTTAAAGTGTCCCTAGGAATGTAGAATTAGAGACTAATGTTCTTGCAAAAAACCCCACTAGTTTTCAACATGTGAAGGGTCACTTCTGTGGGGAGCGGGGTCTTAAAACAAATTCTTCCCCCCACATTTAATTAACTTAAGATACACTGAAGAGTTGAATTCTGGACTTTGCAAAACCTTCATTATTGAATATACACAATTTAATGTGGTGCCTTAATGGAGAGCAATCCACCCCCTCCCATCCCCAAAACATCAACCCAGGCCTCATTTGATGCAGTTTGAAGGTACCTCCAAACTGCAACCAAACAAACACCTAGAAAAGGTGTTTGTTTGGTCAGGGTTTAGCACAGCTGGTCTATTACCAACAATTATAAGATCTACCAACAGATAGATTGCCAGTTCGAGACTGTCCACTGTCAAGTCCAGCTTACTGTTGACCCAAGCAGATTGAAAACAGCTTGTGCTGTAATTAGAGAAATTAGGTACCACTAAAATAAGTGGGGGAGATATTTTACAACACCATAAAGAAAAATATCAGAAAATGCTGGGCAACCAAAAAGAAGGAAGAAGTCCTGGTGGCTCTTCATAATAGAGGATGGAGCTACAGCACCCCTCTGTGGCTGGATTAATAATAATAATAATAATAATAATAATAATACTTTATTTATACCCCGCTACCATCTCCCCATGGGACTCGGGGCGGCTTACATGAGGCCGAGCCCACAATACATCAGTAATAAAAACAATAACAACAAGTAATACAAAACAATAAAAATAAAACTCATAACAAAAAATAAGCAATAAACATTAACAGTAACATAAACCTTTCAAGGCGCGCATAAACCTTCCAAGGCGCCAGAAAGCTGGATGTTGGTTGACACAAGAGACCTTCTGTTTTGTCTGTCTCTGTATTGTCTCTCCAAAACAGCAGTGAATGTTTGCCATGTATTTAATCATTTGCACAATGAAACCACTTTCTTGAAAGCCGGAAGACTTTCTTGAAAGCCGGAAGGTTCTTTATGGTGTCTGTTATAAGAGGCTGTGTTTTTTATTTAATTTTAGTTGTTAAATAATAATTTGTGTTTATATATTGACTTGTTTAAATTTTGTTAGTATGGATGTATTGTTGTTGTATTTGGGCATTGAATGATTGCCTTTTATGTTTGGAATCCGCCCCGAGTCCCTTCAGGGAGATATTATTTATTTATTTAAAAATTTCTATTCTGCCCTTCTCACCCCGCAGGGAACGCAGAGCAGAGCACAGCATTCAATGCTGGTACATAAAACCATAAATATATACAAACATTAAAATCACTTATATCCACATTAAACGTTGCTTTAAAACCATCTCAGGACAACATTTTGCCTCATTGCACTGCCCCAAAGGCTTGGTCCCACAGCCAGGTCTTAACCATCTTTCTGAAGAACAGGAGAGAGGGGGCTGATCTAATATTGCCAGGAAGGGAGTTCCATAGCTGGGGGGCAATTACTGAGAAGGCCCTGTCTCTTGACCCCGCCAAACGTGCCTCCGAGAGCACAGAAGATCTTATTTTCTGCAGTGGTTTGTAAAGAGAGATGCATTTGGACCAGTAAACACATAGAGTGGAATATAAATAAATTATTATTATTATTATTATTATTATTATTATTATTATTGAGATGGGATGAAATAGTCAGTGTAGATGACCCCTAAGGGTGCATCTCTGCTGTAGAATTACGTAACACAGTTTGACACCACTTTAACTATTCTAGCTCAATACTATAGAATCCCGGATTTGTCATTTTGGGAGGCACCAGTCCTCCTTGGCAGAGCTGGCACAAGACCTTGTAAAACTACAACTAAACAAACACTCCACATGACTTCTTCTGCATTTTGTGTTTATTTTCCTTTGACTCTTTCAGCTTCTTTCCTATCTTAAAATGTTTATCTGTCTCACAAGGTTCAGAAGTACAGCCTGTCCTATCACCATGAATGACTATTTGTGAAAAGGGTTGTAGGGAATGTAATCAACAACAACAACAAAAGGTCCTTTATTTTGTACTGCCCAAAAATAGCCAATAAAGTAAGAGAGGCTTCTGGCAGGGTCCGTATCAAGTTTCCAATACAACTTCCTGTGTTGCTTTCTTCCACTGTGTGTTTTGGCCACTGATTCAACATGACTCATGGCAAAATATCAATCCCTAGAATCAAACAAGTCTATTTCATTAAGCTACAGGATAAATATCCGGCTGTCCTGTGTAAACATGGTCCACTTTGCTCTTATTAATCAGTTCAGTTCCAGTATGTAAAGTAGATAAATGTTAATAGAACACTTGTATTATATCATTTCAGTACAGAACAGAAACCAGATCAAGCCTTTATCTCAGTTGCTGCTGTGTGTTTCCTAACAAAGAGCATTGGCAGCATATACAGCCTCAACGCGGCTGATTCCCAGTTTCCTGCAGCCCTGTGGCATATCTCCTATGAGGCCAAGAGGGAGAGCTGGTGCATCTTTTGCTGACACGCAAATGTTGCAATCCAGAATTTTCCCAGCATGACCGACGTAACTGCCAGTAATCATCCACAGGTGCTGCAGTTTCGCTTTGTGCTCATGTTACTCAAACAGGAAAA
Source organism: Anolis sagrei (assembly GCF_037176765.1). Lineage (NCBI taxonomy): Eukaryota > Metazoa > Chordata > Lepidosauria > Squamata > Anolidae > Anolis > Anolis sagrei. The sequence goes on along the minus strand of NC_090021.1, from coordinate 105,169,036 downwards.
CCCTGCTTCCGTCTTGTCCATTGTGAGGTCCTGATACACATCGGCCCTGATACATTGTCCCAATACAGACACTGTGACAAACTCTTGAAGTCTATTTACTGAACTGGTAGTAGAAATAGGATTTGTGAGTAATCCACAAGTAGCAGTCCTATTTTCAAAGCACATTCAACACCCTGAAAAATCCTATTCTGCCATTCATACTTTCAGTGTTTTCAACTAGACATTGCACTCCTCCCTCCACATCAGCTGTTTTGACTTATGAATTTCTTAATTCACAAGTGTTCATGTTCATAGGGCTCTTGTGCTCCCAGCCCTAGCAAATGTAGAGGGCTGGTTGTACTTGACTACCAACCATGAGCCAACACAGTGTACACTGGGGCTGTTGATGTGTCGTGTGCCTTCAAGCCATTTCTGACTTATAGTAACCCCAAGGCAAGACTATCACGGTGTTTCCTTGACTATCACAGGGTTTCCTTGGTGTTTCTTTGTCTTCCTCTAAGGCTGAGAGAGTGTGACTTGCCCAAAGTACACATAGAAAAAAGGTAGGAGGCATAGTTTCCAAAAATGGAGAGAGGTGTAAAAAAGATTATTAGTTCTTATGTATACTCTCACCTGACTGCCTCTACTACCACAAGTAAATATTTTTTCAGACTTTTTATGTTTCCCAAACTCGTGAAACTTTTGATACAAGGCAAGAATTGTGTAAAAAATAGGTGGCATACACAAAGAGTAGTATGTTTCTCAGCTAGCTTTTAGTTCTCTCAAGAGCAATAATGAAGATAATATGCCTTATGCCATAATGGCTTCTATATGTTTGACATCATTTTAACATGGCTAGCTTTGTGTTGTCAAAGGCCTTCATGGCTGGAATCGCTAGGTTGTTGTGAGTTTTCCAGGCTGTATGGCCATGTTCCAAAAGCATTATCTCCTGATGTTTCGCCCACATCTATGGCAGGCATCCTCACAGGTTGAGAGGTCTGTTGCAAACTAGGCAAGCGAGGTTTATATATCTGTGGAATGTCCAGGGTGGGGGAAAGAACTCCTGTCTGCTTCACACTTGCCTCAAGAAGACATATTGGATATTCCAAAGATATATAAACTTCACTCACCTCGTTTCCAATAGACCTCACAACCTCTGAGGTTGCCTGCCATAGATGTGGGTGAAATATCAGGAGAGAATGCTTCTGGAATATGGCCATACAGCCTGGAAAACTCACAGCAACCCATGACTAGCTTTGTTTTCTAATGTTGTGATCCAAGTCAAGTCTCAATCAAGAGAGAAAAGTGTGATGATGATGATGATACTTTGTTTAGAGATAACCAAACATAGCCATTAAATGTCCCGTGCGCCCTCTCCAGAATCTACTCTTACAGTGCAATCTGATTTTTCTTCCGAACCACAAAACAGACTGCATTTGTCAACATTTATGAAGTGAAGAGGAAGCCACTGTTGCTGTTGCTGCTGGTGTAGTTATTGTTAAAGCTGCCCAAAGCAGAGTGGAACAAAACTTCATTGAATCAAGAATCAAATATTTTGGTTCAGAAGGCAATGTTGGTCACACAAAACGGCATTGTGCACAAACCACGTATCCCTTGGGGGTTTGAGAAAGCAGCCCAGGAAGCAATTTGGTTTTCGCAATGCAAGCAGTTCCAATTCAGCAAGACTCTTCTTGTGTTTTGCCAAATGGAAAGGAGGCTGCATGGAGCTAATTAACCTTGTCCTTCCTTACATTGTTTTAATTTTTCAAGTAATGGACTAGTATTCCACCTAGAAAGATGAATGTAGCATTAACCTTGAAATGGGGGTGGGCAGGGAAATTTGTTCCCTTAGGAAGTCCTGTGTATTTCATGCCGATTACGTCACCTCTTTCTCCCCGTCACATGAGACACATGAGTCATTAGTGCTCTGCATACAATTCTCAAGAACCAGTCTTGGCACCAGCTGCTTCATTTTCTCCTTTCTTCTAACAGCCTTTAATTTGGAGCAAACCCATCATCAGACGCCTTTCAAACTGCAAGCTCCCTGGAACTTTGGTTTGTAACGTGTTTCCACTTGTCGAAATTATTTGAATTGCAGTAAAACACCAGCACAGTCCCTGCAGGAGTATCCAAAAGAGTAGCAATAATACAGGCATGGTGTTTGTCTGCTAAAAACAGTGTTTTTCAAAAAATCTATTTTGCTTTTAGGCTGCATTTGCATATACAATTGTATTAACGCAGTTTGACGCCACTAATTGCCACGACTCACTGGTATGGAATCTTGGGAGTCACAGTTTAGTGAGGCACCAGCCCTCTTCTGCAGAGAAGGCTAAATGCTTTGTAAAACTACAACTCCCATGATTTCAGAGCATTAAACCGTGGCAGTTAAAGTGGTGCCAAATTGCATTAACTCTACAATGTGGATGGACCCTCATTGATGGAGGGGGGGGGAGGATGATCCCAGTTACATGAAATATACATATTAACAGACCCACAAGTAAACAGACATGTGGCGATAGGGAGGGAGTCAGAGTGAATATCGATAGTACATTTTTAAAGGAAACGGTGAGATCAGAGAGGCAAACTGTGGTATTTTTAGTGCCAAAAAGGAAATTGAGGCTAGAGTGAGTCTGAAGAAGACATTCCTGTTATTGCACCATATATTTTGTGTTTTTCTTCTGTGAGCCTCATGACAGAACATAAAGACTTTCTGACGTAAGTTAACTGAAGAATAACAGCTGGCCCAGTATTATGCAATGAGCGTCAGCTCTGAGCCTCAATTTTAACATGGGTTTCCTTAGGAAAAACATATTGTTTATCAATTACACATCCTAGTAATAAAATTACAAGGAGTATTTTGAAGATGATGAGCATTCAGAACTTCCTAGCCAAAAATTATCTGCAGCAGGAGAAAGGAGAACTGCTTCTATGGAACAATTGTAGGTTAGGGGAAAATCTGCTCTTGTCCAGCAAGCCAAACAATCCATATCACAAATAGTGTTCTCCTTTCAAATGAGGAACTATCAAAGGAAAGTTTTTCCTATCTAAAAATCAGGTGAAAAGGACCCCACTAGGAAAAAGAGGGAGGAATAAAGTTTGATTTATTTTCTGTCCCAACATCCTTATAGAAAAATGCATTTGTTTCAATGGACACTTTAGATCAGTGGTTCCCAACCTGTGGTCCATGGACCACCAGAACTAAAATATGATCCACAGCCTCACCATTACAACACCATTGTATTAAAAGTTACTGGTCTCGCAAAACCCTCTTATAGTGCCAAAGCTTATTAAATATGGTTTTTTATGTGCAAGCAGATGGCGACTACTGGATGGCATATGTTCTGTATCAGAAACTAGAGCTGATGTGGTCTATCCAATGCAATTTTATGAATCAGCACCCCAAATAACCAAACCAAATCTAAATTTGACCAAAAACTGATTCATAACCTTTTAGTACTAATGTAGGAGAATGGTCCCTGGTCAAAAAAAGATTGGGAAGCACTGCTTTAAATCAACCTAGGGTCCTTCCACAGTGTCGTATAACCCAGAATAACAAGGCAGAAAATCCCACAATATCTGCTTTGAACTGGGTTATTGGAGTCCACGCTACCATATATTCCAGTTCAACGCAGAAAATGTGAGGTTTTATTCAGCTGTGTTGAAGGGGCCTGAGAGGACATTAATATTATTTCTGTTACTTCCCAGAATTTGCCCAATATTACACTGTATTTCTGCCCAGCCTTAAAAAAACGTGAGAGGTTAGTTGTCACAAATTTGTAAAATAAGGGTGGTATGTTGCCAAAACAATTGCCAGTCCCAAAGGTCACTGGACGTATCATCATTTTGGTGATGCAATTGTACCCCAATTTGACAAAACATTATGGTTGTTGTAGCTAGGTAAGTGCGTCAGTTTTACCTTGGGTACAGACACCTTAATTAAATCTGGAGAAACACCAAGCACTTGATTTCATGTGTCAATAACTGGCAACTAAGAGATGTAAATCAAACAAGCGGAAGAAAAGAAGTTTCCAATCTATTGAATTAAAATAATGACGACCAAATTGCTAACATGATTGAGCCTGCCACAAAAGGACTTCAGCATAAAGTTGAAGTGTCAGCAGTACTTTCTCACACATTATGACACTTTACATTTGCTTTTAAAATTTACCAAATTATTTGCTTTGGGGAATAAAACAATTTATTCTAAAGAATAAAGATTAAAATATACTTTAAAATATTTCATGGGTGGCATAGCCCAAAATAAAATACCAAAAAAGTATGAAGCACCACTAGTAAAGCAGCTATCAGATAAAGTGGTAAATTAGTAATGAAAAGCATTACAAAAATAAGTAGAAGTGTGATGTTTTATGGACTAATGCAATTGATTTCAGCAAGTCTTGCTTCTCAATATATATGCATGGCATCATGCAGTTGTTCAGTGGTTCTCAACCGCTGGGTGCCCAGATGTTTTGGCCTTTAACGCCCAGAAATCCTAACAGCTGGAAAACTGGCTGGGATTTCTGGGAGCTGTAGGCCAAAACACCTGGGGACCACAGTATCAAACAATACAGTACGGGGGATTTTGTCATGTCTGATGCCTGTTACATTCTTTTCAGAATTGGGATGGAAAAACGTAGCTATGGACCATTAAAGGGGTCACAATCTTTGTAGAAATAGATCAATTTTAAAGACCTAAAGAATGCAAAGCCTACTGGGAACTTCCATCTGACACAGCATTAAGCCTGCTCTGGTTTTTGTCTGAATGTTAAGGGGTCTGGGATGGGACCCAAGACTTGCTCAATATCATACTGGTCTCTCCTCTTCTTCCTTCTCAACTTCTTCTCCTTTCACAGTGAGGATGTCTGCTTTGATTTGGCTTTCCAGGTTTTTCTGAAATGAATGAATCATTTGGTACACTCTTTGCAACCTGGATATTTCGGTACCAAGTACCAGTATACACTTCCATATAATGTCATTCAGATTAACTTCATTGAACTGGATTATATGACTCTACACTTCCATATAATCCAGTTCAATGCAGCTAATCTGCATTCTGCAACTGGATTATAAGGCAGTATAGATCCAGCCTAAAAGTGTTTCTCTGTTAAGAATTACTTTTCAAGAAAGCTCTGTTAACAGCCACGTCATGAAAGGCAGAAGCCCGGAAGAAATAGTTAAATAAGCAGAAGAAGAGAGACCAGTTTTTCACCATTGATCCCAACGTCATTTAGTCATCTTCCCAACGGAGAGCCGAGACAAGCAGTTCTTCTTGGTTTGTTTAATGAAAATCTTGCAATGTCAGTAAGCATCCACCATATGGGATTTTCCCAAACAAATGTCAACCTTTTGGGTAGTTACAAAGCCCAGTTGAGTGACACTTTAAAAAATAATGCCTCCTGACCCTCAATCAAGTGGAGAGAAGGTCAAAATAATGTTGCTCCATGAGAAAACAAAATGGGAACAAGAGAATAATACCTATATTACAGATAGGTCCATCAAATTGTCCTGCCAAAATGAGATTTGTGATCTGAATATGTATAGACACAAAATAACCATTGTAAGTAACTTCACTACACTCTGACTGTTGCTAGAGAAAAGATATGCCATGTAGATGGTCAGTAAAAAATAAGGTGCTTGCTTCTTTGTTATGCAGAGCAACATATATACAGTCATGTGAACAGTTGCATTGGCTCACACAGTGTTCCTTGAGAGAAATTCAAATGGTCCTTAGGAATCCACGTGAAGGAGCTCCTTCCAGCAGCCCAGAAGCAAAAATGCAAACTGTCTTGGTAAGCTCCTGCACAGAAAACCTAGACATGTAACTGTTGCCAAAACTCCCAGGCTCGGCCAGCTTCTTGGGTGTAGTCCAACCAATCAGTTTTGTGCTTTGCATTTTTCAGTTAACACACTCACCAACTGATTTTACATGCTCCAACATGTTCGTCCTCATAATATCTTTATACTGTGATATTTATTGGGCACATTAAATTGCAATCCTTGATTTAAAAAAGAATTATAGGACTGCAGCTTAATTCCAGTAACACAGTTAAATATGTACTCGCCTATCCTACTGAAATCCCCGAAGCTCACCTTTGGCTGAGTTATTCCTGTATTTTATTTTATTTTTTATCTCAAAGTCTGCATGAGCTAATGGTGACAAAACTACTTCTCATTATCATATGCAAATAAACACCTCAACAAAAGAATGACTCCAATGCCATTAACAATAGTTTCAGGTAGACCTTTGTTTACATGGAAAAAATGGTCTCAGTGACGGATGAAGTCTGGTTACATATGTCCAACATTCACAATTGCAAACCAAAGGCATAAACATTTCCCACAGGTTAGGAAAGTTCCCACATCCTTTTTGAGTACAAGCCAGAAATGTATTAAAATGTAAGATTTTTTTTCAGCCTAATCTCTCCGCTTGATACTTTTGTATCTTTCCTGACTCAAACTAAAACAACACTGAAATAAACCTTTTTCTGGGCTCCGGAGAGCCGTGAGCCCGCGGGAGACGCCTCCGGGCGCCCCCCGGACCCCGAACCTGCGTCCGCCCAAACCGCGGATACGGAAACCGCCATTTCAGACCCCCTTATCCGCGAAAAATCATAAAATGGCGGATCGCCGCCGTTCCAATTTTATATTTTTCTGCTACTAATCCTAAGCCTAACTGCTATCTCCCTTTTCTCATTTTGGACTCCTACACCCGGGAATAAATTGGTTTTGTTTCGAGTATTTTATTCAACAGAAATCAGCTGTTTGTCAATTTGGCCGGGCTCTTCCCAGACAGTTCGTTTCTCCTCGGCGGTGCTCGCTCCTGCCTGGATCCAGCAACTGGGGACCCACTGTGGCCACTCGCAGGAGACCCAGGGAAGGCAGCCAGGCGTGGGTCCCGGTCTCTGGCATGAGAGACATAGTTTCCCAAAGGACAGACAAGGACACTGCCCCACCATTGCAACCCGGAAATCCTCCTTGGACTCTTTTTGCCCTCTCCTATTGACTTTCTGCCCCACGTCTCAGACTGTCTACTGCCATATCTTTGGACATGAACCTTCAGACCAGGCTTGCCCTGAAGAGCAAGCAGCCTCCGTTTCCGTGTGCCTTCACCAAGAGACCGTGAATTTCTTCAATAATAATAAAAATCAACTATTTTAATAAACTTTGCTTGGGATGAGGATGGGATTGCCTTATGAAATATATGAAATGTATGGAATGTATGTAATGAAATATCATATAGAATATACTGTGTTCCCCCTTCCCGCCTTTCCCGCTGACCCTTGCCCCATAAAGATGTGACCTGGGGATTACTGTCTTGAGGAGGAACTCCTTTGTCCTCCCGAAACTCTTCCTGATTGTTTCATTTGCATGGACCATACTGTTGATCCCCCAACCCTGGCCCTCGGAGCAGACCAGCAAGGGGAGGGGGTCAACAGAAACTCGGAAAGAAAAGATTGATTAAATCACCCAGGTATCGTTGACCCCCCCCCCCCGAGGTCCGATATCGAAAAAGCCTTTTCATATTTCCTCCAAATCCCATCACAGACCAGGAAACTCATTGTTCCCCTATCTGACACCCCGCCGGTGAGGACAAAAGCCTCACATTCCAGCTGGCGGATGCCCTTAAGCCTATCATTTCCTCAATCTTTGTCAGGCTTCATCCCGCCTCCTAGCTGCCAATTAGTCCATCTTCAGAGGCGCTAGGAAGGCTCTGATTGGCCTCCCAAAGGCGGCGGAGCCCGCTGATTGGACCACAGGTGGGCGTGCCGCCAAGCCTCCTCCCAGCTGTTCCACGGCCAGCCAATCAGCGCGAAGCCGGCCGGCAGAGGGCGGGCGGGAATTTTGAAACTGTTTCCCTTTGTCTGCACCCTATAAAATGCTTGGAAAATTCTGTAAAATCATGCTTGTATGTGAATGATCACTACAATCGCATCCTTTTCAGCTGAATCGCAGAATAAACGCCTCGGTCACTGAACCTCTTCCACCTCCGGTGAGATTAATTTTTAAATATTTTTGTATTCTTTGGATTGGCTTCGCTGGCCTCACCGAGGTTCGAGGACCCTTTTGAGCGGTCCTAAGGGATCTCTCCCGCTGGGAGGCCCCCACAAAAGAGCTCGATATCAGCACCAATTTAACTCTTGACTGCTGTTTCAGTTTCACATGCATTAAGGCTATTCTTCATGAAGCTCAGCATCTCCAAGCATTATCAAAGCCAAATAAGTCATTAGTTGATAACATTCATTTGTAGGGACCTTATCTACAGCAGTTTTGAAACCCAGACCCAAGAAATTGAGATTAGATTTGTGTTATCAATCAAACCTTGTAAAGTTCAATAACATTTGTTTAAAAATAGTTCCATAGTGTTGTCGCAAGCATCAATAGTGAGCAACACAGATAACCATTAGCTTTGTTCACACTGCTTGGTGAAAGTTGGGGTTGAGGGTTCTCATTGGCTTTCCCTGGGGCCTTGAGAGGCCACTCACCAGTTTTAATATTTAAAAGTTTTATTTTTACTGAACAGGATCCCACATGTTCGCATGAAGGCATTTTGCAATGTCTTGGAGCCTATCTAGGTTGGTTTAGGCCAGAAGGAGCCCCCTTTTTAAATCACGAAGTGTATGGTTTAATTGGAGCCCTTGATGGTGCAGTGGGTTGAAATGCAGAGCTGCTGAACTTGCTGACTGAAAGGTCACAGATTCAAATCCAGGGAGCAGGGTGAGTGCCCGCTGTTAGCCCCAGCTTCTGCCAACCTAGCAGTTCAAAAACATGCAAATGTGAATAGTTCAGTAGGTAGTCCTCTGGCGGGAAGGTAACGGCACTCCATGCAGTCATGCCGGACACATGACCTTGAAGGTGTTAATGGCGGCTCTTTGGCTTAGAAATTGAGATGAACACCACCCCACAAAGTCGGACACAACTGGACTTAATGTCAGGGGAAAACCTTTACCCTTTACCTATGGTTTAATTGAAAAAAGGGGCCCTCTTGAGCTTAGAACACAACAAAAATATAGAAAAACAGACCTCACAACCTCTGAGTGATGCCCGCCATAGATGCAGGCAAAACATCAGGCGAGAATGCTTCTAGAACATGGCCATATAGCCCGAAAAACCTACAACAAACCAGTGATTCAAGCCATGAAAACCTTTGACAATTTGTTTTTATTTCTCTTTTTCTGTCACAAAACTTTCCATTTCAGATCTTCACTGTGTTGAGTATATTATATACATCAACACTGTGGCGCAGTGGGTTAAACCCTTGTGCCGGCAGGACTGAAGACTGACAGGTTGCAGGTTCGAATCCGGGGAGAGGTGGATGAGCTCCCTCTATCAGCTCCAGCTCTTCATGTAGGGACATGAGAGAAGCCTCCCACAAGGATGATAAAACATCACATCATCCGGGCGTCCCCTGGGCAACGTCCTCGCAGACAGCCAATTCTCTCACACCAGAAGCGACTTGCAGTTTCTCAGGTCGCTCCTGACACGACAAAAATAAAAATAAATCAAGTGATAACAATTAAATTCACATCAAATCCAGGTTTTGCAAGAAAATGTGGGAAAGTCCATTGCACCATACTGGAATACATTCAGAAAAGTGAAAATGTGTGACACTTAGGCACTGCTCTTAAGTAAGAGGAAAAGGTTTCCCCTGACATTAAGTCTAGTCATGTCCGACTCCGTGGGTTGGTGCTCATCTTAATTTCTAAGCCGAAGAGCCAGAATTGTCCATAGACACCTTCAAGGTCATGTGGCCAGCATGACTGCATAGCGCACAGTTACCTTCCCACTGAAGCAGTGCCTATTGATCTACTCACACTTTCATGTTCTCAAACTGCTAGGTTGGTAGAAGCTGGGCCTAACAGCAGGAGCTCACCCCACTCCCCGGATTCAAACCACCAACCTTTTGGTCAGCAAGTTCAGCAGCTCAGTGTGTAGTGCAATGCTATGGAGACACCTCTGAGACATCAGGGGGCAGGACTTTTATATCAAGTACAGAAAGGAGGTATTTTGGAATTTGCAGGATGCTTTCTGGATGATTTGTAGCAGATCACCAAAACGGTCTGGCTCCCAATTGTTAATAGTTATGAAAACAAAATGCATTTTGCAAAATCAAACTGCTAAAATCAAAGAAGGGTGTTTTTTGGGGGGGGGGGGACAGGACAGAAGATGAGTATGAAGAATTTGTGGGCTTTAGGCCACGAGCAAAAAATAGTTGCTGGGCTGCCCCTCGGCTCAGAAGCACGTGCATCCTGAAAGCTTCCAGAGCCTCTGCTTTGCACAATATGTAAGCCCTGGGGCTCTAGTGAAAAACAAAGTACATCACCAGCCTGCCTGCAGTATATTAAAGGCGTCTAAGCTCTGAACAGACTTAGATCTGCTTATCTTCAGATCACATTCTACCTCATATATCAACATCCCCTTTGACCAGACACAGTGGCCTTATCATAAGCTACCTAACAAGCTCAAAGGTGAGGCCACATTTGGGCCCGGCAATTCCCACCTCATAAACTGAGTCACTTTAGTAAACTGGTTCTCACCGTTGTGTTCTTTCCGCCAACAGATTTAAATCCAATTATGTTGTGGGCTGAGTTGTGCATTTAAAATACTTGTGGCACCTTAAAGACAAGAATAATTATGATGACACATGTCTCTGTTGAACATGAACACTTACGTCATAACAGATTTATTAAATCTTTATGGTGCCACAACGCTTTAGCTACGTCAGACTAACACACCTACCCCACAGAAACTGTGAACCAATGCTATCTCTCTAAGGTTGGATCTTATCTATCTTATAGTCCAGTTTCTGAATCCAGAATATTTGCTTTGAGGTGGATATGAGTCTACACCAGTCATGGGCAAACTTCGGCCCTCCGGGTGTTTTGGACTTCAACTCCCACAATTCCTAACAGCCTCCGGCTGTTAGGAATTGTGGGAGTTGAAGTCCAAAACACACGGAGGGCCGAAGTTTTCCCATGACTGGTCTACACTGTCATATAATCCAATTCAAATCTGATAATCTGGATTCAGAAACTGGATGATATGGCAGTGTAAATGGAGCCTAAAACATTGGAAATGCTAAGTTATAATATTATACTATTGTTTTCAGAATAAAAACTTCAGTCAGAGACATTTTCTTTGAAACAACAACAACAAAACTTTATTTATATACCATTCTTTTTCCCCAAAGGGACTCAGAGTGGTTTCAAGTAACATCATCAGTACATACAAAGAAGACAGCATAAACATAAAATTAAACTATATTTTATGTTTGGGAATTATCATCATCTCAATTCCTAAATTGAAAATTAACATATATCTAATTTGTAATAAATACCAGTACTACTAATTGTCTATTTTGATAGTTTCAATGTATGTGTGAAACAAAAATCATTGTGTGTTAAGATGCATTTTTGATTGATGAATCTATACCATAGTGAATCCCTGGATAGTGCAATGCAAAATTTAGCATTCATTCCACCCAGAGTCTGCAAGCTATAAACATCCTTCAAAAATTGTATTTTATTTAATGGGACTTTATGTATAAAGTCAGGCCGCTCTATCAACCAATTCTGAATCCACAGATTCAACCATCCATATATTGTAATGTTGACTGTTCTTAATGGCACTTTTATGAATGCTTGACATCGAATTGTGGCAATCTGTAACCCGCCTTGCGTCACCGTATGGCTGAGAAAGGCGGGCTATAAATATTGTAAATAAATAAATAAATAGGCCACCTTGATTAGCATTTAATGGCCCAGTGGTTTCAAGGTCTGGCTTCTTACTGTCTGGGGAATCCTTTGTTGGGAGGTGATTAGCTGGCCCTGATTCTTTCTTATCTGAAATACCCATTTTTGAGTGTTGTTCATAGATGCAGGTAAAACGTCATGAGAGAATGCTTCTGGAACATGGCCATACAGCCCGGAAAACTCACAACCACCCAAACTGCATGAGTTCTACAGTGTAGGTGCACCCAAAAGGCCTACTAATAAGCAACACAAGGCTTCGTGTATAATAATCTCCAGGTTTATTCAGAGATTACATTCAGTCTGTCTGGCTGCTTCGCAAGCATCTTTAGGCTTGAACTACCACGTGGGTTTATACCTCACTCAACATAATAGCACCTTATTCTGAGAGAACAGGCCTTTGTTGTTGTTCATTCGTTCAGTCGTCTCCGACTCTTCGTGACCTCCTGGACCAGCCCACGCCAGAGCTCCCTGTCGGCCGTCACCACCCCCAGCTCCCTCAAGGTCATTCCAGTCACTTCAAGGATGCCATCCATCCATCTTGCCCTTGGTCGGCCCCTCTTCCTTTTGCCTTCCACTTTCCCCAGCATAATTGTCTTCTTTAGGCTTTCCTGTCTCCTCATGATGTGGCCAAAGTACTTCAACTTTGTCTCTAGTATCTTTCCCTCCAGTGAGCAGTCGGGCTTTATTTCCTGGAGGATGGACTGGTTGGATCTTCTCGCAGTCCAAGGCACTCTCAGAACTTTCCTCCAACACCACAGTTCAAAAGCATCGATCTTCCTTCGCTCAGCCTTCCCTAAGGTCCAGCTCTCACATCCATAGGTTACTACAGGGAATACCATGGCTTTGACTAGGCGGATCTTTGTTGCCAGTCTGATGTCTCTACTCTTTACTATTTTATCAAGACTGGACATTGCTCTCCTCCCAAGAAGTAAGCGTCTTCTGATTTCCTGGCTACAGTCTGCATCTGCAGTAATCTTTGCGCCTAGAAATACAAAGTCTGTCACGGCCTCCACGGTTTCTCCCTCTATTTTCCAGTTGTCAATCATTCTTGTTGCCATAATCTTGGTTTTTTTTACGTTTAGCTGCAACCCGGCTTTTGCGCTTTCTTCTTTCACCTTGATTAGAAGGCTCCTCAGCTCCTCCTCGCTTTCGGCCATCAGAGTGGTGTCATCTGCATATCTGAGGTTGTTAATGTTTCTTCCAGCAATTTTCACCCCAGCTTTGCATTCATCCAGCCCCGCACATCGCATGATGTGTTCTGCATACAAGTTAAAAAGGTTGGGTGAGAGGATGCAGCCTTGCCGTACGCCTTTCCCAATCTTGAACCAGTCTGTTGTTCCGTGGTCAGTTCTGACTGTTGCTACTTGGTCCTTGTACAGATTCCTCAGGAGAGAGACAAGGTGGCTTGGGATGCCCATCCCACTAAGAACTTGCCACAATTTATTATGATCCACACAGTCAAAGGCTTTAGAATAGTCAATGAAGCAGAAGTAGATGTTTTTCTGAAACTCCCTGCCTTTCTCCATTATCCAGCGGATATTGGCAATCTGGTCTCTCGTTCCTCTGCCTTTTCTAAACCCAGCTTGAACATCTGGCAACTCTCGCTCCATGTATTGCTGGAGTCTTCCTTGCAGGATCTTGAGCATTACCTTACTGGCATGAGAAATAAGGGCCACTGTACGGAAGTTTGAGCAGTCTTTCGCATTTCCTTTTTTTGGTATGGGGATATAAGTTGATTTTTTCCAGTCTGATGGCCATCAGAACAGGCCTAGTCTCATCGATTTCCCTGTCAACACCTTAAGAAAAAGAAGTTCTGCTGTTTGTGTTTGGGGCTGAGTCTTTGCTAGAATGAGAAAACATGTAGCAGACGTACTATATGGCACTTCACATTCTGCCCACAGTGGTAATTCCAGTGGTGATTCCAGCCATGAAAGCCTTCGACAATACACAGTGGTAATGTTTGGGGGTTTTTTTAAGGTGCAGAAGCTGCTATGCGAAGCCTTTGGAAGAATAGGAGCACTGCATAAGTAGGCTTTGTTTGGCCAGAAGCAGAAAGGGCTGCTGTGCGCATGCGCTCCTTGCCTGGCTCCTTCCAGCCGTCACCTCTGCCAGTCTCGCCAGCTGCCTGCGGGGAACTTCCTCGGATCGCGCTGCGCGCTTCTGATTGGCCAGCGCGCAAGGCAACAGAGGCGGGGCCCAAAGGCTTGTTTGTGCTGTTTCAGTCGCATCTCCAACTGTATGAGCCTGGGCTTGTTTACTCAGAACTAAATCCCATTGTGGCTAGCCTACAAAGTTATAGAGGCTGGAATATCAACGTGTAAAGGGATCTTGTAGCACTTCAAGAAAATAGGGACCCTTCCACACAGCTCTATATCCCAGAATATGAAGGCAGAAAATCCCGCATTATCTGAGTGTGGACTCAGATAATCCAGTTCAAAGCAGATATTGTGGGATTTTCTGCCTTGTTATTCTGGGATATAGGGCTGTGTGGAAAGGCCCTAAGAGTGTATCTAAACTGTAGAATGAATGCAGTTTGTCACCACTTCAGCTGTCATGGCTCAATGTTATGGAATCAGGGGAAATGGTAGTTTTACAAAATATCTAGCCTGCTCTGCCCAAGAGTGCTGGTGTCTCACCAAACTACAACATTGGAGTGAGAAGCTGGTACATGTTGAGTCGCCCTTATCTGAAATGCTTGAGGCCAAAAATCAGCCAAATTTTGGAATAACTGCATATACAATGAATGATATGTCTTGGACGTGGATTCCAATTGTACAAATGAAAGTCACTTGTTTAATGTAAACACAGCCTGAAGAGAATTTCATACACACAATTGTACAAGTTTGCACAAGCCCTGCCTCACTCATGAGATTAGTACATAGCCATTCTGTTAGGTTATTAGTTGTTGTTGGTTGTTTTTTTGTTTTTTTTGATGTTTTGTATTTGCAATTTTTTACTGTGTTATATTTTAATCTCTGTTTGACTGGACTTGTCCCCATATAAACCTCCCCAAGTCCCTTCGGGGAGATGGTGCTGGGGTATAAAACTAAAGTAATTATTATTATTGTGTGACGATTTTGTGCAGGAGACAAAGTTTGTGTACACTGAAGCTCCTTCCACACAGCTGCATAAAATTCACACTGGACTGGATTCTATGACAGTGTGGATGTAGGGCCCTTCCACACAGCCCTCTATCCCAGAATATCAAGACAGAAAATCCCACAATATCTGCTTTGAACTGGGTTATGGGTGGGATTTCTGCCTTGATATTCTGGGATATAGGACTGTGTGGAAGGGCCCTTGGATAATCCAGTTCAAAGCACATATTGTGGATTATTTGCTTTAATATTCTAGGGCCCTCCCACACAGCCCAATATCCCAGAATATCAAGGCAGAAAATCCCACATTATGTGAATGTGGACTGATAACCCACCTAAAAGCAGATATTGCGGGATTTTCTGCCTTGATATTCTGGGATATAGGGCTGTGTGGAAGGGCCCTGGGTTATATGTTTGTGTGGAAGAGCCCTGAATCATCAGAATGCAAAGATGTCACTATCTCACCCGCAATTTGGGAGTATTTTGATAAGCTTTTTTGGACTGAAGAATTAATTAATTAATTCAATCGTGGGGCCCTTGCAGACAGGCCCTATATCCCAGATTATCTGGCAGTGTGGACTCATATAATACAGTTTAAAGCAGAAGACCTGAAATCAGATGCTCGGATATGGGGCCTATCTGGAAGTGCCCTAGGAAAACTGAGACTACCAACCTCTCTCTCTCAAGGAAGTGGTAAGGTCCCTTTGCAGACTGAATCCAAGTGGCTTTTGCTGCGCTGGCTTAACGAGGCACCTACACTGTCGAATTAATGCGGTTTGACTCCACTTGAACTAGAAAGGCTCAATGCTATGGAATCTTGGTGCTGTGGATTGGTGAGGCAGCTACATTCTTTGCCAGAGAAGGCTAAAGTCGTTGTGAGAGTAGTGACGCCATAGCATTGCGCAGCAGCAGTTAAAGCAGTATCAAAGCGCATTCACTCTGCAGCGTAGATGCACCCCCTCCCCACCCCCAAGGGAAGAAATCATCTTGGGGGAAGTGGGCGTGGCAAGGTAGTGTTTGTGTCTTTCCTGATTGGCCGCTCAAGACGCAACCTCCCAGGTGACTGGCGAAGGGGGCGGAGAGGCGGAACGAGCTTGGCCCTGATTGGCCCGCGGGTTGTGGGCGGGGCGCCTGGCTCTACAAACAACAGTGGGGCGTTGTGGCGCTCCTCTCCACTCCCCCGCCATGTTCTCTTAGCAGCGGATCTGACCGCTCCGCCCGCGCGAAAGCGGACGCTCAGCCGCCGCCTCCCTGCGCCCCGTTCCCTTTCCTCTCTTCCTCCCTCCCCACTCCCGACCGCCTTCTCTCTCTTCCTCGTCCTCCGACCCGGACCATGGTGACCACGAGCGCGCCTGCTGCCCCTTTCCTGGCCCGCCTCCCGCCCGGCGCGGAGGGCGCCCTGCAGTTCCCGGCGGCCTTCTTGTTCCAGCGCCTCCTGCTGCGGGGCGACTTCAGCGAGGGCCCTGGGCAGGCGCGGTGCTGCCCGGCGGCGGGGCACGCGGGGCCAGGCGGCGCGCGGCCGGCGCTCAAGCGCGTAAGGCGGCGGAGGGGCAAGCTGCGCGCGGCCACCGCCTCGGGCCTCTCGCAGAGCCGCTTCCAGCAGTACCAGCAGCACCGGAGGAGCGCCGCGCAGCTCCAGCAGCACCCCTCGCCCCCCGCCGCAGAGGACGCCCCCGCGGAAGAGGCCTCCAGGCCGGCCCCCGCCCCTCCCAGCAAGCCCCTTAGGAAAGAAGTAAGGACGGGGTGGGCAGCGAGGGAGGGGGCTGCCGCTCAGCCTGGGTTGCGGAGGGGGCGGGGCACTGGAAGGACTTTCCGTTACGTCTCTCTCTCGCCTGTGGTGGTGGTGGGAAAGGGCCAAGTCGGGCTCCGCGGGCGCTGATAGGTCGAGAGGATCCACCAATCGGAGCGGATATTGGCGCCCAGCAACAGAGCCCGATTTAGCCCCTTGGCGGAGGCCAATCTGCGGGGGACGTGACGGCGGCGCGGTGGCCAATGGCCGGAGGAGGAGGCGGGGCCAAAGGGGGGGCAGTGGAGGCGCTCGCGGGAGGAGGGGTCGTGTGGGCGGGGCTTGGGAGACCTTCCTCTACACTGGCAGTGCCCTGACTCACAAAAGACTCGCAGTTAAGAACGGGGGCGAGACAACAGGAAGTGAGAGAAATCTACTCCTAGGAAGGGAAATTCACTCTAGAAAAGTCGTCATGGGAGAATGGTCTCTCCAATGAAGTATTCTCACCAATGCACGTAGTAGTACGTATTAAAAATGATATTGGAGAGCAAGTTAAACATGAGCCAACAATGTCATGCGGCTGCTAAAAAGGCCAGTGGGTTTGTGGCCTGCATCAGTATATGTCTAGTGTCTAGATCCAGGGAAGTCATGCCACTCCTCTATTTTGCCTTGGCCAGACCACACCTGGAATCACACTGTGTCCACTTCTGGGCACTGCAATTGAAGGGAGATGTTGACAAGCTGGAATGTGTCCAGAGGAGGGCGACTAAAATGGGGAACAAACCCTATGAGGAGCAGCTTAATGAGCTGGGCATGTTTAGCCTGCAGAAGAGAAGGCTGAGAGGAGACGATAGCTATGTATAAACATGTAAGGGGACGCCATAGGGAGGAGGGAGGAAGCTTGTTTTCTGCTGCCCTGGAGACTAGGATGAGGAACAGTGGCTTCAAACCACAGGAAAGGAGATCCT
The DNA here is from genome assembly GCF_037176765.1 of Anolis sagrei. Classification (NCBI taxonomy): domain Eukaryota; kingdom Metazoa; phylum Chordata; class Lepidosauria; order Squamata; family Anolidae; genus Anolis; species Anolis sagrei. The sequence goes on along the minus strand of NC_090021.1, from coordinate 105,151,515 downwards.
TCCTGAACATTAGGAAGAACTTCCTGACTGCGAGAGCTGTTCAGCAGTGGAACTCTCTGAAGTGTGGTGGAGGCTCCTTATTTGGAAGCTTTTAAACAGGGTGGATGATCGTCTATCAGGGGTACTTTGAATGCAATTTTCCTGCTTCTTAGCAGGCAGTTAGACTGGATGGCCCACAAGGTCTCTCCCAACTCTGATTCTATAATCCCTTGTTTCCACAACAAGCCACAGGGCATATACTCCAAAGCTATATATATATGTATAATTTGGCTGGAGTACCTGTTCCAACTTACATATACATTCAACTGAAGAACAAACCTACAGAACTTACCTTGTTCATAACATGGGGGCTGTCTGTATTTTGTTTATGTTGTTAGTCGAATTCCCCTTATCTGGAATGCTTGGGAACAAAAGGGTTTCAGGTATTCTTGGATTTGGAAATATTTCCATATCTATAATGAGACCTCTTGAAGCCAAGTTTACAAACAAAATTCATTTATGTGTCCTTAGATGTAGAATTAATACAGTTTGGCACCACTTTCACTGCCATGGTTCAATGCTAAGGAATTCTGGGAGTTGTAGTAAAGTAATTTTATGCCCCCCCCCCCTTCTTTATATATATGGGGATGCTGTGGTGCAGTGGGTTTAACTGTTAAGCTGCAAAAATTACTGACCAGAAGCTTGGTGGTTTGAATCTGTGGGGTAAGGTGAACTCCCATTGTGAGCTACAGCTTCTGCCAACCTAGCAGTTCAGAAACATGTAAATGTGAGTAGATCAATAGGTACCCTGAGTCGGACTCTACTAGACTTAATGTCAAGGGGAAAACTTTATCTTTACTATATGTATGTGTGTGTATATGTATGTGTTGGTGCATAAATAAAGTTTATGTACTTTGAATGGCCAGAAAGCAAAGGTGTCAGTATCTCAGTCACACATGGGTACAGTTACTGATTTTTGAGCATTTAGGATGCTAAAACTGTAATAATTTATATAGCACAATCAGCGTGCATTGCCTTTAAATCTCACACAAGCCTTCCCCTTTTTCCAAATCCTTTTGGAATTTTAGTTTAAATTTTGTTATATAATCTTGTTGAGAAGGTAACACAACAATAACAAAACAAAACAAAAACCCAGCCTTGCCAAAGACAGACATTCTGAAATCTTGCATATGTATATTTGTGCATGCAGCGGAAGAAAGGAGTAGTGTAAATAAAGTAACGCAATACAATTGTGAAACAAGTTATTAAAAAGCAGTGCAATATAATTGGAAGTAAATGGAGAAATAGATATAAACAACACATCGGAGAAAGAAAATATTGGTCCCCACATTAGATAGTTTAAGAAACACTGCCTTTGAAGAAAGTTGAACTATTTGTGATCTAGCCTTTTGGAGAGTAATTTTAGGGCCCTTCCAGACTGCCCTTGTATCCCAGGATCTCATCACAGGTTTTCTGCTTTAAACTGAATTATATGAGTCCCCTTTGCCAGATAATCTGGGATAAACAGAAAACCTGGGATCAGATCCTGGGATAAAGAGCCTGTCTGGAAGGGTCCTAAGACAGATCTCTTGTTAATCTGTACTTAAAAGATGCAGATCTAACAGTTATTTTTAAAATGTATATCTTGTCTATATAGCTGCAGGGCAGTTTGGAATTGCATACAATCAGTAGACTATTGGAATCAAACAGTGTTTGTCCTTTGTTCCCTCAGAAAACATTTCTAATGATTTTAGAGGAGCTTACTTCTCAGAAGCATTATTGGGATTGTAGTTGATATATTTCTAATGTGAAATGTGTTCCAGTGATCTCTTGGGAATTTTGTTGCCTGTCTTAAAAAAACAAATTCCCGCTTCTAGATAAAAAAATTAATTCAACCTTCCTCATTTATAGAGTTTTCAAGAAACTTAGTGTGTCACATTTGTACTGGTGTCACTGTTTCCTCCCCCCCCCCCTTCGTTCTGCCCTCCTTGCCACACATGTATTAAGAAGGAAAAGATGGAATAGCTGTCCAGTGAATTTGGAAATACCCAAATGTTTAAATGTTGCAGCAGTCTGACTTACTATAGAACATTCCTTTTATTTTCCTGGTACTGTCATTTTGACAATATTAGATCACAATCCAATGCATACACATGTGGGTGAAAACAAAGACCATTGAAATAACTTTAACATATTATTGAGTTATCATGCCTGCAATTGAGCCTGAGAGGAAGGCAATAATAAACCTCATCTGAATAAATCTAAAGAAAACTCCATTATGCACAACAATAATAATTTAAGTTGTGCTTTTATTGCATTTGCTGAAGTGTATTTCTTTCCTTTATTTATATTTTTATCCTGCATTCATGACACATCATGGTTGAGATCCTACGTCACCTCTGATGGTGGAGTTAACAATGTTACGTAACCCGGTATTATTATTATTTTCATGTCACAAGCGACTTGAGAAACTGCAAGTCGCCTCTGATGTGAGAGAATTGGCCCTTTGCAGGGACGTTGTCCACGGGATGTTTGGATGTTTTACCATCCTGTGAGGGGCTTCTTTGTTATGAATACCAAATCCAAGTCACCATATGTGGATCAATAGTAAATGCATATGACTGGTTACCCATACTGCAAATGCTGTATGGATAGTAAATATACAAAGGCAATGCCATGGTCACATGCATACTGAATGCACAGTGGTCCCATATGCACCCTCCAGTTATGCTGCCGTCATTGGGATATGTCCATTGTACATTGCTCTAATGTATGTTTTTGTATGTCACATAGTGTGTCACTACAATATGCCAACAAAACTGCTCAAACATTTAACAAAAGGCATTCCCTTCCCTCGAGGATACAGATTTTAAAAGTTTGGTGAGACAAGAAATGAGGATAGATCATTTGCAATTCCAAAACCCGATAGTGAATTATAAGACATTGTGTCCAGCTTAGGCCGGACAAATCCTCCCTAGCAGGTACTTCCTGCTGGAGTAGAAAATGTGGGGCAACCCTTAGGGAAGTTTTCCTATTTCTTCTGTTCCATAACAACTGGCAAATCATAACTATGTTTGGCGCAGAATAGGGCACGCTGTAGTTTCCTGCAATTCCACCTTCTGTTTCTAAACTGCAGCCAGGTAGATATTTTGGTTACTGTGATAAATCTTCCTGGATTGGAGCCTGTGCCAGTTCCAATGCATCGTTTTTATATATGGGGGGAAAGACCAGGAAAATTACTCAGGATTTGGTGTGTTGGCCATATAGCAAAATACAACAAAAATCCAAAATTGCACAAAATGTCTAAAATACCTCATTTTCAAAGCTTCACTGGCTCCTTCGCCTTAAATCATACAGAAGGCGTCAGAATCACAGATTTACATTCCAAAAAGAGGATGGGTGTAACATGATTTTGTTTCTTAAGTTATTTCAGCTGTCAGTTAAGATGTTCTGGAGGGATCTCAGCACAAGCAAAGGCTACATGTGGGGATTAGGGACAAAGGGTAATACAAGACTGGTAATACAATTTCAACTCCCATTAGCAGCAGAAAAGCAGCTCCTCTTGAGATCCAGGATGTCCCTGACGTGTGTGAACCAACTGTCCTTTTTAAAGGCAGGGAACATTGGATTTCTCAAGGAGTCTCTGCACTGTTTCAGGCATTGAAATTGGTGGGGTTAGTTTTTATGTAAAACAATAACGAATCAGATGTGTTTTTTCATACACTTCCTCAATTCCCTGAATAATTTCTCTTACAAGAATTAGAAGCAACTTCTTTGATTTTCTTAGTTGGGTTTATCCCATATCTGCATTAGAAATTCAGATCAAATTATGAGAAATAACATTAGTCAATCTTGCCTCAACTATGTCAGTATATTTTCAATGGCAATATAGATCAGTTGTTCCCAGCCTTATTTTGACCAGGGACCACTCTCCAACATTAGTACGGGTTACGAATCAGTTTTTTTTTTTGTTAACTTTAGATTCGGTTTGGTTATTTGGGGTGTTAATTCAGAAAATTGCATTGGATAGATCACATCAGCTCTAGTTTCTGATAACACAACATATGCCACCCAGTAGTTGCCATCTGCTCGCCCACAGAAAACCATATTTAATAATCCTCAGCACTATGAGGGTTTCGCAAGACCAATTGCTCTAGTTACAACGGCGTAGTAACGATAAGGCCACTGACATCATTTTAGTTCTTGCTGACCTCTGGTGGTCCATGGACCAAAGGTTGGGAACCACTGATATAGACAGATGTGCTGCAGGCAATGAGTTGCAAGCATTTCATATGGACACACAGAAACTTTTCTTCTTCATTTTTGGTGCTCTGTACTGGAGCTCAATGTTAGAAATAGAAGTAAGTATTTCTTTACAAACTAAACTGTAGAATTCACTGTCCTAAGAGGTGGCCAACCTGAATAGTATTTAAAGGGAAATTAGGCAGATTCATGGAGGGGAAGATATTCAGGTTAGTGTGAAAAGATTGGATATTGTTTGAAAAAAATAAAAAAACCTATAGTATTGCTGTATGTCTTTTACTGTGTGAAAGGGTTTCTTGAGCTCCCTTGTGTCACAGTTTTGGGGGGATAGGCTGGATATTTGTAGCAACAGGCCACGGAAAGCCCTTTGGTCCAATTCAGAATGGTTCTTAAGTGTTGCCTGTGTAAGAAAATGATATGTTGACAGATGCTTTGGAAGGCATACGAGTCTTGCTGTACCTCTAGCTTTGTACATAGGTTGGTTATATACATAATCACAGTTAACATAATCGTATAATGGATATTATCCTTGGATAACAAATACCTTTGAGGCAATAAGTGCATTTATAGTTAAATATTTATTGGATTCTCTATTTTTATTTTTCAGTTGTTAAAAAACAGATTGGGAAAGTCCGAAAATCAGCCTGCCCATGGTATGCATCTTTGTGAGCAATCAAAGACAAACAGACAGAGGAACAAATGTAATATACCGGTAAACAAAGTCTCAGCTACAAAAAAAGGTGAAAATAACTTTTGGCAAGAATCTGTCTCGCCTGAACTCATTAAAAAGCAGGAAAAGAAGCCCCTGAAGACCACAGAAAATGTGAAACTGAAGAAACCCAACTTTCTGACTGAAGCCAGCCAAAAAGCAAACTATGCTGGGGCAAAATTTAGTGACCCTCCTTCACCCAGTGTCCTTCCAAAGCCTCCCAGTCATTGGGTAGGAAGCAATGCTGAATATTCTGACCAAAACAAGGAGATGATGGCAGTCCATCTAAAAACTCTGTTAAAAGTCCAAGCCTAGCTCATGGATATTTACAGTGAATGTACTAGGCATCTGAAACCAACCTTGTTGCAAAATCATGTCCAGAAGACTGTCACGTCTTAAAATCACAAACTTGTCCTCTATTTTTTATGGTTGTGTAAATAGTGTATATCATGTAATGTGTATATTCATATTTTGAACTACATTTTAGTTTTGTTATGAAAGGATGTATTTTACACTGCCCACGAGGTCAGTGGTTTTGTATATAATAATGGACACCTTCTCATGTGCACTTGACATATGGAAAGACCTGACAATGTTTGCACAAGGTACTGAGATTTTTGTAAAAACCGCTCATCTCAAGGTTAAAAAAGGAAATGTGAAAATATAAGTGATGCACTATTGGAACATTTTTCAAATTGGTGGCACAAGACTTCATTGCATAAGAAGCTTTCATAAAAATTATGAATTTGTTTGAAATTGTTTATGGAGTTAATTCAATTGCTCCTTGCAAAGATAAAATTGGAATTTGATTTACAAAATCCCCCAAAACCTAGCACTGCTTATTCTCTAACAAAAGAGAAGAGCAAGGCTATCTGCCAGAAATAATTGGCTATTTTTAAAAAACAAAAAAGCACAGTTTAAATAAAACAATTTGGCCTCCCCACACTTGGTTGTCTTTCTTTGTGAATTCTTCCAGCTAAATGAATAGTGTGTGTTATATATGAGGTATCCTAATGTCTTATCAGGGGTGTGACTTCATGTTTTAAACGTTGCAGTTACTTTGTAAGAGCTTTCACTACACTTTACTGACCTTTCTATATCTGTTGAATACTTTAGTAAAATTAGCATATGTACCATTTGGCTCCCTGGTGGCACAGCAGGTTGAACTGCTGAACTTGTTGACCAAAAGGTTAACGGTTTGAATCCGGGGAACGGGGTGAGCTCCCAGTGTTAGGTCCAGCTTCTGCCAACCTAGCAGTTTGAAAACATGCAAAATGTGAGTAGATCAATAGGTACTGCTTTGGCAGGAAGGTAACGCCGTTCCATGTAGTCATCCTGGCCACATGACCTTAGAGGTATCTACGGACAATGCTGGCTCTTTGGCTTCGAAATGGAGATGAGCTCCACCTCCCAGATTTGGACATGACTAAACTTAATGTCAAAGGAGATCTTTACCTCTACCATATGTACTCAAGAGTTGCCTGAGTGTGAAATGAGCCACTGCCCATCCCCTTCACTTTACCTTCTTTCTCTTTTCTTCCCCTCATACCTTTTCCCTTCTCCTTTCCTTTTTCCTTCCCTTTTGTCATCCCTTCCAATCTTTTTCGTTCTCCTCCCCTTCCTTTCCTGTATTTCTTTTCTTTTTCTCTTTCCTTCCTTCCCTGCCCTTTCTCCCTTCTGAGAGGGCCTACTTCACAATGTCTCCATGGCAACATTGCTTTCTTTGTGGCTCTTTCCTTCACGTATATCATCAGTATTACCTAGTCACATCAGGAAAGCTGATTTCGCCCAGCAACAGGCTTTGAGAGACAGCCAGGCATACTTTGACTTTTATATAGAGAGATTATATGAACCCAGTGGAGTTTTCTCTCAAGAAGCTGCATAAATTATAATAGCTCTCTAGTTGGTTTTAGGTACGCCACTCTAGGATACCAGCTCTAGTTGTGTGCTCACTGTGAGAAGTATAAGAATAGGCTAATGGTGTACTTTGGTATCCAATACTAATATGAAATCAGGCCCTCCTTCCCTTTTCTTACAGGGCCAAAAACTGCTCTGGACAGCTTTCAAGTTCTCTGGAGGAGGTCTTAGGTCATCTCGGGAGAGAGGGCACAATAAGGAATTGATCAATGATTCGGAGGGATGCAAATGAATCTGCTGAAAGTATACCACTGGATCCTAGCAATAGATATAAAAAAGCTTTCCACCCTCCTTCCTCTTAAGAGAGAAGTACAGAAAAGCAACACATGCCCAGTTTCCAGTTTTATTTATTTCGAATCAAAAGCATTGCATAAATTAGTATAAAAGTTATCAAAATAGAAGGAGTGCAGGTAGCTAAATATCTTTTGATCAAAAACTGGTAACAGTAATGGCATTGTCTGTAGCCTCCAACAATTCTTCCTCTGTCCATGAGGCAGGGCATAGTGGACAATCATACAGATGCGGAGTTGTCTGTTCTGCTCCACAGTCACACAAGGTGTGGGATTCTTTTAGGGTTTCCGGTACTAGATCTGAAAATGGAAGATAACATGTATGCAGAAGGAACACATCTGTACTGTTCCCCATGACTTGACATCAAACATTCAAATTACTATTGAGGGCTGCAAGATACGTTTCTGCTTATCTGAAGGGGTATTGCAGTTAACCTGTAAGAAGAAAGGATGAAACGTGTAGGAGTTGTCTTGAATGAAATTCCATATTGGAAAATAAGTTGCTGTTAATTTCGGTGTACTGAAAATACCTAAGTAGAAGAAAGATGAAAAGGTGCTGAAATGTAAAAGAATACTATCCACAACACAAATTGATAAGATTCATCTGAAAGCTCACTGCAGAACCTAAGAACATAAATGGAAGAAGAAACTCTTGAGTAATGTAAGCATTCAGATGGATTAATATTCAGATTTTTTATTGGTCTGGTACAGGTTAGTGCATTTTTCTAGAGCATTTCTCAACTTCAATGCCTTATGGCGTGGATCTGAAGTCAAATCTGTTTCCAAGCCAAATACTGTATTTACTCAAATGGTCACCTTTTTTGGCTAAATTATGTTGCCAAAATCAGGGTGGGCCTTAGGTTTGCATCATATGGTAATGGTGTTTAGCCAAAGCGAAAGGAGAAGCTGCTTCAGGCACTGCACCTGGAGCTTCTATTTGAGGGATGTCATCTCTAATGTATTTGTCATGGCTTAGGGCTATGCAATCCTGGGATAAGTCATTTTTTGTTTTTCATGTCAGGAGTGACTTGAAAAACTGCAAGTCGCTTCTGGTGTGAGCGAATTGGCCATCTGCAAGGATGCCGCCCAGGGGATGCCTGGATGTCTGATGTTTTACCATCCTTGTGGGAGGCTGTTCTCATGGAGAACTGAAGCTGACATAGGGAGCTCAACCCGCTCTCCTTTGATTCAAACCACTGACCTGTTGGTTAGCAGTCCTCCCAGCACAAGGGCTTAATCCATTGCGCCACTGGGGGCTCATTTGTGAGGCATCAGCATTCATAGAATCAGAGTTGGAAGAGACCGCACGAGCCATCCAGTCCAACCCCCTGCCAAGAAGTATGAAAATCGCATTCAAAGCACCCCCGACCGATGGCCAGATTCCTTGGCAGAGAAGATTCAAGATCTTGTCAAACTACAGCCCCCATGTTTCCATAGCATTGAACCAAGGCAATTATAGTGGATTCATTCCACAATGCCATAGATACATCTCAAGGTTTTCCCTTCCACCAATGGAAGCTTTAGTGTCCAAACACTATTGTTTATAACAAAGAAATCTTAAGCAGGCAACAACAGTAATGCACACTTTTTTGGGCCAAATTACAGAACACACATTTTTGCCACTGAACATTACATTCAGCAGCAATTTCTTTTTTTTCTTTTTTTTTTGGTTTTAGAGTTTTGAACATTGAAGTGCACATTAAATTCGATGGCTCATTAGACTTAAGTAAGTATGGTAATAGTCACACTCCAGAAGCATGTTATCCACAAAATACTGGATTGAAAATTTAGTCACTTTGATGTTACCCACAAATGTTACATACAACTTCTCAAAGCATATAGTATAAATATTTTTATTTGGAAGCATGATTAAGGCAATTTGAACATGCTCAAAAAATAATATCAATAATTCTATTAACTGCCCAAAAAATTAAGGAGGTTTTGTAGTTATATTCTCATAATGTTACTTCATTCTCAAACTGCAATATTACACAGCTTACTCATATTAAGAGTTATTGGTCTAATATATTAGTGTTACAAATGGTCTCTGCATATAGTCTGGAATTATATTTATTTCCAGAATGATTTTCATGTGTTAAGTGATTTACATGTATGTAACATGCAAGAAATACAGCACAGAGATGAAAACAGAAATTAGCTTTCCTATACTGTCAAAAATGTCATTTTTATTTCAATAATTGCGTATTGGTGGTCTACCAAAATATTTTCAGTTCCTTCATATGAAGCTGGAAACAAACAAAATTACAACACAGCAACTCAAAGCAATATTTAAGGATATTTAAAGGATAATCACAGATAAGCCTTCTGCTGTTTATGTTGTCTGGCGATATATATTATGGGTCAATGGGCCCAGGTTGACTGTGGAATCATATTCAATAGCGAGCTTTCTGACTCAGGTAAGTCTAGGAAGTCTGCTTTGGTATGTTTCTTTGGACTGTCACCATTCACATTGAAAGCTGTGTTCTTTAAGCCTACTGGTTTTGTTTTAAACCAGGCATTTGGGCAAACTTCGACTCTCCAGGTGTTTGGACTTCAACTCCCTACTGGCTGTTCTAAACAGATGGTTATGTTGCAAAACATACTCTGGATGCAAAGTCATCATTGAGTCCCAATGCCTGAGGTATTGGTAATATTGGAGAGACAGTTTTTTCATTATTTTCTAAAAGCACTTATCACTTTATGTTTGGCTGGCTCATCTCCAGAACTCATGTTGGCAGGGTCCCTTTCACACAACCAAGTTATAGCAGTATGATTTCACTTTAACTGCCGTGGCAACATCCTATGGGTCTTGTGGTTTGTAGTTTGAAGGATCATCTGGCAGCAAATTCTATACTCCTCCTTAAACTACAAATCTTGGGATTTTATAGGATTGTTTGTTTGTTTGTCGTGTCAGAGCAACCAGTCAATTTTATAGGATGCAATAATGGCAGTGATAGTGAAATCCACTATCATTCCACCATGCAGAAACGCACAATCAAAGCACCCTCGACAAACGGCCATCCAGTCTGATAATGGAACTCCAGATAAAAGGACTCCACCACACTCCGAGGCAGTATATTCCACTGCCAAACAGCTCTTACCATCAGGAATTTCTTCCTAATGTTTAGGTGGAATCTTTTCCTGTAGTTTGAATATAATTTTTACAGACATTAACTGCTGTTTTAATTTTCATTAACACGGGAAGGGTGAAGCTTGTAAGGACCAGGCTGTGGTGCAGCTTGTTAGTAGCCAGCTGCATTAAATCACTACTGACCAAGAGGACATGAGTTCGAAGCCGGCCCAGGTCAGAGTGAGCTCCTGACCATTAATAGTCTAGCTTGTTGTTGACCTATGCAGCCCGAAAGACAGTTGCATCTGTCAAGTAGGAAATTTAGGTACCACTTTATGCGGGGAGGCTAATTTAATTAATTTATGACACCATTAAACTTTCCAGCAACATGTATAAGAATGAGGAAGTACTGCATCAAGGACTCGGTGTCCCAAGTGGACGGTGAAGTGGCAGCTCCTCCTGTGGCCAAAATCGATCACACCTTTATGAAGCCGGAAAGCTGGAATGTTAAATTGTCTCTGTGTCTGTCTATATATGTTGTATGTCTAATGGCACTGAATGTTTGCCATGTATATGTGCATCGTAATCCATCCTGAGTCCCCTGCAGGGTGAGAAGAGCGGAATATAAATACTGTAAATAAATACATAAACAAAACCAGGGTGAACAAAGCACTTCTAAACTACAACTGCTAGCAACCTTTGCCAACTATTACAATGTTGGGTGTTTCAGTTGAATGTCTGAATGGCTCCTATAAATAAAAGAAACAGAAGTCCAGAAAGAGCCTTGATAGTTTTTTGATCATTAATCTTGCGAAGGCTGGCACAGCAATTGTATTGCAAGGTACAGACACACCTCCATTCATTTGATCAATATATGAATTGCAGACAGGCAACAATATCTGAATTGGGTTGTTGTAGGTTTTCAGGGCTATATCGCCATGCTCTAGAGGCATTTTCTCCTGACGTTTCACCTGCATCCATGGCAAGCATCCTCAGAGGTAGAACCAAATCACACAACAGGAGAAAATGCCTCTAGAACATGGCCATATAGCCCGGAAAACCTACAACAACCCAGTGATTCCGGCCATGAAAGCCTTCGACAATATCTGAATTTTTTAGGAGAGCTAGGGAAAGGCCTATGCAGATACATAATTGCTCATGCATAGGGATGATTTTTTTCATGTTATGAGCAACTAGAGAAACTGCAAGTTGCTTCTGATGTGAATTGGCCGTCTGCAAGGACGTTGCCCAGGAGAGGCCCGGATGTTTTTGATGTTTTACCATCCTTGTGGGAGGCTTCTCTCATGTCGCCGCATGGGGAGCTGGAACTGAAAGAGGGAGCTCATCCGCATGCTCTCTAGATTCGAACCTCCGACCTGTCAGTCTTCAGACCTGCCGGCACAAGGGTTTAACCCATTGTGCCATCAGGGGCTTCTGGTGATGAAATAGAGATGACATGCACATATGGATGCATTTGTAAAATTGATAATTTGACACCACTTTGCCATGGCTCAATGCTACAAAATCATGGGAGATGTCGTTTTAACATGGCCTTTAGCCTTCTCTGCCAGACAGTGCTGTTTCTTCACCAAACCACACCTTCCATCATGCCACAGCATTGAGCCGTAGCCATTAAAGTGGTATCAAAACTGCATTATGAGTGGTGTTACATGCTTAGGAGTATTTTAATTTTGGTTTGTGTGTGTTTTGCATATTATGCACAGATGAAGATGTGTTACAGAGCTTCTGTGCTCTGGATAAACTGAAAAAACAGGTCTATACTTGAATAAATCTTCAGGGTATTTTTTCAGACAAAAATGTTGACTACAGAAAAAGCATTTCTTTGCGGTAACTTTGTAAGGATTTGAAGAGAGACCATGTCAAAGGGCCTAGTTTTCATGGCCATCTGTTTTTCATGAGCAGCACATACCACACAAATTCAATCAGCCAGAGTTGGCCCCTTTTGCGAGAAATGTTTCACGTCCCAGGCTTCCTCATATGTTCCCTTGTCTAAAATATGTTTCCACACTCCTCTCCACTTGGCAGGGAATAAATATTATTCCTTTGCCTATGGCACTCTATTCCTTCCTCTGCCTCATTAAGCATATGCTTGTCCTTTTCAATAATTAAAAATCTATTTAATTTAAAGGGAGACATGTTGTTTACAGAAAGAGAGCTCTTGACATGTGCAAAATGTTTTGAGCACCCTCTAGCGGATTTCTTCTGTGTTGGCCATTTAGGACTAGAAGCTTCAATATTACAAGGCTTTGTTTTGACAGAAAACTCCTAGACTGCTCTTGGAAATAATTCAGCGACAATGGCTTTTAAGAGCAAAAGCTCTAAACAAATTGTAACCATGAACAGCATCAAATGGTATTAAAAGAAGTGTCTTCTCCAGCTAAGAACTGATTCCAATTTAGTACAAGACATGTAGATGAGGTTGCAGTAGCCTGTTATTACTTGCATCAGGTAATAAAAAGGTAAAGGTTTTCCCCTGACATTAAGTCGTCAAGTCCAAATCTGGGGGTTGGTGCTCATCGCCATGTCTAAGCTGAAGAGCCAACATTGTCTGTAGACACCTCCAAAATCATGTGGTCAGCGTGACTGCATGGAGCACCGTTACCTTCCTGCCGGAGCGGTACCTATTGATCTTCTCACATTTCCAGTTTTTTCAAACTGCTAGGTTGGCAGAAGCTGGGACTAACAGCTGGAACTCACCCGCTCCCCACATTTGAACCTGTGACCTTTCAGTAAGCACGTTCAGCAGCTCAGGGGTTTAACCCATTGCACCACAAGGGGCTCCTACCTCATCAATGAAGAATGAGCCATCTTTGCAACTTTACAGGAGATTGTCTGAAGGTTGAAAAGATTCTTTCATCTTCTCTGTCTTAAGCACATAGACAATTTATTCAGGCATGGCTTTGGTCATCATGATCAAAGTAAGATGACAATTAATTGCATGATCTTATGTGTTTGCACAGAAATAAATGACTTTGTTCAATTGTGCTTCTTTCTACGTAAATGCAAGAGTCTGTTTTGCCTGTTGTAATGAGGATTTGACATTTAAAATATAAGATTAGGTACAGAAGATGCATAAAACTAATTTAAGATAAGACTGTCCAACTCTGATTAAACCATTATTCTAACCTTCTTCAATGTAAATGTGCTTACAAATCCTTCCAATAATAATAGAGTACAATAATAAATGCAACAAAATAACAGAATAAAATAATGGAAATATAATAACAGTAATAAGAGTAAAATAATAAATGTAATAAGAACAATAGAGTAAAATAATAATCACAATAAAGAGCAAAATAATAAATATAATAAAGTAAAATAATTAATATAATAATAAAAATAGAGTAATGTAAATGTAATTATAATAAATAGAGTAAATGTAAATATAATAATAATAATCCAGTAAAATAATAAATAACTTTGACTCGAGTATAAGCCAAGGGGGCTTTTTCAGCTTAAAAAAGGGCTGAAAAACTCAGCTTATACTCGAGTATATACGGTATACCTATCATGATTAGCAACCACTAGTAGGCTCATCTGCCGTGAATTGATCCAATCTGTGATCATCACAATGTATTGGAGTACAGAATTCAACAGTATTTCTACTGACAGTAGGGCATTGGTTTTTTTAATCTCTGTTGAACGTTTTACAATTTGGCTTCAATGGATGCCTCTGGGCTCTGTAGTATCAGAGTTGGAGAAAATGTCTCTTCAGCCACGTTTCATAATATGCCTAATTACACACTTCTAATATGCTGCCCCTTTTTTACCTATCCAAAGATGAATGTTGCTCACCAGTGTTCTTCCATGTAAGAAAAATAGCAAACTACCTTACAAACAAAGAAAAGAAACATCAAGTGTTTTATTGGGAAAAAAAACTCTTAAGTTATAAATTAACAATAGCCCTGAACACAAAACTGTATTCTTGCTTATGAAGTGAAACCTCATTTTACTGCCATTATAGTATTGTGCTACAATGCAGAACTTGTACAAGGTAACAAATACTACAGCTACCGTATATTTAAACACAAAATATTTCCAAAATTCCCTCAGTTACGTGAGTTAAAACAATCTAATAATAATAATTTTAAATTCAGCAGTTCAATTGTTAAAGACAGTCCCAGGGATACACAATTTTGAAAAATGAATGACCTAAAGTGTATTTTACACTTCTCTCCTAATATAATATTTTGAAAGGATAAAATGCAATAAACTGAAAGTTCACACTACAAAGTTAACTGTTTTAAGAGTCTTTCACAAAAGCATTCCAACATACTTGAAAAACATGTGTCTAACAACTTATATTACAGTGATGACAAACTGACCTTATATAACCAATTATCATTTTTAAATGTCCAAAGCTATTTGGATTTGCCTACTAATGGGCATTATTGTTGATCCACTAGCTGACAACAGGATCATTCTCTCTACAGGATTGTGGAACAGAAACAAAGACTTTTTTACATCCACAAGAAAATGTGTGGATGATCACACATTAGTTTTCTCTTACCTTAAAGACTTGCTAGGAATAGGGCATGAGCACAGGAAGAAGCAAGATTTTAGTTTAAGATATTTGTCTCTGAGGTGGTGTCCCATTTCTAGAGAAGCATTTCAATGCATTATCATATTATGTTTTAGAATGTATTTTACCTCTTCATTTGCACTTCATTCTGCTCCAAGTTTAGATCAAGCTAAAATATACCACTTCTTACCTCTGGTTCTGTGCCTCTGGTTTATGTAGTTTAAAAATCAACACAAACATTCCACATTTTTTTATTACAATAAAGGAAGGATACCAGGGCACTCTTTCCTCCTCCTACCAATCCTTAATTTTGCAGGGAAAGAGGAGATCCAAAAATACTTATGAGCTCAGAGATCTCTGGATTTGGAAGCTGGTGTATATAAAGTTTAGACAATGTGGAAGATGAAAGGGAAACTGCTATGTTTCTTTTTTAATATAAGCTACATCTTAATAAATGACAGTCTGACAAATGGGAGACTCAGACTACTCCTATGTTACACAAATTCTGAACTACTTCTGTATCTTGATAACAGACCAGCTAACTTCAGTATTAAGACCTAATTGAGGAACATCTAAGAAGGGCTATCTTCAAAATAGAATTTTATATTCTCAGTACCACAAGAAAACAAAGACAAGAAAAGTTGTGAACTGGAATATAGCAGGTCCAATCCTACCTCAAGTGAAAATAAACTCAAGTGAAAAACCCTTGTTTATATTATAATTACACTGTGAACGATAAACAGACTGTATGGCTCTTCCCATCAAACTAGAAAGGCTCTCTGCACAGCTTCCAGCCAATGCACAATTGTAATATCTTTAGGTTTTGGCAGCGTCAAGACAGTAACAACAGTCTGATTTAAACAAATAAATCATTTTAGTGTAGCTGCAAAAACTGTACAACTGGACAAAATGGGGCCTATTTACAAAAATGCGGGGAACATAAAGAGTAAATAAAAGAGAAAATCAAATTTTCTTTAAAAGTAAGAGAAATCTTAGAGTTTTGCATATTGAAGCAAAAGGACAACACAACAAGGCCATCATCAGTTAATTACCTTTCATTTCAAACAACCCTCGGAGATTTTTGCTCTTTTTATTCTTTGCTCATAAAAAAACTGTCATAAAAAAAACCAGAGACATTAATCTTCTTCAGATACTGACTGGTTACTATTTCTCTGATAGAAATTCCGAGAGTATGAACGAGAACTGGAATTACTATGTTTCCGAGGAGACTTCGACAGAGATCTAGTTGGAGATCCTGAATGCTTTGGGTGCGATCGTGACTTTGTTCTTGAACCGGAACGCCTTCGATGGGACCTGGATGGTGATTTTTCAGCATACTTTGAACTCCTCTGGTTGGACTTTGAACGCGACCTTCTTCTGGGACTCGAATTTCTTTGGGGTGTGATCGATCGTCTTGGTGAGCTAGAATGCCTTGGAAGAGATTTTGAGCGAGACTTAGATTGGCTGTAAGAATGTCGTCTACGCCTTGACCTGCAAATCATCCAGAGTATTAGATAAGGTTTGTAGATCTTGCTATCTATTTATGGAAGGAATACTGTGACCTAAATAGTGTGCTGACTTTATTTGTTAGATATAGTTTTGTTTTCTTATTTTAACCAAGACGAAGCCCCAACTATTTTAAAATAATCGCAATAAAGCTTTAATTTTTTGTGATTGGTATAACAAGTCTGGGACCAGTATAGGAAAAAAGGCAGATGACATTAACCCAATGTCAAGATTCAACAAATGCCTAAATTTCCATATCTAAGAAGAGCTAGCCAAGGGATCCAAATCATGTATATTAAGAAGCAGAGCCACTAACCGTTTGTACACACATTTTCCTTCTCCTGTCTAGTTAGAATCCTGTTCATTTAAAAGCATTTTCAGGGTCAGATTCCACAATAAGATTAGCCGATGTATGTCCAACAGTAAGTTCTCTGAATAAAAAGCTATTTTTTTTCATATTTATTATCAAGATCTGCAAACTTACTCTCTAAAACTGTCCGAGTGTCTCCTGCCCCAGTCCCACGAGGTACTTCTGCTTCGGGTCCTTCTTCGGCTGCGGCTTCTTGACCTTCGGTAGTCCACTGGTGAACACTGGCGACGCTCCTTGGATTTCATCTGACCTGGTGCTAGAATTTAAAACAGAACTGGAACATTGCAAGAAAACTGCAGTCTCCTGTACATTCCACACACATGCATTTTCTGGCTTATTTATAGTGTGTCCCTCCACCCGTTGCTTATTAGTAGTATGTGTTTTACTTTTCATTTTTCATGACAAGGGTGGCTTTCTTAATATTTTATAGACTAAGTAAGTGAAGTTCTTAGAGTCACTTACTTTTGCGATCACCTTGTGCAAACTGTATTTCAATTTGCCGGCCACATACCCACTTTCTATTCAGGTTATAAAGAGCGTCTTCTGCATCACGAACATCTTCAAACATGACTATCTGTTAAGGATGCTTTAAACATGCACAAAGCAAAAAATGGTTTCATATAATATTGACCACAATACTCACATACTATTTAAATCAAGCAAAATGTTCTGATATGCTATTCCAAACTGAAAGCGTAGAGACATTTTATACTTTATGCAGCAATTTGAGTACATTGGTGTTCCTGCAGCAGTTATGATAGTAAAAACAGAATGGAAGATATTCCATGTTAGTCCTGATTAAAGTAGACCTGTTCATTCAATGAAATTTACCTTTATACTGACCCACCATCCAACAACTGATGGAATACCTCTACTCTAGTTGGGACTAACCAACAGAATATCAGGCACATATTCCCAAACAGAGAATTAAAAACAGTTACAGCTCATTAGTATATGTAGCCCGCAAATGAAAAAGATGGCTGCTTCCAAAAGACAAAAACCCAGACATGGAAATGATCCCACTAATTTAATCTTGGCATTGACATTTCACACAAAGAAAACAGGGAAGTATTAGTATGAAAAGTATGGATACTACTGCAAGATAGGTCTCCTTCAAGTTCGAGGTTTCTACATAGTGTAATTTCCCCCAAATTCTGGGAGTTGAAGGCCAAAACATCTAGAGATCCACAGGTTGAGAATCACTGCTCTAGGTTATGCAAAAATAAGATGATGATTATAACAATTAAAATACAGGTTTAGTATTCCTGAGAAATCCCTGGGACCAGAAGTGTTCCTACTTTGTTTTTTTTTTCAGATTTTGGAATACTTGCATATACATAATGAGCTATCTGGTGATGGAACTAAAGTCTGAACATGACATTCATGTATGTTTCACACACACATTTTAAATAACGTTGTGCATTGATATTTAAAACAAGTAGCTGTCGATGTCACAAAAATTACACTAGACCATCTAAATCAGTGCTGCTCAAAGTTATGGTTGCCACCCCCTGAAGTCTCAACTGCCAATCTGCAAACAATAAAAATATTAATATGTCCCATGTACTGGTCCCTGGTGGTCTTGTTGTAAAGCGATCTTATGAGGACTCTAAGGCAGGCCTTCACAACCTGTGGTCCTCCAGGTGTTTTGGATTCTAACTCCCAGAACCCTTAGCCAACTTGTCCAAGAGTCTGGAATTATGAAATTGAAGTCCAAAACACCTGGAGGGCCACATGCTGTGCAAGCTTGTCTAAGGTCGCCCAGTGCGTTTCCAAGGCTAAGCAGGGATTGGAATTCTAGTTTCCCAGGCACTTACTCCAACACCCAGGCCATTCTACCACAAGGGCTCCTAGGATTCCTGCCACGTTTGAAAAATAACCATTGTTGTTCCACCACATTAGATAGTTTGAGAAGCACTGATCTAAATGACTGATATTTCCCAATATTCCACTCAAATCCATTGTACTGGGGAATTAAAAGAAAAATAAACAAATATCTGCAAACATTCCTCTTACACTGTTTTAAGGACGAAACATTTAAAATAGTACAGTTATAAACAAACAGGTTCTTGATCGAAATGGAAGAGCTTGAATGATAGGATACAAAAGGAAATTTTGGCAGTTACCTCCACGTCACTTGATCTTGACCTTTACTCTTTAGGGCTTGCTAGATGGACTTGACAAGGGCCGGAGAACCAACCAAATCAGACTTGGCTTTGACTTTGGAACTTGAGCAAATGTCGGAAAGCCGAAGCCTTAACTTGGTGTTGTGGCTTTGTCTTTTCTTTGAGAAAGGACTTCCCCTCTTCCAGGTTTCTTTTTATCTTTGCCACCCTCCCTCTTTATTCCTCGAAGCTTGGACTTTAAGGTGTCTTTTGGCTTGCCTGCTTGGACTCTATCTAACCAGGTTCATTCAAACTTTGGGGTGCTTGCCAGCCACTGGGGACTGCTTTACATTTTCTGAGACAAAGAAATAAATACATTCCATTAGGATGCAGCAAGACAAGACATCTTCACAAACATGCAGTGACACAAAGGATATTGTATATAAGCAAATCCTCTTGGGCGTCTTGTGTAGAAGTCAAGCGGAACGTACACGTCTACTACGGGGCCATACCGACCAAATTCATGGCGCAAATCCTCAGGCCTGAAGTATTTCAGATAAAGGCAAAACATTATTGCTTCTGTAATGTGGTGTCTGCTTTAACAACATCCAGCTGTAGCACTTGACTTATCTTAAGTTAAAATGGTAAAAGATCATATAATTCAATTTTTCTTGTTGATTTCTTGAAATCTTAGCTACTGCTTAATCAATTTGTTTCCTATCTGGAGGAAACAACACTTACAGGTGTGACTTTTGTGGATTATTCAGGTATTTGATTAAAATGCTCTCTCTAGAAATTGTTGGTCCTCTGATGAGGTTGGGAACCACTGATCTAAATGATACCGAGCCAGATAAACCAAATGTTTTGACTAAAAATAATATTGCTCTCATTTTCTTGGATCATTTTTGCCTTTTCCCTATAGGAGGAGATGCATATTTTAAGAAATTACAACAAATATAATTAAGACTGGAACATTAGCAGTATTTTGCCTTTTCCCTATAGGAGGAGATGCATATTTTAAGAAATTACAACAAATATAATTAAGACTGGAACATTAGCAGTATTTATAAAAGTGTGAATAGTATGTTGAGGAAGAATACAGACATTTTACCACCCACACAAGAAATGCTATAACATATGGTCATCCAATTAAACTGGCTTGCAAGATATTCAAGCAAAAGAAAAAATTATTTATTCACACAACTGGTTGTAGCAAAACAATTATTGCCAAGAGATAATGCCTGAGAGTATCACTTATTTTGACGAGATCAGAAAAGATCCTTTTAAGACAGGACCTAATCAAAAATACAGTGTTTTTGTGTAGAGGTCCTTCCAGAATTTCTAAGCAAATAATTATAGAAATTCTAGACCAAATAATTTCTCAAAGAGTGGAAAGCGAAGGGAGACATAACCTGGATCAGGAACAAAAGGCAAGCAAGAGCTCAAGACACAAGAGGTCTTTGGTTTCAATCTCTCTGGCAGCAACACTAAAGGAAGCAAGGGGCTGAGAAAAATATTCTCCAAGTTGTAGTTTAGAATCTCAGAGTAAAAGACAAAGAAACGGTGATAGTGCAAAGGATCAACGCTAAAGCCCAAATTTTGTAACACAAATTAAGGTCCAGCCTCCAGTTATTATTTCAACCAAGTTTATCTGCCCTTCAGGACAATAAATCCAGGTCATTAATACGACAAGTCCTGCCCTTCAGGTTTATAATCATAAGGCTTGTAAGGCAGCATTAAAGTTTTTGAATCATTGGGAACACAAATACAAACAGCCCCCCACATTCGCTGGAATAAGAGGCACAGGACTCTTACAAAAATGGCCTTCAGTATGATTCTATTGTCACCTTTGAACTGTCTCACAGTTACAGACAGTGGAGACTTGAAAGCAGCTTGCTTGGTATATTTTGTGAACTTGGGATGATCAGTACAGTTTTTTTGGAGGCCCCGGTAATGCAATGAGTTAAACCCTTGTGCAGGACTGCTGACCAAATGACTGGTGGTTGGAATCTGGGGAGCGGGATGAGCTCTGTCCTGTCAGCTCCAGCTTCCCATGTGGGGACATGAGAGAAGCCTCCCACGGGATGGTAAAACTTCCAGGTGTCCCCTGGGCAATGTCCTTGCAGACAGCCAATTCTCTCACACCAGAAGTGACTTGCAGTTTCTCAAGTCCCTTCTGACACTAAAGAATATATATACAAATTTTTACATTTTCTGGATTTTGCTATATTTTGTGGCATGGCCAACACTTTACATGCCTACTTCTATATTTGGAAACAGAAATATCAGGGATATCAAGACATCTTATCTTTCCAGCTTTAAAATACAGATTTACATATTTAAAAGCATAACTCAAAGTAGCAGATTCCAGAAACTTGCACATTCTGCATTCCCTGACTGAGTATGCCTCTAGGCCCAAAACATCTTTCAATGAACCGGATAATAAAATATATACTCCAGCAATTTTAGTCAAAAAGACAACCCAAAAAACCTACGTCGATTTCTCCACAAGTCAATGTGAACACGGTCTCATAAGTCAAAAATATGGAACCACCCCCTTCTCCCTGCAAAGTGGCGGAAGGCAGGAGCTTAGACCATCCTTGGAGAGGCAAAAAGAAATCCCTCTATGCTCTGCCATGGCACCATTTCTCGGCCTTTTGAAACCTTGGACAGGGAAATGATGGCAGATAGGCACAACTGGTCCTGAGATGGCATTGTTGCTTTCCTTTCTTTATAAAATGACCCTTGACTGTCCAGGGGTCATATCAAAATCCATAATTTGGTTGCAAAACCTGCCCTCCACTTATGCATGAGGACATACAGTGCGTATACAGGAAGAAAGAACTCTCAGTGAAGAAAGGCTACGTTTTCCTGCTTTCCACTCAGAAAAATAGAATAGTTTTGAAAAGGAAGTCTGCTTTGCAACAAATCCGTGGAAGTAGAAAGGATTGCGCGGGGAACTTCAGGCCAGAGAGAAGAGAAACCCAGTCCAGTTAGGAAAATCATGGAAGACTGAACGGGAAGGGAAGGAGCCAGGGAAAGGGACGAGAAAGCCAAAGATGGGATTAGAAAGACCAAGGAAGGGGGAAATGGAGAGGAGGGCTACTAACGCCTGGAACATGAAGGCTGCAAGGCCAGTAAGGCCCCATCTATGCTGCTGTAATCCCATTTCTGAATGCAGATCAGGTGATTGAAACTGGATATGGCAGTGTAGAGGCAACCTAAGGGTGCTTCCACATTGCCCTTTATCCCGGGATCTGATCCCAGATTATCTGCTTTAATGTGTTGTCAAAGGCTTTCATGGCCGGAATCATAGAATTACAGAGTTGGAAGAGACCCTGTGGGCCATCCAGTACAACCCTCTGCCAAGAATCAGGAAAGAAAACTGGGTTGCTGTGAGTTTTCCGGGCTGTATGGCCATGTTCCAGAAGAATTCTCTCCTGACATTTCACCCACATCTATGGCAGGCATCCTCAGAGGTTGTGAAGTCTGTTGGTAACTAGGCAAGTGAGGTTTATATATCTGTGGAAGTCCAGGGTGGGAGAAAGAACTCTTTTCTGTTTGAGGGAGGTGTGAATATTGCAATCAGCATTGAATGGCCTAGCAGCTTCAAAGCCTGGCTTTGCTAGCCGGCCCTGATTGTATTAGCTGGCCCTGATTGACTATTGTCTGGAATTCCACTATTTTTTGAGTGTTGCTCTTTATTTAATGTTTTGCTTTTAGTTTTTTTTAAAATACTGGTAGCCAGATTTTGTTCATTTTCATGGTTTCCTCCTTTCTGTTGAAATTATCCACAGGCTTGTGGATTTCAATGGCTTCTCCGTGTGGTCTGACATGGTAGTTGTTAAGAGTGGCCCAGCATTTCTGTGTTCTCAAATAATATGCTGTCTCCAGGTTGGTTCATCAGGTGACCTTTATCAGCAGTTAATGGTCTTGCAGCTTCAAAGCCTAGCTGCCTGCGGGATTTGAGGTTTGTTGGAAACTAGGCAAAGGGGGTTTATATATCTGTGGAATAATGTCTAGAGTGGGAGAGGGAACTCTTGTCTGCTTGAGGCAAGTGTGAATGTTGCAATTGGCCACCTTGATTAGCATTGAATGGCCTTGCAACTTCAAAGCCTGGCTGGTTGCTGCATGGGAAGATCTGAGGTCTGCTGGAAACTAGGCAAATGGGGTTTATATATCTGTGGAATAATGTCCAGGGTGGGAGAAAGAAGTCTTGTCTGCTTGAGGGAGGTGTGAATATTGCAATCAGCATTGAATGGCCTAGCAGCTTCAAAGACTGGCTTTGTTAGCTGGCTCTGATTGATTCTTGTCTGGAATTCCACTATTTTTTTAGTGTTGTTCTTTATTTAATGTTTTGCTTTTAGTTTTTTTAAAATACTGGTAGCCAGATTTTGTTCATTTTCATGGTTTCCTCCTTTCTGTTGAAATTGTCCACATGCTTGTGGATTTCAATGGCTTCTTTGTGTGGTCTGACATGGCAATTGGCCACGTTGATTAGCATTGAATGGCCTTGCAGCTTCAAAGCCTGGCTGGCTGCTGCCTGGGGAGGATGTGCTTTAAACTGGAGTGTACGAGTCCCCAGTGCCAAATAACCTGGGATAAAGAGATCCCCTGGGGCCAGATTCTGAGATAATGGGGCTGTGTGGAAGTACCTTGAGAGGGAGAGAAGAGTAATTTGGGGAGGGGGGACGAGGAGGTGCAGGCAGGGCCCTGGGGAGGCGCCACGCGCACACATGGAGAGGGTCACGCGCGCCTTTCGCGTGGGGCGTGCTGTGGAGGCAGCGCTCTCATCGTGGGAGGAAAACTGAGGAAGAGAGTTAGGACTGAGGGGCCTTTGGATGGAGCAGAAAGCAGCCCCCTGCGTTCCCTTCTACAGAATGGGCCTTTGGGGGCAGCTTCAACAGAGGGACAAGAAGAAGCCCCACGCAGCAGCCCTGTTGGGGCTCCCCTCCCCTTTCTTCCCCCACGAAACCCACCCTGAACTCCCAACTGAAAGAAAGCCTTGGCGCCTCGGGCCTGCTTGGCCTCCTCAGGCCCTCCCTCCCTCCCTCCCCGAAGGCGGGAGACAGTAGTCAGGCCCTTGCCTCTCCTCCTCCTCCTCTGGCTGCTCACCTGGTGGCGTCGGCCACGTTCCTGACGAAGAGGGAGGTGTTGGGGGGCCGCGTGTAGCGGGACATGATGGCGGGCCACGCCTGCGAGCAGCAGCCTCTCTCCTCAGAGAAGGCGGGAGGCCTCGCCGAGGCCCGCCCTGAGATGGCGGCGGCGGCGGAAGAGGAAGGGAAAGTGGGCGGGGAACAAGGCAGGACTGAGGCGGGAGAGGGAGGAGGTGATTTGCCCCGCTCTCGCCTCGGTTTAGGCGCTGTTTCTCCCCGAGATGTGAGGGACGCCTGGCCTGGCCTGGAAGGTGCTTCTCCCAGCGCCAGGCCTTTGTCTCAGGTGGAGACGGACTGGCATCTGGAGCGCCCCTCCCACGGATGACGTCATAATTGCCATCTTGGCCTTCATTGGAGCGTTGCTATTATTATATTTACATACGGCCCAGGTATCCACGGATTCAACTATCCACGGTATACACGCACAAATGGTAGATCTGTGCGAAGGCCAAAGGAGTGGCTCGTCAACGCATCGGATAGGATACACACATGTCTATGTATATATGTGTGTGCGTATATCCGATCTATATAAATAAAAATGTAATGTTCGTTTGTGGGATTAACATAACTCAAAAACCACTGGACCAATTGACACCAAATTTGGACACAATACACCTATCAGGTCAACGAGTGACCTTCACTCATAAAAACACTGAAAAACACAGCAGAAGGAACTCTAAAGCCAAAAAACAAAAATTACATTACCACACATGTGCAAAACACACACATATATACACAAACACACATATACACAAATATATATACACACAGCAACGCATGACGGGACAACTAGTATATGAATATAAACGTATGTATGTATATTTGTGTGTATACACACACATATATGTATATAAATGTGTTTGTATGTGTGTGTATATATATACATACGCATACATACATACATAAAGGCGCCCCCAGTGGCACAGCAGGTTAAACCGCTGAGCTGCTGACCAAAAGGTTAGTGATTCAAATCTGGGGAGCGGGTTGAGCTCCCTCTATTAGCCCCAGCTTCTGCCAACCTAGCAGTTCGAAAACATGCAAATGTGAGTTGATCAATAGGTACCACTCCAGCTGCAAGGTAATGGTGCTCCATGCAGTCATGCTGTCCACATGACCTTGGAGGGGTCTATGGACAACACCGGCTAAGAAATGGAGGTGAGCACCAACCCCGAGTCAGACACAACTAGACTTAATGTCAAGGGGAAACATTTACCATATATATATGTAGAAGCAAATAGCACTAAGCTAAATGTCCATATTGTATTTGAAGAATTTAATCAGAATCTCAGTTTATGGGGGTTGATTGATGTGAAAAGGAGTTATGTAAATGTGTGTGTATATGTGTGTGTGTGTATATATGTGTGTGTACATATATATATATACACACACATACACATAACGCCAAAAAAAGCAAACTTACTTTCCCGCTTTATACAAGGCACATTGTTTTACTGCACCATTGTCTTTAATGGGACTTGGGCCTCCACAGATTTTAATCTCTCCATGGGCTCCTGGAACCACACACACACACACAATATTATATTGTTATATGTCTTATACTATGGGCATGATTTTTCTGCGCCATTGTATATAATGGGACTGCTGGCTGTTAGGAATTGTGGGAGTTGAAGTCCAAAACACCCGGAGGGCCAAAGTTTGCCCATGCCTGATATAAAGGGACTTGAACATTTGCAGACTTACTCATCCAAAGGTCTTGGGACTGAGTCCCAGCAGATACCAAGGGCCCACTTGTCATCATCATTTATTTATATTGCGTCATCATTGGTGCTTTATAAGGCAAAAAAGTGCAAAAGAACAGATCCTTGCCCTCAGGCTTACAATCTAAGACATAGAAGGAAAGGGATGGCAATGTTGACCATCTGAAGTGTATAGGACATTTAAACATATTATCAAACCAAGAAACGAAGGAACAGCAGCTGTCAGATGCGGCTGAGGTTACATTCAGTCAAGAGCCTGTCCAATTTGAGAATAGAGTTCTGAGAAATGCTTTCAGGAACTGAACTTGAATAGTCCCCCGAGGCCCCAAGTTTATTTCCATCTGCAATCAGGATATCTCTGTGACAAACACAGGCAGCCCTTGCAGGCCCATATGGATTTTTTTAAAGAAAGCCTTAAGGTGTGATAACAAATTACCTGGGTGTGTGTTTAAAAAGGGCCACAAGGGAATGTAAACAATCCCCAAATTCGTGCCCGCAAGAGAATCCTAATTGTACCACAAAGCAAGCGAGGCGAGAGAATTAATCTATTTAAAAAATGAAACAAATTTACATTTATTTTAAAAATGCCCTCAAATAATTTCTACACAAAATATTCCCACGCCTCCCCCATTTACATAGTTGCTTGCGCACATTTGGTTTATTCATCAGACCAGAGCCTTCCTAAAAACCTGTTGTTCCCCAGACAGTCCGTTAGTATGGCACCATTTCCTACTGCACTTTGAAACCTGTTTTTTCCCCAGCCCAAAATCCATTTTACTGCCACATTTGGGCTCTTCTTTCACCTTCTTAGTGAAAGGAGCAGCAGGCTCTGGCAGTTGCTATGGAGGGGTGCAGGGGTAAGGGCCCAGTTGCCAATCTCAAGTGCAAATCTGGGATTGAGATTTCATGATGCCATGTAGAGATGGGGTATTGGGTGTCTTGGGGGTGTTTGTGTGTATACACTGTGAAGGAGGTGCTAAGTTGGCCTGAATGCAGTCAACCACAGCTCTGGCAGGTTGCAGAGGAACAGAATGTTTCCAAAGGCAGAGGCCTCTGAGAGGAGACAGCGTTTTTGAGCTGCTACTGACAGGGTTTGAATATGACGGACAGGTCTTTGAACTGAGTTTTTTGATTTGAGAGAACTACCCCTGGTCTTGTGGAGATTAAAAATAGATTGATAAACCTTCTCATTTTAAACCTGCCTCTGGGCTCTCTGTCAAACCTGAATTGGAGTCTGGTCACACATACCCAAACTAAAGAACTCGCATAACAACACAGCCAAGAGGCCACATTTAAGGGGTCACCCCCAGGCCCAGTAACCCTTTTCAGCAAGGGAACAAGAACAAGGGGAGAGGCCTTTCTTAAGGGAACTGTGACAGCTATCTTTTGCAAATGTATTGTCAAAGGCTTTCATGGCCAGAATCACTATTGCTGTGCGATTTCTGGGCTGTATGGCCATGTTCCAGAAGCATTCTCTCTTGACGTTTTGCCCACATCTATGGCAGGCATCCTCAAAGAGGTTGAGGGGTTTCAACCTCTGAGGATGCCAGCCATAGATGTGGGCAAAGCATCACGAGAGAATGCTTCTGGAACATGGCCATACAGCCTGGAAAACACACAGCAACTTATTTTTGTGTTCTCCTATAGATCCATGCATATTGCAAAGAGTGGCAGATGCAGGTCTAACATCCCATGTTTTCTTCCAATATCATCACTTTGGATTTTATACTTTCCTTCTAAACCATTGTTAAAATTTCTATTCTGCTTTTCTCAAGCTTTCTTCTGTATTTTGAAAGTGGTTTGCTGTCATTCTACATGATAAAGCAGAGCTTGATATAAACTTTTATTTTGATTCATACTGCTGTTTCAAACCCTGAAGCTAAGCACAAATTTTATAAAGTTCAATTGGCTCTAAGGTCCCCTAATCATGATCAAAACATATACAAACATTTTAGTATACCTACATCTTATAGTGTGACCTGTGTATATCAGCTGCTAAATTTATATAGCACATATCAGGAGATGCACCAGTATGGTGTTAACATTTGGCTTGGACGTTTTAGTATAATCTTTTGTGTGATACTGAGTAATTCTGACACAGCACAAAGACATATTCTGTTGCAGTTTATGAAATATTCTCTTGCTTAATAAAAATACTACATTGTTGAGTATGCACTACTAATACATATTTCACAGAAAGATTATGCAGGACTTCTACAAGGTAGCAAACATCGCAGCTACCATACATTTAAACACAAATGTACACAATGCAAATGTAATATACTAAAAAAACATTTTCAGAATTTCCTCTGTTACACAAGTTAAAATAACCGAATAATGCTTTCAGGCTCGTTAAACTAGTTCAAGGGATACAGAATTTTAAAAATGCATGAAGAAAATGTATTTTACACTGCTTTCACAATATTCTTGAAAAGAGAAAATGTAATAAAATGTAAGTTTTACGTATAACATTAAGCATTTAAAGAGTTTTCACAAAAACATTCCAACATATATGAAAAACATGGGTTTAAAAACTTGTGTCACATTAAGACAAAATGACTTTTTATAACCAATTAACTCTTTCAAAAAAAGTCCAATGCATATTAGATTTGCTTACAGGCATTAATGTTGATTCAGACTTCAGCTTTGTCTTAAAGACTCACTAGAAACAGTATCTGAGCACAGGAAGAAACATGATTCTAGCTTATTTGCCTACTGAGACTGTTTTCTGTTTTGAGGGAAGCAGGTTTCTCTTTAGTTACAAAAGGAATATTTGAAAGCATTAAATCCACATTAAGCATTAGAAGGTATTGTGCCCACTTCATTTGCATTTCATTCTGCTCCAGGCTTAGACTGAGTTGAAATACACCCCATCCTAACTCTGGTCCTGTGCCCAAATTTAGGAATCTATACACGCAACCCACATCCTACTTATTACAGAAAGGAAAGGACACCCAGAAAAATAATAAGGGAACACAGCAACCTTATTCAATTACTGCCAGTATTAAAACTCATAGTGAAAGGCCCAGTTCTAGCTCTAGCAGATTCTAAAAAAGCTTTGCTTGTACTATAATTACACTACAACAATTAAAAACCTGCGTGAGAATTAAACAGGCTGTATTACTCTTCCCACCAATAGAAAAAGATCTATATATGGCTTCTAGCCAGTGCACAGTTGTAATGTCATTATGTTTTGGCAGCTTCAAGACAGTGGTGACAGTATGATTTTAAAATAAACCATTCCAGTGCAGCAGAAAAAAACTATCACTGCACAGAATGCTGCCAAAGTATGATGATGCGGCTTAGGACTAAAGTACTAGTAGGCTCTTAGAGTAAGGAGAGGATGATTATACTAAATCAATGCTTCTGTAAAAGTATTACAAAATTTAAAGAGTTTTACACATTGAAGCAAGGCCAACATTAATTACCTTTCATTTAAAAAAACTGAAAATTTCTGTTTTCTTTAATTTGTGCTCACAAACACTGTCATAAAAGAAACAGAGACATTAATCTTCTTCAGATGCTGACTGATTACTATTTCTCTGATAAAAATTCCGTGAGTATGAACGAGAACTGGAATTAGTATGTTTCCGAGGAGATTTTGACAGAGATCTAGTTGGAGATCCTGAATGCTTTGGATGCGATCGTGACTTTGTTCTTGAACCGGAACGCCTTCGATGGGACCTGGATGGTGATTTTTCAGCATACTTTGAACTCCTGTGGTTGGACTTTGATCGCGACCTTCTCCTGGGACTCGAATTTCTTTGGGGTGTGATTGATCTTCTTGGTGAGCCAGAATGCCTTGGAAGAGATATTGAGTGAGACTTAGATTGGCTGTAAGAATACTGTCTACGACTTAACCTGCCAATTACCCAGAGTATTAAATAAGGGTTGTCAGTCTCGCTATTTATAAATGGAAATAATACTATAACCTAAATATAGGCAGTCCCAAAGTTATGAACAAGATAGGTTCTATAGGTTTGTTCTTAAGTTGGATTTGTATGCAAGTCAGGATAGATACATTTTAAGTGTAACTCCAGCCATATCTGTCTGTCTGTCCGTCCGTCCATCCATCTCTGGATTGCATAGGGAAGGGCAAACAGCCCTGTGGTGTTTGTTTTGCTGTCTGTGGCCCTGTTCATAAGATTTCACATATTTTTTCTGTCCCTATGACAATTGTTATTGTTATCATGCCTATGGGAATTGTCACTGCTACTGTAATTTGAAAGAGCTAGTTTATAGAATAAGTTTTAATGTTTATATTGGAAAGTGGCTTGCTGTGGAAACAAGGATTGGTAAGAAAGCTTCAGTGGAGACACTTTCCCCCCCATGAGAACTTTTTCAGGAGTGGATTTCCCTTCCGAGGGGATGATTTCTCTCACTTCCTGTTGCCTCACCCGTTCTTAACTGAGTCAAATGAATGAATGAGTTGTTTATTGTTCTAGCCATAGGCCATGATATCAAATAATGGACAACTTTGGAAAGTACAGTATACACTTTCCAATATAAACATTAAAACTTATTCTATAAACTAGTTCTTTCAAATTACAGTAGCAGCGACAATTCTCATAGGAATGATAACAATAACAATATCTGATTTGTATTACCCTGAACTGTTTCCATTTCCATTTCTAGCCTCCGCTGTGGACTTTACACTTGGATTTTTGGGGCTGCAAAAGCAAATGTGGCTACCTTTAATGTTATATTTTTGGAATAATCTGCTAATAGGTCACAGATAACTGCCATGCTGCCCTTTCCTCTAGAAGGGCTCCCAGGAGATTGTTTCAGGGGTCATTATACAAAGAGCAATGTAACAGATAGTGTATTAAATCTTCTCTTTCCCTTGACCCACAAATACAAAGTCCTTGAGCATGCGGAATCCCTTTATATCTCCCCTCTAGCCAGCCTTATGCCACTGTCTGGAAGCGCAGGACTGTAAATACACGCATTAAATCTTGAAGATATTGTAGGCAATATTGGTTACTCTTTATTAGGGGATACCAAGCAGTGAAGCCCTGCTGTTTACTAGCCCACAAGTTGTCAGATGCATCCATCTCAAAGATTTTATCTCTAATCGTCTTCTTGTTCAACTGCAATAGGGTTGTTGTTAACCCATCAAAATACGGATGGTGCAGAGCCAACCAATATTGAGCCCAGCCTCTCTGCTTATATTGCTCCATCAAGCATTGCTTTGTTATACTCTCATCCCCCATTTCCAAAAGTCTCAGTTCTTAACTACGTGTCATTTGTACGTTGGATATTTGTAATTCGGAGATGGCCTGCAGTTTGCTTACTTTACTTCTTTAATGCATTTTCCTTCTCGCTGGTTAGAATTCTTTTTGTTTAAAAACATTTTCCAAGGGTGGATTCCACAATAAGATCAGCTGATGCATGCCCAAAAGTACATTCTCTAAACAAACAACAACTTTATGCATATTTTATTGTATTCTCTCCAAGCAATCAGCAAACTTACTCTCTAAAACTGTCCGAGTGTCTCCTGCCCCAGTCCCATGAGGAACTTCTGCTTCGGGTCCTTCTTCGGCTGCGGCTTCTTGACCTTCGGTAGTCCATTGGTGAACCATGGTGATGCTCTTTGGATTTCATCTGACCTGGTGCTAGAATTTAAAACAGAACTAGAACATTGCAAGAAAATCATAGTCTCTGCTATCTTCAGCACACATGCATTTATTTGACTTATTTACAAAATGTCCCTCCACCTGCTATACATAATCCTTTGCATATATTTTACATTTATTCTGCATTTTACTTTTCATTTTACATTACAAGAGTGGCTTTCTTAAACATTTTGTGGAATATGTAAGTGAAGAGTCACTTACTTTTACGATCACCTTGTGCAAATTGTATTTCAATTTGCCGGCCACATACCCACTTTCTATTCAGGTTATAAAGAGCGTCTTCTGCATCACGAACATCTTCAAACATGATTGTCTGTTAAGGATGCTTTAAACATGCACAAAGCAAAAAGGTATCATATAATATTGACCACATCATTCACATACTATCTAAATCAAAGAAGGTGTTCTGATATGCTACTCCAAAGTGAAAGCTTACAGTTACTTTACATTTTATATGGCCATTTGAGCACAACAGTATTCCTGTAGCGGTTATGGTAGTAAACACAGATTGGCCAGTTTCATGTTAGTCCTGATTAAAGTAGACCCATTCAGTCAATGAGGTTTATCTCTATCTTTACCCAATGTTCAACAATTCGCTGAACACCTCTACTCTGGTATGAACTAATCAACAGGATATAAAGACATATTCCCAACACTCAAATGCCAGGGAATTGAATGTATGGGCTGCATGTTCCAGACTATATCTGCCTCCAAAAGTCAGGAAACTCAAACTTACCATAGCTCCAGATCATGAAAAGGGTCCCACTACTTTAACTCCATCTTAGCATTATCATTTTACACAAAGAGACTAAGAAAGTTTCAGTATGAGTACAGATATTTCTCCAAGCTATGTCTCCTTCAAAATGCTTTGTGTTATGCCAAATCAGTCTGTGATAAAACACTTTTAATTTATTAATTATTATTTATTTACTGCTTTTCTATCCCACTCTTCTCAACCTGAAGGGGACTCAATTTAACTTTAATGCTAATATTACTACTAATAATAATATATAATCTCTATTAGCATACATATGAAATTATTGCAGACACTGCTTTCCATTCTAGTTCTGTGGCAGGCAGATGAGCACACAGAGTTGTTCCTTATTAAGGAAGAAATTCCCATGTCTTTTAGATCTCTACACTTATAGAGTAACTGACATTTGGGCCTCATAACTAATATTACTATAATCACGTCATAACTACATGGTAAAATATTTATTGAGTACAATGAAAAGATTGTCTATACTTATACTACTTTTTGTTTCCTTACTCTTAATATTTGAAACAAGTAGTTATCAATGTCACAAATATTACATTACACCACCTAGAACAGTGCTGCTCAAAGTGCTGGTCTGTGACTGTTGTCACTCCCTGAACGGTTAGCTGCCAATCTGCAGCACGTTTCCAGGAAACTAAACAAATAAAATACAAATAACAATATGAACCACAAATGATATTGGTTCGTGGCCATCTTGATTTCAGCTGCAGGTGACCCTTTCACAGGATTTCTTAGTAAGATTGTACAGAGTACTTTCCACTGAGGATGAGAATGAGATTTGGCTAAGATCATCCAGTGGGTTTCCTGGTGAAGCCAGGAATCAAACTGTAGTTTCCCAGACTCCAGCACTAAAAACTATTCTTCTACAACGGCTCCCCGGCGCTCTCAAATATCTGCAAAGTGACCACAGCTCTGCCATCACATCAGATAGTTTGAGAAGCACTGAACTAAATGACTGATATTTCTCAATATTCCACTCAAATCTAACCTGTTAGGGAAAATAAATAAAATAACGAACAATTATTTACATACAGTTCTTTTAAATTAAATTGAGAAATATTTAAACAAGAACAATTACAAACAAACAGGTTCTTGATTGAAATTGATGAGCTTGAGCGATAGGATACAAAAGGAAACTTTGGCAGTTACCTCCACGTCACTTGATCTTGACCTTTACTCTTTAGGGCTTGCTAGATGGACTTGACAAGGGCCGGAGAACCAACCAAATCAGACTTGGCTTTGACTTTGGAACTCGAGCAAATGTCGGAAAGCCGAAGCCTTAACTTGGTGTTGTGGCTTTGTCTTTTCTTTGAGAAAGGACTTCCCCTCTTCCAGGTTTCTTTTTATCTTTGCCACCCTCCCTCTTTATTCCTCGAAGCTTGGACTTTAAGGTGTCTTTTGGCTTGCCTGCTTGGACTCTATCTAACCAGGTTCATTCAAACTTTGGGGTGCTTGCCAGCCACTGGGGACTGCTTTACATTTTCTGAGACAAAGAAATAAATACATTCCATTAGGATGCAGCAAGACAAGACATCTTCACAAACATGCAGTGACACAAAGGATATTGTATATAAGCAAATCCTCTTGGGCGTCTTGTGTAGAAGTCAAGCGGAACGTACACGTCTACTACGGGGCCATACCGACCAAATTCATGGCGCAAATCCTCAGGCCTGAAGTATTTCAGATAAAGGCAAAAACATTATTGTTTCTGTATTGTGGAACTTTTAAAATAACACACAGCTGCAGGATTCAGCTTATCTTATGTTCCAATAGTTAATGTTCAATGGTCTCTGCCTAATAAAGTTTCTGGTGACTTCACAAAAGACAAAGAAAAACCTGGATCCCAAAATAAAGTTTTAAATTTTACTATTCTCACACGTGTTCAAAAAGATGAGTCGCCTCTGCCCTTATTGAGATGCCTACAAACAAAGTAATTTACAACAGAAATAACATCTGTTATGAAATCATAATACACTTTATATTCTGTTCTATCTCCCTGAGGGGACTCAGAGCAGATTACAGTATACACATATATAGGTAAACATTCAATGCCTTTTATACAGTAACAATGACATATTCAAATACACAAACAAAGGCAAAGGTTTCCCTCCCATCTCTGGTGTCTGGAGGTGGTGCTCAACTCTGGCAATGGTGGGGGGATGCTCTTGTTCCATTTCTATGCCAAGGATATTGTCCATAGACACCTGCTCGTCATGTATTGATGGCATGGCTGCCTTTTACCGTCCCGTTGAGGTGGAACCTATTGAACTACAAATATTGTAAGTTTTTGAACTGCTAGGTTGGCAGAAGCTAGGGCTAACAGCAGGAGCTTGCCCCGACCCGTGGCGTCGAACTACCAACCTTCCAGTTAGCATGTTCTCTGCAGCTAGTGGAATAATTCGCTGTGCTACCATGGCCCCTGACCCTAACATGGACATTTTCTTCTTCTGTATGATTTTTGACATCTTTTGTCTGATTAAGAAGCCAATGGACTTTTAGAAACTTGCATGATGTATGTTCTGCATTTGGACAGACCAATAAAGGTATTACTGTTTTGTGGATAATGTATTTTGTTACATGGCCAGCACTGTATTTCTTTCCTGTGAAGGTCAGCAGTTCGAATCTGTGGGATGGGGTGAATTCCCGCTGTTAGCCCTAGCTCTTGTCAACCTGGCAGTTCAAAAACATGCAAATTTGAGTAGATAAAAAAATACCACTTTGGCGGGAAAAGACAAAAGAAACTCCAAGCAGGCTTGCTGGCGATACAATCAGGAGGTAATAACGCAGGCTCCTTGGCATGAAAATGGAAAAGAACACAAAGCCGAGTACTGCCTCTAAAAGTCGGAAATGAAAAAGGAGAAGCCTTTGCCTTTTATGTGTTTGTCTCATTGTATGTGACTGCAAAGCATTGAATGTTTGCCTATGTCTGCTATAAATGCTATTATCTGTTGAGTCCCCTAGAGGAGAAGGGCAGAATATAAATAAAGTATATTATTATTTATTTTTAGTGTATTTTGTTCCTTCTATCATATAGGGAATTATGTGCAACTAGAGTAACAATTTTTAAAAATCAATATACATGTATTGTAAAGTGTCAAATAGGAACAAACCATTACAGCTTCCTTTGTACAGGATGTGATGTACAAACCTGGTCTTTCTGTCTTCTGTTAAAAACAACAGAGGCCATTTTTAAAAGAAAAGTAAAAACGGTTCTCCTTTTCTCTCTTTTGTGGTGTATTCATAGCTCTTCTGTCTACTTCTTTTTGGAATTGGGATGTATGAGGGATAACAAGATACCACACCCTTTCAGTTTTGAAATATATACCCACATATTTAAAAGCGTAGCTAAAAGAAACAGATTTCAGATATCCCACTTTTGCCTTTCTCTCGCTTACAATGCCTCTGGGCCCCAAGGCACCTTTCAATGGATCCAGTTAAGAACCCCCCGCAGCTACTGCCTGAGTTCTGCTGCTTTCCAGTCAGTCAGAAAAAATCTTGAAGAGTTTTGAAAAGGAGGGCTGCTTGTGAAAGTTGAGAAGAGAGCTTCAGGATGCAGGTAGAAAAGTCATAGGGATTAAATGAGCAGGAGAGAAATCAGAAAAATGAAGAGGCTTAAAAAAGTCAAAGGTGGGGTAAGATAAGCCAGGTAAGAGTAGAATAGAAAAGTTGGGAAAGGAAGGGGTAGCAAAGTCAGTAAGAGAAGATCAGCTGAGAAGAACAGTAAAGAGATACTGGTAGATGGGAGCAGCCGGGGAGCCACAATACTAGATGCATGTGAGGGATATGTGACAGGATGACAGAGAGCAGTATAGAATAACTTACTAGTTAGAGCAGACAGGGCAAACTTCAGCTCTCCAAATGTTTTGGACTTCAACTCCAACAATTCCTAAAAGCCTCGGGCCCGTTCCTTTTTCGTCTCAGCTGTTTAAGTGAAAAGGAAGGGGCCTTGGGCTGTTAGGAATTGTGTGAATTGGAAGTCCAAAGCACCTGAAGTTTGACCATGTCTGAGTTAGAGAGCTGAGAGGGAAGAGATCTGGAAAATGCATAATTGTAAATAATGATTTGTGGCTGCATTGTAATATTGTATATGATGTGCAAACTTAATAGTTTTTAAAAAATTAAAAAGTGCTACTTAGGGTGGTCTTCTCCCTCCTTTTGTGTTTTGGAGGCAATGGCTCAATGCTCTTAGAATAGGGAAAAAACAACTGACGAAGGTTATCTGGAGGCAAATGACTCTATTTTACCTCCTCAGGAGATTTTACCTCCTCAGAGATGTCTGGCTGAACCAGAAAACAAAATAATAGGATACCCTTCTATGAAATAGACTCTTTGTGGCAGCTTCAAATTATGCATAGAGACACAGGCCTCTTCCACAGCGATGAATAAAATCCCACATGTTCTGCTATGAACTTGAATATATGGCAGCGTGGACTCAGGTAACCTAGTTCAAAGCAGATATTGCGTGATTTTCTGCCTTGATATTCTGAGTTACATGGTTGTACGGAAGAGCACACAGCAGCCATTTCCCTGATCCGGAGGCCCTCATTCTGCCCCACAAAACTCACTTGAATGATAATAATAATAATAATAATAATAATAATAAAACCTTATTTATATACCGCTCAATCTCCCCCAGGAGACTCAGAGCGGTTCCCAGGTAACATCACAAAACATACAAAGTAAAAAACAACATAACAACGAAACAAAATATAAGCATAAAAATTGTCGCCATAACACACATATATTAAAAGTAATCCTGCCTGTTCAAGGCAATTAAAATTTTTTAAAGGCCGGGCCAAGATTTGTGCGAGCCCAAATATTCTAGGGGGCCCGGGAATTAAGTGCAATGCTATGGCAGGCAACAATAATATTAGGTATGGGTCTGTGGCTGTTCATTCTGGGGCCGATTAGATGAAAGAATCTGGGTAATTGGTAACTTGGATACCCAACTGAAAGCCTTGATACCTCAGGCCTGCTCTAGGCTCATCAGGCCCTCCCCAAAAGGCGGCAAGGCAAGCCTCTCTCTAGTGCTTGTATGGGAAGAAAGTGCTCTCGGGGAAAACAGACTACGTTTTCCTGCTTTCCAGTCGGAAAAATGCAATAGTTTTGAAAAGGAAAGCCATGGAAGTGGGAAGTGTTGTTTGGGGAAGTTCAGAGTGGGGAGAAGGGGAACCCAGTGCAGTTAGGAAAACCATGGAAGACTAAAGTGGCAGGGAAGGTGCCAGGAAGATGGAGAGGGGTGAGAAAGCCAAAGGTAGGATTAGAAAAGCCAAGGAAGGGGGGGGGGAGAGACGGGGAGGAGGACTACAAACACCTGGGACAAGGGGTTGCAAGGCCAGTAAGGCCCTATTTATGCTGCTGTATAGTCCAGTTTCTGAATGCAGATTATATGCTTGAAACTGGATTATATAGCAGTGTAAAGGAGGTCTATGGGCTCTTCCACACTGCCCTTTATCCTGGGATCTGATGTCAGATTATCTGCTTTAATGTGTTGTAGAAGGCTTTCATGGCTGGATTCATTGGGTTGCTGTGAGTTTACTGGGCTGTATGGCCAGGTTCCAGAAGCATTCTCTCCTGGCGTTTCATCCACATCTATAGAAGGCATCCTCAGAGGATGTGAGGTCTGTTGGAAACTAGGCAAGTGGGGTTTACGTATCTGTGGAATGTCCAAAATGGGGAAATGAACTCTTGTCTGCTTGAGGCAAGTGTAAATGTTGCAACTGGACACCTTGATAAGCATTGAATGGCCTTGCAGCTTCAAAGCCTTCTGGAACATGGCCATACAGCCCGGAAAACTCACAGCGATCCAGTGATGCCGGCCACAAAAACCTTAGACAACACGTCTGTTCTAGGCTCCTCGGAGCCCTCCCAAAAGGCGGGTGGCGGGACGGCAGGTCTCTCTCCGGGCTTCCTCCTTCGGGCCTCTCTACAATGCTTGTATGGGAAGAAAGAGCTTCCTACGAGGACAGGCTACGTTTTCCTTCTTTTCAGTCAGAAATATGGAATCGTTTTGAAAAGGAGGGCTGGCTACTTTGCAGCATAAGTATAAATATGTGAGAGGAAATCATAGGGAGGAGGGAGCAAGCTTGTTTTCTGCTGCTCTAGAGACTAAGACGCAGAACAATGGCTCCAAACTACAAGGAGATTCCAATTGAACAGGAGGAAGAACTTCCTGACTGTGAGAGCTGTTCAACAGTGGAACTCTCTGCTCCGGAGTGTGGTGGAGGCTTCTAAATAGAGGCTGGATGGCCATCTGTTGGGGGTGCTTTGAGGGCGATTTTCCTGCTTCTCAGCAGGGGGTTGGACTGGATGGCCCACGAGGTCTCTTCCAACTCTATTTAACCCGTGGAAGTAGGAAAAGTCGCACAGGGATCTTCAGGGTGGAGAGAAGACAAACTCAGTGGGATTGGAAAAGGGAAGGAAGGAGGGGAATGGGGAGAGGGCACAAAAGGCAGGTACAAGGGGGCTGCAAGGCCCCGCCTACACTGCTGTATAATCCAGTTTCTGAATTCAATTTATGTGCTCGAAACTGGATTATATGGCAGAGTAGATGAAGCCTGAGGGCCCTTCCACACTGCCCTTTATCCCAGGATCTGACGCTGGGACAAAGGCCTTCGGATGGAGCAGAAAAGAGGCCCCTTTTTCGGAGTGGGCCTTTGGGGGCAGCTTCAGCAGAGGGACAAGAGGCCCACGACGCCGCCATGTTGGGCCTCTCCTCCCCTTTCGCCCTCACGAAACCTGCTCCAAAAGCCGCCCTGAAGCTCAACAAAGGGCCTTGGCGCCTCGGGCCTGGTCCCGCCTGCTCGGGCCCTCCCTCCCTCTCCGAAGGCGGGAGGCCGGCCTCTCTCAGGGCCTTGTCTCTCCCCAGGCCTCTCCTCCTCCTCCTCTCGCTGCTCACCTGGTGGCGTCGGCCACGTTCCTGACGAAGAGCGAGGTGTTGGGGGGCCGCGTGTAGCGGGACATGATGGCGGCGCTCGTCTCGACAGAGAAGGAAGGCGTTGGCGGAAGCGAGGCCCGCCTTAGTCGCGCGCGGAGGAAGCCAGGCGCCGTCAGTCAAGGGCGGGAACAAGGGCCCCGGCGGAAGCAGAGGGAGGGGGGAGGGGCCCCCTTGGCCTCGTTCCCGCCCACTAACAGGCCCGCCCCTCCTCTCTTCAGGACTGGCTCCCCTCTTGAACAAAAACCAGGCTTTGGGACTGTTTTGTTTCCATGAGGCGAGGCCTTCCTCTTGAGGAGGCCTCTTGGTAAAACGTAGCAGTATATCTGTTGTTCATATATAACAGACATGGGCAAACTTGGGCCCTCCCTCCAGGTATTTTGGACTTCAACTCCCACGATTCCTAACAGCCAGTAGGCTGGGTTGTTGTAAGTTTTTTCGGGCTATATGGCCATGTTCTAGAGGCATTCTTTCCTGACGTTTCGCCTGCATCTATGGCAAGCATCCTCGGAGGTAGTGAGGTCTGTTGGAACTAGGAACATGGGTTTATGTATCTGTGGAAAGGCCAGGGTGGGACAAAGAACTCTTGTCTGCTGGAGCTAGGTGTGAATGTTTCAACTGACCAACTTGATTAGCATTTGATAGAC
The DNA here is from genome assembly GCF_037176765.1 of Anolis sagrei. Taxonomy (NCBI): domain Eukaryota; kingdom Metazoa; phylum Chordata; class Lepidosauria; order Squamata; family Anolidae; genus Anolis; species Anolis sagrei. The sequence goes on along the minus strand of NC_090021.1, from coordinate 105,111,894 downwards.
TGGAAGTGCCTGGAGCAATCTTTTGTTGAGAGGTGATTAGATGTCCCTGATTGTTTTCCCTGCTGTTTTGCTGTTTTAATTTTAGAGTTTTTTTTAATACTGGTAGCCAGATTTTGCTATTGTGTTGTTATGTTTTTATTGTATTGTGTTTTGAGGCTTCGGCCTGTGTAAGCCGCATCGAGTCCTTCGGGAGATGCTAGCGGGGTACAAATAAAGTTAATAATAATAATAATAATAATAATTTTGTTCATTTTCATGGTTTCCTCCTTTCTGTTGAAATTGTCCACATGCTTGTGGATTTCAGTGGCTTCTCTGTGTAGTCTGACATGGTGGTTGTGAGAGTGGTCCAGCATTTCTGTGACTCAAGGAACATGAAAGGCACTGCAGACTACTTCAACCAGAGAAGTCAGCCATAGCAGAGCACCTGATGAACCAACCTTGCTGTTGCTGGAGTCAGGGGGACAGCTTTAAATTGGCTGTCCTCCTTTCTTCACAACCGTGGACAGCGAGTGGAGAGGGGAGGCCTGGTCTCTGAGAGGCCCCCTCTATCTTGTGAGGTTCCCCAGGGGGCCATTCTCTCCCTTCTGTTATTTAACATCTATATGCGACCACTTGCTCAGCTGGTTCGAGGTTTTGGGCTTGAGTGTTATCAGTATGCCGATGACACTCAGCTGGTGCTGAAGATGGAAGGCCGACCGGACTCTGTACCCGATTGTTTCCATCAGTGCCTCGAGGCCGTTACTGGATGGCTGCGTGCCAGCAGGTTGAGGGTGAATCCAGCAAAGACGGAGATCCTATGGCTGGGTCGACCGGGCAGTGGGGACATCCAGCTGCCTACCCTGGATGGCAAGGCGCTATGCCCGTCATCATTGGTAAAGAGTCCGGGAGTCCTTTTGGACCCTCTGCTGATGATGGAGGCCCAGGTCTCCACCGTTAGCAGAACCGCCTTTTTTCATCTGCGGCAGGCTAGACGGCTGGCCCCCTACCTGTCCAGGGACGACCTAGCTACGGTGATCCAGGCCACGATCATCTCAAGGCTGGACTACTGTAACGCCCTCTACATTGGCCTTCCTCTGTCGGTGATCCGGAAGCTCAAGTTGGTACAAAATGCAGCTGCTCGGCTTCTTGCGGGAATTCCGATGAGATGCCACATAACACCAATCTTACTGCAGCTGCATTGGTTACCAATTGAGCACCAGATCACTTTCAAAGTGATGGTACTCACCTTTAAGGCCTTGCATGGTCTGGGGCCGATGTATCTGAGGGACCGCCTCACCCCCTACCAACCCCAGAGATCCCTCCATTCTGAGGACCAAGATCTATTGGAAGTCCCCAGTGTCAAGACCTTGCGTCTAACAGCAACCAGACGCAGAGCCTTCACAGCAGTGGCACCATCACTCTGGAATACTCTGCCACCTGAAGTCCGTGCCTTGCGGGACTTACCAGCTTTCCGCAGGGGATGTAAGACATACCTGTTTCGATAGGCTTTTAATGTTTGATATCGCTGTTTTTAAATTGTTTTAAATTGCTTTTAAATTTTGTTAGATTTTTAGCTATTCTTGTAAGCCGCTCCGAGCCCCAGGGGAGTGGCGGCATATAAATTCAAATAATAAATAAATAAATAAATAAACCTGGACATAGCATTTTATTTGAGAACACAGAAATGCTAGGTCACTCTGATGCAGAGCATCTTCCCCCCCAAGTATTTGTAGTTCACCAAGGGCCGGACAATGGATTCTGCTGCTTCCTGACCCAGCACACATAACTGGGTTCCTGTTTCCTCTCTGTGAATTCTCTGGCTTGTGCACTGGACCCTGGACCCTGATCAGGGAAATGTAGTTTCCCAAAGGACACTGCTTCACAGATCGCAACCCGGAAGCCCCCTCCCTTTCCCTTTGTCTGAACTCTCTTGCTCGCCCTCTCCTATTGACTTTCTGCTCCACATCCCGGACTGTTTTCAGTCACACTTTTGGACTCAAAAAAAACCTCTAGCCTACATGCGCCCTTGCCAAGAAGATCATACCTCAAGAACTCTGATGAATTGCTTTTATCAATTATTACTGCCTCTAATAAACTTTGCTGGGATGGGGTAGGATGGGGATCCTTATATGAAAATGTATGAAGAATGTATATGATATGAAAAATATGAAATCAATGAGATGTACCCTTTGCCCTTTTCTCCCTATTTTTCCCCCCTGAACTTTGCCCTACTAAGAAAGGATGTGACCTGAGGCCACTGCAAAGGAAATCCAATCTCCTTTGAAAACCCCATTCATATTGACATATTGCATGGAACAGGGTTGGCATTATCCTAAAGCTTGTTTTCAGAGTCAGACAAACAGGCTAAGGATTTTGTCAACCGAAACCCAGGAAAACGGACTGATTAAGTCAATCATGGTATTTGTGTACGCTCCTTTGTGACTAAGGATCCCCTTTGTCCACGAGGTTGAGATCCAAATACCACCCATAGCCCCTTCTTTATGCCTATACACATCTGCTATCAGAACTCAGGAAATCCCTTGTTTCCCCCGTCTGCCACCCTGCCGTGCCGTGCAAAAGGTTATCAATCAGCTGGCGGACGCCTCCCGGGCGTTCCGCCCATCTGCGCTGTCAAACTACATCCCGCCTCCTGGCCGCTGATTGGACAATCTTCAGAGGCGCTCCGAGGGCTCTGATTGGCCCCCTGGAGGCGACAGCGGCCGGCGATTGGAGGAAAGGCGGGACCAGCGGCCAAGCCTCCTCCCAGCTGTTCCGGAGCCGGCCAATCAGGACAGAGGAAACTGACAGAAGGCGGGCGGGAGATTCAAACCGGGTTTTCTTTGTTTTACCTGTATAAATATGCCTGAAAATCACTGTAATGTTATGCTTATGGTGGAAATATCCCTGTAACGCATCCTTTTCAGCTGAATCGCAGAAATAAACGCTTCGGTCGCTGGATACCTCTTCAGCCTCTGGTGGGCTTAATATTTTGCGCTTTGGATTGGCATCCGCTGGCAGTTCACCAAGGTCAGGACCCCATTCGCGGTCCTTAGGGATCCCCCTCGCTGGGAGAACCCCCAAAAAGAGCTCGATATCATTTGGCTTTACCACGAAGGGCCTCTGCTTGAGGTTCCAGACTAAATTATAGCCTAAATTTTCAAGCAGGCGCCTTGGTCTGATTCTTTGGGCCAGCAGCAAAGGAGGAACGGCTTGGGAAAAGAGGCGCCTCTCTCAATTTGGACTCTCCTTCTTGACAAAACTACAAATTCTCCCACAGCCACTTCCTCCCAAGCTCTGACCTGGGGTTTCAGCACAAAGGAGCGCCAGGGAAGCCTTGATCTAAGGACTTCCAGGAAGAGGAGCGACCGACGCGGAAAGGGGGGAAGAAAACGTCCGGACGGGTAAGAGAATCAACCGCGGGCTGCCTTGGCCGTCAGGTGGGAGGGGACTCTAGGTTTTCCGAACCAGCTTCGGAGTTGGCCCACTGGGGAGGGATCCTCTAGGTCTCGGTAACAAATTCCTGGCGGGGGGTAGCAAACATCCACGTTTGAGGCCCGGAATAGCAATTCAGCTCGCTTTTGCGGACTTGGCTGGAGCTACGTGGGAAAGGGAGCCCTTCCCTTTCGGACTGCCTAGCTGCCAAGGGCTGATCGCCCCGAGCTCTCCTGTTAGGGGACCGTTCAGGCTCTGGCATGCCTTGCGGTTGGGGGGGGGGCCACCCTGATTAGCCACTGGTTTGTGGGGCTAGCAGATTGAGAGATGGGCGCATGTCATTCCAGGATCAAACGTCTGTCTCATCGGGTACACCTTTAGGAAGAATACTAGCGGAATGGGACAGGGTTGCGTCGCCGACGCAGGCCAGTAGGGTAAAAATCGCATGGAGAGGTGGCCCTCCAGGCCCTCAGAGGGTGGAGTTTCGTGGCCCCTCATGGCAGTCGGATCGCTGTGAGAGGGCTAAGGGACCGAACTCGCCCATGCCTCATGCTTTTTGCCATGTGCCGGAGGGAGGTGGAAGGGGGGTAGTTGTGGCCAACTCCTACCATGCAAGGGGAAGGCAACAAAGCCCCAACCCCCAGGAAACCCCCTCCAGACCCTTTTTCCCTCTCCTTGGAAAAATTGCTTGTTCCCCTACCATCCCATTCCCATTTCCCTTTACCCAATCTCCCTGACTCCTTCCTTCCCTTCCCAACCCCTCCATTTCCCTATTCCCTATTTATGATATGTCTGCATTTATATGCCCCTCTGTTTGTCTTTTTTTTCTGCTCCTTGAGGAAATGATCAGGGAAATTCTTTGCTCTCCTCCTCTCCTGCTTTCTCCTGTGCCACCTTTTTCCTTCCTTCAGATGGAAAAGGGAGGCATTGCTCATTCCCTTCTTCACCAAGCTACTACATCCCTTTCTTTCTAAAGCTGAATCTTCAGTGCCTGTTTATTTGTAATAAACAGTGTTTCCCCTCACCAGGAGAGACCCTGCCACTGATGTGACTCAGCTGCCTTGCAAAAAGTCTCTCTCTCTCTCTCTCTCTCTCGCCTGGTTTCCCTGACCCAAGAGCTCTCTTCCTCTCCCCTTCTCTTCTGTGCAATTACAAAACCCATTTTTCAGGGGCAGTCACCAATGTCCCTGCCTTTCCTTTGTTTTCTCTTCACTCTCCAACTCCCCCTTTTTGCTTTCAAACCCCTCCTCCCTCTCTCCTCTTGCAAACAAAGGGAGGTGTGGGGGGGGGGCCTTTTTCCTGCTCCTGTTTCCTTTTGCCAAATAAAGTTTGCTGGGTTTCTCTCTCTCTCTCTCTCTCTCTCTCTCTCTCTCTTCTCCCTCCCCTCCCATCTTCTAAGAAGCCAGCATTCTGTGAATTTTGTTTTCCTCTATCCCCCAGAGAAATCCTGCTGCTCCCTCTTACCTCCTTCTCCTAAAACCTAAGGAAGGGATGTTCCAGAAGCATTCCCTCCTGACATTTCACCCACATCTATGGTTAAGTCTCTCTCTCACACACGCAGTCCCTCGGATGCTTTTTTCCTTCCTGGCCCTTCCTCCCTCCCCTTTCCCTGAGCGCATGTATGTGTATGTCTAAATTATCCCATTAACTGCCTTAAATATGAGAGGGGCGTCAAGGTCCAGGGGTCCCCTCTGCACAGTGAAGAGGCCCAGATCGAACTGTGGGACCCATAATCCACTCCTGCCGCTGAGGACAACTACCTGGGTGAGGTGAACAATGGGAGGTCTGTGGACTTTCCTGTGTGGAACCCAGATGGCACAGGAGGATCCCACAGAGAGCAGGAACAGACCCCATGCCGCCCAGAAGAGACAGCCCCTCCTAGAGGCTGATCTGAGCCCCCAGGGGGGAATGCCATCGCAGGAGGAGCAACCAGGATCCCACAGCAACTGCCATGAAGGAAGGAGGCCCTGCCCGTTCCAGAAGCTGTGCAGAGGAGTGGCCCAAAGGAGACCACTGACGTCCCCACTAGACATTACCCCTGAGTCTCTGTAATGATGGAGAGCCGGACCTGTCTGCGGTCACCAGGAGGCGCCACGCCAGAAGGAGTAGCAAGGCTGTGCCCCATCTTCTCCCTCCCCCAAGCGCCAAGGGAGGAGCCAGCGCCCCCAGGAGGCCTGAGGACCACTGCCAGATGGGAGAATTCCACCATGTGCCATCCTTCTCCATTGGGAACTCACTCGGGACCCCTGAGTGCTCCATGCTGACTGCCATCACAGACTCCATCATCCCCTGCCTCCACCGTCTTCACCTTCTTACTTCAGTTTTTTTTTCTTTCCAACCCAAAGAACACTCTGCCACTGGTCTCTCCCACCCCGCTGGGTCCTGCTGTTGTTGCTTGAGTTGGGCCCCAAAATAATCAACAGAATACAATCTAATCAGTCTAGAAAGAGGCCCTGGGTGCTTGGGGGGATTGTCGAGGCTTGAGGAAATGAGTGTGACCATTTCCCAGCCTCGAAGGGAGGATTTGATGCAGAGCATCTTCCCCCCCAAGTATTTGTAGTTCACCAAGGGCCGGACAATGGATTCTGCTGCTTCCTGACCCAGCACACATAACTGGGTTCCTGTTTCCTCTCTGTGAATTCTCTGGCTTGTGTACTGGACCCTGGCCCCTGATCAGGGAAATGTAGTTTCCCAAAGGACACTGCTTCACAGATCGCAACCCGGAAGCCCCCTCCCTTTCCCTTTGTCTGAACTCTCTTGCTCGCCCTCTCCTATTGACTTTCTGCTCCACATCCCGGACTGTTTTCAGCCACACTTTTGGACTCAAAAAAAAACCTCTAGCCTACATGCGCCCTTGCCAAGAAGATCATACCTCAAGAACTCTGATGAATTGCTTTTATCAATTATTACTGCCTCTAATAAACTTTGCTGGGATGGGGTAGGATGGGGATCCTTATATGAAAATGTATGAAGAATGTATATGATATGAAAAATATGAAATCAATGAGATGTACCCTTTGCCCTTTTCTCCCTATTTTTCCCCCCTGAACTTTGCCCTACTAAGAAAGGATGTGACCTGAGGCCACTGCAAAGGAAATCCAATCTCCTTTGAAAACCCCATTCATATTGACATATTGCATGGAACAGGGTTGGCATTATCCTAAAGCTTGTTTTCAGAGTCAGACAAACAGGCTAAGGATTTTGTCAACCGAAACCCAGGAAAACGGACTGATTAAGTCAATCATGGTATTTGTGTACGCTCCTTTGTGACTAAGGATCCCCTTTGTCCACGAGGTTGAGATCCAAATACCACCCATAGCCCTTTCTTTATGCCTATACACATCTGCTATCAGAACTCAGGAAATCCCTTGTTTCCCCCGTCTGCCACCCTGCCGTGCATGGACAAAAGGTTATCAATCAGCTGGCGGACGCCTCCCGGGCGTTCCGCCCATCTGCGCTGTCAAACTACATCCCGCCTCCTGGCCGCTGATTGGACAATCTTCAGAGGCGCTCCGAGGGCTCTGATTGGCCCCCTGGAGGCGACAGCGGCCGGCGATTGGAGGAAAGGCGGGACCAGCGGCCAAGCCTCCTCCCAGCTGTTCCGGAGCCGGCCAATCAGGACAGAGGAAACTGACAGAAGGCGGGCGGGAGATTCAAACCGGGTTTTCTTTGTTTTACCTGTATAAATATGCCTGAAAATCACTGTAATGTTATGCTTATGGTGGAAATATCCCTGTAACGCATCCTTTTCAGCTGAATCGCAGAAATAAACGCTTCGGTCGCTGGATACCTCTTCAGCCTCTGGTGGGCTTAATATTTTGCGCTTTGGATTGGCATCCGCTGGCAGCTCACCAAGGTCAGGACCCCATTCGCGGTCCTTAGGGATCCCCCTCGCTGGGAGAACCCCCAAAAAGAGCTCGATATCAACTCCAACAATCAGTCTATCTCCACCCAGGAAATAACTTGATTTCCCCACAACAAAGTCCAAACTTAAAATTTGAAGGGTAATTGACTGTTCCAGATTGTATAAATATATGGTATATGATATACAAGTGAAATAATATAAAAATATTATGTAAAATAATTAGATCATGCATATTAAAATTTGACACTATTAAAATGCAATACAGCACATTAAATATTAACACTGATATAAGAATTTAGATTAGACAAAATTTTATTGGCTAGACCTCCTTACCAATTGACTGCAATATCAGCAATTCATTTCGCCTACTTTTTCATTCTCTGGTTTCTCTGCAGATCATATATCATCATCATAACTGTTTATTCAATCTTTAAAAATGTAGTCACTGTTCATCATATTAGCATTGTCATTTTATTCATTTTATTTTTAATTTGTCATCATTTCATTCATGTTTTCATCTTCATGTTGTTATTAATATCTATGCCATCTCCTTCACCAAGTGCACTGCCTTGTTTTCAACTTGAGTTGAATGCAGGCCTAAATATCCTAAATATACCAATTCCAGTCTTATTTTGGAAACTGAACAGGGTCAGCTATGGTTAGGACTTGGATGGGAGATTGTTATTGCATAGGAAATGCTGTAGCCAGTATTTCAAAGGAAGGAACTGGCAATAACACTTCTGAATACAGTCGACCCTATGTATCCACAGCTTCTTTGTCACCGGTTACAACTATCCACAGCTTGAAATAAACAAATAAACAACTTTATTTTTACCCCGCCCTTTCTCCTTAAAGGGACTCAGGGCTGCTTCCATAAACCAAAATGGCAAACATTCAATGCTATATACACTAATAAATTGCAAACATTTAAACATAAAATTAAAACAATTTTGGCTAAAACATATCAATCGGTCAGTCCGGCTGCATCATAGACATTACAATTTCACGGTTAAAATCTGTATTACGGTGTGAAAATATGGCTCTTTGGAATTAAAATACTCGTCAGCTTTGTCCACCAAGGTGGACTCAGTGGTAGCTATTGATCCTCCTCTCCATAAGCCAATGAACAAAAATAGGTTTTTAATTCTTTATTGAAAGAGAGGAGTGAGGGAGCTGCTCCAATTTCTCTTAGTATTTCAAATAAATAAATACCCCTAAATAAATTTTGATTTTGGAATTTTAAAAGGGGCACAATTTTTGTATGCCATTTTATGTTATGACACTTGAGCATCCATAGATTTTGGTATCAATGGGGATCCTGGAACCAAACCCCAGTTTTATTAGCAAACCAAAAATTAAACCAACTCCTTATAAAAAATATGGACACATACATAAATTATAATTGGAGAGCTCTGCAGAGGGCACTAAGGCCCACTGTATCCCCTGCCTGAGAAAACCCTATAAAATCCATAGGGTTGTCATAAGTCAACAAGCAACTAGAAGGCATGTACAAACACCTGAAGTTAGGTGGCCAGAACAGAACACAAATTAGGTTACCATTAATTATAATCATGTATGTATTCATATAGCACTATCACTGCACATGGTGATTTATATGTAAAAGAACAACAGAACAGGTCATTGCTCTCAGGCTCACAACCTATTAGAGACATAAAAGAGAAGTCAGTGTGGGAGATCTGAGATCTGTAAGACATTTAAACATGCTAATAAACCAATAAATAAAGAAGGAACCTTAGCTGTTAGTTGTGGCTGAGGTTACATTCAGTCAAGACCCTGTCCAATCTGAAAATGGAGTTCTGAGAAATAACCTCAGGAACTGAATGTGAATAGTCCCCCAAGGCCCCAGGTTTATTTCCGTCCTCAATCAGAACTACAATATTTTTCACCTGTGGACTATGTATAGCTATAGCCTTATAAAGTGTTTTTGCTGCTTGAATTAATTATTCAATATTAAAGCACTCTACTATGTTCAGAATGTTTGCTTTATAAAGATATGTTTCTCTGATTTTAATTAGTCTATTAAAAGTTTGTCTTTCTCATTGCTAAAATTTCTATTTTTGTTTTTCTCAAGCCTTCTGCTGGACTCTGGAGGTTGTTCTGCTGTTATTCTACATCAGACATGGGCAAACATTGGCACTCTGGGTGTTTTGGACTTCAACTCCCACAATTCCTAAGAGCCTCACAACCTCTGATGATATCTGCCATAGATGTAGGCAAAACGTCAGGAGAGAATGCTTCTGGATTGGCTATACAGCCCATAAATTCACAACAACCCACTATCCTCTCTTAGGTTATCAAGACAACCATTGTTCTCTTATTACTTTACATTACTAACAGCCTATGGCTGTTAGGAATTGTGGGAGTTGAAGTCCAAAACACCTGGAGGGCCAAAGTTTGCCCATGCCTGTTCTGCATGATAAAAAGAGCGTGATATAATCCTTCCTCTCTTGGTTTCTACTGCTATTAGAGTATGAACCTTATTAGTGGGTGTGAGCTAGTGCTCTTTTCAAACTCTAAAGCTAAAAGCACAGTTTTATAATGTTTAATTGGGCTAAAATAATCTGTAATTAATGTGTTTTCCTAATTATTAAGATATATAAAATATCACATTTTCAGTGTACCCTCTCCTAACAGTGCGATTTGTGTGATTCAGCTGCTAAAATTATATCACACATATTAGGAGATGTTCCAGTTTGAGTATACAAGTTTTAGTGTAATCCATTATTTATAGATTTTGGTATTGGATAAAGGTAATACAGTACAAATTCAGTTGTACTTTGGGAAATATTTTCTTGCATACTATAAAATTCTACATTGTTGAGTGTAAAATATTAATACGTACATCTTGAAAAAGATCTTGGAGTCTTTGTGGACAACAAGTTGAACATGAGCCAACAGTGTGGTGCAGCAGCTTAAGAAGCCAGTAGGATTTTGAGCTGCATCAAAAGGAGTATAGTATCTAGATTGAGGAACGTCGTGGTGCCTCTCTTTTCTGCTTTGGTCAGACTTCACCTGGAATACTGTGTCAAAATCTGGGTACCACAGTTCAAAAGCGATATTGACAAGCTGGAAAGTGTCCAGGGGAGGGCAATCATCTAATACTGTCTTTCTCTCTTGAGATAAAAAGCACATCTGTTAATACTGAATCTGTTTTGGCAGGAAACTAAGCTTCACCAGCTCTTGATAGTTAAAAGGTTCAGACTATGAGGTTGGTCTTCCTTGTGTGACTCATAGTAAGCATTCAGACGGAACTTGAACCTTAATTGATTATGTGGCCTAGAAGACTGAAATAGAAACATGATTGTATTTCCCAAGTGAACCACAGAACTGGAATGGACTCTGAAACTGAGCAGAACACAAACAATAACTTTGGCCAAAAGATCTACCAAGCCCCAGCACTGGTTCAGCGCCGATTTTAGTCCTACCCAACAGTATGATGTAAATACACTTGAAATTTCCAACCATGGTAGAATCACCCAACCAGTGGGAAGGTGGTAAACACATGTAAGTTTGATTGATTCAATGTACTTCTATGTGATGTTGTTTTATATTCATGTACTGTTGATGTTTATACTGGACTTGCAGTGCCTTTTAAGTTACCCTGAGTCCCTATATTGGAGATGGAGGTAGGATATAAATAAAGTTTATTATTTGTTATTATAACTTTAGCTGGAACTAAAAACTGGATTTAGGCCCGCTACTTTGTGTTGTGAATCCAAATAATGCTAAGAAAGTAACAGGAAGCACGTACATAGTGCCTGCCACTTGCTCTAGTTGAATAAGTCTTCTTAACCAATAATCAAGCTTCAGTGAAGGCATGGAATATTCATGATAACCTAAACTCCCAGGTTAAAGAGACAGGAAATTAACTGTAATTGATGTAGGAGGGCATACTTAGGGGCATGGTGCTGGAGCTTGAGCACCTCAATGATGTCACAAGTGAAACCATGAAGGGCCACCCAAGACGGGACAGTCGTGGCAGAGAGGTCAGACCAAGCACGATCCCTGGGAAAGGCAATGGCAAACCAGCCCAGTATTCTTGCCAAGAAAACTAAATGGACCAGTACAACCAGAGATATGTCAGTATGCCATTGGAAGATGGGACTCCCAGGTCGGAAGATGGCCAAAATGCTACTTGGGAGGAGCAGAGAATAAGTTCAACTAGCCCCAGATGTGATGATGCAGCTAGCTCAAAGCCGAAAGGAAGGCTAGCGGCCAATGGTGCTGGAGGTGAACGACAAATCTGATGCTCAACACACCATAGGAACCTGGAATGTAAGATATATGAGCCAGGGCAAACTGGATGTTGTGATTGGTGAGATGTCAAGACTAAAGATAGACATTCTGGGGGTCAGCAAACTGAAATTGACCATAATGGGCCACCACATCAGATGACCCCCAGATCTACTACTGCGGACAAGAGGAACACCGAAGAAATGGAGTAGCCATCATAATTAATAAGAAAGTCGCTAAAGCAGTGCTTGGATACAACCCAATAAATGACAGAATGATCTCAATTCAAGTGCAAGGAAAGCCTTTTAACATTACAGTGATCCAAATATACGCCCCAACCACAGCTGCTGAAGAAGTAGAAGTAGATCTGTTCTATGAGGATCTGCAGCACCTACTGGTTAATACACCAAAAAGAGACATTATTTTCATTACAGGAGACTGGAATGCCAAGGTGGAAAGTCAAATGACAACTGGGATCACAAGCAAGCATGGTCTGGGACAACAAAATGAAGCGGGCCACAGGCCGATAGAATTTTGCCAGGAAAACTCACTGTGTATAACAAACACTCTCTTCCAACAATCTAAAAGACGGCTCTATACACGGACTTCACCAGGTGGTCAACACTGAAATCAGATTTAGTAAATAGAGTCCCAGAAAAACTATGGACAGAAGTCTGCAACATTGTTCAGGAGGCGGCAACAAAATACATTCCAAAGAAAAAGGAAACCAAGAAGGCAAAATGGTTGTCTGCTGAGACACTGCAAGTAGCACAAGAAAGGAGGAAAGCAAAAGTAAACAGTGATAAGCAAAGATATGCTCAATTAAATGCACAATTCCAGAGGTTAGCCAGAAGAGATAAGGAACTATTTTAAAAAAAGCAATGCATGGAAGTGGAAGAAGACAACAGAATAGGAAGGACAAGAAACCTGTTCCAGAAAATTAGAAACATTGGAGGTAAATTTCAGGCAAAAATTGGCATAATAAGAAACAAAGTTGGCAGGGACCTAACAGAAACTGAAGAAATCAAGAGAAGGTGGCGAAACTATACAGAAGATCTGTATAGGAAGGTTAATAATATTGAGGATAGCTTTGACGGTGTGGTGAATGAATTAAAACCAGACATCCTGAGGAGTGAGGTTGAATGGGCCTTAAGAAGCATTGCTAACAACAAGGCAGCAGGAGACGACGGGATCCCAGCTGAACTGTTTAAAATCTTGAAAGATGATGCTGTCAAGGTGATGCATGCTATATGCCAGCAAATATGGAAAACACAAGAATGGCCACCAGACTGGAAAAAATCAACTTATATCCCCATACCAAAAAAGGGAAATGCTAATGACTGCTCAAACTTCCATACAGTAGCCCTTATTTCTCATGCCAGAAAGGTAATGCTCAAGATCCTGCAAGGAAGATTCCAGCAATACATGGAGAGAGAATTGTCAGATATACAAGCTGGGTTCAGAAAAGGCAGAGGAATGAGAGACCAAATTGCCAATATCTGCTGGATAATGGAGAAGGCAGGGAGTTTCAGCAAAACATCTAATTCTGTTTTATTGATTTATTGACTATTGTTTTATTGACTATTATTGACTATTCTAAAGCCTTTGACTAAAGCCACACCACACTTTTTTCCAGAAGATATCTCTTTTTTATGGCAATGTTTAAAAGAAACAGAAGATACTTTGAATCCAGATCTATTTCTATAAATTTTAATAAATCCTCAGTTATAGATGCCTGAACTCAAGTGCTTCAACAGTGTAAAAATAAAGAGATATTACAAAAATACTTGTTAAGAGACAAGGAAGAAATTATGCCAAATATCATAATGAATTGTGGCAAGTTCTTGGTGGTATGGGGATACCAATCTCAATAAAATAGTGAAGAGTAGAGACATCACACTGGCAGCGAAGATCCACATAGTTAAAGCAATGGTATTCCCCATAGTCACCTACGGATGTGAGAGCTGGACATAGGGAGGGAAGGCTGAGCGAAGGAAGATAGATGCTTTTGAACTGTGGTGCTGGAGGAAAGTGCTGAGAGTGCCTTGGACAGCGAGAAGATCCAACCAGTCCATACTTCAGGGAATAAAGCCCGACTGCTCATTGGAGGGAAGGATATTAGAGGCAAAGATGAAGTACTTTGGCCACATCATGAGAAGAAAGGAAAGCTTAGAGAAGACAATCATGCTGGGAAAAATTGAAGGAAAAAGGAAGAGGTGCTGACCTAGGACAAGATGGATGAATGGGATTGACCTTGAAGGAGCTGGGGGTGGTGACGGCTGACAGGAAGCTCTGATGTGGGCTGGTCCATTAGGTAACGAAGAGTCTGAAATGACTGAACGAATGAACAACAACAACTTAGGGGACACCACATTCAAGAACCCCCAAAGACAGAAGGGGTCATTGGACAAAGAGGATTATGTTCCGAATGTGGCCTTGTCAATCTATGAATAAGAATAGGCCACAAAAATGAGGAAATGTGAAAATGCAATGCCTATTGGTTTAAAATCTCTAGTTAAAATTTTTGGTGCAACATTTGAGTAGCCATTTACTACACTGCAATTGCCCAGCTTCAGTCCACAGCTGCTGATCTTCCATTTATCCTTTCTTCCACAGCAGCAGGCTGAAAACATCCTTAGGAACAGGATGTTTCTATTTTAAACACACACCAAAAGCGTTTTGCCATGAACAGATTAAGCCATGCACACTAAATACTTAATGAGACTTGGGAAGCCTGTATTAAACTTGATCTCTCAGCACTTACGACCTCAGCAGATGGCGGTTCTTGTAGACCAATGGAAAGTTACAGAACCTCCAACACCCACTAGCACAAAAATACAGATGCTGCAATACCTTTGATAAAAATATGTTTTGTGCTTGTGAGATAAGCAGTTGAAAGAATTATATCTTGTTTGCCTGATGTGTTTACTGCTTGTTTATCTTCAAGTCTTGAAATAAAAACAAAATGACTACACTATTGTCCAATGTTTTCTACAAGAGGTTGTTAAAGCTATATAATCCTGATTCCTTGTATAGCCCAGAGGTATTTTAAGCTTGTGCCCAAGTATTGCAGATTGCTAGTTCCCCTTAACATTAAGTCTAGTCACTCTAGGGAGTGGTGCTCATCTCCATTTCTAAGCAGAAGAGCTGGCATTGTCTGTAGATGCCTCCAAGGTCAGGTATCCAACATGACTGCATGGAGCACCATTACCTTCCCACAGAAGCAGTACCTATTGATCTACTCACATCTGCATGTTTTCAGATACCTTCAATGTCATGTGGCTGGCATGACTGCATGGAGCTCTGTTACCTTCCTGCAGAAGCCGTGCCTATTGATCTATTTATATTTGCATGTTTTCGGATACCTCCAAAGTCATGTACTAACATGATTGCATGGAGTGCTGTTACCTTCCTGTCAAAGTTTTGATCAACTCACATTTGCATGTTTTCTAATTGCTAGGTTGGCAGAAGCTGGGGCTAACAGCGGGAGTGAGGCAGCAACCCCTAAAGATTTCCTAAAACAGAATGAAACCCAAAATCCAGGGACCCTACACTGTAACCTGATTTTACCTCTATGATTACTTCCTGGTCAACCTTTCACTGAATAAGATAAAGTTGGTTATTATCAGATTAGAGAACCAAGTCCTCTGTACTTTAGACAGCATCAGTACCAATAAATAAGGAGATGGCATAGGTAAAAGGCAATAACATGCAATAAATATCCTGCCCTAGGACCTACCCAATTAAGGTTAGGTTAGGTGTCATATTGGAACGCCACCTGGCGTCTTGATGTGATTACAATAGAAACTACATAGAAGTACATACAACTTAATATTTTAGAAATATGAAGAATGAATTACTTAATCTGGGACACGTCAGAACTACTGACCAGCATAAGGTCATAGGGGATAATGGAATATGACCTAAATACACTGACTTCAGAGTTTCCAGATGATTATCAAGATGATTAAGATGTTTTTCTATGTATTAATAATTGATTAATGTCAACAAGTTATATAAGCACCGGGGAGCCCCCGGTGGTGCAGTGGGTTAAAGCACTGATCTGCTCAGCTTGTTGATCGAAAGGTCGCAGGTTCGATTCCGGGGAGCGGCGTGAGCTTCCGCTGTCAGCCCTAGCTTCTGCCAACCTAGCAGTTCGAAAACATGCAAATGTGAGTAGATCAATAGGTACCGCTCTGGCGGGAAGGTAACGGCGCTCTGTGCAGTCATGCCGGCCACATGACCTTGGAGATGTCTACGGACAACGCTGGCTCTTCGGCTTAGAAATGGAGATGAGCACCACACCCCAGAGTCAGACATAACTGGACTTAATGTCAGGGGACTACCTTTACCTTTACCTATAAATATGTGCTCTGTTCAAATCATGGTGCATGAAAACCACTTGATTCAGCTACGTGCTAAGGTTTCTCACCCTTTTCCATTGGAATAGTAAATCCGAACTCGGAACATTGCTGGAGCCTGGTGTCCTTCTTCCGCACCATTCGCGTCCTGATGGACAGGCTGCTGTTTGCTGCTACAGGAGCTCACCTTGTCCACCAACGAGGATTCGAGCCACCAACCTTTAGGTCAGCAAGTTCAGCAACTCAGCAGTTTAACGTGCTGCACCACCAGGTGGCCCTGCTCCTTATGTAAACATGGCAAAATCAAGCTTGGGTTGCTGTAAGTTTTTTGGGCTGCATGGCCGTGTTCCAGAAGCATTCTTTCCTGAAGTTTTGCCTGCATCTATGGCAGGCATCCTCAGAGGTTGTGAGGTCAAACTAGGACAAGTGAGGTTTATGTATCTGTTGAATGCCCAGGGTGGGAGAAAGAAGTCTTGTCTGTTTGAGGTAGGTATGAATGTTTCAATTGACCACCTTGATTAGCATTTAATGGCCCAGCAGTTTCAAGGCCTGGTTTCCTACTGCCCGGGGGGGGGGGGGGGGTCCTTTGTTGGGAGATGATTAGCTAGCCCTGACTGTTTCTTCTCTGGAATCCCCCGTTTTTGAGTGTTGTTCTTTATTCACTGTTATGATTTTAGATTGTTTTTAATACTGGTAGCCAGATTTTGTTCATTTTCATGGTTTCTTCCTTTCTGTTGAAATTATCCACATGCTTGTGGATTTCAATGGCTTCTCTGCGTAGTCTGACATGGTGGTTGTTGGTGTGGTCCAGCATTTCAGTGTTCTCAAATAATATGCTGTGTCCAGGCTGGTTCATCAGATGCTCTGCTATGGCTGACTTCTCTGGTTGAAGTAGTCTGCAGTGCCTTCCTTGATTTGTGTTTGGGCAATGCTGCGTTTGGTGGTCCCTACGGGCCTGGCTGCCAGCACTAAAAAACTCAAAATTATAACAGTAAATGAAAAACAAGACTCAAACACGGGGGAACTCCAGCCAGGAAACAATCAGGAATACCTGGGCACCTCTCAACAAGGAAATTTCCCAGGCAGTAACAAGCCACACTGCCATATGATCCAGTTCAAATCTGGAGGTCTGAGGATGATTGCGATAGATGCAGGCGAAACGTCAGGAATGAATGCTTCTGGAACATGGCCATACAGCCCGAAAAACTTACAGCAACCCAATGATTCCGGCCATGAAAGCCTTCCACAACAAAAAAAAAAGAAATCAAGCTTTCCTTATTTGGGGGGGGGGGGCTATTTCAAAGTGTGCATGAATACAGACTACTGTTCTGCACACAGCTGTCAAGAAAAAAAAAAGAAAGAAAAAAACTACTTTTCCCAGCAGGCTCCGGGGCAGAACGTCGCGGCGTGGCGAGCCAACCGAGGCTATATAAGGACCCCAGACGGCGCGGGTTTCAGACAGTTGAGGCGTGCGCTTCGGAGGGAGGTTTGTTGTGTGTCTTTTCTCTCTGAGGCTGCAGCTGGCGTTGGCCATGAGGCCGAACGAGGTGGCGGAGGCGCGGCTGGAGGCGCTGAAGCGGGCGGCGTGCGAGAGCGTGGAGGCGTCGTCGGGGCGCCTCGCGGGGCTGAGCCGGGAGCTGTGGAGCCGGCCGGAGCTGGCCTACCAGGAGCGCCAGGCCCACACCTCCCTGACCCGCTTCTTCGAGGACGCCGAGCCCAGCTGGGCCGTGCAGCGCAGCTACAAGCTGGAGACGGCCTTCCGGGCGGAGTGGCGCTGGGGCGGCCAAGCCGAGGAGGAGGACGAGGAGGGGCAGGAGGAGGAGGCCTCGCAAACGGCGCCCCCAGAGCTACGGCTGGGCTTCCTGTGCGAGTATGACGCCCTCCCGGGTCTGGGCCACGCCTGCGGGCACAACCTCATCGCCGAGGTGGGCGCCGGGGCCGCCCTGGCCCTCCGCGCCGCCCTCCAGAGCCTCCCTCGGCTCGCTGGGCTCCGACTCGCCTTACCCGCCGTCCAGGTATAGCACACACATGGAAAACCTTCATTTATACCCCAATGGGAAGCCACATTCCTGTGTTCTTGGATCTAGGGCAAGCATGGCCCAAGTTGGGCCCTCCAGGTGTTTTGGACTTAAACTCCCAACATTCCTGACAGCCTCAGGCCCCTTCCTTTCCCCCCCAGCCAATTAAGAATGTTAGAATGTTGAGGCTGGCCAATCAGAAACCATATGCAAATTAGTAGTTCTTGATCTAGGGCAAGCATGGCCCAAGTTGGGCCCTCCAAGTGTTTTGGACTTCAACTCCCACCATTCCTGACAGCCTCAGGCCCCTTCCTCCCCCCCCCCCCCCCCGCCAATTAAAAATGTTAGAATGTTGAGGCTGGCCAATCAGAAACCATATGCAAATTAGTATGTCGAGATAGGTCATGCATGGACCAAGTTGGACCCTCCAAGTGATTTGGACTTCAACTCCCACCATTCCTGACAGCCTCAGGCCCCTTCCTCCCCCCCCCCCCGCCAATTAAGAATGTTAGAATGTTGAGGCTGGCCAATCAGAAACCATATGCAAATTAGTATGTTGAGATACGTCATGCATGGACCAAGTTGGACCCTCCAAGTGATTTGGACTTCAACTCCCACCATTCCTGACAGCCTCAAGCCCCTTCGCTTTCCCCCTCAGCCGCTTAAGCAGCTGAGGGGGAAAAGGAAAGGGCCTGAGGCTGTCAGGAATGGTGGGAGTTGAAGTCCAAAACATCTGTAGGGCCCAATTGGGGCCATGCCTGCTATAGAGAGACCCATGGACCACCGACAATTTTAATTTTCCCCAAAAGCCTATTCAAACATAAAAGTTTTCACTCCTTTTGAGTGGGGGCATCGATCCCGTAGCAATGAGTCATGACAGTGCTTTCAAACTGTTAGTTCTGCTGTATGTAGATGCACACTTGGGTTTGAATCCCTGCTCTGCCATGGAAACCTAGGTGACCTTGGGAAAGGCAGGCTCAGCAAGTCACACTTCAACTCCCAGAAACCTCAGTAAGGATTCTGGGACTTGAAATCCCCAGCATCTGGAAGAGCCAAGTTTGGGAAACAATGGGTACAAGAAGCCCCCATCCCCCCTTCCTTTCCAATTATCTCACTGGCATAAACGAACTTTGGCCCCCCAGGTGTTTTGGACTTCCTTTCCTTGGCATTAGTTCTTTGCTCTCTAGATACAGAACGTGAAGGTGCTGGCATCGTTGCTCTGGTCTTAAAGACAGCCCCAGCCTATGCATTAGGGCTCACTTCTATCTGAAAAAGCAGTGTCCTTTGGTTTTGGAGTTGTAGTTCACCTACATCCAGAGATCACTGTGGATTCAAACAACGATGGATCTGGACCAAACTCAATACTCAATATGCCCAAATGTGAACACTGGTGGAGTTTGGAGAAATAGAATCTTGACATTTGGGAGTTGTAGTTGCTGGGATTTATAGTTCACCTACAATCACAGAGCATTCTGAACCCCATAAATGATACAATTGGGCCAAACCTCCCATACAGAACCCCCATGTGGGCCATAGCAACGCGTGGCAGGGGACGGCTGGTTTGATAATAAAAAGCATAATTATCATAACTATTATTATTTCATATATCATAGTATGTATTATTTCATATTATTACTATTACTTCATATCCTTGTATCATATTATTACTACGTCGTTATTATGATATTTTCAAGGGCCACTTTTCAAAATAGCCAAAAGCTCTTGGAGTTTGTTGAAAAGTAACATTATTCTCTTATGGACTAGAAACTTGGGCATTCAAAAGTGATTCAAGGAAGGGTTTGCTCTTGCTAGTCTTGCAAATGCATATAAACAGGTCTAAGTGAACTTCAAAGGCAAGAAGAGCTGACAAACGAGTGTGTCCCTTGTGAAATTAATGAAACGTGTCTATAATTTGCAAGTGTTGAAAGAGTGCAGCGTTAGTAGATGAGGCAACAAAAAGTAGGGAAAGCTTGTATACATTTTCATTATAAAGAAATAGATATTTGTGGGCTGTTCTCTGCCAGTACACCATTGGGGTTTTCATATCATGGCTCCCACCCTGGTGGCGCAATGGGTTAAACCATTGTGCCAGCAGGACGGAAGACCAACAGGTTGGAGGTTCAAATCCAGGGAGGGCGCGGATGAGCTCCCTCTGTGAGCTCCAGCTCCCCTTGCGGTGAATGAGAGAAGCCTCCCACAAGGATGGTAAAACATCAAAACATCCAGGCATCCCCTGGGTAATGTCCTTGCAGATGGCCAATTCTCTCATACCAGAAGCAACTTGCAGTTTCTCAAGTTGCTCCTGACACAAAAAACAAACAAACAAAAACCCCAGGCACTTCATTTCTACATGTGTTTACACCATATACATGGTTCTGCATCCATGGATTCAACCAATCATGATTCACAAATATCCCTTCCCCTCCAAAAAATTCCAAAAAGCAAACCATGATTTTTCCATTGTCCCATTTTTTACTACACCGTTGTGTATAACAGGACTTTGGCATCCATGGATTTTGATATTCATGGGCTCCTGGAAGGAAACTCCAGTGGATACCACTGTAAATGCCCCTGATGGCTTGCAACCTTCTGCTTTCAGATCACGGTGCTGGGCACTCCTGCTGAAGAAGATGGAGGAGGCAAAATAGACTTAATTAAAGCTGGAGCATTTGATGGACTAGATGTGGTATTCATGGCTCATCCCTCCCAAGAAGATGCAGCATATTTGCCAGATGTAGCAGAACATGAGTGAGTACAGTGCGCTGGGAGGTGTTGTCGGCTTTTCCTTTGAAAGCCTTCTGCTTGGTTCCCCTTTGGCCATTGTGTTTTTGGAATGGTGGGCTGTCCTAAAGGGTGTTTGGAACTTCCTCCTATATTGGTGGCGTTTATGTCATACCAGCAGGCCTGTCATGCGTTTGGAAGATTTTCTACTACTGGTCAGCAGCCAGGTTATTTGAAGGGCCTCACTGAGAAGGCAGTGATGGATGACTCTGGCCCAGCAGAATAGTCCAACTGTTGACACTGCCTCATGGCCGTTAGCACTAATTTCTAACTAGCTGTTGATGAGGGGCAGCAAAGTGTGCAAGATTTGGATTTCAAGCTGGGTACTGGGCATTGTAAAAAACGGTTCCTTATGGGAAAGGAAATTGCTCCTTCTTGGATGGCATTTTGACATTGTATTATGGGAATGTGGGGATCATTTTGAAACACAAACACTTTTTTGAAAGTTCTTGCAAAAAAAAAAGTTTTGATTTGCAGGCATCCAGCAGGGCTTCAAACACATGCACATGTCCTCTGCACCTCCAAAGAATAATTTGGGCATTTTGGAACAAAACAAAGCAGCCTTGGGGACCATATTTTGTTCATCCCTTCTGTAGGATTCATTTGGCAAATAATTCCTTCAAAAGCATTCTCTAATTAAAAATTCCTTCTCACAACCTGGATTGTTGCCTTAAGATGATGGGAGACCAACATATCTAGAGGCTGGGAAAGGTGCCCCAAAACATTGCATCTTGCCTTGCAAACTGTTCAATTAAGTCTGATCACTGACCTGTGTGTGTCTCTTGTTTCTACTCTCACCCACATATATATTTCATTAATCCTTCAGATACCTTATTTGTTAAAAGAATAAGGTTGAAATTTAGTAATGTGCCATTTATTTATTTCAGCGGAATGTTGCTATGGCAACTTATGGCCATAAATGGCTGACTAAAAATATCAGTCAGTGAATCAGACTGGATATTTTTTAATCAGAAATGTTATGAGTGCCTTTGACTATATGCAGAACGTTTTTCTGCAGAACTAAATCAGTGCATCCTAGCTGCAATATATATTTTCTGTGCAAATGCCAGCAATCTCAAAGGCAGTCTGTGGTAACTCCAATTTAAAATGAAACAAGACCACTCTTTGGCTGTTCTGGACAAGAGTTTAGTTAGCTGTATCTTTTGCCTTGCCAGAATTCACAAAGAGTAAGTGAAAAATGGATTGAGATGAATGTGGAGAGGGTGTGTGTGGAAACATTGGAATGAGGTGATAAAGCATTTTTCTTTATTGTCGACGTGCACAGCATTGGGTGAACAATAATAAACACAGCAGAGGAATGCAAAGGAGCATTGCATTTCAGTTCTCACTTTTTCTTTCTTCATTTTTTTCATATATTTTTCTTGCTTTTTTCATTGATTCACGGCTCTTTTATTCATGATCAACAACTTGGTTTCTCTCCCTCCTTCAGAAGAAAACCAAAGAAGAGCAGGCATATTAGCCTTTGCAGCATAACAAGCATGGTCACATGATGCATTTTGTTCCGTCCCAGACCTTCTCTGAGGCCTCCTTTCTTCTGAATCTGGCAGAAGAAGAACCACCTCAGTCCTAACAAATTTTAACAATCTAAAATAATTCATTAAAGTGTATGATTAATTTTAATTGGGAAATCTGTGGCGTTGGGCCTTGTTAGGTGAAAAATTCAATGAATGTAATAAGTTAATTAGTGATTGTTTTTTCATGCTCTGGACTGGAGTGACTTTGAGGAAGAGTGAGGAAACTTTAGTTGTCTAAAGTTCCCTGATAATCTGGGACCTAATCCACATCTTTGATTTCTTCCTGCATTGTGAGCTGCCAGAATGTTTTAATTCTACAAATATTATTTTCTTTGTTTCATCTTCAGATTTGGGTGTCCGGGCAGATGGTGTAACTGCCTGGCTTCCTCCAGGATTCTCCTATTTTTTTGTATTTATAGTAATATGTGCTTTGTAGGTGAAATAGACTTGAAATTGAGAGGAATTTTGTTAATTATTTCAGGGATCTTAACTACTTGAAATTTAGCTTTTATGATCTTTTCATTTTAATATCTTTTTATATAAGGGGCCTTCCTAACATTTAGCTTGGCTACACAAATATTCAATTCTTAATTTTTTAAAATTTGGGCATTTTGTTTTCAAATTTTCATTCTCTAATGTTGAATAGCTTCATGTGATTGCCAGGTTTTATTGGCAACGTGGATACTACAACTTAACAAGTAAATCCTACCCCTTTCCAGTTTTTATTTTTCCTATCCAATTTTTTCAGTGTTACAGGTGTATTCAGGTGTACTTTCTATGATATTGCATATGTAGTCGTACCCTTAATGACACCAGACTTAACATTACATACTTAGTGAGTTTTTCTTCAATCATTTAAATAGAAGTAATTAATATGCACAATCCTGAATTTGTTTCAACTGATTTCCAGTGTTTTCATTTGCTGGATGTAATATAGAATGGAAATGTGATGTGATATTATATTGCATAGTTGAGTATTAATCTTTATTTTCTTATTTGGCACTGGCAATGTCTGTATTTAGAATATCTTTCTTTAAAGAAACCTGAATTAGCATATCACAAAAATATAGGTTTGATATCCATATAAGATTGGAAATTCTTCTTCCAGTATAGTTTATCTCAAGTATTCTTTCTTGACATTTCTGAAAGGTAGCACACTAACCTAAATACAGTAGCTCACTTGTCAATTTATTATGTAAATGGCTTTCCCCATCACAAATGACTTGAAGTAAACTGTCCAATACAGACTCCTCTTTGTTGAGTATTTTAGAAGATGGAGAATACTTCCTTATGCATTGTATCTTTGGAGAATGCATTGCATCTTAGGAGAAAGAAGTTGCTTTTTCTAGCACAAGGGATGTTAAGTCTTGAATAAGCTTTATCACGGTGACTATATTCACACTTAATGATAAGCTAGGATTATCCTGGTTATGTTGAGTGATCTGTATGCTGTATATGCATGTTGATTGCTCCCATTTCATAGGAGCAACTAAAGCAAACCAGAAATTAGTAGTCTTCCATCACATCTACATTCAAGATGATGGGTTGTTTCTCTCAAACCAGAATTCATAAGCCAGCGACATATGGCTTGTAGTTCACCTGCTATTCTGATTTATTTGGGAAGAAAAGATACTATGATAAATTATCCATTTTGAATTTTTATTTGCCTGTTTGAAAAGAGGAGCAAAAGAGGCAAATCGGAGATCTTGATTTATTGTCGTGTACAAATAGGGCTGCTCCCTTCAGTGCAGTGTTGACTAAATGTTTAGACTCATTACAAAATGACTATTTTAAAATGTCTAGCTTTATGTGCTTGTTCTTTTCTTGGCTTTTGTCTGCCTGTGCTTACTAAACATATTATAGAAAAATCACATTTCAATTTACTTAGATGTGATTTGAATTCTTATCCCTTGGAGGTGGTTAGGAGCCACTGCAGGTGACGAACAAATCAGTTTTGCATTTTACTGTATTGAAATTCCCTATTAGGAATTCAGAACTGATTACATACTTCTGAAAGATCTTTAGATGTTGCTGATCTGCTCATTGCCTTCAGACGTAGTCTGGTGAGGGATTGTGGAAATTCACATCCAGCAAGATCTGGAGGGCCACCAGTTCTCCATCCCTGATTAAAAACATGTTTGCTCTTTAGCATGAGAGTCACAATAAATGCCCACACTGTTCTC
The DNA here is from genome assembly GCF_037176765.1 of Anolis sagrei. Classification (NCBI taxonomy): domain Eukaryota; kingdom Metazoa; phylum Chordata; class Lepidosauria; order Squamata; family Anolidae; genus Anolis; species Anolis sagrei. Next base: position 105,087,486 of record NC_090021.1, on the reverse strand, counting down.
ACTGTGAGGGACAGTGCAAAAAGAAATGGGAAGAGTAAGGGAAAAGAAGCATACCCATCAGATCATGCCAATACTTTCTTTCATTGGCATAACATGTTGAGTATCAAGTTGATGGCACTGTATTAGGTAGCAGTATAGAAAGCTGCAACATGAGACAAATAATATGATATAGGAAACAAGATGTTCAGTTGCATGGGGCAGAGTGGTAGTGTAGACAGTTTAGTTATATTTGTGGAAAAAAAAGATGAATACTCTGACCTTTACAAAAAGAATACCTGCCTATTCAGTTTTATAAGAACAAACATAGGAATCTTGGTGCATGTTTAAAATTTTACATATTGTATCTATTTTCAGTGCTGTTCATGCTATTGAGCTCTTTAGTCAGGTTTGGGTTGATAAGTTGCCTTTCTTGGGTGTACCCTTACAGACATCAGTGAGCTCAAGTCGGGGTTATTTTGGGTCATGTTAACCATGGAAGATACTGTTACACAGCTTATCCATGTTGTGGCAGCAGTTTTCTGCGAAGGTGCACTTGATTCCTTCATAAATTTTCCTTTGCTACAGCTTGTTTTAACAAAACACTCTTGAAATCTGTCTTTATAATTGCTGGATTTGTTTGCTGTGGACATTTTTCTTATAATCTTCATTATGCATTGCATTACACATCCTAAATATTTCGTAATTTCTCAAGTGTATCAGCACATTTGCTGCATGTTTAATGCATGTTGTGCTGTGATACCTAAACTGGTATGTGGTCAGAAAAGAACTATGACATCATTCAACATTATATGTGCCTCTAGTTTTAGTTCATGCTTTGAAAACTGCTGCATACCAAATGCACTGTATGATTTTGTTTGACTTCTAGGACAGCTTTTAAAATCCAGATCAATTTTTGAAAATGTCAGCTTTCATTTTTGATCCCTAATTTTTATGGCTTTGATGAATGTAGGCTCTTAAAAACGCAAAACTCCAAAGTACAGTAGCATGAAAACAAAGTTTTCATAAGCCTACTTTAAGCTGGCTTGCATAACAGTGACACTGTTCTTAATTTGGACTACTAGTATCAGTGTATGAATTTGTTCACCAGCAAGAACATGTCATAAAGATGTTCTCGCTGGTGAACAAATTGCTATACATGAAATCTGAATGCTGTTGTTTCTAAAATATCTGAAAGCTATGATTATTAGTAATCATTTTATTGCTGCATTTTTAAAAATTGTGTCAAATTCAAGTTTTTACACTGTTACTCACAAGTTTCCACACTGTTACTCACTCACCTTTTGTTATATGCAAAGACAAAAGCATAAATGCTGTTAGCAGCAAATCTAGCAGTAGGTGAATCATAATTCAAGATCTTTAATGTGTGGAAATATTTAAAAAAATATAAAAAGCTCAATAGGCATTCAGGCTCACAGTTCCTTATAAAATCCAGACTTCCATTGGGTGCTGCACATTCGCATCTTAGGTATAATTCTATTTAATGTTAAGCATAGTGTCTAGATCTAGGGAAGTCACGCTACCCCTCTATTCTGCTTTGGTTAGACCACACCTGCAATATTGTGTCCAATTCTGGGCACCACAATTGAAGAGAGATGTTGACAAGCTGTGTCCTGAGGAGGGCGACTAGAATGATCAAGGGTCTGGAGAACAAACCCTATGAGGAGCGGCTTAAGGAGCTGGGCATGTTTAGCCTGAAGAAGAGAAGGCTGAGAAGAGATATGATAGCCATGCATAAATATGTGAGAGGAAGTCACAGGGAGGAGGGAGCAAGCTTGTTTTCTGCTTCCCTGGAGACTAGGATGCGGAATAATGGCTCCAAACTACAAGAAAGGAGATTCCATCTGAACATGAGGGAGAACTTCCTGACTGTGAGAGCTGTTCAGCAATGGAACTCTCTGCCCCGGAGTGTGGTGGAGGCTTCTTCTTTGGAAGCTTTTAAACAGAGGCTGGATGGACATTTGTCAGGGGTGATTTGAATGCAATATTCCTGCTTCTTGGCAGGGGGTTGGACTGGATGGCCCATGAGGTCTCTTCCAGCTCTTTGATTCTATGTTTCTGTGATTCTATTAAATGAAACCCAGACCGTTTAAGTAACCACAATTCAAGTTTCTCAAGGTCAGAAAAATGCTGTACGATATAGGTGTTAAATATGTAAGAACGGAGTAGTTACAGTTCATTAAAACGGCTTCTTATGATTATTTTGACAATATTATAAGAACAAATATGAGGATACTTAAAATATTTTAATCCTAGATGATTTGGGGGGGGGGGTCAGAATACTAAAATTGTATCTCAGCATTGTATAAGTTGAACACTGTTCAACTCTTGAATTACATTCATTTTTACATTTGATTGTCACTTAATTTTTTGTTTATATTTTAAATATACCATCAGTTGAAAAAACTGCAAGTTTTAGAAATACCAAGGATGCGGAAATGCTATCTGTATCATGCAGTTCAGTGTCAGAGCTGACAGTTTTGATATGCTAACATTTCAGAAATTGCGAGATCTTTGCATTGTAAAAGGTAGAAAGTATTATCAGCCGTATATCCAAAAAAAGTTCCTCCCATTTTTGTTGTTATTGATTCTGCCTAAGTGTCTCTTCATGCATAGAGGATCTGTCGATAAAAGTTTTCTCTCTTCTTCAGTTGAGACCCCAGTCTTCATATCTACAGATTCCTTTTCTCCGTGTGTATGTGTGTGTTTGCTATCTTTAAATGGGTCTTCTGTATATATGTTCACAGTGCTAGTTATGATGGATGGAAGATAATGAAATCAATATAAGGACTTACCAAAAAACTTCACTTTTACTGCAGTTTTACGTGGTCTGGTGTACCCTTTTCAAAAAAATAAACGTTTTGTTAGTTTATTTACTACATAGTATCTAATAGAGAAATCAAACATTTTAACATACTAATATTCTTTTGTTTCCACAGGGCTTCCCTTTTTTTCTTGTTCATATATTCCCCGGTCCACTGATTTGCATACTGGAAGTCTTACTTCAATTACCATCCAGTCTCAAAAAAACAAAAATCTGTTTTCTTAATCTGTTATTTTCAGTAATGTACATTTATAGGAGCTTGCAGTAATAGACTGGTATGAACACTTATCCCGTTAAAATTAAGTTCACTGAATGAATCCAAAGGGGTATTTGTTACTTCACAAAAGTGTTTAAAAACAAGTGATGGCTTTTATTTCCTAGTGTGACTGTGAAATACTATGGAAAAGCTTCTCATGCTGCTGCTTACCCTTGGGAAGGAGTAAATGCATTAGATGCTGCTGTTCTTGCATACAACAATCTGTCAGTTTTAAGACAGCAAATGAAACCAACATGGAGAGTTCATGGTGAGATCTTCATTCAATCTTATGTCCAGCAAGTAATACTTCAGCACTGTATAAGGAAATATGTTGTATCTGGCATGTGAATGATCCAAATGCAAGGAACTGTACTTATTTTTCTTACAAATTTGCAGTTTTTTCCTCAACTAGAAAGTATCTAAGAGCAACACAATATTAGGAATACAGTTATGCTAGTTAAGTGGTTCACTTATTGCACTGCATGGTTCGCTTAATAGACCTAAATGTCCCAAACTTAAGTTGTTGAGTGTTCATACAAATAGCAGCTGGTGCTAGTGCAACAAATGCTTACATTTGTGTATGTGTGATAATAGTGAAATGCCACACATCTCTATCATACAGGTGTGAAAATGGACCTGCCCCCTCTACGTTTTCAGTCCCTTGACTGTACTAAGCCTTAGTGATATGGGCATAACTATAGGAGGATCTCTGGTTTTTCAAACATCACCATTTTGAAAACCTGTAGATTCATCAATCTAGTCTCAGCAGGTGAACTCCACTGAATAATTATTTTAAAATGTAATTTTCAGCTGCATGGTAAACTAACTTCATTGCAGCGCAATTAGAGTGCATTCATTTTTCTGTATTTTTATTTTAAGAGTGTTATGCATGATGGGAAATCCTATAGTTGGAATGCTCCAAAGTTTCATTTCTCCTGGTCTTAGAATACTGTTTTAGGGACCCACTCTAAACCAGTTATTTTCAACAACAGCAAAACTTTATTTGTATCTCGCCACCATCTCCCCGAAGGGACTCGGCAGCTCACAAAAAGCACTCAATAGTGCAACAAAATATAAATACAACAAAATACAGAAAAGTAAAATTAATAACAATTAAAATTGACCCAATTTTACTTAAACAGCAATAAAACAATAATTTAAAAGATATTATAAAACCCAGCAAGCTACAAAAATAGTGGCTGTGTACAAGAACACACCTGGATGAAAGCTGCACTATATCAGAAAATAGGAAATGGTATGCTGGTGTCCTTTAATTATAAAATAAAAGAGCACTGTGAACATGTTTCTCCAATAGCTATCAGTTCACTTGAAAAGAATCACATGGTTGTCCTCACACACTGCAGGCTTTTGAGCTTTATGCTATAGCAGCTGCTGAATAAATCCGTGGAAAATCACCTTCCATGCAGCTGCTGCTGCAGCAGTGTTTATTGGTTACCATTCTTTTTGTAATCCATATAAACTCAGTATTATTAACCACTTAGAAATATTTATATTCATATTATTTCAAATATATTTTAAATGGGGAGAGTCCTACACATGTTATTCAACATGCAATATTCAAGCCTTTCTGATCAGTGGCCATCATGACATTTTCATTCTCTTATTAATGGAACAGTTTGAAGTTTTTGATTTTCTATTGAAAATACTTGTGTCCACCCCCCACCCCCCTTTGAAGATTTTGTAGCTTACACAGTGATTTAAAAGTGTTTGATTTCTATACAATATTGTAAATACATTTTATAGGTAGTCATCTGAATTATGAGTCAGAATATTCTATTTTTGGACACTGAATAAATGTATCTGGATAAGGAAGCTTTCCTTAACAACTAAAGGAAAATTTAAAAATGGTTAATGATTTATCCTTTAGTAATTATTTTCAATTTAAATGCACACTTCAGAGTCCATTTTGTCTTCTGGATTTCTTTCCATTTGATTATGTCCTGTGAGGATTTTGCAAATGGATGGTCTTATAAGTCTGTTGCTGGAACATTAAAGATTAGCAATGCAGACAAAATAGACCCCCAATTCCAAGGGTTAGGGTTAAGCACAAGACTCTGATTTATCTATTTCTTCTCCGCCTTTCTCCCATATGGGACCTAATGTGGCTTATGCCATGGTTTAGAAGGGTAGTTCTCAACCTGTGGGTCCCCAGATGTTTTGATCATCATCATCATCTTTCATTACTTATTAATCGCCCTCCATCCGAGATGCTCCAGGCAATTTACATAGCAGAAATTACATAGCAGATTTACATAGCAGAAATTAATGTTTTGGCCTTCAACTCCCAGAAATCCGAACAGCTGGCAAACAGGCTGGGATTGCTGGGAGTTGTAGGCCAAAGCACCTGGGGACCCACAGGTTGAGAACCACTGATTTAGAACAACACAGCTAAAAACAATTTAAATTCAAAACTTTTAAAAGTGCTAAATACAGTCCTCCTAAATAAAATGAATTTAAAAACAATTAAAAGCACGTTAGTTACCCTATCCCAACCAGATTAAAAACTGAAAGCTTGTTTAAATGGTAGTGTCTAGACTTGCCAGTAGAAGGAGAGCAGAAAGGGAGCTGACCAAGAGAATTGCATAGCCAGAGAGCTATGGTCTCTCCTATGTCCTGCTCATTGGCCGTACTTGTGACAGTGGCGGGACCATGAGAAAGATTTCCCCTCAAGATCCTAAAACTCAGGAGGGCTCAAGTAGGGAGCTGGATCTTTCAGTTAGTCTGGAACTAAGCCACATGGGTCATAACCAGCACCTCAAGTTTCTCAAGTCACTCCTGACACGACAATAATAATAATAACAACAACAATAATAATAACCACCAACACCTTGAATTTGCCCAGAAATGAACCAGTATGAAATGAAGCTGTTTCAATGTCCTTGCAAAAGCAACTTGCAGTTTCTCAAGTCACTTCTGGCGCGCACACACACACACACACACACAAAACCCCAAGGGAATTTTCTGTTATCATGAGCAAATTTCACTTCCTAGAGAATGGGAGTAGCTGGTGGACTTCCAAGCTCAGATTTAAGTCCAGGAGCACACCCAAACTGCAAACCTGAGATTTCAGGGGTAGTCCCTATTTCCTGATCTGCCTTCCAACTGATAAAAAGAAGGACCTGTGTTTTGTCTGGACTAAATTTTAATTTGTTTGAATTTGGCCAGTGAACTACTGACAACAGACTGGTTTAGTACCAAGATAGCTTCCTTGGAGTCCAATGGAAAAGAATATAAATTCCCTTCCACAAGCAGAATCGGAAACCTACCAACAAAGCTATTTGCAAGACTGCTTTGCTAGCTAACGTGCCAGTCCAGTGCTACAGAGGAGCAGGGCAAGATAGGAACTGTGAGTGATGTCAGACTGTATCCTCCAGTACAGAAATATGGGTGGAATGCTGGCATAACATTAGGCCAGAGTAATCGGTGCAATATCCTACATGCCTGTGCCGAATCCAGTACACATGTTTTCCAGTTACATCGGTTTTGTGAAGTATAGCTAATTTCATATGATTCACAACCTAGCCTTCAGAATATAACGTATATAAAGGTATATATACCAGGATAGACAGTGAAATTGGAGAGCCGTGTGTTACCTACTCTGACTATGTTGTTATAAAATACTGAAAGTGGAATGGATTTTGTTCCTAAAGAGCTAATAAAATGAATTAGTATGCAGTCAAGTTAGTTGAACATTTATGGTAATTATCAAACAGCTATTGTGCCCAATACATTACAAACATCACCTTAGCAGGTGAGCATGAGGTCAAAGCTAAGAACTCAGCAGCTTTAAAATTAACACACTTTGTTAAAACCACTTAATAAAAAGCATAGTTTTTTCAAAGGCAATCACCCTATTACTCTCATTCCCTTATTTCAGAAAATGTTTTACATTCTAAAAGTGGGTAATATCTTCTATAATTAAGGAGTTATTCTAGTTTCCTTGGAGTTTCCTTGGATACATCTTGTCAAGTCTACCATGGGAAAGATATTTAGCGTTGCATGGTTACCACACAAAAATTGCTGGTTAGACTGAGTTATCAGCTTCATTTTTAAACTTTTTATTTTGCACAAGGAACATAGCTATCCATAGTATAAATCTTCTGGTGAGCATCTAGCTTTTATATAGGTATGAAAAGTAGGAAAGCACAGCATATAACCTTACAGTTCTGTGCCAAGCAGCAGTGTAAATAATTTTCTGCTTTCTAAATAACTAAAAAGATTTTATATGTTGGGTAATTTAAATTACAGTGTGATTAGATTTTTAAACAGTTTCTCTTGTGGTCAGCAAAACTCCTTTGAAAGGAAGCTTATGTTGTATAAAGCAGCCAATACCAGAAAACAGAAGAGCGTGGTTATTTTAGTGATCTAAATCAGCTAAAGAACTGTTAGACAGAGCATTGATTCTAGATAAGAACAATTTCTAGTGTATCAAAGAAACCTGAAAATAATATACTACCTAATTTATTAGCATAAGTTTTAATATCTGGAAACCGTAATTGAAGTATAACAACACTATATCCCATATTAGAACGAACAAGCTGTTATTTAAATAACTTTTCTGTAAAGGACTTACTAGTTCAGATTCTTACATGGTTATCCCGATGTACTGCTGACATTGGTTTCAAGAATATCAGCACTTCAGTTTTGTTTGCTCCAAAGTGTAATAATTTAAAAATCTTTTCTGTTTCCTAAGGGTTCTTAATTTGCAAAACAAAGCTAAAGAAGGGTAAAGTGTTCTCTGCTTTTAACTGAAGCTCTTGCAGCAGCTACCATGTTGCATGAGCTATTTATTAGAAGTGAAACAACAGGAATGCAAAGAAATGTACTTGCTTTCCCTTCCTTGATAGAAAACATTTGTGCCACATAATTTGGGCATTGCACATTGAGACAACCGTTGGCCTTACTTGGCTCAGTTTCTCACACAGTTTTCATAACAAAACACTTCTCAAAATTTGAATAAGAATGATGGATTTGTATCAAATTGGTGGCAATCAGTACTTGGCACTAAAAAAATCTGAGATTTTGAAACATTTTCTTAAATTTAGTTATATTGTTACAGTACATAAATAACAAGATAACGGATAATGGCTGTTTAAACATTGTCCCATTATGTAGTTAAGAAAGGAAAGGGGAGAGGAAAAGTGGATGTAACAGTACCTGTAAGTTTTTTTTTAATTTGCATGAGTTTTTGTGGACACAAACCCATTTCTTCAAATACAGTTTAGAGTGATAATAAATTAGTACTAGCCGACTACAATAAAGATCTCAAAGACCTATATTACACAGCCTTTTGGAAAATCTATAGAAAAAGTCATGATTTGCATCCTTCTGGATCCTATTACAGGTTGATTATTCTTTACGCGAACAACTTGGGGCAAGATATTTTAGGGGTATTTTTTAGGAATACTTGTGTTTGCATATATGTACAAAATGGGCCCCCTGGTGGTGCAGTGGGTTAGACCGCTGAGCTGCTGAACTTGCTGACCGAAAGGTTGGCGGTTTGAATCTGGGGAATAGAGTGAGCTCCCACTGTTAGCCCCAGCTTCTGCCAACCTAGCAGTTCAAAAACATGCCAATGTGAGTAGATCAATAGGTACTGCTTAGGTGCTCCATGCAGTCATGCCGACCACATGACCTTGGAGATGTCTACGGACAATACTGGCTCTTCAGCTTAGAAATGGAGATGAGTACTACCTCCTAGTCGGGCACGCCTAGATTTAATATCAGGGGACACCTTTACCTTTTACCTCTCTTGAAAAGGGAGTCCAAATCTAAATGTTCATTTATGTTTCTAATATATATTATACACATAAACCAAAATGAATTTCAAACATTTTTTAAAATATTGTGTATAAAACAAATTTTATGCACATTGAACCATCAGAAAACAGAGGTATCACAATCTCATTTCTGAATTTGGAATATTCTGTATTTCTAGATAAGGGATAATCAACCTGTATCCCACTTCCACACCTCTGTAAACCAGTTTCATACCTAACCATTTATTATCTCTCTGTCCTTCATCAGGAGAAGTGGGTTTACATCCACAAAAGCTCATGTAAAAATAGAAAAAGATGTTGCAACATTTATTTTTATTCCCACTGCTTCCCTCCCTTCTTTTTATGTTGCAAGAGACTAACACAGCTAATTTTCTTTGAAAATTAGGAACTGTAGTGTTAGAAACAAATATGTAACTCAATGAAGTCTGATGCAAATATATTTTAAATTAATGTTAACCCTAACATGAATCTTCTTCCACAAGTTAGAATGTAAAGTGGATGGATTTATATTTTGGTTTCTGCTCCAGTAAACCATATTTCACTTCTGTGTTACTGCTTACGGTTTAGTTAATCCTCCTTCTTCTGGTGCCAGCTAAATCTTCTCAGTTCTAAGAACAGCAAATGACTAACAAAGAATGTGAACACAATCTAACTCTACATCTTTTTGGTTTGAGATAAAATACATTTTCCAGTTCTAAAGTTCTTTTTTCTTTAAAGAAAACAAGAAAATCTTCAGACTTTGTGTCCGTTGATCGGCTGGAGATTAGAAGAGTTGGATCAAATGCATACATTATTGTAACTTCTCTGTTTAGCTGATTTGCCAGAAACCTCTGAAATTCCAGTGTTTCGGAGTAATGTCATTAACATGTATTTTCTTTCTTCTAGGTGTAATAAAGAATGGAGGTGTGAAACCTAATATCATCCCTTCATATGCTGAATTAGAATTTTATTTGCGTGCTCCTTCATTGAGGGAGCTCTCTCTCCTGACAGAAAAAGCAGAGAACTGTTTTAGAGCTGCTGCTCTGGCCACAGGGTGTGAAGTAAGGTTCTTAAAGGCTAATCACAATTCTGCTTAAGTTATAATGTCAGCTTTCTCAAGTAAATTTAAAATGTGGATTATATCTTGATCAGTCTACTAAAAATTGAGAGAATAATAGCATTTTTTCTTTGTCTCCGTTTCACACTTGTTCCTCCACATTTATAGTTTTGACTTTTGCGGATATGATTGTTGATGAATTTGTTAAAAAAATTCTTTTTGGGAATTTCCTGGTCCTCTAGTGTGATGCTACGGTTTGCTTTCAGCAGAATTAAAATATTGTCAACCAGGGAGACCTAGAAATTCCTAGAGAAGTGTTATCTCAAGTTAAAAAAATAGCACTTCCTTTATTTGCAGTTTTTCACCTTCACAGAAGTCCTGTGCTCCTAACCCCAGTAAATGTGGAGGGCTGACTCTAATCACTTCACCAAATTCTTGTCCTACCTGCATAACTGATACTTTGCTCATACCATATACATTCATGGATAAGTTGACCTTGTGTAGGTTTTGGGGCCAAAATTATGGATTTTGATATGACCCATAGATAAGTTTGGAGTTGTTCTGTGAAGAGGGGAAAGCCAGTTGTATCTCATTTTTATGCCATTGGGCAAACTGATACCTGGAGAAACAGTGCATAGAATTAACTGTAAATTCTTTGTTTCAAACTTGATTGTATACTTTAATTGAAAAAAATGTATATTTTACTTTTTTAGGTGGAATTAAAAGATGGTGCAAATGATTACTACAATGTGCTCCCTAACAAAAGCCTGGAGAAGGCTTACAAAGAGAATGGCAAGAAGCTTGGCATGGATTTCATTCCAGATGATAATGTTAATGGACTGTCAGGTAGTAACAGAATGCCTTCCTGTTCAGTTTTCAGACTGGTTTTTCCTCTAATAATGTTTTACTGGCCTCAGATCAATGTAGATTTAAAATCTATTCATTTCTACTTGGTTTTTGTCTTGTTTACAGAAAAAGACAATTCTAATTCTAATTATTTCCCCTTCTTTCATGAAAATCTATAAGTTGTTATATTTTAGAAGATTTCACATTGCTATGTGATTATAAAAAACAATGTTTTAAGGTTTTTGAAGGGAAAATGAAATTTTATTGGATTATAAATGCTATTTTCATTAAAATACAGTACATTAAAGTACCATCAGAGATCCAGTAACACATGTTTAACATTCTTTAATCGTACCTTCGTAATGAATTCCCAGTTGGACTACTGTCATGCGCTCTACGTGGGACTGCTTTTGAAAAATGCTTAGAAACTTCAGCTGATTCAAGAAGCATCAGCCAGACTGCTAACTGGGGCTGGCAGAAGGGAGCTCACAAGGGCAATAGGAAATAGAACCATTCACGCTACTGTGTTTTATTCTGGTTTTGATACTGCAGGAGCAAAAAAGATTAATTTCAGTGCCTACTACTCCTAGTATAATGTTTCAACTATGCCTTTTTGTTGCTTTCAGAGTGAATTTAGGAATATGGGGAACTGTCAAATAGGACTAAATTACCTGAAGTTAAAAATTGTTGGGAATTGGAAGTAATTTTGCTCATTGTTTTAATTCACTTGGCAAAATGTAGCCTTCAAAATGGGAATTGTTGTTGCAAAATGGGAAGATCTGGGATATTGTAGTGTTTTAAGTGTTGAACTATAACTTTCAGCCATGGGTGACCTTAGGCAAATCACACTCTAACAGCATCAGAGGAAGGCAAAGACTGAACAAGGTTTCTGAACAAGTTTTCCCAAGAAGATTGTGACTAGTCACCATGAGTCAGAAAAGCCTTTAAGGCACACAACAACCAATTGGAAATCAATCTAATGTATAAGATCTGTAATGCACATTATAACATTATTATTGCATTACATTACATTGTAGCTTAGATCTTTATAATCTGTGCCTCCTAGTCTTTGCTTGTGTGCTTTTTATTTTTTATCATACCTTCCAATGTAGTTTGGGCTATACTTTGGCTTTCCTTTTCCTTTTTCCTTCATTCCCCATATTCTTACATGGAGTGGAAAAGTAAATGTTAGAAATAATGACGTTTGGATCAGAATAAAATTCAAAAAATACATGAAATTCTGCATGTCTAGCTATACGACCTAGATTTTTTTTACATTGTTCTATTCTCATAACATACTTTTGGACAAAATACTAAGGTATGCATCTCCCTAGGTTCTACTGACTTTGGAAATGTCTCATTTGAGGTTCCTGGGATTCATCCTTATTTTTACATTGGCTCTGATGCTCTGAACCATACTGAGCAGTATACAGCAGCTGCAGGTTAGTGTATTTTAAGTGTACATGAAACTGGGGATACCTTACAATAAAAATGACATGAAGCAAATCTTGGAAGGTTAGGGATGAAAATTAATTTGTTATTAGTTGTCCACTAGCATTGATACTTGAGAACGTTAAATTTAGTTAATGCCAGGCAGTCTGTTATTTTAGATCAGGCATGAGCAAACTTCGCCCTTCCCGGTATTTTGGGCTTCAACTCCCACAATTCCTAACAGCCTACTGGCTATTAGGAATTGTGGGATTTAAGTTCAAAACACATGGAGGCCCTACGTTTGCCCATGACTGTTTTTGATGGTAGTTCTCAGAACCAGAGAATCACATTATTTTAGAAAGGCAAGGAGGTTGTCATTTTAAATCCCTGCTTCACATTTGGTTATTCTTCTTTCACAGTTTGCTTTTTTGTTGTTTAAAGTTTCCTTCTCCCAACCTGGTACATTTTTTCCAACTGAACTAGAACAGCTTAAATACAATTGTTTTGAGATAATGCTAGGCCAACATTTCAAAACTATCAATTTGGAAAACAACAGTCCTTATTACTTTTTGTCCCTGGTCTATATCACTTGACTCTTTTTTTCTGTCTTCACCTGTCACTACCTACATGTGATCTTCACTCGCCCTTCAAACATTTTGTTTATTAAAGGTTAACAAGAAGTTATGTTAAAGGTTATTAGGGGGTGATAGATGTACTTCAGCTACAGAATACCATTTTCAAGTTCAACCTGTGGGCATATCCACTTGGAAGATCAGTTCTTTAACAAATCGTCTCTTCTGTTTTATTAGCTGTGGGAGGGCATGGGATTTAGCTACCAGGACATTTGGGCTCCAGACTCCTTTATCTTGCTAAACTTTCATTTGCTCTGAAGAAGGTCGTGCAAAACAAAACTAGCATTGATAAGAGAGGGAGGAACCAAAAGAGGAGAAAATGGCGAAAGCTTTTCAGTAAATTATTCAGGTACACCCAGTATTGGTAAACAAAAAAAAAATCACACTGAAGGGAATTGCAAAAGACCTTGGATGCTGTCCTTGCACCAGGGGGAAAAGCTGGAGACAGCTGTGATCATGTTTTCACAATTTGAAAGGGTTAGTAGTCCTTTCAAGATGACAATCCAAATACCTGTACTTTGAAATTAAGCAGGACCTGCCCTGGTTAGTACTTGGTTAGGGGACTGCCAATGAATACCAGGTTGGCAAGGAATAGACAAAATCATCTTTGAATATTCCTAGCCTAATAAAACCCTATGAAATGCACATACTTAAAGGTATATACACAGTCCTTTCAAGAAGTAAGAAGAAACAATAGTGAGAAAAGAAAGAATGCATTTGCTGCTTAGTAATTACCAGTGGCAAATTGCACCTCCTGTTGTATTTTTATGTATTATCTGAAATAGAGCCTCAAGGGATACTATTTCATTCAGGAACTGAATACAGTTCCAGGGCCGTCCAAATGTTCTTTCAATTCTAGATACAGAAACATGTTGTTACTATAACATAAGCTTATTGGTGGTTAGTGATGCAGTAGATGGTACATACAGAGGCATTCCAGCACCTTTGCTGATAGGGTCAGTGATAGAATTTGACCCCAAAGTCTACTCAAGATTGTCCCACAAATTTCTCATTTCTGGAATGAATGGGAAGCTCTTGGCTGGAATGTGCGCACACACACACCTCAGGGTAGGAAAAATTGTCTCCCAAGAGTTTTATAGTGCATAAGCTAATAGAAAATCAATATATGGCAGCGTGACCCTCCCTCTCCCCTCAGATTTTTGAGAACTACAAGCAGGTTTGCAACAGAAAAAATCTTTCCCAGCCTCAAAACTGCAAAACCAATGCAAAAAGTGTCCAACAATATCAATAATACAAATGAATCCTTTCATCCCACTGGACAGCTGTTGATATTTGGCCACAATCTAATAAGGACTCTACAAGGTGGCAGAGACCTGGCTTGGTAAAGACATGTACAAATTATTTTACTGAGACTATGGATGTAGCAAAGTTGTAGTCCATAATGATAATAATGATGATAAATCTTTATACTCGCTTTTCTCCCTCATGGGACCCAAAGCGGTTTACAACATCTTAAAATAAACAACAGACCAAATACCTCAATAATAAATATGAATATCATAAAATAAGCACGGCATAAACAGTTTCCTCAGATTCTCCATACTGTAATGATACACTTATTCAATGGGCTCTCAGGGTCCACGGGCTCAGGATTTACTGAGTCAACTAACTGCAGATCAAAAAACATTTTAATTTTTTTTAAAAAAAAATCAAACAGTAATAATCAGAGGAGTACAGGACATCTCCTCTCTCCCCCATCTTGCCAATTCATTAGAGGACCATGGCAGAAGTTATTCTGTGGCACTCCTCTGCTGAGACTGAGGAAGTCACTGAATATCACATTTTTATATATCAACAGAATGAGGGCTTGGTTGAATCAATCCTCTGCTGATACAGAGAGCTCACTGTTTCATGTCTCTTGCAACACCTTTAATCTGATTTGTCCTTGTGTGGCTTTGCTTCACTTTAGGATCAGAAGAAGCTCAATTCTATACTTTGCGGACAGCAAAAGCACTAGCTATGACTGCGTTAGATGTTATTTTCAAGCCAGATCTGTTGGAAAAAATCAGAGAAGATTTCAGAATGGAGAAACTGAAAGAGGAAGCCCTTCTACATATCCCTGAACATGGCAAAGGACCTGTCCTTGGCATTGGAGCAGCATGTGCATCATGTTGAAATAGTGCCACGGGTTACAAATTTAAAATCACAAGAAGCTCTACAATCGATCTGTGTGAATTGAATGTTTAATAGCTGTAGAGATGCTGACATTTTGAATGGCGCAACTGAAAACCTCAATGCACTTTTGCAAAATTTTCTTGGTCTGAAATCATCTAGCTATCTTAATTTGGCAGACAAAATTACATGATTATCTAATGATTGAAAATGTGCTCAATGTCTTAGCTTTGCAGACTTTTTTGAGGTGAATTTTATATTGCTGGTATGATAGTTTGAGAGGAATCAAACTATCTTCATAGTAATTGTGCTCTTGCCAAGAAATAGTGAGAAGTGTTGCATATTTCATTTAGGATTTGCAAAACCAAATGCAATCAATCAGGAAAATGTAATTCTACTTGCTAAATCTGTATGCATTTGAAATGCTTTGCAAAGAGGGATACCAAAGGTTCAGAGGTGTTTGCAAAATGTACCCAGATCTTCTTTATACTGATGGCTTGCACTTTGTCCTCACATTCTTGCCAGTGTTTCTTGTTCTTACATTCATTTTCAAGCATACTTTGGATCAATCAAACATTGCCGGAAGACTATCCTTGTAACTATTTGATTTTGCACATATTAATAAGCTCCTGAGTCCTTGTTCTACACAATTTTAAGCATATTTATGGCTTAGTAGTTTTGCATTTACATATAATCCAGAGGAAATCAACACACATATAAGGGAATAAGCATGCATAGCTCTTAAACTGATAAAAATATTTTGTGGAAAGAAGAGAAAAGTAGTTGATCATCTCTGAGAGAAACTGAAGGAATAGGTGCAAATCAATTTTTACTGTGTGTTGTAAGGAAAAATATTTACAGAGCAGTTGGCATTCTAGACGTTACTTTACTACATTATTGCCTAGACAGATTTCTTTGAGAAAATCAGATTCTTACCTGCACATCCCAGCAAATAGGTATCTGAATCCACATTCCATTCAAGTCAATAGCAAAACTGGATTTAAATGGATATATTATACACTATTTATGTAAATAAAGCATTGTAGCAAGTTTAACAGGGCTTAGTGTATTTGCATTTCTGACGGAAGCACCTGTGTTCACTTACACTAATATATATTGACAGAGCAACATTTCTGTATATCATCTCTAGTAATTGTCCTGGAAACTCGTGTTGGACTATTTTATAGCACTTTCACGCCATTCAGCAAATACTGAAAGTCAAGGAAGCTTTTTTAAGTGTTGAATTTTTCTAATTCTGATCTAAGAAGAAAAACTATTTTCTTTTCTTTTTTACTCTCCCACTGTTATTTTTTCTAAACGCCGTGCTGTCTTGATTTGTGCGAAAGCAGAAATCACGCACACGTAAATGGTATCGGACCAAATAGCAGTGAGAGTTTAATGTATATAACTGAAAGGAAATTATAATGAGTATTTTGCTCTTTTGCCTTCATCCATTTGCATTTATCTTACCAGCAAATGAAGGGGGACTTCAAAAGGTTGCTTGTCTTTTTTGATAGAAGTGTGAGCAGGAATAGGAACTCATCCAGTGTCCATATTGGCAAAACCAGAGCCACATAAGATTCTAGTTAAGGTTCCTGATTAATTGCATTAATGCTAATTATTAATTATGATGATAGCATTCATAGCAAAGGGGAATTAAGAATGAAATCCAGTGTTTTTCTCACCTCAAGTAGTAGGCCCGTTGAACTCAATTGATGCTGTTGACTATGATTAACTTGAGTTCCACTGGTTTTATTGAATCAGTTCTGGACCAAGATTTCCTCCCAAATACTTTGTTGATTGTGAGTAGAGGAATTCTGCTTAGATGATCAAAGTATACAGTCTGGAACATAAGTAAGGTATGAGGAAGCGAGTAAAATGTTCTTTCTTGACTTCCTGTGTAGTGCCATCTCAGCCAGGGTTCTTTTTCCAGCTTTGCAAAGTTTTAGAATTGCCAACTAACACTTCAAAAATTGGCCTCTTGGATCTACATTGTATTAAAAACAGTAATTTAAGAGAAGAAAGCCCCTTAGACTACTGCTGTTGATGTGCTTTCCATTGCACCAGAGAACGGTACCATATTTGTGCCCATTCACTACAACTGTTGCTTTTTTGGAAGGTTGCCACAGCCTGCCAACTCTTTGAGTAGCACTGCCTTTGCCGAAAATTTCTGAATCATGTTATCACCCTTCTTTTGTTTCTTTTATTCTTTAACAGTTAACCTAGTTTGGAAGATGATTTGGCAGATTCTTGAGTAACATCTCGCCCCTCTCTTACGTGAACTGGAAAGTAAAACAATTTAGTGTGAATTTCTGTAATTGGATTTGGGCAGACTTATCTCTTAGTAGAACAATCTGTTTAATGGGGTTTCCTAATCCAGTTTTAAATAACATTTATTTTTGTTTGGTGGTTGAGTATATTTGGAAATAATTGATTATTATTTGACTAATCAAAAGTCTCGGATCTTGCAGTTGTGAGAGAGTACAAAAAATACCTCTTTTTTTTCTTTGCACAGCACATTTGAAACAGTCATGCTGGAAGGGAGATTTCCCTGTTAAACATGGTAGTGGGATGGAGAGTTTACATGGATAAGAATATCCAACACATGTTTCTGGTATGAGAGTCCGAGATAATTGTCAAGGTTGTTCAGCCTTGGAGATACCCCTTATTTGTAGAAGAACAGATAATATTTGATAGCTTTTGTTGGCTCAGGGTATGAGTTTTCTGCTGAGGCAAAAGACAACACATTCTGAAATGACAAAGTTTTCTGATAATTTTTCAGAATGCCATCAACACAATATTATTTTTAATCACACTGAGTCTTCACAGCTTTCTGTCCTCAGCCTTTCCATCCTTTTATTCGTTCAATGTTGTTATTATTGCAGTATTGATATTTTTGCAAAGGAAGCCATAGGGTATATCAGATCCTCTATATTAAATAGAAGCTGGAGGGTGCTACTTTAGGCCACTTCACTTTCGTTCACAGTGCCTCTTTATTGCATTTATACAACCCCAACCTCCGCCATACCATAAGGATGGTTTTTGCCTCAACTGAGCCACATATTAGACAGGAGCGCTCTTGTGCCATTTGTGTAAATTGTATATACTCTGAAGTCTTTGGATTTTAGAATATTGACGTAATGTGAATGGACAAGAATCGGTGACAAGTTTAATGCAAATTCACAGTCAAAATAATTTTTTCTTGATTCAAGGACACATGAAAAACATTTATACAATATTACTGCGAGCTGCAAGGCTATTGTAGATGTGTATGTGCTTTTTTACATCATGGCTACTGTTGCTTTACAAAATTCTGTATGCTCTTGAATCTTATCTTCAAAGAAAGATACCTTCAGGTTATCTTCAAAAAATTGTCATCAAAGAAAAAGTAGTAAACTATAGCTTGATGATAATTCACTTGAAAAAACGGAATGGCTGAAATACACAAATATATGTCACGAATTGGCTGATGCTTTTTTTGTACTTCTGAAGGCTTAGCTTTTGCAGGTGCATTTTGCAATGATTATTTTACCTCCATATGACAATTAAAATGTAGGAGTTAAAATAGCTTTCTCTGCCATCTGTAATATGGATTTCTTGATTTGAATGCTGGAACCACACTTTTGAATTACAGTGTTGATGTAAAATGCTTTGACTAAGATTTCCCCCCACCTTATTGGTGAGTCACTGCTGGTGGACTGTCCTTTTCATTCTGTACAGTCAGTTGTACTGCTGGTATGCTGTTCATAAATACTTGTTCGATTATATGAATAAAACAGTTGGCTTGTGTATTATGCAGTAGTGGTAATAACTTCGTAAATGAATGTTGATATCCAGCAGGGCAAGGGGAGGAAAGGAATGGGCTGTCCTGAGCCTTGTGATAAGTAGGTTGGGGATATAACAGCTGTATAGGGTTAATTGGCTAATACAATCTTAAGTAGTAAAATAATTTCCCCTAGGTTTTTTTTTCATGTCAGGAGCGACCTGAGAAACTACAAGTCTCTTCTGGTGTGAGAGAATATTGCCCAGGGGATACCTGGATGTGTAATGTTTTACCACCCTGTGAGAGGCTTCCCTCATTTTTCCACATAGGAAGCTATAGCTCAACAGATGGAAGCTTACCCTGCTCCCCAGACTCAAACAGCCAACCTTTTGGTTGCCTTGTTCAGCCAGCACGAAGGTTTAACCCATTGTGCCACCGGGGGCTCTGATTCACTTCCCCTAGTGAACTCCTAGTTTAATAGGTCCTGATCAACTGATGATGGTGGGATGTCTATTGTACTGAAATCTAGGGGGAGAGAGCCAATTGGAGGTTCTTCACACAAATCAAAGAATAATAGAAACAGAGCTGCTGGAAGAGACCTCATAGGCCATCCACACTCTGGAGAGAGTTCCACTGCTGAACAGCTCTCACAGTCAGGAAGTTCTTCCTTATGTTCAGATGGAATCTCCTTTCTTGTAGTTTGAAGCCATTGTTCTGCATCCTAGTCTCCAGGGCAGCAGAAAACAAGCTTGCTCTCTCCTCCCTATGACTCCCTCTCACATACTTATACAAAATGAGAAAGTGCTATTTAACATGCTGATCTCTCTTGGGTTGAAGATGATTCATAATTATTTCCTGCCAAGACTTTAAACTAGCCAATTAATGTACCTGTGTAATGAAAGAAATTAATAGATTGGTAACTAAGAAGATATAGAGTTCCCACTAGCTGGTATCTAGCACACCGCGATTTTGTTAGTAACCCTATGCAGAGTCCAGGAACAAAACAATAAAGTCAGATTGATGTGTTTCTCTCCCATTTCTATGAAAGTAATCAAAGCAATTAAAATAAAACTATAAAACAGTACCATGCTGACAAGGGGACATCAATCATACACTAATGGAATGAATCCCAGAACAAGCACAGATAAAGGGGCGAATCTACATTGTAGAATTAATGCAATTTGTCACCACTTTAACTGTCACGTCTCAATGCTGTGGAATCTGGGAGGTGAGGTTTTGGTGTGTCACCAGCACTCTGGAAGAAAAAGCTCAAGAACTTGTAAAACTGCAATTCCCATGGAGCCATGTCAGCTTGAAGTAGTAATGAACTGCATTAATTCTGCAGTGTAATTGCACCCTAGGTCCTAGCAGTCCAGTACTGTACATGTAAAGGAGCCAATGATTGATCTAATTAAAAATTTGCATGTTTGTGCTGAGAGACAATCTCACAAAATCCAGCACCTAATCCAGAGCTTTAAAATTGAAAACCAACACCCAGTTGCACCCAGTAAATGACTGACAGCCAGTGCAGAAGTTTCCCAATTCTACTTTATGAGATAAAGCAGTAAGTTATAAGTAACAAACATCTAAATAATATAAAAATCTATTGCAAATAGGACATTGTCCAGCAAGCCCATTGTAAAAGTGTAGAATCTAAAATAGTATGTTTTACAAGTATAAAGCATTTTGAAGACAATTGGGGCATATATCCTTATGCCTGCAGTTTTGTTTGTTTTTTTTGTCATGTCAGGAGCGACTTAATAATGATAGGAACTCGGCAGGACTTTGCTCAAGTAAATGTGCCTGTCAACTTTGTTGTTGTTTATTCGTTCAGTTGTTTCCGACTCTTCGTGACCTCATGGACCAGCCCACGCCAGAGCTCCCTGTCGGCCGTCATCACCCCCAGCTCCTTCAAGGTCAATCCAGTCACTTCAAGGATGCCATCCATCCATCTTGCCTGTCAACTTTAGCAGAAACATTTTGTTTCATCGAAGGGTTTCTTTTTGGTCACTGGGAAATGGAGCTCTAGGGAGCATAAAACTACAGAAGCTCTGGAGGACCAAAAAGAGCTAGGAAGATAAAATAATGCTCTTTTGGGATTATGCTTGTGATGTTTTGAAAGCAGCACTTAATCAGGCAGGGCAACTGGCCAAAGAAGGGGCTTTGCAATAATTCATTAAATACTCAGCAACATTCCACATTGTCAAAGGTTAACTGCTGTCAGCAAAGTAACCATAAAAGGCAGAAAGCTCTTCAAATAGGGATGTCTTTAATTTTAGCTACTTTGGTCTCTCCATAATTGAGGTGTTTTGCAGCAAAACTACAAAAAAAACCCCTCTTAATATAATAATGAGAAACAAGGTGAAATAGAAACAGGTCATCCCGAGGGGCTTTGCAGTTCCCTATGCCCCTTTTAAGCTTTCCCTCCTCTTTTCTGTTCCTCTCCCTCCCTCACTGCCAAAAGCCTTTTTTCCTCACCTTCACCATCCAGATCTCTTTCCCCCTCGCCTTCCTTGCTTCCAAAACCCTATTTTCCTCCCACCTTTGTAATAATAATAATAATAATAATAATAATAATAATAATAATACAGAGGATGAGTGGCCCTCTGTTGGGGGTACTTTGATTGTGCTTTTCCTGCATGGCAAAAGGGGCTTGGACTGGATGGCCCCTGGGGTCTTCCACTGAAACACCATTAAGTTTGTGTTGGTCAAAAAGTTTGCCCAAGCTGGATATACACACATTATAATAATATAATACGTAAACATTTCTTGGGACTTTATGAGAAAAATTTACTTCAAAAAGGGCTCTGCAGCTGAAAAAGTTTGAGAATTCCTGCTCTAAATCAATTCAGGAAATTGTTTTGTCTCGGCAAGCTTTTCTGTACAGTACGTTACATGCTTTATATCCTTCTTCCTGAACACCGTGGGTATGTGTCAGAGAAGTCACGTTGAATACAAATGAAGCAGCCAACACTGAAAAGGGAGCCATATATGCAGACACGGGGAGTTTTTTTTTTTATCTGACTCCATTATGTAAGTGGGTACTGATGAAGCTTTATTTATTCGGTTAATGGGGAAATAGACCATATTATTATTTATTTAGGTTGCTGTGAGTTTTTCGGGTTGTATGGCCATGTTCCAGTAGCATTGTCTCCTGACGTTTCACCTGCATCTATGGCAGGCATTCTCAGAGGTTGTGAGGTCTGTTGGAAAACATGGCCATACAGCTTGGAAAACTCACTGCAACCCAGTGATTCCGGCCATGAAATGCTTCAACAACCCATATTATTTCTTTTATTAACTTTTATTTTTATCCTACCCTTTCCCTGATAATAAGGACTCAAGGTCATATTGTTCCTATATCTCCAAGAGATGTCTGGGGTTTTCCAGGAAGCCTTAGGCCCTCAGAATTTAGTCTTAAATAATGATGTAGGCCCCTTCTATACTGCCATATAAAATTCAGATTATCTGATTTGAACTGGATCATATGTCAGTGTAGACTCATCATCCAGTTCAAAGCAGGTGTGGATTCTCTGATTTGATAATCTGGATTATATGGCAATGTAAAAAGGGCCTTAGACTCATTATTTCTAGAGATAATATATGAGATGTTCAAGCCTTTTATGGCTCACACATTTCCATACAGGAAATAGCGCAAACTTAGAGTTAAAAGGTTTGAATGTTGAGCAGGGGGTGCATCTACACTGTTGGATCAATGCAGTTTGACATCACTGGGTTGTTGTGGGTTTTTCGGATTGTATGGCCATGTTCTAGAAGCATTCTCTCCTGACATTTCGCCTGCATCTGTGGCAAGCATCCTCAGAGGTGGTGAGGTTTGTTGGAAACTGGAAAATTGAGTTTATAGCTAGGTGTGAATGTTTCAACTGGCCACCTTGATTAGTATTTGATGGCCTGACAGTTTTTAGGTGTGACTTGTTACTGCCTGGGAAATTTCCTTGTTGAGAGGTGGCCAGGTGATCCTGATTTTTTCCTGGCTGGAGTTCTCCTATGTTTGAGTCTTGTTTTTCATTTGCTGTTATAATTTTAGAATTTTATAGTGCTGGCAGTCAGACCCTGTTCACTTTCATTGCCTCCTCCCCCCCCCCCCCCAAGTCGGATACTCCACCTCAGACATCAGAAGAGCTACAAGACTGAGAACAAGCCACGAGAGTCAAGACAAAGATCCACCCAGAGGAAAAGTGTTCTTGCCATACATCAAGGGAACCACTGACCACATAGGGAAGCTGATGAAGAAACACAACCTACTAACAATCTACATACCCACCAAGACAATCCAACAAATGTTACATTCAGTAAAGGACAAGAGGGATCCTCTCACCTCTACAGGAGTCTACCAAATGCCATGAAGCTGTGGACAAGTCTACATAGGGACCACCAAACACAGCACTGCCCAAACACGAATCAAGGAACATGAAAGGCACTGCAGACTACTTCAACCAGAGAAGTCAGCCATAGCAGAGCACCTGATGAACCAACCTGGACACATCATGTTATTTGAGAACACAGAAATGCTGGACCACTCTCACAACCACCATGTCGGGCTGCACGGAGGGGCCATTGGGGTCCATGGGCATGTGGACAATTTCGGGAGGGGGGGGGGACATGAGACTGAACAAAATTTGGCTACCAGTACTTAAAAATTCTAAGTACTGGTAGCCAAATTTAAATAAAAAAACACAGGGGAACTCCAGACAAGAAACAATCAGGAACACCTGGCCACTTCTCAGCTAATCACTTCTCAACAAAGGATTCCCCAGGCAGTAACAAGCCACAAGTGTCAGGCCGCCAAATGCTAATCAAGGTGGCCAATTGAAACATTCACACTTAGCTCCAACAAAGAGTTCTCTTCTCCCACCCTGGACCTTCCATAGATATATAAACCCAATTTTCCAGTTTCCAACAAACCTCGCAACCTCTGAGGATGCTTGCCACAGATACAGGCGAAACGTCAGGAGAGAATGCTTCTGGAACATGGCCATACAGCCCGGAAAACCTACAACCACCCAGTGATTCCGGCCATGAAACCCTTCGCCAATAGTTTGACATCAGTTGAACAGCCATGGCTGAATGCTATGGAATCCTGAGGATGTATGTTTTGGTGACACAGGGAATCCTTCGGCAGAGAAGGACAAAGAACATGCAGCTCCCACGATTCCACAGTATTGAGCCATGAGAGACGGGTGTCCAACTGCATGAATTCTACAGCGTAGAGAGATGCTTACTCGGGGTCATTCACCTACACTGTACCAACAAAGAGGCACTGCGCATGCGCAGACGCACTCTGGGACCGTTCTGCGAGCAACCCAAAGGCAACGGCCCTGGTTGCTCAGGAGACTACATTTCCCAGAAGGCTTGGCGCTCGAGGGAGGGCGGGGCCTGGCAGCGGAAGCCGGAAGTTTGAATGTATTTAAAGGAATGTGGGAGAGGGACCTAGACCCACTCAAGCTTGCTTTGTCAGGAACTCGGAGAAAGACCTGGAAGAGCAGATAGTAAGAAACCGGAGGAGATCCTGAAGTGTCAACTTAAACCTTGTACAATTGAAGGCTAAAGTTATAGTTGTCCATGTCACCATGTTTCTTAAGTCTATGGAAGCATATACAGGCAGTCCCCAAGTTACAGACATCCAAATTACAAACGATTCATAGTTACGGACGGGGGTGGGACAACAGGAAGTGGGAGAAATCAACCCTTCGGAAAGGAAATTTACTCCTGAAAGAAGTTGGAAGAGAACCATACAGTCCAAACCCTTGCCATGCAGGAACAGCACAATCAAAGCATACCTAACAGATGGCCATCCAGCCTATGTTTAAAAGCCTCCAAGGAAGGAGCTCCCACTACACTCTGAGGCAGAGAGTTCCACTGTTGAACAGGTTGTACAGCTACATTTGTTTAAACCCGGCTTTATCTCCTCCCAAGGGAACTCAAAGCAACTTGGAAGTTCTTCCTCATGTTCAGGCAGAATCTCCTTTCCTGTCTTTGGAACCCAGTGCTCCAAGTCCTAGTTTCCAGAGCAGCAGAAAACAAGTCTGCTCCCTCTTCCTTTATGGCACCCTTTCACATATTTATATATGCTATCGTGTCTCCTCTCAACCTTCTCTTCTGCAGGCTAAACATACCCAGTTCTTTAAGACGCTCTACATAGGGCATGTTCTCCAGACCTTTGGTCATTATCATGGGGGAAAGGTGTCTCCACTGAAGCTTTCTCCCCAATCCTTGTTTCCAAAACAAGCCAAAATTTTCAAAATCCAATTATCACTGGAACAGAAATGGAGGCAGAAACTTTCGGTTTTGCACTGCAAGCAAAACAAACACCACAAGGGTGTTAACCCTTTTGCCAATGGAACTGTATAGATCCCAGCTCATGTGTTAGGCTATCTCACCTACAGCTGGAGAGTTGCCAGAAGGTCTAGAAGCTTCAAATGGTCCAGCGGGCAGCAGCCAGGTTACTAACATGAGCAGCACTCAGGGAGCATACAACTCCTCTGCTGTGCCAGCTCCACTGGCTGCAAGTTTGCTACCGGGCACAATTCAAAGTACTGGGTTTAGCTTATAAAGTCCTAAATGGCTCTGGCCCAGCATATCTATCCGAAAGTATCTCCCCTTACAAACCTACCAGGAATTTAAGATAATCAGTGGAGGCCCTGCTCTCGATCCCACTTTCCTCGCAGGCACACTTGGCGGGGGCGAGGGACAGGTCTTTCTCAATGGTGGCCCCTTGCCTGTGGAACTCCCTTCCCAGGGATATTAGATCGGCCCCCTCCCTCCTGACCTTTCAGAAAAGAGTGAAAACCTGGCTCTTTGAGCAAGCTTTTGGATCCGCAGTGTAATAATATAAACACAAGACTATGAAATAGCAAACATGGAATGACTAAACGATGCAAAGGACAAGCAGATGGACTGGAAGATATTAATTATTGTTTTAATTGATTTGAATATGGAACTGCTTTTTATATGAATTTTACTATGTACTTTTAACTGTTTAATCGATGTATGGCTATTGTGGCGTTTAATTATTGCCAGTTTGTACACTGCCCTGAGTTGCCTTCAGGCTGAGAAGGGCAGGGTAGAAGTGCAGTAAATAAATAAATAAATATTTTTCCCTGTTAGCTTTATGAGGATGGAGTGTAAGGAAACCCTTTCTGGTTTGTATCAGTAAATAGGCCCGCCCCTTTGCCTGGGGAAAGGGAGCCAGATTAGAGTTATTACCACCAGGGAATCTTGGAAAAAAGACGTATCTATAGTTGGTCTCTGCGAGATCCAGGCTTGGACAAGCCATTTCAAGCCAGTACTTACTACTATTCTGGGAACTCATTCGACCAGACTGACCTACCACTGGTCAGTGGCAGTCTGTGGAGTTTCTAGCGCCTCCAGCAAGGTGCCAGGCCTCAATAGAAGAGACATGCTCTCTTAGCCTCTGGCCTGATCACCTTGGGCATTGGGTGCCTCAGGGCCCTTCCACACAGCCCTATATCTCAGAAGATCAAGGCAGAAAATCCTACAATATCTGCTTTGAACTGGGTTGAGTCCACACTCGGATAATGTGAGATTTTCTGCCTTGATATTCTGGGATATAGGGCTGTGTGGAAGGCCCCTCAGAAGCCCCTTCACCAGAGAAAGTGAGCAAGGGAAACTCATCTGTCCTTCATCTCCAGAATCACTCACTGGCAGTGACTTCAAGAACAGCCAGTTATCTTCAAACTTTAAGTATGGACTTAAAGTAGGGCCCTTCCACATAGCCATAGTCCAAAGTATCAAAGCAGAAAATCCCACAATATTTACTTTGAACTGGGTTATCTGAGTCCATACTGCTATATATTCCAGTCTAAAGCAGAAAATGTGGGATTTTTATTCAGCTGTGTGGAAGGGCCCTAAGATAGTGCCTAGATGGAGATAGGCCCGAGACCAATTAATAAATAGTTACAATTTCTCTAAAGCAATAGCATGGACATTGATTCTGTGGGATTCCTTGCTCAAACAGGAAGGCAAGCCAGCATCCCCCAAGCTGATAGAAAGTTAAGACACATTAGCATTAAAGACATTTAAAGCAGCTTGGATGCGAATGCACACTAGCCAAAACTAACACACACACATATCTATGGCTGGAATTACTCTTAAAATGTACCTGTTCTGACTTACAAACAAATTCAGCTTTAAGAACAAATCTACAGAACCAATCTTGTTTGTAACCTGGGGACTGCCTGTACTGCCAATTTCTTTCAATCAGTTCATCTGTAAGGTGCTACAAAATCACTTGGCATTCCAGGACTGTATTCATTGTTTCAGTTTCTCTTGTACTTCTGGGCTGTTTAGTTTACATTGGCATCCTATTAGTGACATGCAAGAAGAATTCAAAGAGACACCCATGTTAGCCTAGACAAGAGCGTTCCAAACTGTGGCGTCTACAGTGTGTAGCTGTGTCACATAAACACTATGAAAAGTGAGGATCAATGTGAAATAAACAAGAAATCCTATATTTTTCCAAATATAAATGAAAGCTTTTCATGAGATATGTTGGGATACATTGCAATTTATGTTTATATTTCTTATAAGAGGTTAGTTTAACCTTCTGTTTGCTTGTAAAACTAGATTACTGTGCTGAGAAATGATGCATGCCTAAAAAAAATGTGTCATCAACATGAAATGTTTGGAAAGCTCGATCAATATCCATACTTTAGCATTCCACATTTGTAAAGAATATGTCCAGCTTCTTCTTACTCCTTTCACTACAAAGATTTTTGTGTAGTTCCAGAGGGAAATTGCTGCAAGAGTTTTCCGTGCAAATTTACCAGTCTCTTCTTCCCATCATGTCATTTCACATATCTGCCTCTCTCTATTGTCCTGTGCTGGGAATTTCTCCTCTTCCTCATAGTTACATGACCATCCACAACACCATGTTTCTAATAGCCTAAGGCCAAAGCAGTACTAGCAGAGTAAAAAATCCCCAGTAGCATTGTTGTACTGGTTTATACCTTAGTGGTGCAAAAGTTTGGACAACTGGCGGCAGTTGCACTGCCTCTTGAACAAACATTCTCCCATCCAAGACATTCCATGGATGTATAAATCTCACTTATCTAGTTTCCAACAGACCTCACAACCTCTGAGGATACCTGTCATAGATGTGGGTGAAATGTCAAGAGGGAATGCTTCTGGAACATGGCCATACAGCCCGAAAAACTCACAGAAACCCAGTGATTCTGGCTATGAAAGCCTTCGACAACACATTTGCAAAACTGAATGCATTTTAACAATTTGATGTATGACTTTTCAATAAAACATTATTTTGCTGTCCAATTCATATTAATCCCATTACATGATTCCTTGGAGTGTTCAGGGCTTGATATTTTTAAAGTAATCCCTCAATGTGTCAGAGTGGACATTCAGACATACAGGAGTGACCAAAAGGGTACTAGAATTTTTTTTACATATTTTATAAATGGTGTACTGATAAATGTCCTGAATCTGCATGCAGCTTAACATTAGAACTTGAGTGCGATTCTTCTTCCCAGATCAGTGTTCTGGATACACCAGCAGGAGAAAGCAGAGCGGGAGAAGCAACCCTGATCAAAGCTGGTCCTTTTGATGGCCTGGATGTTGTGTTCACGGCTCATCCATTTCAAGGAGACCTGTTTTAGCATATTGTCCGTAAGTTAATGTTTCCCTTCTGTTGCTGTTTTATTGAAAGCATTTTCATTCTTCTTCAAACAGAATCTGGCTGTAATATGAAAGGTTAAAATAAAAACACACAGAATACCACATATAAGGCATGATGCCAGCATATAAAAAGAGCAGTCAAACAATACTTAATATGCATTAAAATACTTTTAGATGGCTAAGTGGATGAACAAAATTCTGACACCTAACAGAAAAACAATGTTGGTTTCATCTATCGCAGTCTTGTTAAATTCATTATAAAGTATGTGGCATGATCTCCCTCTGACCCGAATGGGTTTATTTATTAATAACTTGCCTATTTGACTGCAACTTTATACTTGCCTTGTTGGAGGTAGTTGTTTGGAAGAAGCACTCTGGGCAGAAATTTAATATTGTGATTTTAATATTGAATGTAATTTTTAAATTTTTAATGTGTATTAATTTTAATTCAATTGATTTTAAGCTTAATGTTTGTATTTGTTTAAGGCATTGAATAATTGCCATATGTAAGCCGTCTTGAGTCCCCCTTGGGGTAGAGAAAGGCAGGGTATAAATGGGGTAAATAAATGGTCATGTTCTTTAATTCTAAGAGTCTGGAAAAATAAAATGGGTTATTGTTTCCTAGCATGACTGTGAAATACAATGGAAAAGCACCTCATGCTGCTGTTTATCTTTGGGAAGGAGTAAATGCATTATATGTTGCTGTTCTTGAATACAACAATCTGTTGGTTTTAAGGCAATACATAAAACCAACTTGGAGACTCCATGGTGAGACATGTAAACTGCCTCTTTGTTCAGTCAAATTGTTGCCATTGGATTTTTGTAATTGCCTACTTAGGATGTTGTAGGTGGCATGTGATTAAAGCTATAACTGGTTGTAAAGTCAAAAAATCAGTCCTCTAATAAATGCATAACAAATACAACAGATACATGGCCTGGATCCAGGAGTGGTATTCTATTGAAAGATGCTAATATTCTTCCTCAAGCCTGTGCATTCTCAAAATCTGATTTTCACATATGCAGATCCTGTGAGCAAGGAGGAATAAGAGGAAAATAATATTTTGCATTGGATTTAACCCTATGTTGCCCTTTAAGTTATGCACTTTAATTTTAATCTTCTAAATATAAGACTTCATAACACAAAATTGACAGGTGTTAATCACATTGATTTTGAGATACTTATTAAACCAGGAAGCAAGGTGTTATTGTTGTATAACTTTGTTCTAAAAGTAAATTGACTCTTATGTTTTAGGCATAATAAAAAAGCGTACTGAGAGACCAATATCACACCAGCTTTTGCAGAGCTAGAATTATTCTTACACAACCCGGAGGTAGAGCAGGTTAAACCACCGAGCTGCTGAACTTGTTGACCAAAAGGTTGCAGGTTGGAATCTGGAGAGCAGTGTGAGCAACAGTATCGCCTTGTGGCCGGAATCGAGCACAACCTCCATATGTTGGAGATGGAAAAATATGGGGAAAGCCTATGCCTCTGTTTATGTATTGTCTGTCCTTGTTAATTGTATAACGACATTGAATGTTTGCCGTATATGTGATCTGTAATCCTCGCTGGGTCCCCTCAGGGAGATAGGACAGAATATAAATAAATAAAGTATATTATTCCCTAAGTACAGTGCGGTCTCACACAATGATGGAGGCTTGATTATTTCCCAGTCACGGAGGATTGCTCCTCCATGCCATAATAAGAATAGAAGAATGGGATTTACCATGACTATTATGGGATGACAGAAGAAACAATCCACATCAAAAGAAATTAAGGTACAAAGTGAATGGAAAACAGGTTTAGGTCGGGACTAGAAAAAATAAACTGAAGAGAAGGGAAAAGCGGTCTCAATGATAACTGAAAACAACTTTGACTACTGCCTAGTCAGGTTGGCACATAGGGATTATCTCAATTTTGATGGACTGCTCCTTCTGCCATCAGAATGAACACTCACAGCAGGTCCAACCTCTCATTCTACTCAGATGCAGAGGCCTGAAGCTTCTGGCAAACCAAAGGAACTCTGTCACAAAGAGGTAGCTTTTGGATTCAACCGCTAGTGAAGTATTTTGCTTCAGGCATTTCTTAAATTAAAATCAGACAGTGTATGTCTGCTTAAATTAGAGTTTTCCATAAGGCATGGTTGTAAGAGAACCTAAATCAAGCACAGTACTTTATGTACTCGTATTTATGATGGCTGCAGACACAGCTACAATATTATATGGAGAATAGTTTGGTCACAATGTGATTATCATAATTACTGTTTCAATAACATGCATTATCACTTCTGCATTGATGCTTTCAAAAATATTTACATGTAAACATTATACTTTAGTTTTTATCATTCTTAACTGAAGTTGTAATCACTCTATAAAACCTTGTGGAATTTCTTGCAGGATAGTGGTGAGTTAGGGCACAGGTGATAGTATTAATTCAGTAAGGAGATTGATGAGCTTTTTTGAAAGGATGTCATAAATATCAATTAGTAAAGGACATGATTAACAATAATGAAGGGAACATATATGTAATAAAAAACAACATTTATAATTCTGTGTCTTGATAAGTCATAGAATATTCAGATATGTAGTCTTACCTATTTACACAGATACTTGAAATTTTACAGTATTATATATATTTACAAATGGAAAAAGATGGACACTCTTGAGAATATAGAAGTCAAAACTAGCAGTTTCAAAAGGGGAAATTGAAAAACTCCTCTTAATGGCCACGTTACGTTGTGTATTTAACAATGAAGTATCATGCCTTTGAAAATAAAAGTACAATTCAAACAAATCCCTCTGTTTTTCCAGTTCTTCTCCCCTCCCTTTATATATCTGAAATGTCTGTCTTGGATCGTGCTGAGATTGATTGATAGTCAAGATTGGATCTCTCCAGAGCCCCTCAAAACGAACAAGAGGGTTGTGTATGGATTTCATGCAGCAGAATTATAAAACATTGTCAAAACCAAGAGCATTCCTGTTTTCTTGAATGAAATATTTGTTTGATACCAGTTTTTATATAGTTAATTCATATACCACATGCAACCAGCTAAAGAAGAAAAAAAATAGAACTATGAAAAAATAGACCAGTATATCAGGTTAAATAAAATGTATGCCCCTGGGAATATTATTCTGGAATACTTGTCAATGGCATGGGTGTCAATCCTCATGCTGCTGTATCTCTGGTTTTTCCTCCTGGTTGAATTCCTTTCTGAACCAAGTGCCAGCTGGACCATCATTCTGTCTTGTTTATCTCCATTTTCAGATACGTACTGTCCCATTTCATTCACCTCCCCATCGCTGTAGCTGCCATCCATCCCCATCAATTGTCTTGGCTGAGGTGGTGTGCAAGTGCAAGGAAGCTGTAGAAAAGAGAAAAGCATTGTATTCAGGAATATTCTTAAAGCATTTTTAATGTAATTCTACAGCTTAGTTACTGTAAGAGTGTTTACATCCACGGGGAAGTGAGTAACCTGTGGCCCTCCTGATATTACTGGACTACAACTTCTACAAACCTTAACATACCTAGTAAGGAATAAGAGAAGCTTTAGACCCATTATTTCTAAAGCAGTGGTTCCCAACCTGTGGTCCTCCAGGTGTTTTGGACTTCAGATCCCACAATTCCTAACAGCTGGTAAGCTGGCTGGGATTTCTGGGAGTTGAAGTCCAAAACAACTGGAGGACCAAAGGTTGGGAACTACTGTTCTAGAGGGTCACAGGTTACCTATCCCTGGTCTAGGAAGATTTATGTAATACCTTGTAGGATATATCAACAATGGAGAAGTAAACTAATTAGTGTATAAGTATATAATATGCATAAAAAACTAATACACATACAGAATGTAATAACATAAGTATAGAATAAAAGATCTCATGCACAAGATCATGCAGTGTAATTTAGAGATAAAAATAATTATGAAAAGTACTGGAAAGATACATTTCAATACATAAGCAAGAGTGCATTTTGGACCTTAAACCATCTTCAGTATTTTCAAAGTAGTCCTTTTTCTGTAGAAAAAGTTACCATTCAAGATTAGTCTTTGGAAAATACTCCAGTAGTCTACTATATACCCAAGAATAAAAAATGTTGCCTGTCATTTGCTCTATAACTTGCCTATATACTTAACCATTTTGTATATTTGGAAGCTAGTTTTACTTTGTGAAGTCTGGGAATCCTCCAAAATCATCATCCTCAAGAGGAGAGATTCACCTTTCTAGTTGAGAAAGAGTCACACAAGGGAGAACTTCTTGTTGTTTAGATTCCCATATGGGGAAGAAGCAGGGTATAAATAAAATTCCACAGTTATGTTCCAGTCACTGTTTCCAATAGAAATGGCAAAAGGCAGATAGAAGACTTAACAGATAGTTGGAGGAACTGGTTGAGTTATTTTTGCCATAAAGTGGGAGGTATGTGAAACCCAACATGGATGTAAGTATTGAGTCAGGTCCTTCTGAGAAAGCAGGATGTCTTGGGAAAGGGGTGTGCATCACCCAGTGTCTCAAACTCAAATGGGCCTTGTTCAACAACGTTGTAATTCAGATGTTTTTCTAAATTCCAAATGCTTCTCTTTTTTATGTTTCTGAGTCATCTTTGGATTCTATATGGATATTTCAGTTACAAAACACAGCTCCATATGATGGTACATTTACCTTATCTCGTAGTTTCCGTTCCTTCCTTTCTTGCACCGTAGTCAAATAGTTCACTGCAGCGTACTCTAGTACCGAGAGGAAGACGAACACAAAACTGACCCAAAGGTAAATGTCCACGGCTTTAATGTAGGAAACCCGAGGCATGGAGGCATTGACACCCGTGATGATGGTAGACATTGTCAGCACTGTTGTTATCCCTGAGAAAATAAAATTAACCATTTGGAGAGAATCATGGTTATTGTGCACCCCACATAGAGAGGCAAGCTTTTCATTAAGAAAGTGACATGCTAGGTTGAGATACATTGATCCTCTTTGATGACTTCTGTCATCTTGCATGCTGTCACCTTTCTGTGATCAGCTTATCTGCTTCTGAACATTAAGCACTGGTTTGTGATAGATGGATAACTTGTGGTCCATGCAATTCTAAGACCATTTACCAGGAAGTAAATCTCACTGAACATAGGGACTTATTTCTAAGTAGACATCCATGGGGTTGCTCTATATCAGTGGTTCTCAACCTGTGGGTCCCCAGGTGTTTTGGCCTAAAACTCCCAGAAATCCCAGCCAGTTTACCAGCTGTTAGGATTTCTGGGAGTTGAAGGCCAAAACATCTGGGGACCCACAGGTTGAGAAACCACTGCTCTATATAGTTTCAGTCCTTATGGAAAAAATTGAAGGCATGTCTTATTAAACTTAGTGGATATAATATTGTGCTGCAAATGGTTTTCAGTTCCTCAAAAATAGGATGGAGTTCTAATTCTAATCCTTGTCACTTTCAGTAGTTTGAACCTTGCTTGTAAGCTGGGAGGGATCAAAGATGTGTTTGGCAAAGCTTTACACAATGGAGGATCCTGGCCATTATCATCTTTAACACAACCTTGTGCAACTTGGTGCTTTACGGGTGTGTTGGATGAAGTTCTGTTCCTCAGTCAGCATGCCTTAAAAAGCATTAGGCTCGGCCATACTGATATAGCGCTGTTAAAATAAGTGGTTATCTTCTTCCTTCCACTAACTCTTATAACCAGCTATAATTCCATTAAGAGGTAATGGACTATGGGTAAGTGAATGCCAGGAAAAGACATTACAGTTACATTTTCCTCTCAGAAAGGCTCTCTTTGACAACAATGACTACAAACGGAAAACAAATCAAATGCAGGAGATTTTATACTCCTCTACCTAAGGGAACTCTTGCAGGCACGGCTCTGCGGTCTATCCAAAAGGACACCCAAGACAGCATGACCATCAAAGTGGCAGGGAAATAGGTCTGGAGCAAGAAGAAGAAGATGTGTCGGCGCAAAGTGAAGTTGATGTAGAGGCGGTTGTACCAGCCTGAAAGAGAAAGAGTTATTAAGAGAGCTAATGCACAAGAATGATCAGTCATAAAACCACATGCAGAAATTGTAAATATTTATGAGAATAGTTTAATATAAAATATCTGGCAGCAGGAGCTTTTTTTTTTTTTTTAAGAAGGTGGGGGTGTTACTTATGCAGACATGGAATTAGCAGTATGGATTTCTATAGCAGTTATTTGCATCTGCTTGTGTGAATCTGATTATAACAATGCTGAGAATAATATCTGACAAAATCACAGGAGGATATCTCAGAGGTCACATTCTCACTCCATGCAACAATTAACAAAACTTATCATTGTGAAGCGGAATATGTACTGTTCTTGTAATTTTCATAGAGAAACAAACTAGTGATTATGTTTACAGAAAAATAGTGTTCTTGTTCTTTCCTTCCTTAAACATTGAAAAAAGTAAAAGAAAAGCAGAAATTACTCATACAACAGGGGCATTTCTGACATGAAACAATCAGGGCCAGCCAATACCTCCCAACAAAGGATTCCCCAGGCAGCAATCAGCCAGTCTTTGAAACTGCAAGACCATTAAATTCTAAGCAAAATGGCCATTTGCAACATTCATACCTGCCTCAAGCACACAAGAGTTTTTTCTCTCACCCTGGACATTCCACAGATATATAAACTTCACTTGCCTAGTTTCCAGCAGAACTCACAATCTCTGACATAGATGTAGGAGGTATGTCAGGAGAGAATACTTCTGGAACATGGACATTCAGCCCAGAAAACTCACAGCAACTCGGTGATTCTGGTCATGAAAGCTTTTGACAACAGATTGACCTGGCTAATTTGAGTTTCATTTCTTGTATCGTAATGCAGTTTTGGTAGTCTGTGAATCCTCCTGTGACTTCCTCTGGGATAGAAAACTGAATCCCAGACTTGCTAAAGCTGCCTGCCACTTGGTCAGAGGAAAGAGGTTTCTACACAATAAAATTGTCTTCTTGTACATAACAAGCTATGTAACTCTGCCCAAAGATACTTGGTTAAGGACATAAGCATACAATCCCAAGTTTGAGGTGTCGAAACACAAGCACATTTCATTTGCTCACTCCTGGCAGGACAAAGCAGGTCTTCTCAAGCTTCAAGGGAGTTTCTCAAAGCACAGATAAAACAGATCCCAACAAAGAAATCTGACAAGCATCCCACAAAACACTCACCTGTGCTACTGTAAAAGGCAAGCTTGGTGGTAGTGTGAAATTCTTGTATAAGAAACTGTGACAATGATATCCTCTCATCTGTTTTCAGGGAGTCATTCCCATTCTTCCAGTACAACATGAGATCATCTTCAGTATAGGCATCTACAAAAGGGTGGTAGACGTCTTAATTATGAGAGTATAAACAAACATCAGTCAGTACGAACAGCTTTATATACAGTAGAGTCTCACTTATCTAACCTTCGCTCATCCAACGTTCTGCATTATCCAACGCAGTCTGCCTCCTGCCCAGATCCACAGCTGTTTCAATGCATTGCGATGTTTTGGTGCTAAATTCGTAAATACAGTAATTACTACATAATATTACTGTATATTGAACTGCTTTTTCTGTCTGTTATAAAACACGATGTTTTGGTGCTTAATTTGTAAAATCATAACGTAATTAGATGTTTAATAGGTTTTTCCTTAATCCTTCCTTATTATCCAACATTATCGCTTATCCAACATCCTGCCAGTCCATTTATGTTGGATAAGCGAGACTCTACTGTACTTTTTATATTTTCAGCAATGAGCATCTGTTGGCATTTACAGAAAGATTTAAAGACCCTGCGATCAATATCCATAATATCAGTAATGGGTTGGAGCTGCAATAGGCAAAACCCTTGTGACCGCAGAACTGCTGACCTAAAGGTTGACGGTTTGAATCTGCGAGACGAGGTGAGCTCCCATCTGTCAGCTCCATGTGCGGACATGAGAGAAGCCTCCCAGAGGATGGTAACACATCTGGGTGTCCCCTGGGCATTGTCTCTGCAGATGGCCAATTCTCTCACACAAGAAGCGGCTTGCAGTTTCTCAAGCCGTTTCTAACATGATAAAAACAAGTAAAGGGTTGGGCAACAAGGATGATTAAGCAGCAGAGCTAGGAAAAAGTATTTTTCAGGCAATGCTCCAAACAAGCTAGCTATGCATTTCTTAGAAATGTAATTCTAAAACTGCATTTTCAACATTCTGCTGCCCCTTGTTTGCTTTCATGATCACACATGCTCTGGAAATGGCACTTAACTGTCCACTCCCATCCTCCATGTTGCATTGTCTGTGGCTGTGACACAGGTTTCACTGGATGGTTTTCACCTGGAAGGAAATTAGCTAAAGCTATGGGGAGATTGGGGGAGGGGAGCGAAGGAGGCAATTCTTCCGCTCCTCCTCTCTAATCTCTATCACCTTGTCCAATTTCATTGCAGGCAATGGCGGACCAGTGGGACCCATGTTACTCCCAGGGAGGACAGGGAGGTGGCATCGAACTGGGTTTAGTGCTGCTGGATGGCTGCGGGGGTGCCTGTCTAATCCATCCCTGGACTGATCCCCACTCAGCCATGCAACCCCACTGAGTGACATTGGACAAGTCTAAGAGAAAGCCAGTGGCAACCCTCTGATTAAATTTTGCCAATAAAACCTTATGATAAGGCTGCCATAATAGCCTCAGGCTTTCCCACTGGCTGGGGCACAGCAGAAGGCCACAATACAAGTGGCCCCAGTCACCTCCTCAAGAGACCACATGCCTTTTCTCATGCTTGTTGGGAAGGCAGCCAGTCAACAGCAAAGGGGATTGATACCAGCCTTATAGGCTTCAAAGTGATTGACCCAG
Organism: Anolis sagrei; assembly: GCF_037176765.1. Classification (NCBI taxonomy): domain Eukaryota; kingdom Metazoa; phylum Chordata; class Lepidosauria; order Squamata; family Anolidae; genus Anolis; species Anolis sagrei. Next base: position 105,050,289 of record NC_090021.1, on the reverse strand, counting down.
AAGAGATATATATCTGTTCTTCCTAAACTCCCCCAGGATTCTGGCTTTGGCTGTTTGTGCACAGGAGGCATTTTTGTACTTTCAGAACTTCCCCAATCTGAGAACTTTTGGAACATTTTCCAAAAAAGAGCACTATTCATTACTTTAATGCTGGATTTGAGGTATCAGAAGCTGATCTTCTGTACAGTTCCTATTTACCGTACTTACAGCTCTCAATTTCGAGTGAGCAGGTTTGTGTATCGAGGGGAAAGCGACTGAAATCCATGTTACACATAGCTGTTACGGTAACCCTAGAAACAGAGCAAGTATATTTAAAACTCCTTCACATTATAAGATTAAAAGAGATAAATATAATAAAGGGGAGGAATAATGCATGATAGATACACGAAAAACTTTTTAATGTCTTAATATGATTTGATGCAATGGGCAATACAATCGTACTGTGTATGTTTGCAGATGCTTAATCTCACTACATTCATTCCCAGTTAAGGACACAGGACTCCTTCTTAAGTCTCCTGTCCTATACACATCGACTGGGGAGTAGCACTTACTCCTCAAAAGAATTTTCTTCATAAGTATGCATAGGATACGTGACTACAATCCTAAACATAAATAATGCCAATTGCTCATTAATTATTACTGTATACATGTGATTCATACAATGACAATTATTTTTTGTTTTGTTGTTGTTGTTGTTGTTGTTGCACATATTGGAAGTCTCTCCCAACTGCTTAATGACCAAAGGCTTCCACAAACTCTATTTACTTTTCAAATAGTGCAGCCCCCCCTTCCAAAAATAATGGTTTTCATGATGCCATTGAGCAAAGAGATTAATGGGATGGATCTAGATATTGGAAAAGATATCTGCAATGCACTCTTCATGGGGCTGCCTTTGAAGATGACTCGGATACTGCAGTTAGTGCAAAGGTTGGTGGCCAGATTACTAACTGGGGTTGGTTATAGGGAGCATACCATTCCCCTACTAAAGCAGCTCCACTGGCTGCCAACACGTTTCCAGGACACATTTCCAGGACCAATTAAGTCCAGGTTATTACCTATAAAGCCCTATACGTTTTGGATCCAACCTATCTTCGAGACCGCGTCTTCGTCTATGAAGCAGAATGGGCCCTAAGATCTGCCGGGGAGGCCCTCCTCTCCATTCCACCTTCATCTCAAACATGGTTGATGGGGATAAGAGAGAAGGCCTTCCCGGTGGTGGCTGCCTGGATTTGGAATGCCCTCCCTAAAGAGATTAGGGTCGCCCAATTTTCTGGAAACACCCGAACACATGGCTTTTTAAACAAACTTTTGACTGTATTTAGGGATTATGGACTTAATCATTATATTTTATGATTTCATGAGTGTTCACTTCTGCACTTTATTGGGAACTGATATTGTACACAGCCACAATTTTTGTAGCTTGCTGGGTTTTATAGTATTTTTCAAATTGATAGGGGTTTTATTGCTATTTTAAGTATAATTGGGTCAATTTTATTGTTATTAATTTTACCTTCCTGTATTTCACTGTATTTGTATTTTGTTTCACTATTGAGTGCTTTCTGTGAGCTACCCTGATTCCCTTTGGGGAGATAGTGGTGGGATACAAATAAAATTATTATTATTATTATTATTATTATTATTATTATTATTAAGAGTCGGATATGTCTCTACTCAATATCCTGCTCTCCATCAACATAGAAGTGGTCATGCTGAGGGGTGAGGCAGGCTCCACTGCTTAAAATATACATTGTGGTAGGACAAGTTGGGAGGTGTAATTGCAGGAATGTAAAGATATAGCTACATCTCCGTAGCCAAGTCTCCTGATGTAGGATTTTAGCCAAAGCATTAAAACATGGATCTACCTCCACAGAAAGAAGGGTCTCTTCCATCCACATGAGGTTTCTGATCCATTAGAAGAGGGTTTCCCGACCATGGTTCCCTAGAATCCTAGGGTTCCATGAGAGGTTGCCAGAGGCTCCATGAAAAATTATGACTGGGAATAAAACCCCACAAACTTTAGCTATAAAACCTTTTAGGCAGAGGTTTCCTGGGATCTGAACATTATTTCAAGGGGTATTCCCAGGTTAGAAAATCTAAGTTGGCCATAGACTTACGCTGGAGGACCTACTGATTTTTAGAGAGAACATATTACTCAAACCCATGAATAATCAGCCTGCAGGAAAAAAAGCATGCAAATGTGGAGGGCCAACTCTACTCCCTTTCACTGATGGAGGCTAAAAGAAGGCCATCTTCCCCTGAACCTATCTTCCACTTCCAGCAAACTAGCAATGAGATAGACAAGTAGGCTTGCATTGTAGAATAGTTAACATACAGTTGTGGTTAACATAAAAAAATGTAGGTGACTTGACCACGGACTTTGTAATAGGTATGCTGAATGGTTGTTTTAGCACCAGCTCAGAGCTTTAGGATGTAACTGTAAAGGACGTTGTAAAGGATTAAAGTCATTGTTGGGAGGTGTGAAAGTTATATTTCCATTGACAACATTATGAGAAATAGAAAGCCCAGTCTGTGCTTCTTTATCTTTCCAAGTCCCACAGTCACTTGAAGCCATGTCTTCAGTAGACTGTGGATCAGGATTTTATTTCTTTATGAAACAAATGCCTTCTTTGACTGCCTCTTGATTAAACTGGGTCCAAGCCAATACATTATGAATGTTGGCTCTTCATTCTTACTAAGCCGGAAACAGCAAATTACTGATCTGGAAACAGTATCAACAAAACATTCTCTGAGTCATCATTCTCAGAAATGCAGTGGCATTTTTCCTTAGTAAGACTTGTTTGCTTGGTTGAGACTCTAATTCATTGAATGATTGAGCTGGAAACAGAGTAATAGAAGCATCGAGCTGGAAGAGTGCTCTGGTGCATCATCATCATCATCATCATTATTATTATTATTATTATTATTATTCTGACACATAAACACAGTATGACACAGCAAACGAGATATATATGCTGGTTTTGGAACACAAAATCACAAGTCAAACACTTCCCAAGCGTTTAGGACTGTGTGATGTATTTTCAAACGATGTGCGCAGATCCAAGTAAGGTGGCCTTTTGCAGTAGTTGTAGTAGTAGTTGTTGTTGTTAATAATTATATTTTTGGCATAAAATAAGAATTACAGCTTCAACTGTATTCTAATCGGTTTTAATGAGTCTGGTCAACTCCATCTTGACAATAGTTGATATCTCCCCATGGCCTGTAATGTTCACAGATATGTAGCTTAATAATAAAATAAAACTTTATTTATATACTGCTCTATCTCCCTGAGGGTTTGGCACCCAGAACTGTCAGTGTTGGGTTGCTCTGCTATGGCCATCACCACAGGTTAAGCATTTTGCAGCACCTTACAGCTCATCCCTAGCTGGCCTATGAATTGTTATGCAGCCTTGCACTTCATTCCTATGCCCTCATCCCATGGTTACAGCTCTGTACTTATTCCCATTCCCTGGCCCTATTGTTTACAGCCTGGGCATGTTTACATTAGCTATCACCTTTGATGGATAAGCGCTGTTTTATTCTGAGTTTTATGCTGTTGTTATATGCTTCTGTGTTTTATTCAATTGTATTTTATATTGTGTTTTATTTCATATTTTGCTTTTAGGCACCTTGTGCCTTGTGTAAACTGCCATCTATTATTCACTTGTTCTCCCAAGTGGAGCAAGAGCAAGAAGAAACAGCAACATCTGTGTTCTGGGACACAGTAAAAATGGCGTTTATTTGGAAAAAGAAAAAAAAGTAGGAAGCCAAAACAATGGCAAAAGTGGAGGATTCCTATGAGTTTCATTTTACCTCAAGCTGTAAAGCACTTTCCCATCTGGCTGGACGCGCAGCATGACGTTATCTGTGGTGGTGTCATGGATAAAGGAGCGTTTGGAATGGACAAAGAACATGTCAGGCACCCAGATCTTTTTCACAAGCCTGCCATCAAAGGTCATACTTTGGTTGTTGGTACTTGGGAAGGATAATCTCTCGTCTTTCCAATAATGTCTGAGATAGAGTGTCATCGTGAAATCCTGATGTAAAGCAAAAAGGGAACATTTCATTCACATTAGCATTATTTTCATTGAATATGATTTAATTTAGTAAAAAGCACTGCTTAATCCCATGGAACAAACCATAGGATACAACGGACTGCTGATGGGTAGGCAATGAAACAGGACGGAAAACTTTTGATAGTTCCCATCCCACCTGTTTTTCAGTTGTAAAGATGGGTATAAAGTGTGATAAGAGGTATGGGCTCTTAACACAATTTCTGGCCCATGTTCAGACTTCCCTCCTTTCAGGACACTTACCATAGAATCATAGAATCAAAGAGTTGGAAGAGACCTCATGGGCCATCCAGTCCAACCCCCTGCCAAGAAGCAGGAATATTGCATTCAAATCACCCCTGACAAATGGCCATCCAGCCTCTGCTTAAAAGCTTCCAATGAAGGAGCCTCCACCACACTCCGGGGCAGAGAGTTCCACTGCTGAACGGCTCTCGCAGTCAGGAAGTTCTTCCTAATGTTCAGATGGAATCTCCTCTCTTGTAGTTTGAAGCCATTGTTCCACGTCCTAGTCTCCAAGGAAGCAGAAAACAAGCTTGCTCCCTCCTCCCTGTGGCTTCCTCTCACATATTTGTACATGGCTATCATATCTCCTCTCAGCCTTCTCTTCTTCAGGCTAAACATGCCAAGTTCCCTAAGCCGCTCCTCGTAGGGCTTGTTCTCTAGACCCTTGATCATTTTAGTCGCCCTCCTCTGGACACATTCCAGCTTGTCAATATCTCTCTTGAATTGTGGTGCCCAGAATTGGACACAATGTTCCAGATGTGGTCTAACCAAAGCAGAATAGAGGGGTAGCATCACTTCCTTAGATCTAGACACTATGCTCCTATTGATGCAGGCCAAAATCCCATTTCTGCCTCTTTTCATTTACAGAGGGCTATGCATGATGGCTGGAAGTAGTTTAACTCATGTGATGAGCTCCCTGCCTCTCCATGCTTGAAAAAAGGCTGAAGTGTCCTACAACTGGGAAATTTCGCAACGTGATAAGGTCGATAGTGAGCTAGTTGCCTACAGCAGCGAAGGCTAGGTATTACATAGGCGGGGAACTTTCCAGATGTTCCTTACGAACTCTGCTGCCTCCCCTGCTGCTCTACCTTTGAGATGTATATTCCACACATACTCTTCTAGGTTGCTTCCAATATGATGTAGGGCAGCGGTTCCCAAACTTATGTTCCATGGAATCCTAGGGTTCCCCAAAAGAATCATGGGAGTTTCACTAACAATCTTTAAAATCTTTTTTTACACTTTTTAAAAAGCCAGTGCCAGAGTATGAAGCTCTTATTGAAATTCAGTGTAGTTCTGCTTTATAAATGGAAGGTGAATCTCTTCATTTCCAAACCAAATACCCAGGCAATAGGGAGTAGATGAAAGCAAGAAGAACTTTGTGGGTTCACAATGCTTAGGGACAGAGTTGGGGTTCCTTGAGAAAATCAGTAACACAGTTGGTCTTCTGAAGGTTTCCATGTCCGAAAAAGTTTGGGAACTGCTGATACAGGGAACCATATCATGCCCCATACTGAAGTAATTATTCATCTGCCAGTCCTACTGATCTCTGTTTATATATTGGGAAAGAGGGTGCCATTTTCTTCTTTATCTCAGATAAGAAATTATTTCGGGAAGAACCTAATTACAAACAATTGAGATGACTTTGCACAAAATGCAGTTTGGAAGAGGGATTGTACAAGTAAGACAGCACAGTATGGACATGGTAAAAGTGTTCACTCCCAGCCCCCATTGTAGTTAAAGATCTGCTAAAGGAAAAGCCACTGAACTCCTGGACTTGATTTGAAACTAAGGTAAGTACATATTCTTTGTAAATGTTTAATTTATAAAGAAATATCTAAACAAATCCTTAACAGTGGACAACATTTCTTTTGAAAATGCTAGAAGACACCTCAAAACATAGAAATCAATAACTATTAAAACTGTTGCCATTCAATCAGTTAACAGACACAATTGTCTTTAAATGCATTTTCTTTGCTGTTGCAGCATACTAGATATTTGAGAATAGGTATATGTATTAGGAATACAGTTTATCATGTAGTTGTGCTCTAGCAAGCTGTCAAAATGCTTTCTAAAAAGTATTTTCTGAAAAAAAAGTTTCTTTAAAAAAAGTGTTTTATTTTAAAACACACTATCTGCCAACCACATCTTTAACTATTAATGCAAAAAGCTTTTCAGGCCTCTTCCTTTTCACTAATTTGTAAGTGAAGAGTACATATTCCACCATCTCAAGTCAGGACTTAAAAGATCCATATTATGCACATTATTTAATGTATGTTTGTTATTGATTTGTATTCTGATTATACCAATTCAATGTTCACTTGTTGTTGAAGAGTGACAATGTTGCATTTATGTTTACCACTATTTTAAAGTAAGCAGTCTTCTGAGAGGACAAATATCATAAAGTGTACAGTTCTGGAACCGGGACAGAGACACACAAGCTCAAATCCTTGTATGGTCACAGAATTTGCCACATTATCTTAGGTTATCACTATCTCACAACGGGGTTGATGTGATATTTAATGACAGGATAGGAACTATGTAAGTGACTGTGTATATTTCTCATTTGGTAACAGCAACAACCTTTCATTACGCGCAGGCACTTCTAATACTACTGTATTGTTATCAGATAACTAGGGCCAGAATTCATTTAGTTACAAATCATTACCTAGATTTACATATTCATGACTGGTCCATTTTCACAATCAGTATGTATTTCCTAGTTTAGGGAATGCATAGGGATTGTGAAAGTTCCCTAGTTTCTATTTAGTGAGTAGCAGCTGCTAGGAGTGATGGGTGCTTGGCATGGCATCAGATTTTCATTTTTTCCATTGATTTGGAAGAAACTGATATTCCTACTGCCCATTGCTCAAGCAATGGGCAGTAGGAATATCAGTTTCTTCCAAATCAATGTCCTCTCCTTCTGGCTGTCGCAATGGAGATCCATCACACGAAGGGGTAGAACCATCCGTCAACTGCTTCTCAATTTACAGGGGGACAGATCCCTATTGATCACAGCATTTGCTGCCTCATAAGTGAGGGCTGGGAGGGATTGATCAGAAGACCCTCCCTAATTATACAGATTATACAACTATGATGGTTACATGTTCTTAACTGCTAGAGGTGAATTTCCCCGTGTTTTTAAAAAATTGTCATCAGTTTTCATACCGATGAGGAAAAGGTTTGGATCCATGAATATACCACAGGAAGGGTTGCCACCTCCTCTGACCCAGCTAGTAGAGCTGAAACTTGCTATGATTTATAATCTGTGGACAACTGTGGTTTCTGGCAATAATTGCATAATGCTTAATGACATGGCAATGGTTATTCCAAGCTCTCAGATGATGGCCTGGAAACCTCAGAGCGTGGGACAATCCTGAACTTTAACCTTAGTTATAGATCTACTGGTTTCAGGAAAATCAATGGTTCTCAACCTTTGGTCCTCCAAGTGTTTTGAAGTTCAACTCCCAGAAATCCCAGCCAGCTTAACAGCTGTTAGGAATTGTGGGAGCTGACTTCCAAAACATCTGGAGGACCAAAGGTTGGGAACCACTGAGGTAAATGGATATCTACATGTAATGTTAATTTTTGAGCAAACTCACACTAATTTGCAAACTGTTGTTTATTTGGTGCACCATTCAGCTTATTTGGTGGTCCATGCTCAGCTTGTCTATTTGTATTTGCTGTAGAATTTGAAGAGGCATGAATGGAGGGCAAAAGAGAGAAATTTGCCAAGAGGAGGGTGCGTCAAGCCAACCTTGACCGGGACTGCCGTCCACCTGGAAACCGATGCCCTCACTGCGGGAGAACATGCGGGTCAAGAATAGGACTCCACAGTCATCTACATACCCACCGACCTTAAGTCTTAACCAGTCAACGAGGGCTAGCCTAAGTAAGTGTCTATTTGTAAACAGACATTACAATACAGAAATTGTGAGCACTCTTTCCATGAAAAGCTGATTTCCTGAAGCACGTTGCCATTTAGCAAAGCAGAAAGCCACAAAACAATATGCTGCATTCATTTAATAGCATATAGTTTTATCCCAAAACATTAACGTACACTCTGAGAAGGAAACATCTGAATTGTCCTCCTGGCACTTACCATGTCAACTTCTGAAATACTATCCAAGCTTTCAACTTGTACATCTACTCCAACAGGAATTGCAGGGCCTATGGAAACAGAAGAACACAGTATTTAATCAATCAGACAGAATGTTCCAAAAAGAACAAGGTGTTGCAGAAGAAGGAATAGTTTGTGCTGGGACTCTGACAGAGAATTAGAAAGGACAATGTGAGTCCTAAGCACGGCTTAAGATTTTTCATTCACAGCAAGCAATATCCTTAAGGAGATCCCAAGCAGTCACAGCATGACAAATGACTACAGTGCTTCCTTGTCATGACCTGGCAAGAAGCAAGTAAATATTATTTGGCATTAAACTGAAGCAAAACATTACGGGTAAGATTACGATAATTGATTAAGATCCCTGCTCATTCAACCTATACTGGTTCACATACATGTCCACACTCTCGTCTATGTACGATGTGGACAAGAATGTGTGTGCTGTGAGAATTTGTAAAAGACTCCAAGATGTGGTGTCAGTCATGTGTCAGCAGCTGATTTGCTGAGTTTGCCAGGATCCAGAGTTCTGATTGGCTGCTGTCTCTGGCTTGCTGCTGGGACTAACGGTTTTAACTGCCATTCTCATTTTGGTCAATGAAGAGAGTGCTGGCTGACAACTAACTTGAAGCCTGATCATTTTAAGTCATGAGGCATATTTAAAGACTATTTAAAAGGATTATTTTATTCCCTCTGATCTCTGTGTCATCGCAAAGAGACTGCTATATATGTTACTATGTTTGAACTTTTGAACTGAAGTAAAGATACTGTTACTTGTTACACAAGCCTGAGTGACACTTTATTATACTGCAGGGCTTATTTTGATCAGAAACTGTGGTAAAGCTTTTGCTTATCTGCTTATTTACATTTACCAACCCCAACATGTGTGTATGCTTCTTCACAGGTTACATACAATGCACAGATTAATTTGACTCAGTAGCACATTAAGCTATCCCAAGCACTCAGAAATTGGTTTCACTTTAATTGAGATTCCCTTATCTTTTTCTGTCGGAGCCTGGCAGAACGCTGAAGCCGCTGTTTGGCTTGTCTGTTTTGACTAATCTCCTGCCGTCTATCTATTTGCTCATTAACTTCTGCAGGTGCGGAGTTGTTTTCAAGCCCCAAATCCTGGGAACTCTCTGGTAGCAATTTAGGGAGTACACTATCATCCCCACACCCTTCAGGGACATTCTCATGGGAAACTACACTTTGAACAGGGATCTCCTGGTCATTCTCTGCATCAATATCATTGAACAAACCATTGCCATATTAAACTCATTGACATTACTCCCCACATCCAAAGCATCCTGATCCTGAAACACAATCACAGGCTGAGCTCCAACAATGACTTCCAACAAAATATTGTTTCCACTGATGGGGCAGAAACATGATGTAAATGCTTTTAAATCCTAACAGCCAGGGTTGTTTATTTAGAACAGTGGTATCAAACTCATTTTCATCAAGGGCCACACCAGTCTTATTATTACCTCCAAAGAGCTGTTGAATGCATGTGTGGATAATCATGGATACAGAGGGCCAATTATATATATTTTTATCTAGTGGCCAGTGCTCTTTAGTTTTACACAATTCAGGTCTCTGGATATTATTAAACAACAACCCCTTTCACTTTTGATTATCTGCCATGTGTACTGAAGATAATGAGAATTGCAACCCAACATCACTTGTGTCTCTGAGGTTAGGGAAAGGTTAAAGGACATTTTAAAGTCAGACATCATACCCACAAGCCTTGTATCTAAATTCAAATCCCACTATCCTTACTAAACAGAACAAACTGCAACCTTTCGGAAGTTATGGTACCACAGCTCCCATCTGCTCTAGACATATCTAATGATGAGGAATACAGGAGTTGTAGTCCAGCATCTGGAAGGCCACATAAAATGACATAGCAGGTTAAATGTGGCCCACAGGTGTTGAGTTTGAAACATGTGATTTCACTCAGTCAGCCCAGAAGCTCCACTATCTGGAGCCCACGGAGACCTCATCAGACAAATTGCCCATCATACAATTGTCCTACTCTGCTTGTACCACGACGTCAAACTACTTCCGGTGGGGATCTGTGGTGCAAGTAGAATAGAACTGTCATATACCACCACTGCAGCAACATGGGAGGCTTCCTGTGTTGCATAGCCAACAATACGGAGAAGCCCGGCAGCGAGCACTTCCCCTGTGGGATAGAGTAAGGGAGAAGCCAGTCAATGCAGGTTGTGGGACGACAGGCTCCCCGTGCCGGGTAATCATAGGTAATGTGATGAGGTCATATGAGAAAAGCGAGGAAGGAAAGAAAGAGAGTGTCACCAGAAGAGGAGACAGAGGATGTGCCTCAGATTTGGGAAGAAAAAATTACAAGAAAAGAAATTCCACCAAAACAGTCAAAAGAACTTTCTGACTGTAATAATGATTCAACAGTGGAACAGACTCTGGACTCTTCTTCTTTGAATTTTTATTTTTTACAGTGATTCCCAAGCTCTAATCTTCTAGATGTTTTGGACCTTGCTTCCAGAATCTCTGACAATTGCCCAGTGTGGGTGCGGTTGCTGGAAAATGAAGTTCAAAACACCTGGAGAATTACAGTTTGAGAAATCACTGAGTTAGATGGTAATCTTTCAGAATGACCATTTATTTATTTATTTACAGTATTTATATTCCGCCCTTTTCACCTCGCAGGGGACTCACAATACAAGGTAAAAATTCAATGCCATAGACATACAACATATATAGACAGACACAGAGGCAATTTGACATTCCTGCTTTCCGGCTTCATGAGAGTATGCTCGATTCCAGCCACAGGGGGAGCTGTCATTTCACCATCCACTTGGGACACCGAGTCCTTGATGGAGTACTTCCTCATTCTTACGCACACTGCTGGAAGATTTTATGGTGTCATAAATTAGTTAAATTATAGCCTCCCTGTATAAAGTGGTACCTAAATTTCCTACTTGACAGATGCAACTGTCTTTCGGGCTGCATAGCAAGCTAGACTATTCATGGTTGGGAGCTTACTCTGACTGGCTTTGAACTCATGATCTCTTGGTCAGTAGTGATTTAATGCAGCTGGATACTAACTCCTGGAAATAGTCCATCAACTCTGCCTCCAAAAAATCCTGCAAATCTCTTGGGAAGGCAGGTGGACAAATGTCAGCGTGCTGGAAGAAGCAAAGACAACCAGCATTGAAGCGATGCTCCTCTGCCATCAACTCCGCTGGACCAGCCACCTTGTCCAGATGCCTGACCACCGTCTCCCAAAGCAGTTGCTCTACTCCAAACTCAAGAACAGAAAATGGAATGTTGGTGGATAGGAAAAGAGATTTAAAGATGGGCTCAAAGCCAACCTCAAAAACTGTGGCATAGACACTGAGAACTGGAAAGGCCTGGCCCTTGAGCGCTCTAACTGAAGGTCAGCTGTGACCAGCAGTGCTGGGAAATGAAGTTCAAAACACCTGGAGAATTACAGTTTGAGAAATTAGAAGAAGGCATGAGTGGAGGGCGAAAGGGAGAAACATACCAAGAGAAAGGCACGTCAAGCCAACCCTGACTGGGACCACCTTCCCTCTGGAAACCGATGTCCTCACTGTGGGAGAACATGTGGATCAAGAATAGGGCTCCACAGCCACCCACTGCCAACACACTATATCTGGACGACCATCATCCTTGAGCTACAAGGGATCGCCTAAATAAGTAAGTAAAAGTAACTCCTATTTTTTCTTCTTCTTAATAATAATAAAAATAATAGTACTTTATTTATATTCCGCCCTATCTCCCCGAGGGAACTCAGGGCAGATTCTTCTGCAGCATTGTTGCTATGTCTCTAGCTGCGCCATTTATTTCTTCTCATCAGAAAGTTTAAAATGCTAGATTTCCAGTTCCGGTAAGGATGATCTTTTTGAAGTGCTTACACAGATCCTTCAAATGGAGTTAACTACAATTACAGAGCATGAAATTTACTAAAAGCATAAACATTGTTTCCTCTAATGAACAACACTGAAACTAAAATCCTTTTATACAGTTAACAGAATATATTTCTATCATGAATCCAATGCATTTAATAATAATGAACATCCTCCCCCCCCCCCCATCAAGGAGTATAATAGCAATTTGGACTGGAATGACCATCTGTCGGCCAGGAAAAGGTAGATAAATTACAATGTTCTTTAATCCACGGGGCACATAAGGAATCATATTTTCCTAATCCTCTGTTCTAAAAGCCTGGTTTCTAGTGAAAGCAAGAGACAACTGCAGTACTAGCAGTGAAACACTAACTCAAAGCTTTCTGAATATTCCTTCCGTTGAGAAATTTTCCTTCTGTAGGTCAGTGAAATGATGCATTAGTTGATTACATCTTAGATACCCACATCCACAGGGCACATGGCTGCGGTGAGGTAATGCCTCCGGAGGATTTTGCAGCTGCCTGCAGAGAAATATGCGCTGACCAGAGAGATTTCATTAGGAAAAGGTTAAGCTTAATGCCCTGAAATCTAATATTTATAGAAGGTATAGTAGTCTGCCTTGTTTTTCTCTGAGGAAAACTTTAGACAGGTTAACCTTGGTATCTTCCAAAGTACTCCATTCTTCAGGCACTGCTCCAGGGCAGTTTTGAAAGTTATTTTTTAAAAGAGTGAATACAGTGGACATGCTGAAACCATCCATCACTGAGCATCACCTTATCATTGCTTAGTTATAGGTGGCTTTTGTGGCGTAATGTAAAAATAAACCATGTGAAGTTCATGTTTGATCAGCATACACACACTGCCTTGCCAAAGAAAGAAAATATGCCATGCAGACGAACAATAAAGAACAAGTCATTTATTCTCCGTAGTTCAGAACAACATCACTACAATATGGTCAGTTGCATCAACTCACACAATGTCCTTTTATGGGATATTTAAAATTGTAATTCTTTGTCCATGTGGATAAAATCCTTCAGCAGCTCAATGAAGCGAGAGCACACTCCAAACTCTCTGCTTCTCTCTTTGCTGCTCCAAGCACCTGCATAGCTCAAGCCTGAACAAAAATGTAACATTATCCAAAAGTCCCAGGCTCAGCCTGCTCCCTGGGCACAGTCTGACCAATCAGCTTCATGCATCTTATTTTATAGTTGACACACACACACACTCACTGATTCCTTACATGTTCCAACAGCTTTCAGTATGTCTCTATGCTCATTATTCTTAAAAGTAATTTCTCAAGCTCTGCTCCTGTGTTTGGAAACCTTTCCTTTTTTGCATTATAATTCCTAAATGCTCCCAGCCAACATAGCCACTGCCTATGCTAGTTGGGGACTGTGAGAATTATAGTTTTTAAAAAGTGTGTCTTTCAATTTCTTTTTTATATATATACTAAAACCAATCTGATGACAAGTTGTTTTCTTTTTAGCAATGTGGGCATACCTGTGTTAAGGAAATGGATGCATTCTAGAGCCATACTTCTTTAATAGAAAAATCGAGACCAGAGGCAGAAGTAACATGGAAAGAATGGGAATAAGTTCCTGCACCACAAAAAAAAACCCAAGTTCAACATACTTCATGAATTTTTAAAATTCAAACCAATAATAACTAGGTTGGGTAAGCCTAGAATCCATGTTATAGATTTCTTTTGTCAGTCAGTATGATGTATTTTTAGAGATCAGCAGAGAGGAAAAGAAAACATCGACTGAAATGTATGTACCATACCTCCAAAACCAGGTCGCATGCTGAAGTCGTGGTCATCTATTCTCAGAAGCTGCTCTGATTTTGTTAGTGGTGATTTGGTGATATCAGGACTTCGTTTCAATATTGGACTGCATGGGGGATAAAAACCAACGAACAATCTGATAACCTGTAATACATTGTTCTTGTAAGGGGGTCATACAATATCATTCAGCGTTCCTAGGTCTCAGAGACAGGATCTTAATCCCATACTGTCCCAACAGTCAAATCCCAACAGTCAAATCTCAGGATTTCCCATTCAAATCCAGTATTTGAACTGGATTTTCCATTAGAGTCACTCAGTTCATTGAAATTATTTCCATTAGAGAAACTGAAGGTGAAGTAAGATTGGGACAGAGAGAAAAAGCTCTAGAACAAGAATGGCCAAACTTCGGCCCTCCAGGTGTTTTGGACTTCAACTCTCACAATTCTGAACAGCTGGTAGGCTGAAATTTGCCCATGCCTGCTCTAGAACGTATTGGAAAATCCCATTTGAAACATTCCTTCATAATGAAGATAAATGAACTCAAAATACATTTCAGCCCCTTTGGTTTGAGGCAAGCGTGGGAATCATCAGCCCTCAATGTATTCTTGAACTACAATTTCCAGCATATCTCACTATTGGCTATGCTGCCCAAGACAGCCATGAGCTGCATCCCAACCACATGAGGACTATACAATTTCTGCTTTAAGATACACAGCCAGCCCCCCACATTTGCAGGGTTGGTGGCACAGGACCCCTGCAAAAGCGGGGAAACTGTCACTCCTTTTTTACCTAAGGGAATATACCTCTAGGAATTTCTAGGTCCTCCAGTACAACTCTATGATCAACTTCTGCTGGAAAACTGACCATAGAATAATATGCCTAGAGAATCATTATCTCCAAGAACCTCATTATCTCCAAGAACCTCTAGGTCTTCTAGGAAAACTCTATAGTGGAAGTAGAATCATATTGGAGAACATAGAGATCCTGGAGAGAACATATTAATCAAATCTGTGAATCGTCAGATGTACAAAAGTAAGATCCGGAAAAGTCGAAAACCACCTGTAGTATCAATGGTAGCTAATGTTTCCAGTACAATTCAAAATACTGGTTGTGATCTATAAAGCCCTATGCCATTTACATCCAGCTATCTGACACATCTTATCTTCCTGTATGAGCCTTATTAGGCACAGAGATCCTCAAGGGGGGCTTAATTTCAACCCTACAACCTTCACAGGTACAACTGGAAGAAACATCAGAAAGAGCTTTCTCATTAGCTGCCCCCAGTCTCTGGAAAATCCTTGCTAGGCCCCTTCTACACTGTCAAATAAAATTCAGATTATCTGCTTTGAACTGGATTATATGGCAGTGTGGACTCATATAATCCAGTTCAAAGCAGAAAATGTGAGTTATCTGCTTTGGTAATCTGTATTATATGGAAGTGTAGAAAGGACCACAGAAATGCTTGAATGGTTCCCTCCTTGCTGTCCTTCCATCTACAGGTGAAAAGATGATGATGATGATGATGATGATGATGATGATGATGATGATGATGATGACGACAACGACAGCCTTTTAGAACTGAACATTTTTAAGGATAGGGTTTCTAAAAGAGTGCTGGCCTGTTTCAATTATACAATATTTTAACTGATTTTTAAAAATCACATTTAAGTGTGCATTCCACATTGTTTTAATAATTGTTAATACTGTACTTTTGCAGTCTATCTAGCTATGCTGAGAACAGATTGTTGGATGTGGGCCTGATGGCTCAGGCCCAACTGTGGATTTCACTGTGGTTGCTGGCTCTGTTGATAGGCACTGTTTGATATTTAGTCCTAAATATTCTTGCTCAAAGGTAATCCCTAGCAAATAGGCTTAAGGCTTCAGCCTAAGATGGCTGATTCAACCATTGCTGATAGCGGGAAACACCTATTGAAGGAAATGCTTATGGAGACAGCTCCAATATCAGGAGTTTTACATCCTAGACGGTCATTCTTTATTACAGGCAATTGCAGGAGGACAACAGGGTCTTTGTCTTTCTCTTATCACATGAAATTGATTCCCTCTGTTGCTGCTCTCCAAGTGGGACACAGCCTGGAAAGTATTTCTTTTACAAACACAAATGATTGATTAACAATCTTTTTCTGTAAAAGAAATGCCTTCCAATATCTCCGACTGAGAGCAGTAGAAAAGGAGCAACGCTGTGTGATAAGTCCAGAGCAAGGATGCTATTGTCCTGGTCTAATTATGATTTACCTGCCTGGTGTTATAAACTCAGGACCTCAACACATTAACATAAGGATTCGCCATGCATTGTGGCGAATCCAGAATCTGCTGCCCTGTGCCCTGCATCACCTGGCTTCCCTCTCACCCCATCTCATGGGGATGCGTGTCTGTTGTCTGGCTTTTCCCCATTATTGCCTATGCAACACAGGAAGCCTCTTGTGTTGCTGCAGCTGTGGCTTACCACACTCTTGCTTCGTCATGCTATTGTCCTGGTATAATTATGATTTGGCTGCCTTGTGTTATAAACTCAGGACCTCATCACATTAACAGCAGGATTTGCCATGCATTGTGACAAATCCAGAATCTGTTGACTCGCGTCCCGCATTGCCCGGCTTCCCCCTCACCCCATCTCATAGGGGGAAGCATCTGATGCCTGGCTCCTTCCCATTGTTGCCTATGCAACACGAGAAGCCTAAGGTGTTGCTGTGGCTTACCAAACCCCTACTTCACCATGTTATTCTCCTGGTATAATTATGATTTGCCTATCTCATGTTATAAACTCAGAACCCCATCACATTAACACCAGGATTTGTCATGCATTGTGGCAAATCTGGAATCTGTTGCCCCACGTTCTGCATCGCCTGGCTTCCCCCTCATCCCATTTAATGGGGGGAAGCATCTGCCGCCTGGCTTCTCCCCGCTGTTGCCTATGCAACATGGGAAACCTCCCGTGTTCCTGCAGTGGTGGCTTACTACACTCCTACTTCATCATGGAGCCTCGCATAGATTGACATTATAGGATGGGAGCTGGCAGGCTCCGTGCCGCAAGTGAAGTAGGAGTGTCATATGACAGGCAATTTTGCACGTATGATCAGACTGTCAAAAGTGGAAGAATACACCCACAATTTTAGTCTGAACTTTAAAGGAGCGATGTAAGCTATTGAGCCTATTTTGGCTTCTTTAAAATTCACTGGAAAGAGCTATGTTATAATTTTAGGTTTGATGCTTACAGAATTGATGCTGTGTATAGCTGTTGTTATGCCAACCCCCATAAACCTGTAATATATTGGGATAAAAGGCACAGTGTCTGTTCCTATGTGGTTTACAAGTCTCCAATGGGACACTATACAATGTTTCAACAGAAAAACACCACCTTTGACAAAAAGTATCATACTAAAAATCAGTGAAGATTGTTTGCTCAGTGGTTATTCTTGATCTGTGCTTATTTTGGTATGTACTGTTCTGGTTGCTCCCACAACTGATGGTAGACACTGGGCAACCAGGAATATTTGTCCTTGATGATGTGCAACTACCTGATGTGCAGCATGAAAAGATTTCTTTTTAATCAGACACAGCTCTTAAGTATATATGTAGTTCTTCCATGAAAGAGTGCCTAAGTGAGTGGTTCTCAACCTGTGGTTTGCCAGGTGTTCTTGTCTACAATTCCAAGGAATCCCAGCCAGTTTACCAGCTGTTAGGATTACTGGAGTTTGAAGGCCAAAACATCTGGCAACTCACAGATTGAGAATCACTGGTCTAATTGGTTACCTGGTGACTGACTTATTGGTAGCTGCTCCCAGGTGATGCCTTTTTGGACCCCCCTTTTAAACAGAAGGTGAGCATGAAGGGACGTCTAGTCATTTCCTGTTATTTCAAAAGTCCCACCATGGTCTATAATGGCTGAAGGTGGGACCTAAAAACATGACAAAAATGACCCAACATATCTTATAGTTGAGGAGCATTTTGATGCACAATGTTGATTTCTGTATGTGTGGGGGTAGTGCTGCTACAGTGTAAGAGCAATAAAATTATCTATTGGTGTCACAGACGTCAGTTGTATTTCAGGAAAAAAAGAAAATGGGACATAGGAATGGGCGCCATAATGCTTCATACCTGCCTTGCTTGTGTGATACTTCATGTGTTTCTCTTCTCTGTCTCTGAGGACGACTGTTGAAAAGAAAAGGCAAAGGAAGACTGTAAAATGTCAGAAATTTTGAGATAACTGAATTTTAAATTTTTCAAGCCGGCAGAAAACAAACACACACATTAGTAAAGTCCAGTATAAATGTTGGGGTGGTGGGATGCGGTGGGGGTGGGGGAGCTGCTAGGAGGATCTCATAATTGCTAGCTTTACCAAGTCCCACCTAGACTGTGATTTCAGTTTGTTGAGAACAGTTAAGGAAACAGAGAGGACCAAGCATCTCATCATGCTTTGGTAATGTGTTTATGTATGGCAGCAGGGAGACCCAGTATCAAAAATATTTGCATTGGCCAGTTATGTTCAAACTAATAACCTCATCACAAAGGGCACTTTTCAGCAGCATACACTGGCTCCACCCTACATCGCCCATGGAGCCCACCAGCTCCCATCAAATGAATCTGTTGGGGTTCTGTGGGTGATGTACAAAAGAGCCACCATATGCCACCGCTGCAGCAACACATGTTGCCATAGGAGGGCATGGTGGGAAGCCGCACAATCAATGCTCGCCCCAATGGGATCAGCTGGAACAGGAGCTGGGCAATGCGCAGTGTGGAGTTTTATGGCAGAATTGATTCAGAAGGGTTTTGCCTTGCTGTCCTCTGAGAGAGTGTGGCTTGTCCAAGGTCACCCAGTAAGTTTTCATGGCTAAGTGAAGATTCAAACCCTGTTTCCTCAGTATCTAGTTCAACACTCAAACCACTATACCATGCTGGCTATTGTTGTTATCATTATCAACAACATCATCCAGCAGCTCTTTTCATTGTGGACAAATTCCTTCTATAATTCTTCCTGGCAGTGACTGGTGGAGCTGAGTTAAGGTGCTCCTTCAAGCACAGCCCAAAGTCAAGTGATACTTTAAGGATTTACATATTTTACATGATTTCACATGATCATTTGATGGTTTAAATTAACAAATGGTTTCCATGTAATATCACATTTTGAGTTAATAACTAGTAAATGCCATTATAGTAATAATGGATTGTCCCCTCCTTTTCCCTGATCACATGGGCACCTTTGCTGATGTCAATACGCGGTGCCTGCAGCAGCCAGCAGCCATCTGGCAGTGGCGGCAGTGACAGGGGAGGTAAGGTGAACCAATTTCAGCCCATCTGAACCCATGTAGACTTCGCCCTGCTGCTGCCACGGGTCAGGCATAGAGTGTAAGTCTGCCACTCCAGAGTATTATTGTTGTGAACTGGCCTCAGATGAAGCAGCCAATGTAGATACGTCCTTACAAACATGTAGAGATAGATACAAAAGGTGGGGAGAAGGGGCAGTAAAAATTATATGGGTAAAGAAAAATTCTTAACTCCTCACAAATCTAAGTTAATGATCAAACAGCTCCAGAAAAAGTGAGTCATAATTTTAGATTATTCCATCCCCCCCTTTCTCCTTTGAAATTCTGTTTTCTCAGCCAAAATAGGGGGAAAAGTACAATTATTAATTGGCGAAATACGATATGTGTTTGGATGAAGAATTTCAGAGCAAGTAAATCAGTAGGCTTTGAAAAATCTGAGAGTCTGCTTTTGGTATTTATGCCAAGTAGATTAGCTTTCATTCTGTGTAAACAATGCAAACGGGCTGAAAAAGCATTTCTGATCCAAGTCTAGGCATGTTCATTGAAAATGCATTTCTGATCCAAGTCTAGGCATGTTCAAGACAAACCCAGGCTTCTTCCTGCCCCAAACTTAAACTTGGGATAGAGAAAATCAGATTAATATTTATTTCTTCCTCTCTCTAGTGTGCGTGTGTGTTTTTTTCCTTGTATTTTTGCTTATGGTGTCATGGCTGCTGACAGGTGCATTATGAGGAGTAGGAGAAATTTACTACTCAATCCTTCTTTTCTATTCCTACTTTTCCTGTTCAGAACTAAAATCAATTTTGTTTGTTTGTGCTGAAATTGATCAATATAAGGCTAGTGGCTCAAGTACTTCTACCTTTCTCTCTATCATTCAAATGCTGTTATCATCCATAACTTTGTTCACTAAAGCAAAACATAAGGCAGACTAATATCACAAATGAGTGCACGAATATTAACACTATTAGTGGAAGTGATGAGGACAATATTTCAATCATTTTCACCTTCATTCATTATTTAAAAGGCAGCCCTAACAAAGACTCAAAATCTAAAATACAGACATGCATACAAGGGAAGGAAGAAGCAATACTGTTGTTTAATGTGTTGTTGAAGGCTTTCATGGCCAGAATCACTGGGTTGCTGTGAGTTTTTTGGATTGCATGGCCATTTTCCAGAAGCATTATCTCCTGACATTTTGCCCACATCTATGGCAGCCATCCTCAAAAAACAGCTGTCATTTTTGTTATATTTATATCCCACTTTCTCCCCGAAACTGTGTCTCAAAAGCAGCTCGTGATTTTAAAGGACAATATAATTAAAACATACAAATAGAATAGAATAAAATAGAATGATATTACCTAAATTACTGAAACAATCCACATCACAGTAAAAGAAGAAAATGCAATTTAAACACATAAAAGGTTCTTTAAAACTGTACAGTCAAAACAACACAGTGCTCCTTAGCCCATTCTTTAAAAACTTTCAGTTTTGAAAGCCTGCCTAAATAAAAAGGTTGTAGCCTGGTGGAGGAAGGAGAATAGGAAGGAAGATCCTGAGCTGAGGGGCAACCACTGAGAAGGCCCTCTCTTTCATTCCCGCTAACTTTACACATGAAAGGAGTGGGACTGAGAGAAGGACCTTTTTCTGAGGATAACAGGGAGATACCATCTGCCAAATATCCTGGAGTTGAGCTGTATAGGGATTTATAGGTCATAATCAGCACTTTGAATAGTCTCCAGAAACAAACTGGCAGTTGGTAAAGCTGTTTCAGTTGAGATGTAATTTAAGACCTCATCACAGGAGGTTGTAGGACAATTTCTACATGGAGCCAGGATGGAGCCACACAGAGTCTATCACATGACACAGGATGCTTCCCAGGTTCTCATTGAATAGAATGGGGAAAGTGTGCAGGGAAGCTGGGCAGTGATGCTTCCCCCCCCCCCCCGGGGATGGGGAAGGGGACAAAGCGGGTGATGCAGGGCAATGGATGCCCATCCTGTCCACCAGATTTGCCCCACTGCACAACAAATGCCCCCACTGTCCCCTGGATTCAGGACCTTAATGTGATGAGATCCATGGTCTCCGTAACCTACTCCAATGAATTAAGTAAAGGTAAAGGTTTTCCCCTAACATTAAGTCCAGTTGTGTCTGACTCTGAGAGTTGGTGCTCATCTCCACTTCTAAGGCAAAGAGCCGGCATTGCCCATAGATACCTCCAAGGTCATGTGGCCGGCATGACTGCATGGAGCGCCGTTACCTTCCCGTCGGAGGGTACCGATTGATTTGCATGTTTTCGAACTGCTAGGTTGGCAGAAACTGGGGCTGACAGCAGAAGCTCATGCCGCTTCCCGGATTTGAACCTGCGACTTTTTGGTCAACATGCTCAGCAGCTCAGTGGTTCAACCCACTGCACCACTGGGGGCTCCCACTCCAATGAATTATACATCAAAAATACGAAAATTAATGGAATACAAAGCAAAGTGAACTGATGAATGCATATAATAGAAATATATAAGATTATGAAGCACTTTGCTTGAAGTGTATTGAGAATTGGGTGTTTATAATGAATTTTTGAAGATTCCATTCTGCCCAAATGTACACCAAGAACTGTGACCCATGTAGGACCAACCTCTCTTGGCTCTTGGACTGATATGATGACTTCTTTCAAACCCAGTGTGCTTTTTCACATTTGCTGAATTCCAGAGATTCTCCAAACCTTAACGACTCATAGTTAAGAACAGGGTTGGGACAACAAGAAGTGAGAGAAATCTACCCCCAGAAATGGAAATTCACTCCTGAAAGAGTGATCATGGGGAAGAGGTGTCTCTACTGAAGCTTTATCTCCAATCCTTGTTTTCACAACAAGCCAAATTTTTCAAGATCCAATTCTCACAGGGACAGAAAGTGAGGTGAAATCTTCTGAACACACAGAGCAAAAACAAACCAACAAACAAACAAAAAACACCTGTTTACCCTTCCCTATACTATCCAGATATATATATATATATATATATATATATATATATATATATATATATATTCTAAGTTACATACAAATTCACCTTAAGTACAAGCCTACAGAACCTATCTTGTTTGTAACTTGGGGACTGTGTGTATATTCTATGACCTGGTGGGACTCGAGGTTATCTGATGTTATCTGACAATTTTGACTTCTTTGCTGGCTATGTGGTACCCCATCTAAAAGAGGATCTTCTAAATTAGCATGCTTGGTGGGATAGGACAAGGAAAGTAACCCTTTCAACACACAAAATCCAGGCTTAACGCATGAAAAATGATGCATCATGTCGGTGGACTCATTTGCTAATCTCTCCTCTTGTCTCTGCCAAATTCAGGTACACTCTGTGTGGCCTTATGTAAGCATGCATGCTTACTAACAAAGGGAGTGCATTATCAAAATAGCTTTTCAGTAACAACGGAGGGAAGCTAAAAGCATTGAAAAAGGGAGGTCAGAATGAGCTGACATGGTTGTTTTATGGAATGATAGGAAGCGACTAAATTTTGTCTGTTTAACTGGAAGCAAGAACAAAAGGCATTGTTCTGTATAGCCTGTGTGTTTCCCCAACCGCTAAAACTAATTATCCAAATATTCATCAACATCTTCACAAACTCAAGACATTATGATCTTTTTAGTTAAAGGCTTTTCAAAGCCAGGAAGCATTATGATCAAGTCAGTGGAAGAAGGAAAATGATTTGCCAAAGCTAGACATGCCACCAAAAATCATTCATGTTCAAGGTGTGCATGTCTCCTGGCTGGTGAGAGAAAGCTGTCTGAGGACTAGATTCAGACAAAGAAGACAACTAAAGAAGGTCTGAAAGCCAGCATTATTTAGCTATTTAACATTTCATTGCCACCATCAACGAATGGGAAGGTATCTTTCTTTACTACAACAAAGACAAACTGCTTCCTGTGGGTACATTGGCTGAAACGCTTCAAGGTTTTTGATGTTTTTCTTTAGAAGATATAAACAGTATGAAGAGTGGGTTGTTGTAGGTTTTTTGGGCTGTATGGCCATGTTCTAGAAGCATTCACAAGCTCACAAGCTCTGAGGATGCCTGCCATAGATGCAGGCGAAATGTCAAGAGAGAATGCTTCTAGAGCATGGCCATACAACCCAAAAAACCTAAACAACCCAGTGATTCCAGCCATGAAAGCTTTTGACAATACAGTATGAAGAATGTCTACAGCCCAGTGGTGGGGAAATTTTAGTGTTTCAAATGTTTTAAGATTTTGGGTTCGTCTACAATGTAAAAATACTTCAGTTTGATGCCACCTTAACTCCCATGGCTCAAGGCTCTGGGATCGTGGCAGTTGTAGTTTGATGAGGCACCTGTACTCTTTGTTAAAAAAGGCTAAGGATTTTGAAGAACTACAATTCTCATTGAGCTGTGGCAGTTTAACTCAAGCTGCACTAATTCTACAGTGTAGATCAGTGGTTCCCAACCCTTGGTCCACCAGTTGTTTTGGACTTCAAGTCCCAGAAATCCCAGCCAGTTTACCAGCCATTAGGAATTGTGGGAGCTAAAGTCCAAAACACCAAGAGGACCAAAGGTTGGGAACCACTGGTGTAGATGCATCCTTCATTTTCAAGAAGCGATTGTGGGGTTTGTAATCCAAAAACAACTGGAAAGCCAAAGATTTCTCTTAGTTCTTTCAGTGTCTGCTTAGGAGCAGCTAAGATGTCTCCATCTCCAACCCAAGTTGAACATTTTGTTGAGAATGACTTCGATCAAAATTTTCCATTCCTCTATCACATCACATTTGCCTTAAACCTCCTTTACAGTGAAGTCATTCAGATGGGAAAGATGCATGCCAATGGTCCAGTTGGGACATCTCAGTCATTTTATATGCTCATACATTTATACATGTATGTACACACACACACACACACACACACACACACACACACACAATTAAGATAGTTAAGGTTGAGTTCATATTTAAAAAGAGTGCCTCCCCAAGTGGTAAAAGCCATCTACCGTATATTCCGGCATATAAGACGACTGGACATATAAGATGATCCCCAACTTTTCCAGTTAAAATATAGAGTTTGGGATATATTCGCCATATAAGACTACCCCTTTTCCAACGCACACCAATTTTTTTAAAGCATCAGATTTGATTTCAATATGGTAATTTTCCTGTTACTGTACCTCCTTCTCTGCCTCTCAGATCTCGCACGTGTGTACCTGCACCGCTTCACTGCAGTCTTCAGGAGCGAGATCTGAGAGGCAGAGGAGGAGGTCAGACAGGTAAAAGAGGTGTGTTTCTTTGGGCCCAGAGCCACTCTATCACTTTTTTCCATACCCCGGGTGCCCCGGATGACTGCAGCTTGCTCCACCCTTCACTTACACCTTCCTGGTTAGGTGCCCCTTCACCTCACCATCGGGACCGCATTAAGTCCACAAATCCTGATGAATGGATTTTCTTCTACCATACTCGTGCAGTGTCGCCCTTAATGCTTTCATACAGTCGCTGCATACGGCAGGGACATTTTTGAGCTCCTCCCACCATATGGGGCAACCACAGATTCTCCAATCCGATTGGAAGTTTCAGCACCCGCTCTATAAGACTACTCCCATGTATAAGACTACTCCCATGTATAAGACTACTCCTGTGTATAAGACTACTCCCATGTATAAGACTACTTCTGCATATAAGACGACCCCATGTATAAGACGACCACTGACTTTTGAGAAGATTTTCTTGGGTTAAAAAGTAGTCTTATACACCAGAATATAGGTAATTAAAAACACTTTCCCTTGACTTCACTTACTACATTTCCAATGTTTGTTCCAGATGTATGAGCATGCAAAGCTGCATTTCAGCTTTTTATCAAGTATACAAACAATAGAACATCCATCTTATGTCCCATTGATTTCTTGTTATCCTTTACTAAAATATACAGTCTTTGTTTCCAGAGTAGATATAATGCCCCATCTGAAAGAGGATCTTCTAATCAGGACATAAAGAGCCAGTTTGGTTTGTTCAGCAGTGTCAGTTACACTCTCCCCATCATTCTCTCTATCTCCCTCCCTCCCTGCCTTCAAGTTGACTGTCAATTTACGGTGACCCCATGCATTTTGTAGGGTTTTCTTAAAGATTCACACAGCTGGAAATATAGATAGACAGATAGACAGACAGACAGACAGATAGATAGACAGACAGACAGACATGGCTGGAGTAACACTTAAAAATATACCTGTTCTGACTTACATACAAATTCAACTTAAGAACAAACCTCCAGAACTTAGCTTGTTTGTAACTTGGGGACTGCCTGTACTCCAGTTAGATGTGGTCCTTCTCATGAAATGAAATGAAATTTCATACAGTTACTTAATAAAAATGTCACTGCACTTTAGGTGTCATCATATTATGAAATGCGCAGTTTTGCTTAAGGACTGTACCCTGAGAAAAGGGAGAAACATAACCACATAAGAATAAAGTCACTGGTTTAAAAAGAAGTCTCTCTACAATAGCCAATATACAAGATTTCTTTTGTATGCCCATAGTTTTACTTTCTGTCATTCATTTTAACTTGGAGTTGTTTTTTTTTGGGGGGGGGGGTTGTATCAGGAGTGACTTGAGAAACTGCAAGTCACTTCTGGTGTGAGAAAATAGGCCGTCTGCAAGGATGTTGCCCAGGGGATGCCTGGATATTTTGATGTTTTACCATCCTTGTGGGAGCTTCTCTCATGTCCCCGCATGGGGATTGGGAGCTTACAGAGGGAGCTCAACCTCCTTTCCCCGGATTTGAACCTCTGACCTGTCTTGGAGTAATATTATGGAAAGTATTGTAAGGCTGGAGTGGAAGCCAACCATCATATCAGCCAAATGCCTTACTAAAGTAGGTCTTTGATTGCCAAATATTACTAACTGTCGAACCTATGTAATCCAAATTAGTGTACCATAAATGGAGAACAAGAAAGTTCATGTGTAGCACCCAACTGATGCCTCAAGGGCTGGAAAAGGTGAGTAGAACAACTACAAAAGACCCAAAACAAGTGAGCTGGAGTTCAGGAGGAAAGGGGAAAATTATCTCTAACATACTTGTTTTTACTATTGTCAGGCATGGCCCACGAGCACGGAAGATTGCTCAGGGGCATGGAACACAGTGTCCTGGAGAGATGTTCAACTGGGTACTCTATCACATTATGGGAAATAAAAAATGGTAGCACATAAATATGGCTCGTGTTGTGCTCTGGCAAGCCCATGGTAGAGATGGGTGGGCACTAATATGGATCTCCAAACGACAACATTTCCTTGAGAGTTCCCTGAAATCTGAATGCAACGAAGAGAAAGCAAATAAAAACCCTCATCTGACAAACACAGCTTGGAAATGTTATCATATAGGTCCCAGAAAAGCTATGGTTATTGCTCATGTTAGAGGGTTCTTGTAGTATCCTCTTAATAGAAGATTCAAAACTTTTACTATCCTTGTCAGAAATGTGAGAGTAAAGGATTATGATGAGCCATTTTAGTGTGGAACGTTAAGCTTCATCCTCCGCTCTGCTGTTTCCTAGTCCTCCCTGAGTAGACCCCTCACTTCTTTGATCATTCTTTATTTCTCAGTAGTTGTGTTTGCAGATAATTGATAGCTAACCCATTTCCCAGAAAAAGCAACACCAGAGTGTTAAAACAAGAACTGGAAGGCGTATCTTTTGTGTCAACCTCTGTTCTAGCTTATATCACACCAGGAGGTAAATGAGGGGGTAGCAAATGTGGCTGGGTTTTTTTCTATCCAAAATAACTCAAAACCAAAAAGTACTGCAAAAAACAAGAAGGTACTTAGAGTGGTTAATGTAATTATCAGTAATTATAAGGTTGCCTTTTAGAATACACTTGATAAATGATGTGTTTTGAAAACACAGAAATCTCTATTGTCATGTATGTCTGTCCAGATTTATAGGGCACATACAACTTGATCTTTTTTTGAATCAAAAATGTGGCTTTAGAATTAAGAGGGCCTTTATTACAATATCAGCAAGACAAATTATGTTCAGCGCTGAATGATTCTCAAGATGTTCCCTCAAGGGGACACTGTGTTCAATTAGCATATTTAAAATAGAGCAAGATGGGGGCTGATACATTTTGTTAGTCTTAGGCTTGTGAAAGAAGAACCTATAACATGTTAATTATAACAATATAATGGAATTATAGGTGGGACACCATATTGAATGAAGTGACTATTTGTGTTAAAATATTTCATCTATCAAACAGTTACATTAATTAGTTAATAATACATTTTATTAATCAATACAACTTCAGTCAACTTAGCAAATTCTTAGCTTTTCAGTCAACAACAATTCTTTATTGTTTAGTCAATTTTGACCATATCAAAACATGCAAATATGTTGTTGTTGTTCAGTCATTCTTATCATTCCAACTACAGTCAGCCTTTCACATCACCCGGAATTAGGGGCACAAGTCTTACAGGAAAGTTTTTTTAAAAAGTGCTATTCAAGAAATTGCTAATTTTTTACCTGAAAGAAAACCTCTCTAGAAATGTTTAGGTGTTCTAGCATGTCTCTATGGTCAATATCTGCTGGAAGCCGGCTATAGAATCATATGGGAGAACCTACAGATTCCTAGAGAGCTGTTCTCTCTCTAGAAATATGTAGGTCCGCCACCATGAATGGAGAAAGTTGACCATAGAGTCACACTGGATGAGCTAGAGATTCCAAGAGAGAAGATTTTAAAAATGAAATGCATGAATAATCAAATTGACAAAAGTCAAAACTGCAAATCTAGGAGGGATGTGAAGTAGATCTACCAACAACAACAAAATCTGCAGATTCAGAAAATGCACCAAGTATGCAGACATGTTTTAGGTTGTATACCCAAAGAAAATGAAACAAATGTTGCTTGATGATTCCAAGGAACTATAGAATGCAGTAGTGATCAACATAATAGAATAGTTTACTGAGGATTAAAATGGGGTAGAAAAGAAACTGGGTGTGTTGGGCCCCTAGCAAGTCCGTCCTCCCACTTCAAGCCATTGAAATGTTGTGGACTACAATTTCATTACAACTGTTTTCTATGCTAAAGGAGAAGCTTAGGGTAACAACGAAAACCTGCTTCTATCTTCCTCTCTCAAGAAAGTCCAGAACAGAATGCAAGGATCCTGTCAGGACTTGAAATATTATTTTTAAGAAGAATTTTTAAAAAATCTGTTGACTTAATACAAGATGTTCTGGGTCCCATAGTATCATCCTGCCATTGCTGATTTATGGATGCCTTCAACATGCCATAATTGTGATTCTTCTTAACCTTCCAAGAGCTGTCTGTCCTGTTTTGGCAGCCTCATTCCATGGCAAAGCATACTCCTATTAGTAATCCTGGATACACAGCAACATTCTGTTCCAAGTCTTCACTTCTCATGAAGACCAGTACCATCAGCACTCCATATTTGTGGGTTTAACTTTTGCAGATTTGAATGTTCACAGATTTGGTTAAAATGTTCTCTGAAGTATTCTGTAAATTCTATGGTGAACCTCTGGTGGAAACTGACCATCAAACCATTCTGGAGGATCTACAAACACCTAGAGAATTTCCAGCAGAGATTATACCAGAGTCATGTTGGAGGACCATGACAATCCTAGAAAAGAATGCTTATCTGGATATTTGTAAGTCTTCCATTACAATTCTGTGGCCCACTTCTGGTGGTTGTTGATCATGGAGTCATACAGGAGGACCTAGAGATTCCTAGAAATATGTTTTCTCAGATTAAAAAAAGTGTAGTAAAATTCTTGGTTTTTCAACTTTCACAGGGGTCATGATTCCTAATACATGCAAATAGGAATGATTTACTGCATTTACAAAAAAAAAAAAAAAAACCCAAGGTTTTTCCAATGAGTTGACTACCAGAATCTCATTTTAAGTGACAGAACTCTTTGCTTTGGTTTGCCATACTTCTTGCAGCTCAATTCCTAAGATTTGGGGCAGAGTTTGGGGGTTCATGGATGGCCGTTGCAGAAGGGAGCAGATTGTGCAATTTCTTTATGGTGTTTGAAAAGGAGATATTAAGCCTCGTTAACTAAGTTATCTTAAGTGCAACATAGTGTTCTCCTAATTCTTATACATATCAAAATAGATTTGTTATGCTTGGATGCATACCTCTCACCTATGCCAGAGTATGCAAAAATCTTAATGCCTCACCTGGATCAATGCTTTGTAACCACCTATATCCAGAAACCTCGCACCAACATGAGATTCATTGATAATTCCACCAGAATTTCAACAACTTTCACCCCACACACCAACGTGAGCCTGAAGCAATCCACACACAAAGTTCAGTTTTTTGGCATAAATCTCAAATACATAATGGATATCTAAGCATAACATTAACACTATTGATTTACACATGTACATACTTCTAGTTTTCACCAAAAAAATTCAACTTCACTGCCAAACCCTCTGATACAACTACGTATGTTTAGGACCCAAAGACAGGGAATCACAACTTGTAGATTTACAGCAGGCATTTCTATATACTTACTTGAAGAGGTGAAAAAAAAAACAGATTTACAAGACAAGACTGATATGTAGGAATGACCTACTACAAAACACAAAACAGAAAATGACAGAATATTTTTTCCCATTTAAAATCACTGAAATGTATCTTTGGCCAGCTACAACCAAATCATCAGCTTTTAGAGAAGAGGCAGGCTTTCCACAAGCTTCAATTGCAACCCACCTACAATAGGATAATTAATAAGGTTGGACATCCAAGGACAAGATTCTGGTACAAACTAGGTCGACAGTTCTATCCTTCATATAGTAACATTACAGGCCCTAATGATGTCACCCATACAATAGAGGTACATTAACTTACATATTCTCATATGTAAGATGCCATCGTCTGTCAGCAATATCCCTCTGTACTCTATAGTAGATACCCAAGAAAGTCTCTAAGGATGGCAATAGATGGACATTAATCTGACATTGGGCATGGCAATACTCCAAAATCAATGGCAGAACATTTAATACTGACATTCAGGAAGCTATTCTGGAACAAAAACAGAAAAGGAAGATTGGCAAAAGGACGAGCAGATACAGCATTTATTCAAAAATCCCAATCCATTAGCAGACATCTGAACAGGGATAATGGTTAATATTCCAGTTCTCACCACAGTGGCATATTAAAGAATCTTGCTTCGACAGAACTAACATTTTTGTAAGGAGATTGTATTGTTCTGACTTCTCAAGATTAATAGGACAGCTGCTTGCCACAGCTGTATCATCTTACACAACCTTTGGAGATCTATGGCTAATGTCATAGTTTGTACCTTTGTACCTCTTATCATACTCAACTGTAACCCTCACAACTATGTATATGCCTCATCACACTAGAGCATGGATTTACTTTAAATCCGGTTGCTGCCTCCTGCTGAATTCTAGGGTTTGTATTTCAGTGAGAGTCAGGAGCTCTCTGGTTGAGCAGTTTAAAAGTTCCTCCCTAATCTACAAACTCCAGAATTCTGCAGGAGACAGCAACTGGCTTTAAAGTGGATCCATCTAGTGTGATGAGGTCATATCTGTTCTTAATTACCTGTGACTTGAAGATAATATTCCATTAATTTTCTGAAGTATTGGATTGGAATCCACAAATGCCCATCTATATAAATAAAATGTAATGTTTGTTTGTGGGATTAACATAACTGAAAAACCACTGGACGAACTGACACCAGATTTGGATACAATACACCTATCAGGCCAACAAGTGACCAACAAATGACCATCACTCATAAAAACACTGGGAAAAAAACAGCAGAAGAGACTTAAAGAGCAAAAAACCCCCCCAAAATTACAATGCATACGCAAAACCACACACACACACACACACACACATATGCAAACACACATATACACATAGACACAAATATATACACACACATATACACACACAAAACACATATTCATAGACTGGGCCACAGCAATGTGTGGCAGGGGACTACTAGTTGGTCTTCAAAGGGCCACTAGACTGCCCTCCAATTTTCTTTTTTAGACGTCTCCCCTAGAAGAACATACTGAGAGGAATGGGTGGCATCTTTAAACTTTAGAACAGGTAGAAAGCTTGAGATGGGCTGTTTTGGAAATTTATATCTAAATGTATTCAGAATATGTTGATTTATTTTATCTTGATGATAGCTACGCCATGTCTCAGTTTTCTGACCACGCTTAATCAAGAAAAAGAGTAAACTGGATGCTAGTTTCAGCATTTCACATTTATTAAAAAAGCATTCAGGACAATGTATAGTTTAAGTTATAGTGTTCCAAAAATCAGGAAAGTTAACTGCCATCACTACAAGACCAGATGATAAGGGTAAACTTTTGTTTTTGATTTTTTTTGTTATGAAAATGTATATTTGTCACATTGGTGAGAGTGAGGACTTTATTGCATGAAGGAGGCAAATCTTTGTTAACAGTCTCTATCACACAATACCAGGTTCATCCCATTGCTAGCCTGTCTTCTTATGATAAATTTGTCCCCTCATATTGATGGGAAAACCTGTCAACACTGGCAGCCTCTGCCATATTCCTATCACTCACTAGCACAATAAGACAGCACAGAAGTGACATCAGGTGGTAGGATTCTCTTCTCTCCAACTCTCCCCTCTTCCCTCAGTAATTCTCTGATTTGAAGTTTTAGTGTGTGTGTGTGTGTGTGTTTTCAAAAATTACAAAGCAGTGGAAATGCAGGAAAAGGGAATTATGAGATTAAGCGAAGTACAGTAGCAGGATCATAAATCAGCAAATGGGTGCAGTTGCACAAAGACAGAGAGGTGTGATGCAGGGTGCTCATCCTGGCATGTTACTGGTATTGGTGATCATACGACTGCTATTGATATGGCTACATTTAGAAATAAATATAATCACACCTATATACAGGGTGAGGCAGCATAACTTCCTTTTTAAAAATGCGTGCCATTCAATCAGTTGAAAATGTAGCGGAGCGCTAGTGGTCTCATTCGAGAGGCGGGAGTATAAAGTTTTGTCCTGACATAGTTCAGTCACCATCATGTGTTGGAACAGTGAGGAGTGTGCTTTTGCCATTGAGGCCTACTTTTCGAGCGGATTTGGAGTGGCCAGCCTGCTCTCCAGATTTGGCCCCTTGTGATTTTTTTCTATGGGGTTTTTTGAAATCCTGTGTTTATGTGAACCGTCCAAGGACCCTACAAGATTTGAAGACCAACATCCAGGAAGAAATTGCTAACAGAACGCCTGCTATGCTGGCAAGAGTCATGACAAACGCCAGAAATCGGTTTACTCAGTGTATGGAGAATGGGGACGTCACCTACTTAATTTGATCTTCAAAACTACGTAAAACAAAACTTTAGGTATGCGCCTACATTATAAAAAAAAATTCTGATTCATACAATGGGTTTTATTAAGTTTTGAAAAAAGGAAGTTATACTGCCTCACCCTATATTATATGGCAATAAGCACATGAAACGGATAGAAAGAATCAGACTCTCTCTCTCTGTGTTAGATTCTTAAAGATGCACAAGCTGGCAGGACAAAGCAATGGTGAATAGATCTGTGTTAAAAGGGGGAGGAGAAGGAGACCTGTTATCTATACATTCCAGAGGCCTGGAACAGCTTGGTAGGTCGAGGCAGGCCCCTTGATTGATCTCTATAGCTGAACCTTAGTATCTGTAACTTGCTGCAAGCTGCTTTTTAGATAGAAAAATGCCGAGACATATATAGAGATGCCCCCTGTATGTAGAAAGATAGAATTTGGTATTTCTATGATGCTAATGTGACGTAGGGATGATGATACGTACGTAGGAAGCATGTTTCTTTGTTTGCCTGTATTTGAAGATGTATACAAGGGGAAGTCAATGCCTTTGTCCTCACTCTGGTCTGCTTTTGGAACTGATCCACGACCAGTCCCAACTAGTACTTTAAAATAAAACCGCTTCTTTTCTAAGATATACCAAGTATCGCTATTGGTTTTTATCTTTCCTATTGGCCACAACACTATGGGATAGCTGCTTTGTGCGATAAAGTCCCACATGAGTGAATGATTGGATGAGTTGGATGATGAGCCAACATTTTTTAAATTTTAGTGCTGAGGCAATAGACAAAATAATGCACCTTCTTTAATTCCATACACATTGTTGTGGATTCTTAGTTATTAATATTATTAAATATTTATGTCTCACTCTGTATTTACAGTTCTCATGGCGCTGCACAGTAAGATTAACTTTAAAATTTAAAGCATTTTAAACAGCAAGAATAATAACAAGATTCTACATGAAATAGGCCTTTCTATCTGATCCTATATGGCTCGTCTTATGTTCTTACACTAGAAAAAAATGTTGCAGTAAATGTGCCAAATGGGATGAAAGAAGATGATAAGGGAACAAAGGTAAAAATAGATGAAATCTGGGTCACAATGGGATTTTAGTGGCAGCTGAGGAAAAAAGTTGGTCTGCTTTATTGTGCTGGGAGACTCGCCTTCTGTCTTCTCTTTCCCCTTTTGTAACCATGCCAGCAAGTCATAAAACAAGACCATTTTCAAAACAGCATTAACCCTTTTTTAAGCAGCTCATTTCAAAATTCAGACCTCAGACAATATTGTGCACAAGGGCAGCCGGAAAATAGGGTCTGTTTTCTTAAGTTTTGTAAAATGGCTGCTCTTTTAGCTGAGCTATAGACATCATTCTGCTTCACCCAATCAGTTATATAGGAAATTCATCTGAAAATGCAGCATGAGAAGAAAATGCAAAGGAGGCACTGGTCCAGAATTGGAATGTCTTTCTCTGAAAGAAAAATAAGGCTAGGAAAACTGTGACTCTCACAGGAATTTATTTGTGTTCACTGTGCATACAAAATGGTATGTGTTTTAATCAACTCTTTGAGCAGTCATATCTTGGGGTAATGATAATTGCCTCATTAATCTGATCTATATGATTGGTCTATTGATCTTGTCACATTAATCTGATGCATATGATTGGTCTATTGGCCTTATCACATTAGGTTGAGGATTTGCCACACATCGTGGCAAATCCATGGGAGTCCTGGCAGGGAGCATGGAGAATCCATTGCTCCACATCACGTGACTTACGCCGACCCCCACCCCCCACGGGGGGGATGTTGCTGCCCAGTTTCCTTCCACTGTTCCTAAGGCAACATGGGAAGTCACCCATGTTGCTGCAGTGGCAGCACACACTGCTTGCTCTTCTCTTTCACCATGAAGCCCAGCCGGAAGTTGTTATGCATCGTGGGAAGGGCTCCGTGGTGAAAGGGGAAGAGAAGTGGCATAGGATGGTAAATCAGTCCATCTGATGAGGTCGTATGATTCCTCCATCCAAATGTTAATAGCTTCAGAACTTTTCATGATCAGATCGTACTTTTATAAACTAGAGCTAATTCAGCTCACTCCAAGTGAGCGGCATTTTCTTGATCATATTTAATGAAAAAAGGCTAAATATTATTCAGCTGTGGGGGAAATCACAGATCTTACTCATTTAATTAAGAAGGTGAGACAATACCATAATTCAGGCAAAAGAAAATACATTCTCTTAAACCAAAGCTCAACTCTTACCATAATGTCTATCAAACTTATTCAGGGCTCCAGGCTTATATTCAGTTGTTGTCATGTGTGCTTTTAGGTAGTTTCTGATCTATAGTGACCCTAAGGTGAACCTATCACAGGGTTTTATTGACAAGATTTGCTCAGAAGAGGTTTGTCATTGCCTTCCTCTGAGTTCATGTCCAAACAGGGAATCAAACACTAGTCTCTAGAGTTGTAGTCCAGTGCCAATACTACTACATCACACTGGTGCTCAAGAAAGAAATTCAATGGAACTCAGCAGGGCTTATTCCAAGATAGATAGGCATAGAATTAAACTGCAAGACAAGAAAAATGTGGTGTTTTAAAGCTCTACATATATAGTCATTATCTTGTATTTCAGAGCTGGGAACAGGTGAGCTAACACAAAATGGCAATAAGATTGTGGTTTCAAAACTCTGGGGTGGAGGTGGGGAGTGACAAGTGGAGTGCCGCAGGGTTCCCTCCTGGGCCCGGTCCTATTCAACATCTTTATTAATGACTTAGACGAAGGGCTAGAAGGCAGGATCATCAAGTTTGCAGACGACACCAAATTGGGAGGGATAGCCAATAGTCCAGAGGACAGGAGCAGAATTCAAAACGATCTTGACAGATTAGAGAGATGGGCCAAAACTAACAAAATGAAGTTCAACAGTGACAAATGCAAGATACTCCACTTTGGCAGAAAAAATGAAATGCAAAGATATAGAATGGGTGACGCCTGGCTCGAGAGCAGTACGTGTGAAAAAGATCTTGGAGTCCTCGTGGACAACAAGTTAAACATGAGCCAACAATGTGATGTGGTGGCAAAAAAAGCCAATGGGATTTTGGCCTGCATCAATACGAGCATAGTGTCTAGATCTAAGGAAGTAATGCTACCCCTCTATTCTGCTTTGGTTAGACCACATCTGGAATATTGTGTCCAATTCTGGGCACCACAATTCAAGAGAGATATTGACAAGCTGGAATGTGTCCAGAGGAGGGCGACTAAAATGATCAAGGGTCTGGAGAACAAGCCCTATGAGGAGCGGCTTAAGGAACTGGGCATGTTTAGCCTGAAGAAGAGAAGGCTGAGAGGAGATATGATAGCCATGTATAAATATGTGAGAGGAAGCCACAGGGAGGAGGGAGCAAGCTTGTTTTCTGCTTCCTTGGAGACTAGGACGCGGAACAATGGCTTCAAACTACAAGAGAGGAGATTCCATCTGAACATTAGGAAGAACTTCCTGACTGTGAGAGCCATTCAGCAGTGGAACTCTCTGCCCCGGAGTGTGGTGGAGGCTCCTTCTTTGGAAGCTTTTAAGCAGAGGCTGGATGGCCATTTGTCAGGGGTGATTTGAATGCAATATTCCTGCTTCTTGGCAGGGGGTTGGACTGGATGGCCCATGAGGTCTCTTCCAACTCTTTGATTCTATGATTCTAGGAGAAGATGTATAGAGTGGAAAGTAGTGAAACCAAAGTGTACATTTTGAATATTTTTCCATTATTGCTTTGTAGTCTTAAACCAATTTTGCTCTAGTCTTGGTCTACACAGTTGGTTTCTCTGCATGATAGACATATAATGTGGATGTATATGGGATCTTCTGGTAGCAAAGATGAGTCAGCAGTGGAGGAACATCAAGCAAGTCTGGCTGGGATTACAAACTCAGATTGACTGACATAGACTATTTAGATATAAGTGAAGACTAGTCAGAAAGCAAGAATGAGGAGGGATCAGTCTTAGGGAAGAGACAACATATTCCAACAAAGGTTGGAAGCATTTGCCACTCACTACTACTACCCTCCTCACTGTTCTTGGAGGTCCCTCGCTGTTATTTGTCACAGGACACTGTACCAGGCTCCTCTCCTCCAATCAATCTCCAAGTGGTTACTTAATTCAGCCTTTTCCAACCCTTGTGTCTGCCAGAAGTATTAGATTACACCTCGCATCATCTCAAACCTGGTGGCTACAGATTAAGAGAGTGATAGTCCAACACATCTGGAGAGCATTAGGCTGAGAAAGGGGTCAGCTGGCCTCTTTGCACATTTGAGAACCTTACATCAACAAACGTAGACATCAACATGTTTTAGATGTTAAAATAAATAGTTGTAGGTCTGGACATAAATTGGTTCTTGGAGGTGCCTACATTGTCCACACAAAATTAATTTCCAGACACAAGACATTGTGCACATTCACAAGTCAATTTGAACAAGGGCAACATCCAGAGGAGCTTGATACCATCTTAAAACTCCTACTATTTTCTTTGGAAATAATCTATTAGTATCAAAGTCATATTAGTGAATTAGTATAAATATAAACACTTTTTCTTTCATATTACCTCTGTTTTTTCTTGTGACCAGAATAAAATGTCAGAACTAAAGTTGTTAAGGCATATCATAATGGGTAGTTGGATAGCTTTTGCACATTTATAATAAATAGGGTGGCACATATTAAGTATCATATGCACCCATGCATTTATTGGCTTTATGTATATATTGAGAGCAAGTCTTGGGGCCAAAAACACTATATCCATGTTTCCTAATCCAAAAAGGCAAAACTAGACAAACATGCATATACATACACTGCTAGTCAGGCACCAAAAATGTATAATTATAGAGGTCTAGTAGGACCACTGTACACAGCTGTAAGGTTGTGTTGCCTTGCTGAATCATGTTGTGCAGACTTTGTGCAATACACGTAAGATGTTTTTCAGCCATATTACTCTAAAATGGAAGAGGGCTAGTGGTTTCTGCCTGAAGTAATCACTGATACTTTCCTTAGAAATTGCCCATGAAATAACTACTATAGCAGTTTTCTTTTCTTTTCAAACTACAGGCAGTCCCCAAGTTGCAAACATATGACTCATAGTTAAGAACAGGGACAAGACAACAGGAAGTGAAAGAAATCTACCACTTGTAAGGGAAAGAGTTATCATGGGGAAAGGTGTCTCCACTGAAGCTTTATCATCAGTCCTTGTTTCCACAACAAGCCAATTTTTTCAAAATCCAATTATAACAGGGACAGGAAGTAAGGCGAAATCTTCTGAACGGGGACACAGACAGAAAAACAAATCCCTCAGGGGTGTACTCACTTCTCTATGCTATCCAAAGTTTTTATATACATATACATATATTTTTATATAGGATTGTTCTTGAATTGAATTTGCATGTAAGTCAAAAAAGGTACATTTTAAGTGTAACTCCACACGCACACACACACAAACACACACACATCTAGTGTAACTTCAGTGTTAAACCACTGAGCTGCTGAACTTGATAAAAGGTTGGCAGTTCAAATCCGGGGAGCGGCGTAAGCTCCTACCAACCTAGCAGTTTGAAAACATGCAAATGTGAGTAGGTACCACTTCAGCGGGAAGATAATGGCGCTCCACATGACCTTGGAGGTGTCTACAGACAATGCCAGCTCTTTGGCTTAGAAATGGAGATGAGCACCGCTCCCCAGAGTCAGACACGACTAGACTTAATGTCAGGGGAAACCTTTACCTTTACCTTTACACTGTGTGTGTGTATGTGTGTGTGTGTGTATCTATATATATATATATATATGGAGTTACAAGTTAAAATGGAGCTGTTTTGACTTACATACAAATTCAGTTCAAGAACAAACCTACAGATCCTATCTTGTTCGTCACTTGGGGGCTGCCTATACCTTCTATGACCTGGTGAGACTCAAGGTCTTGTTCTTAACTTGAGGACTGCCTGTACTTGAGCAGAAATTATACAGAAATTAATAATTAGGAAGCACAGTTGGTGGCTTGGGTTGTGTGTTACACCTAGCCTCTTTGTACTATTAGGGATTTAGATCCAGATCTATACACTGATTTATCACAAATCAGATTGATCTTGTTTTCTATTTGAAC
The DNA here is from genome assembly GCF_037176765.1 of Anolis sagrei. NCBI lineage: Eukaryota > Metazoa > Chordata > Lepidosauria > Squamata > Anolidae > Anolis > Anolis sagrei. The sequence goes on along the minus strand of NC_090021.1, from coordinate 105,011,694 downwards.
AGGCTAGCCATATGTAGAAACTCAAGCATGTTGTTGTAGTGATCGTTTTATTCTGATCAGGGTTCTTGTATATTCCATTCAGTCACTTCAGGCAATAGTGTCTGCTGGGGTTTGGTTCCGAGATCTCATGTGCACACCAAAATCTGTGGATGCTCAATTCCCATTATACACAATAGCATAGTAAAACAGCACCCTTTATACAAAATGGTAAAAGCAAGGTTTGCTTTTTGTTTGTTTTTTTTTTTAAAAAAAATCACTTTGTGGATGACTAAATTTGTGGATGCAAAATCTGTGGATACACAGGGTTGACTGTATTCTCAGTTCAATCAATAGTATGTTCTGCAGAATGCATAAGGGTTATATCTTGGTTTTTTTCTCATTTCTTATTGCTTTGCTGTATTCACACATATCTAAAGAATGTGATGGTGTACTTTTTTGTGAAACATGCTACAGATGGTAAACAAGTAGCCTATCTTTAATTTTTGACATGTCTGTTTGGTTACTCTTTTGCCAGGCAAAAACAACAGTACAAGAAGTCCTCACCAGTATCTATTATTTAGCCCATACTCTTGTCAGGTATATGACGTTTCTCAGGCTTTTGCTTTCCAGTTCCCAGTCTGAGAACCAGTGTAGTGTAGTCTTGTGACTGCTTCATTAGGACTCAGGGGGCCCTACCAAACAGGGTCATATTCCGGGCCTTGTTGGATATTTACCTGAGGCATCCAAACAATGCCTCAGAGAAAACCAAAGTAATTTGAGACAAATCAGGTAAACCTTGCTTTGTCCCAAATTATTTAGATACCCCATTAGATTTGGGCCTTCCTGAAAGGCCCAGGTCTAATGGGGTATGGGCCCTGTGGGGACTCACTCCCAAGTAGTCCTGGGACTACCCAGGGGACCATTTCCACAGGCCATCTTGGTTCTTCAGGCTTCCAAAAGCCTGGAGAACCAAGGAGGGCATCCCTCCAACTCCCCCCCCCCCCCAAGTCTTAAAAATAAAGGAATTTTTACTGAGTCACCCATAGGCCTCTCTGCAGGACTCCTGGAGTGTTCCCATCTGTTTTTCTTTATTTTTAAGGTTTTTTTGGAAGGGGGTGACCCAAAGCCATCCCAAAAGTTTTCGGGAGAGCATGAGGACAGCCAATGAACAAAGCCAGTTTTCCCCCTGGAATATGGGGACTTAAAACCACTTCAGAGCAGGTTTAACATATATCTGGAAGCACCCAGGGAGACTAGGGGTGGATCTACACTGCTATATAAACTTCCCCATCTGAATTCTTTCTTGAATGAAAACAAGGCACAAAGACTCCTTTTATGTCTTTGTGAGGGTAAGATCCACAATAACTGCTGACTTCATCAGGCTTCTGCACCTTTGCCTTTTAGGTGAGTTATTTTGCCTGTTTGTAAATTTTGCGTAAAACCAACATTTTAATGGAAATGGACTGAAATAGAAATTAGCATGGAGGTAGTTGTTAGCAGAAAGACAAAAAGGTGTAGATTATTTCCGCGTGTGAACCTGGCTGTGTGTTTTCAGGATTCATGGAGCCTCCACCCTTCCATCTGTGAAATAAAGCAATGACTTTTGCCCTTTCAACCCTAAGGCAGATTGGTGGTATAAACATTTGAAAAATCATATTAAGATAATATATTATACCTTTGGTCTCAGATAACAGATCATATAACAGGTATCTTTTCTGAATACACGCCCACAAGGACATGGAGCTGAAAGTCCTTTTGCATGTGCTCCCACTGCATTAATATATTTAGCAATAGCAGATGTGCAAAAGTCAGGGGTGGGTTTTTTTTTTCCAGCATGTGAAATATGTCCATTGGAGGTATTCTCATAGATCCTGGACTTAAAGTTGCCAGAGTAAAAACTGAAAAAAAGCTCTTATACTTTAATGGCTGTGTAGGAGAGGGAGTTTCAACAGGTACTTCTTTTTCCCTGTAGAAACTTCCTCATTTACACCATCATTAAAGATATAGGAGCCCTGTCCTCTTTTCATCCTGACAGCTCTCAAAAGGCCTGTATTCTCAGTCTATAATTTCAATTCACCATTGGATGCATTTTCATGATTGGCAAATTGGCTAATCTTGGGTCCTAAATCTTGGTTCCTAAAAGGACTTAAGTAAAGATATTCACAGAACAAAGTGTTTCTATCTCATGGACAGCTTCTTTTGCCTCTCCAAACAAAATATTATCTCCAACGTTCATAGGAAACCTCCTGAATAAAGACGATATGGAAGACCCAAAATTATGAAGCTTACTCCTTGATTAGAACAGGGTTTTTTTTTGTCTACCAACAGTTCAGTGACACAGACCACATCATCTAGGAAGAGGATAAGAGCACTGGAAACATTCTTTCTTTGACCTTAGAGTCAATGTCATTATCCTTAATGCTACCGTAATTTGCCTGCTTGAGGATTAAGATCTGCTGTGGAGGAGCTGCTCTGTGTCCCACCAGTGAGGCCAATAGACTGTGCTGGGAAATGGGAGAAGGCCTTCTCAGCCATGGCACCCAACTGTGGACTGCTCTCCCCTTGGAGGCCCGACTGGTGCCAACACGCTTTATAATTGAAAACTTGGCTGTTCACCAAAGGCATTGGGCCTCATTAATGCAACACCAAGATATTTTAAAATCTGTTTTAACTGCTTATATTATTTAATGTTCTTCTCATTTATTTAAACTATATTACTGTTTTTAGTGTGTTTCAATGCTATCATAAGCCAACCTGGGACTCCCTTTATATAGGGCGGACTATAAATATTTGGAGAGCCAGCGTGGTGTAGTGGTTTGAGCATTGGACTATGATTCTGAAGTCCAGGTTTCATGTTCTTGCTTGGCCAAGGAAACTCACTGGCTGACCTTGGGAAAGTTACCCTTTCTCAGCCTCAGAGGAAGGCAAAGGTGAACTTTCACTCAACAAATTCTGCCAAGAAAACCCCATGATAAGTTTGCTTTAAGGTCACCATAACTCAGAAATGACTTGAAGACATGCAACAACTGTAATAAATATTGTAGTCATGCTTTGTTTTACACACAGGAAACTGCCTTATGGTGCATGTTTGATCCAACTAGCCAAGTTCCACTACCTCTGACATAGACTTTCTAGCAAAAATTATTATTTGCAAGTCCAAACTGAGCTTCTGCATGCAAGACTTTGACTTTACCACTGATTTACAGTCTTCTTTGGCATTCCTAAATCCATGGAGGAATTGGAACTATGCTGTAAAAAGTATTTGAGATCTTCCCTCTCTCTAATGCTGTGAATTGCAGTCCTTTACACATGTTATTCCATGTCTACATTGTTGTAAATAGCTAAAATAATTGAGAATAATAGGGCTATATGATGACACAATCTTATAGCTATTGACAAGAAGTAAGTCCTGCTCAGTTAAACAGGACTATTGCCTTATTTAGTATGTAGTAATTTTGTAACAAAATCTTCAATGTCATTTTCATTCACAGCAATATTATGTTGGCGATAAGCAGAATGTTTGAAATACCATGTACACAAAAGGCATGAATTGTCAATATCTATCCTTTCAGATTCCTAGCAGGTGTATGTTTTTCCTTGTTAGATCAGTTCAAGAAAGTCAACAACCTGTCCTTTGTAGAAATACAACCATTATTGCATATTTTCCACATTTTAAGTAACATCATACTTTGCTGTCTGTTTATTTTTCTCCCCAAATGCTAATACATTATAATCAAATATTAATAATTAGGATGTTGGTGAATAATTGTATGCAGAAAGATGAACGATACACAATGTTTTGACACAAGGGCTCTCTCTCTTTTAATATATTATTAAAAATTGTAAACTGAATCAAATAGGAATGTATCTTCCCATTGTAGTCTAAATTCTTCAGCTATGTTTATGCAGCAATCACACAAACTGTTGATAAAGTAACTCCTCCTGCTTTCATTTCCAAAACAGGGGAGATCTCCAAATCCATATATTTTTTATTATTTTAATATATTTAGTGTGTGGATTATTAAAAAGTAGTCATCAAATGAAAAAGTACTATACAAATTATAGAAACCAAAAACCAGAATGTAACATGTAGAAACGCAAGATGCCTGTGGTTAGTTTGATTAATTATGATGGCTGCTATATTAATCTAAAACATTATATCAACTCTCAACCTGCAGAATAGCGTTGGCCAACTCACCTGCCCTTCTTATAGACTTCATATATCTCTTTTCCTTGCCAGTGGGCTCTGCATTCTGTGGATAAAACACATCCCCAAAACAGCAAGAAGATGCTAAACTGCATTTTATGGACAGTCAACATCATATCCTCTGCTTTTATGTCCAGAAATAGTCCACAAAAGGAGAAGAAACCCAAAATGAAGATCCTTTCCTTCTTTTTAAGACATTATCGGGCTGTTCATTATTGGAAGGATGTTTACTCATACGAAAAATCATCCCGCAGTATTTAATCTGGACAGTGGGGAAAGCAATTTCCACTAAACCTATAAATCCTTCTACGTCAGATGGCAGGGATTTTCTAACAGTGTAGAATTCGTGAATCTGCACAGAACAATTATTCTTTTTGTTGTTGCGATTGTTGCTGTTGCTTGAAATGGACTATTAGACAAATTGGTTTAAAGTGAAGCATTTCAGGTGTTGTAGAAAATAGCATTTTACATTTTCCTGCAGGAAATTGGCTCTAGAAAAGCTGACTGTGGCATCTCTTTCAACCATCAGGAAAGCATTTGATGGTAATGGAGACAGGATGTATTCAGGTGGTTCTATATCAATAGTTGAATAAAGTACCATTCTGATGTAGATCATTCTCTTTTATGATGCGCCACTTTGTCTTTGTCCCTTTGGTCTCTGAGTGAAAAATGTTTTGATCTTCAGTTGCTTTGAAACTGGCATACAAAACCTATTATTTCTACAGAAGAAGAAACTGCTGACTGTATTAGCAACCACAGTCGTCTTATGGCTTCTGTGTCATTGCTCTCTGGATGGCTGTGTGAGAGGCCAGAGCAATGAAGAGATAACCCAGTAGGCTGTAAATGTGCAATATGGCAAAATTAGATATTTAATTATCCATTGGCTTTTATTTTCACTCGAAATCTACTGGTCAGCTGCTTCACCCTAGATAACCTTATGGCCAATCCTACCCATTTAGCACGTACAGAAAAGATGTGGGCAGAGTTTTCTAGGTTTCCTTTCATTTCCATTATTGGGTCAGTCTAATCCAGTGGTTCCCAACCTTTTTTTGACCAGGGACCACTTGACCAGGGACCACTCTCCAACATCAAAAGGGTTATGAATCAGTTTTTGGTCAACTTTAGATTTGGTTTGGTTATTTGGGGTGCTGATTTAGAAAATTGCATTGGATAGACCACATCAGCTCTACTTTATGATACAGAACATATGCCATCCAGTAGTCGCCATGCTTGCCCAAAGAAAACTATATTTAATAAGCCTCATCATTATAAGAGTTTCGCGTGGCAATGGTGTAGTAACAGTGAGGCTACGGACCATATTTTAATTCTTGCAGACCAGTTCTAGTCCACAGACCACAGGTTGGGAACCACTGTTATAAACTAACATTGCTGATTGTCCCCCATCAGCAAAATAAACTCATGGAAAGCCTTTCTAGGAAAAAAAGTAATATTTTTAAATAAGCTTGGGGACCCAATGTAGGGGAGTTTATGTAGAAATAGTTATCTACCATAAGGATAAAATGTGAAGCTGCTTGCTTCATTCATCCAACAGTTTATATGGCTTTCTATCTATCTTATCACTAAAACATCATCCTAACATGAAGCTATGTTATGCCGAAGAAATTAGGGAACACTAGAACAACAACAAATAAGTCAGATTTTGAATACTTCTAGTAATTATCTAGACTACCGTAAGTAGTTTCCTAGTGGAGTGGCAGCTTCTATGATAGTGAGTCAGAGTGCATTTACACTGTAGCAGTTTGACACCACTTTACCTGCCATGGCTCAATGCTATGGAATCCTGGAAGTTGTAGTTCGGTGAGGCACCAGAACTCTTTGACAAAGAAAGCTAAAGATCTTGCAAAACTACAATTCCCATGATCCCAGAGCATTGCACTGTGGCAGTTAATGTGGTTTCAAACTATGTTAATTCTACAGTATAGATGAACCCATGATGAGTCTGCTCAAGGTTTTGCTCTGAGCTTTAAGGAGCTGCCTAATGTGCTGATTTTTTTTTTAAAAAATAGGATTCAGCACATGGAATAAAAAAAGGTAAAGGTGGACTTCCGGGTGAAGGCAAGATGGTGGCTGCAGCATGTCTCCGAGGCTCTCAAAGTTAGGAGTCCTGGACCTTCTCGAAAGGGTGAGAAGAACCCCAAGTCTCCCCAAATCCTGACGGAAAGAGGTCAGGTTGGAAGCAAACTTCGTAGAAGAGCACTCCTGGCGCAGGTGGTCAGGTGGTCAGCGTGACTGCATGGAGCACCGTTACCTTCCCGTTGGAATGGTACCTACTGATCGACTCACATTTGCATGTTTTCGAACTGCTAGGTTGGCAGAAGCTGGGCTAACAGTGGGAGCTCAACCCACTCCCTGAATTTGAACCACCAACCTTTTGGTCAGCAAGTTCAGCATCTCAGCAGTTTAACCCACTGCCCCACCAGGGCTCATGGAATAGCTTTTTAAAAATTCGGACTAAAATCAACGGATTCAATGTTCTGCTGATAAAGAAGATGTAAGTTTCTGCTGCTCCTACATCAACAACTGCTAAGGTCTCTGGTATATCAAGGCTTACAGAGAAATAGCATGGCATTTTATTCTTTAATTGCCATGGGTCTATCCTATGAAATCCTGGGATCTATAGTTTGGTCCAAATCTTAGAATTATCTAGACCTGCAGTTTAGGTGAGAATAGTCTACAACTTACTTTATAGAAACTCACCCTGCTCTTGATTGAAAATGCCATTTAGTACCCAAGTCAAATCAAGTCTGCAATTCCTTCTAAGGTTACATGGGCACCCTATTCATTTCCCTGTTATCAGCCAAACTCAAATAGCTACACTGCCCACTAAAAAGAAAATATGAGTCCTGTCAAAGTTGGTTTCCCTGACTGATGAGCCACCTTCAAGACCTTGAACAGAATACAAGGGTATCTCAGAAATGCACTTCGGTAGAGCTAGGAGGTCATTGATATATTTGCTTTTACATCTGGGACTGGTATGATGGTTTAGGCAAGGTGTCATATACATATTTGCATTGTGATTTTTATTGTATATCATTTAATGTACCTGATAGCCAGATACATTATTGATAAATATTTCTGAAGTTAAATTATTCATTAATTTTCTATCATGTACCCACCACACTAAACTAGAAAGCACACATTAAAACGGATTAAGGGGAAAGACCACAGCTGTGATTATGATAATCAGTAATGATGAATGAAGTTTGAGTCTCCCTGGGCCATGACTCTTGCAAAATGCATGGCATATTTTAGGACAGTCAGAATTATTATTATTATTTTTATGATCAAGAAGGAAAAAATCCAGCCTGCCAATTAGATGCTGATAGGAATTTTGTATTTTGGAGAACATGACCTCCCAGAGCTTCAACAGCTCCAGCCTCCTTAAACCAGAGGAAGAATAAACCACAAGCATAGTAAAGTTCATGTATGGCCTAAGCCTATAAATCCCTAAATGGATTGTATACTGTATAAAGAAAGGAGAATATGCCAGGCAGAGCAGAGCATAGAAGCAGAAATCTCTGGGTCTGCTCCCGTAAACTGGCCAAATGCCAGCCTGAGCTAATGCTGTTGGATGCAAATGCTTTAGATGAACAGGCTTCAAAACAGAGGAGTGCATTTGTTTTACAGGATCCCATATGATAATTGCTTCATTGGGGCTGTTACCTATGTTATTCTGTCACTGTGGTTTTCTGTTCTATTTGCATCCTTGCAAATGCAACAGACACTTCACACTTTTCTGTTCTCTTCTTCCACTCGTTCCCTCCCCCCCCCCCCCCCCCGTTTCCAGGTCATTACCATTATCAACTCATTGGATTCCCCACTGCATTTCAACCCTCACTGCCTGGTGTTCCCCCCAAGTCCATTTCATGCCCTCTCTGCCCAACACCTCTCTCCTATACTCTCTCCCTTCTCTCTGCCAAGCTCTTGCCTGAACCCAATGGATCATCACACTTCATCCTTTCTGTCACTTGCAGTCTCTCTCATTCTCAGTTCCTTCTGTCTCAGTCTCTCCATTCCAGCCTCCTGCTTCTCACCCAACACTGCTGGCTGTTGTTTTTCCACACTATCTGCCATTTCAGCAGTGCATTTTTTGCTCAGACAGTGTATTGGACACTGAAGAGCTTGGCAGGTGTGGGGGCCATGGCATTAACTATGATCTGTCTATGTCCAAGGTGTGTTTTTCTGGGAAGCTTACAAAGGACATTGTCACCGAGGCAGGTAAAGCAGAACTGCATCAGGGTAATAGTGCCTTTGGTGATGGCTTAACACATGACATTGTCGTACTGCAGTTGTCCCACAGGAAAGATTTTCATAGAATCATACAGTTGGAAGAGACCTCATGGGCCATCCAGTCCAACCCCATTCTGCCAAGAAGCAGGAAAATCACATTCAAAGCCCCCCCCCCCAACAGATAGCCATCCAGCCTCTGTTTCAAAAGCCTCCAAAGAAGGAACCTCCGAGGCAGAGAGTTTAAAAGAGATTTTAAAAGAGATTAATTTTTTTCAGCTGAAAAAAAATCTGTTATCGGTTAATGAGCTCTTTTTCTGATTATGTCACGCAATGATTTCCTGTGCACAACTGCACTTTTACTCTGATTTTGGGTAGTCAAAGAATGGTCTAGTGGCCATGCTTTGGATAGGAAAACATTGGAGGACATAGTGATATAATTAGTGGCAGAGGGTCTTAGCACCACTCAGCTCCAAAACTGATGCTTTCCTCTGAAGTTTGGATGAAGCCCTGGTGACCAGAAGTGTGTGTTAGATGGGCCTGGTAGCTCTGCAGTGTCCTAGGCAACCCTAGCTCTTTTGCAGGTTGGATTAAAGTTCAGGCAAAAAGTAATGCTGGAACACTGCAACGCTATAGCACTAGAGTGTCTTCTATGTGGAGGGAAATCTGTGTGTGTGCATGTCAAACAATGAAAAGGAGGTGAGGATAATATTTTGTGCCTAAGGTGACAGACTTCTGGCCATTAATTTAAAGTAGATTTAGTCACAACAAATTTTGTGCATTTTTAGTGGCATGAGAACAGTCACTAAACCTGTCAGGGAAATCCTTTTTTTTTTTTTTACAAAGGTTGCCCAGCAGCTCCACTCCACTTTTCCTCTTTGTCCACTATCTAGCTCAGTGGTCCATAGACCACCAGTGGCCTCCAAGAATGAAAATACGGTCCGCAGCCTCACCATCACTACACTGTTGCCTCGAAACCACGCGGCAACGGGAGCAACTGGTCTCACGACACCCTCTTATTGTGCAAATGGGAATGTTGGGAGGGGAGAAGCTAACTACCCATGAAGATTACTACTACCACATCAACTCCAGTTTATTAAATATGATTTTCTGTGGGTGAGCAGATGGCGACTACTGGGTGGCATATGTTCTGTATCAGAAACTAGAGCTGATGTGGTCTATTCAATGCTGTTTTCTGAATCAGTGCCCCAAATAACCAAACCAAATCTAAAATTGACCAAAAATCATTTTGGTACTGATGTTGGAGAGTGGTCCTTGGTCAAGCGGTCCCTGGTCAAAAAAAGGTTGAATGTTTTTTAGATGTATAAGCATTGGGAGCATTGTGAAGAAGAGCTGGAAAAACACAGATATCCAGTATCAGGTTGCAGCAGCACCGTTTGCATGCTGCAATAAAAGTTGAAGTGGGAAAGAATGGCTACCCTCACCTGGTCATGTCATTTCATGTATGCACATGGTTAGTTATGAATTAAAAGCTTATGGGAACATGTTGAAATTCTCTTCTTCTTCTTCCTTTTCACTGTACCTTCTCTTCTTCCTCCTCATCTAGTGTTCTCCCCCTTCCTCCTTTATATCTTCTTCTTCTTCTCCCTCATCTTCCTCTCTTCCTCTCCTCCTTCTCTTCTTTTCCTTCTCTTCTATGGTTGGCTTAACTTCTAAATATAAGGGAGAAATGGAAAAGCAATATGGGAGGATTAGTTGGGAGGATTAAAAAATACCGTATATACTTGAGTATAAGCCAATCCAAATATAAGCTGAGGCACCTAATTTTACCACGAAAAACTGGGAAAATGTATTGACTCGAGTATAAGCTGGGGGTGGGAAATGCAGCGGCTACTCATAAATTTCAAAATAAAGATAGATACCAATAAAATTACATTAAGTGAGGCATCGGTAGGTTAAATGTTTTACATAAAACTGTGATTTAAGATAAGACTATCCAACTCTGATTAAACAATTATTTTCACCTTCTTCAATGTAAATATGTTTACGTATCCTTCCAGTAATAATAAAGACAGTAAAATAATAAATGTAATAACAACAATAATAACAGAATAAAGTAATAAATAGCCTTGACTCGAGTATAAGCTGAGGGAGGCTTTTTCAGCCTAAAAATGGGCTGAAAAACTTGGCTTATATACAGTATATACAGTAACCAAAATGCAGGAGCCCTGGGAAACATAGAGAGATAGTTACTCTACCTGCCAGAGATGGTGTCCATTTAGTCCAAAATACTATGTGCAATGTGGTTTTAGGGCAAATGGACAGAGCAATCCCACAATCATTCAGAAGGTGCAGTAGGAAAAAAAAATACAATTACTGTAGAAGAACGGGCTCATATGACAAGTCTTTGATTCTGAACTTTTAGGAATCTGTGCCCCTCCTCCTTAGAGTGGAGAGGTTTTTTTCATTATATATTCCTTTTTGTTTCTTTATTCTTGTTTTAAGTCCAAAATCACATTGGCCTCAAGAAGCAGTTCTTCTGTTCATTCGCATATGAGAGTAGTAAATTTGAATTTTATGGAATAGGATTTTAAAAAATAGTTGAGCTGATTTATACTTGCCACCAAATGGTAATGTTCCTTCATGGCTTTAACTACACGAATGCAATTATTGCTTCTTATAGTTTAATCAGTCGTGTTTTTAGTGCTGTACACAATGTCCACAGACAAGATCAAAAGGACCACAGGTCTTAGGATGGAGAATTTAATTCTTCTCTTTCTACAGTGTCCCTGAGAAAAATCCCAATTCTAAGCTACCATTTGGCCTGAGAGGAAGGTTTTCATTAGCAATGAGTAAAGCAATCTTTTCCAAGCTCTACAAGAGTCTGGTGATAACTGTTTGATGTTGTTAGGGTACAAAAGGTTAGGAGTTCATCTACACTGTAGAATTAATGCAGTTTAACCCCATCTTAACTGCCATGGCTCAATGCTTTGGAATTCTGGCCCTTGGGAAGAGAGGGCAGAATGTAAATAAAGTATTATTATTATTATTATTATTATTATTATTTGATACTTAGCAAGATAAGTACACAACAAACAAGATCACTATGCTGGCTTTTGTATTTGATCACAGGTCAGACACTTCCCAAGTGTCTAGGACTATGTGATGTATTGTCTGAGTAGGGTGGCCTTTTGCAGCTGACAGATTGTTTTTAAGTGCAGGCCAAGGTCTTTAGGCACTGGGACCACCTTTACTGGCTTGTGCCAGAGTCTTTGCCATTCTATCTTTAAATCCTCATATTGTTTAAGCTATTCCAGTTGCTTCTTGTCAATCTTGCTTCAAATGATTGCATTGCACTGAATTGAGACAATTAAATGCATTCATTCTACAGTGTAGATGCACCCATGACTCCTGCCTAGGTAGTAGCAATTCTTAGCTTTGATTGGGAAATAGAAAGATGAGAGACTGCATGGTTTCTCACACACAGCAATTGATAGTGCAACCGCAACAGCACAACCGAGTACAATCCCATAGCTATGCCTGTGGCATTTTACACTGCACCACCAGTAACTAGGATCTCGACCACTGCCTCTTGCAAAGTATGAGAGAGAGTAATCCCTTTCCCGAACGAATGATTCAGCAGACAGCAGCTCAGCGAGGACCGAAAGACATTTAATCTTCTTCCAAGGGAGACTATATTAAAAATGGAAAGACCAGAAAGAGGGAGGGGGTGCCTTTGCCAGATGTCAATAAGAAAGAGATTGCGGCCAGGGCTGCAACGTGGCCGATGAGTTCTGCAAGAGGAAGGAGAAGCCCTCCGCACCCTCTATGATTTCATCAGCACATCACTTTGCCCTGGTAAAGAAGGTCAAGTGGAGCTGAATGAATCTGCCTCAGTTCACCACAGAATGGCTGGATTGTGCACGTGGAGATCATTTCGAATGAGAGCTTGGCTTTCTTATAGAGGGATGTTGTGTGTGGTCAAGCTCATCGGTCAGTAAGGACAGGATAAACTAGGTCTGTGGCACAAGTTCCCAGTCTAACCTGATCCGATTGGGTAAATTCTGATACCATTTCCAGGCACCCATGTACGTTGTCCGAATAAACCAATGTTTCTCAACCCGAGGGTTGGGACCTCTGGGGGCGGGGGTGAGGAGGTGTCAGAGCGATCACTAAAGATCATCAGAAAATACAGTATTTTATGTTGGTCATGGGGATTCTGTGTGGGAAGTTTGGTCCAATTCTATCATTGGTGGGGCTCAGAATGCGCTTTGATCGTAGGTGAACTATAAATACCAGAAACTACAACTCCCAAATATCAAGGTATATTTCCCCAAGTGTTCACATTTGGGCATATTGAGTATCCATGCCAAGTTTTGTCCAGATTTATCATTGTTTGAGTCCACAGTGCTCTTTGGATGTAGGTGAACTACAACTCCAAAACTCAAGGTTAAAGCCCACCAAACCCTTCTAATATTTGCTGTTGGTCATGGGAGTTCCGTTTGGTTCAATTCCATCATTAGAGTTCAGAATGCTTTTTGATTGTAGATGAACTATACATCCCAGCAACTATAACTCCTAAATGACAAAATCAATCCCCCCAACCCCACCAATATTCAAATTTAAGCTTATTGGGTATTTGTGCCAAATTTGGTCCAGTGAATGAAAATACATCCCACATATCAGATATTTACATTACAATTCATAACACTGGCAAAATTACAGTTATGAAGTAGCAATGAAAATAATGTTATGGTTGGGGGTCACCACAACATGAGGGGTTGCAGCATTAGGAAGGTTGGGAAACACTGGAAAAGCCATAGTCTTGATGCAAAGCAGCCTGAATGACGTGCCCTTTTGCGGACCTGTTGCATGTCTCGTACTGCAGACTTTACTCAGCGGATTTACTCATTGATTTCATGGTTATAAGAATCCCCTGGACATTTTGTTAATTCCAGACTGGAGCTCAGCCATATGCTTCTAGAGCCAACACTCCTAAAGCAAGGATTTGGGCAGCTCTTCCAATCTGGAGCAAGGGTGAATTAAGTGCAAAAAGGAAAATATTCCCTGTATAAATAGTTGAAAAATACAAGGAAGTGGAAATATGTCTGATAAGGATAAAGTTACTGCATGGACTGAACTCCCATGTAGCCAACAAAAGCTGAAGGTGAATTTCTTTGTCTTTAGGCTGACATAAGGTGCATCTACTCTGTAGAATTAATGTAACTTGACGCCACTTTAACTGCCATGGCTCAGTGCTACATCATCCTGGGAGTTGTAGTTTGACGGATTCTTTATTGTATTCTACAAACAGTGCTAGTGCCTCACCAAACTACAGCTCCCGTGATTCCAGAGCATTGAGTGTCAAACCTCATTCATTTTACTTCTATAGTGTAGATGCACCCCAGGACAGTTTCATGTTTGGACTGCATCAGACTAATATGGTTCTCCCTTTGGAAATTGTTTTTATTTTGCAAAAAGCTGAAACTTTATATGGATTGAGCATTGGACTCTTTTGCACTAGAGACTAGAGTTTGAATCCCTGCTCATTTATGGAAACCGTCTGTGTGGTCTTTGGCAAATCACACTTTTTGTTCCTTGGAGAAAGGCAAAGGAACATCTCCTCTGAGAAATCTTGACAATAATTCAAAGATAAGGTTATCTTAGGTTACCAAGTTGCTATATGTTCGAAGCAACTTGAAGGCGCACAACAACAATAACAACCATAACATGCGTGAGAAGGACACAATCAAACCCAAGAGTTATATCAAGTATTCCCTGAGATGGATTTGATTACTGCTTTCAGTTTTTGTTCTGGCACGAAATTCACTGAGTACAGGCCTGTAGCCAGGATTTCGTTTCGGGGGGGGGGGGGGGGGGCTAAAAAAAATTTCAGGGGGGGTTTCGGGGGGGCTGAGTTTCGGGGGGGCTGAGTCTGAGTGAAAGAGGGTCTAGCCTAGCAAACCTTTTGTATCATTACCCTAATACCCCCATGCATATGGGATATATTGAGTATGGTGATCAGATCATGATATGAATAAACATAACAGTTTAAATAATGCACCAGTAAGGCCTTTTCGCGAACCACCATGAGAATTTCGGGGGGGGGGGGGGCTGAAGCCCCCCGAGCCCCCCCCCCCTGGCTACATGCCTGACTGAGTAGTTTAGAGAAAGTCCCTCTTTCATCCAGGGTTCAAATTCCAACTTGTCTGTGTAAACTAGCGGTTTTCAACTTTTTTTTAAAACCAGGAACCACTTGACCAGGGACCACTCTCCAACATTAGTACCAAAAGGGTTACTAATGTATCAACTTTAGATTCGGTTTGGTTATTTGGGGTGCTGATTCAGAAAATTGCATTGGATAGACCACATCAGCTCTAGTTTCTGATACAGAACGTATGCTATCTAGTAGTCACCATCTGCTCGCCTACAGAAAACCATATTTAATAAGCCTCCGTGCTATAAGACAGCTTTGTGAGACCAGTCACTCTCGTTACAATGGTGTAGTAATCACTGGTGGTCCACGGACCACAGATTGGGAACCACTGATGTGAATATATCAGGTGTCCTTGGGTAAATTACGGTCTCTCAACCTCAGAGGATGGAAATGACAAACCCACTCTGAATAAGTTTTGTCAAGAAAGCCCCGTAATAGGTTTGTTTTAGGGTTGCCATAAGTACGTAGGAAACGTCTTGGAGGCTCACAGTCACAACAAAATATTACTGATATAAAAGAGAGTAAATTCTGCATTTAAGTTTATTTGCAATTAGGTTGATTTGCAAAGAAAGGTTTATGCAATGGTAATGGCAATGACTTGAAGGCACATAGCTACAACAACGCTTTTAATTATTGCTTTTGTTCAGTTGTTAGGAAAACTCTAAGGAAGATGCTGTATTGTTTTTAGCACTGATCGCCACACTGAGCCTCTGTTAAGAGAGAAAAAGTGGCATATATACACAAATATATTCATAATAATAACAATAATACCAATAATATTACTTGAGTTTAGGAAGATAGGAAAATTAGAGCTGGAGAGGAGTTGCAGTTGCGAAGGAATATGGTAGTGAATTTTCAGTTATGCATTTAAGATGGAACAAAACAGGTAAAGCCTTTGTAGTATACTTTTATAAAGCATTTGCATCTATTGGGTATTTTTTTATTTAGGATTTTAAGATGGCATTCAAATTTTGCAGTACTTTGGGGTCTTTCCAGAAGATATTAAATGCATTTCCGGCAGGGTGAGGATCACAAGACAGCTTTTCTGTCGAAAGAAGAATTAAAATGTGTGTGGATTTATTTCCCTCTGGTGGAGCAAACATAAAACTGCAAATTCTGTTTTCAACACTGTATCTTCCTACGAATATTCCTGTCACAGCAAAACATGGAAAGATTAAGCCTTGAAGCTGCATAGGAGCTGGAACATAGCAGTAGAATAGCAATGGTTTTTATAGCTTTTGGGCTGGATTGGGTGCTTTTAAATTCTGACTGATATTAATGAGATTGAAGTAATGCCTAATATGCTGCATTGCTTTCATGGATGCCTGATGTAAAAACTAAGAAAAAATTAACAAGCCGGACCCAAGAAAATTTAAATACACACTATCAAATTTATGCAGTTTGATACCACTTTAATTGCCATGGTCCAATGCTATGGAATTTTGGGAGCTATAGGGTTTTTGTAGGTTTTTCGGGCTATATGGCCATGTTCTAGAATGCTTCTAGAACATGGCCATATAGCCTGAAAAACCTACAACACCCCAGTGATTCCAGCCATGAAAGCCTTCGACAATACATATGGGAGCTATAGATTTATAAAGCCTTTAGCGTTTTCTGCCAAATAGTACTGATGCCCAACCAAACCGCAAATCCCAGCATTCCATAGTATTGATCCATGGCAATTAAAGTGGTATCAAACTGCATAAATTTGATAGTGTGTATTTAAATTTTCTTGGGTCCGTCTTGTTAATTTTTTCTTAGTTTTTACATCAGGCATCCATGAAAGCAATGCAGCATATTAGGCATTACTGAATTAAGTGTAGATGCTCACATAGTTATGTTATAAACCCATCAGATAGTGTGCTCTATCAGCATTTTACAAAAAGGCTACACAGTAGTGTCTCATGTGATCTTTACAACTGTGACTAGTGATTTGGGGTGTGTCTACACTGTAGATTTAATGTGGTTTGACACCACTTTAACTGCCATGGTTTAATGCTTTGAAATCATGGGAGTTGAAGTTCTACAGAGCCCTTAGATTTCTCTACTTGACACTGCTGGTGCCCCACAAAACTGTAGCTCCCATGATTCTATGGCATTGAGCATTCAAACCACATTCATTCTACTGGGTAGAAGCAGCCTCAGATTACATCCAGTCCTTTTACGTTTTCCTGCCATTAATTAGATAATCTTGGTAATTAGATTATCCAGATAATCTTGGATGGAAATCCCCTGCTCCTCATTGCACCAAGAAATGACAAATGTGTCTTGTACTTCTGGGTGTATTTTGATGATTTGGCATGACCACCATTTGAGCAAGGAGTGGGTGGGTGGGATGTGCTTGGGAAAGCGGCTTTGTTTACATATCCTTGAAGCTGCCGCTATCAGCAAGTGCCAGCTTTCCTTTTCAATGAACAAGATGTTCCAGGTTGCATTTGCCCCCATGCTTATTTACATCAGCTAGCTAACATGTGATAGTTTGCTTTTGCAGTGGCTCTTTTAAATGGTGACAGAACTAGACATTGATGCTGGTCCTAATGTTTGTCCTGCTGCAGAAATGACCGTCCTTTTAAATGAATGCCCTATGCTCTAAAACCATAAATATATAGTGACAATTACAAATCAACAGGTTAACAGTCGTATATTTTCAACTATTTTTTCTTATGTTTTTTTCCTTAACCAAGCTATTAAACACAAAACATTGCTCCGTATTCAGATAGTTGTAACGACAAATTTCAAACTTCCACTCTATGTCTAACTTTTGTTTTGTGGATTTTAATATGTATTTTATGGAAATATGTTTTAATATGTGTATTCTGTAGCACAGCTAGTTAATCACTAGCAGCAATAAATCACTAGCGACAGGAAGGTTGCAAGTTCAAAGCCTGAGTCGGGGTTGAGCTTCCGATTGTTAATAGCCCAGCTTACTGTTCACCTAAGCAGTTCAAAAACAGCTGTGCTGTGAGTAGAGAAATTAGGGACCCTCTAAACTGGAGAGGTTAATTTATGACACCATAAAAATGCTGGAGATCAAAGAGCAAGGAGGAAATACTATGATCAAAAAGGCTCAGTGTCATAGTGAATGAAGTGACAGCTCCCCCCTTGACCAGAATTGAGCAACCTCCAGTATCCGATGTTGGAAAAAACTGCTGAATGACTTCTATCTGTCTGTATGTCTTGTATGTCTAAAAATGGCATTGAATGTTTGCCATGTATGTGTGCATTGTTATTTGCCTAAGTCCTCTTTGGGGTAAGAAGGACGGAATATAAATACTATTAAATAAATAAATAAATATGCAGAGTTTTAAAAAATGATTATTTGTTTTGTTTATTTGTTTTAGCAATGTTGTAACCTACCTCAAGCTGTGAGGAGAAGCAGGTAAGACATATTATTATTATGATTATTATTATCACCATCCTTGGATGTTTGTGGGGGGGGGGGAGCAGTGAGAATATGAGAACTTTGACGTAACCCAAACCATTGTTAGCAGTGTCAATAAAATATCATCTCTATTATATTTTTTTCCTTGTAAGTTTTAAAATATTACTGATTAATATCCAAAATTTGTGTTGGATTCCACTTATTAAATACTAACTTGGGTACCAGGGTTATTTGAAAAAAAATCAGTTTTTAATTGTACAAAATGGAAAAGTTTGTGTGTGAACTACAACTCACATCATACCAGGTTAACTCCGAAAAACTCCATCAGTACTTAGAGTTTGTTATGTTGGGCAAGTTTGCTCTAGATGCATCATCAGTGGGATTCAGTGTGCTCTCTGGCTGTAGGGTAAACAACAACTTCCACTATGGTGAGTTAGTCCCCTCAAACCCCCTCCAATAGGTTAAGTTAGTCGTGGGAGTTCTGTGTACTAAGTTTGGTCCAGGTGGAGGTCACAGTTTCTTTGTTTGTGGGTGAATTACCACTCCCAGAAAGGAAGGTCAGTTCCCTCCAAATACATCCAGTAATCAAATCTTATACTGCCCATTGTCCTTAATGTTACCACTTGACTTACCCACTTTACCCACCAGTCCTATCCTCACAATTGAGTTGCACCAGTCTGCTCACACGTGCCCAGGAACTGTTTATTATTGCAGGTTCATTGGTTGTTGTTTTGATGGTTGCTTTTATATACAATGTTATTGTTTTGTTCTGTTTAGTGTTGTGTTCTATATACAAGTGTATATTTTAACCATGTTTATTTCGGGCCCGTCCCTATGCAAGCCGCCCGAGTCCTTTCGGGGAGATAGAGGCGAGGTATAAAAATAAAGTTATTATTATATTATTAATTTTAAGACATGCTTTCAATGTGCTTCATTTAAGAATAAAAATGTACATCCCTTGGTCAACATCTGATTACTCCTAAGCACTCTAGTCAAACCGGCAATGCTTCTCTTTTAGTACCCTATCATTGCTACTGGATAATTTATATTGTTCAGTGTGGGAACAATAGTTTTCTAAGATCTACAGAGACACTCGCTGGAACATCCCAGCAAGTGAGAGTCCAAAAGTGGCAGGCTCAAACCCAGAACCTCAACCAGTGGCTGATACCAAATGAGAGACTCCCCCTGGGCGTCTTCTGTGTAGAAGACTGGGCGACTTGGAAGGCGCTGAACAGACTGCGCACTGGCACCACGAGATGCAGAGCCAACCTTCAGAAATGGGGCTACAAAGTGGAATCCACGATATGCGAGTGTGGAGAAGAGCAAGCCACTGACCACCTGCTGCAATGCACCCTGAGCCCTGCCACATGCACAATGCAGGACCTTCTTGCAGCAACACCAGAAGCACTCCAAGTGGCCAGATACTGGTCAAAGGGCATTTAATCAACTAACAAACTTGCAAATTTTGTGTTTTGTCTGTCTGTTTGTTTGTTTTGTTCTGTTAGAAATGTAATACAATTGACTGGTTACCCTGACATGACAAATAAATAGTGTGGGATGGTTGGACAGAAACCTTACACCTGGGCAGATATTTTAGGGCAATTTTCCTCTGTGAAACAAAGCCAGATTTTAACATTTGCTGTAAGTGGATGATTGTGACTCTTGAGCCATCGCCAAAAGCATTACATTACATAAAGAGTTTTTGTCTTCATTAGGAATTAATCTGTTCTAACCACCTGTCAGCTGGTAATGACCGTTTATTAACACGAGGCCCAAGCTGAACATAGCAATTCGGCATATTTAATTTATATATCAAACAAAGCGTGAAATACAGGAACACAAACCCACAGATTTTCAAACACTTTCATTTAGACACCATTTTGTAAGTGTGCGTTTTACAATTATGCGGAGACACAGGCTCCCGCACAGACCTTCATGTTCTTTCCTTATCTCTCTGTGTCTCAATGTTTATCTGCCCCAGTCTGGTGCCTACATCCTCAACTGACATAGACAAATGGTTTTGGACATTTGGCTCAGAATATTCTCAGAAAGTAATGCCAATATTGCCTTTTTGCTGCTGTCAACCCCGCCCCCCTTTTTGTCACTTGTAAAATGTGTATGTGTGTTTATATGCATTTATTAGCATTCAATACTGTTCAGCTATCTGAGATTGCCAGACAATTGATGCCATAAGTCTTGATCAATAGAACCAATATTGGGATTGTAGTTCAACACATCTAGAAGATTTTGCATAGATTAAGCTATAATAAAAAAGTATCTCTACTCAAAAAGTATTTTTTTCCTTTCCACCTATTTAATCTGGATACCATGATGGAGGCATCTTCCCCAGTTTATCTAATCGAATCTAGTCTTGCCCTGTGGCATCAACAAAAAAACAAAGGCACATCAATACTTTCCTTTTAGGAAGTGTCAGACTGCCTTTCTAGTTAGTATGGAAACAAAACATGACTTTGAGCACATCTACTTGGAGTAAACATTACAGACGTATGGCATCTTGCCTTTCTCACTTTTAACACATTTCCAGTGCTGATTGTTGTTTTTCAGCACCTCCACTTTGTATAGAACCTCCTGTTTGTGTAGTATTGCATAATAGCTGGATTAACAACAGCGGTTCCCAACCTTTTTTTTAAATCAGGGACCACTTGACCAGGGACCACTCTCCAACATTAGTACCAAAAGGGTTACAATTCAGTTTTGGTCAACTTCATATTCAGTTTGGTTATTTGGGGTGCTGATTCAGAAAATTGCATTGGATAGACCACATCAGCTCTAGTTTCAGATACAGAACATATGTCAACCAGTAGTTGTTATCTGTTCACACACAGAAAACCATATTTAATAATTTAGAGCTGATGTGGAAGTAGTAATCTTTCGTGGGTAATTATCCTCTCCCCTCCTGACATCCCTGTTGCCTTGGCACGATAAGAGGATTTCGCGAGACCAGTCGCTCTTGTTGCCGCATGGTTTCGAGGCAACAGTATAGTAATGGTGAGGCTACGGACCATGTTTTCGTTCTTGCAGACCACTGGTTGGGAACCATTGATTTACAAATAACAATGTAAACTAGAATTTGGTTTATTGAATGTTGGCTTGTTGGGTCTAATCCTGCTCTTGCAAACAAACTATGACTTGCCCCTGACTTTTTTCTCCAATTCCTTAACTGAAAAAGATGCTGAGAGTATGGAGATAAACAAGTGAGAAAAAGGAAAACAAACTTTGATTCGGTCATTGGTGGTACAACTCAATGTCTAACTATGTTTACTGGGGTATTTCACTGATATTTATTAATTTCTCCAGCAGCAAATTAGCCTCATCCCTGGCCGCTTAAGCTTCTCCAAATGCAGTTGTGCCACCATAATGTTAAGGCAAGGAACAGAATAGATACACTCAATGAAAGTGGTCAGTAGTGCATATTCTTATGGTTGGATTTGACTGAATCTTTGTGACTGACAGTATGTAAAAAATCATCCATTCTCCATATCAGGTGTAAGAGGAAGAAACTAATAAATCTCCTCCTGTCATAGATGTAAGTATGACATTTTACAGTTTGGAGAAAAAATTGAATCATATCATCAAAAGTCATTTTGAGCCTCATCCACTATTTTACCGACCTTTACCTACCCTGACTTGTGGGTGATGTGTTTGTGTGTATGTTTTAATTGCATTAATTTTATGTTTTAATTGTAATTACAAAGTGTCTTATGTATATGGATGAAGTCTATTCCAAACAGCATACCTTTAAGCAATTTGTTTAGACCATATCTCTGTATAAAACATCAATGGCTTCTCTGTAGCTAATAATAAAGCTGTTGCTGGGAGATATTTTGATGTTTTTAGTAATTTATTATATTCACCATTCCACAAACAGTGCTACTTTGGATGAAACGATTTTGATCACAAAATATCAACCCGTCATAACATTTAATCTATGGCTAAGTGGGAGATACGTGGATCTTAGAACGGGCAGAGATGAGATGATAAAGATGACAAGTACCGTATATATTTATGAAATGTTTAAGGGAATTTATGAATACTGGATCAGACGAAATTAATTTAATAGGATGACATTATAATCCCTCCTGCTCCTGAGAATGAGGATAGGATATCATGTTTAAAGACAGGGAAAGAAGCAATTGTCTGCGGCATGAAGCTCAGTAGGCACAAATGGATATCCTACAGCCCCTTTTGTGACTATCACCAGGTAGCCCCAAAAGGAAACGAAGGGCTCTCCCACACAGCCATATAACCCAGAATATCAAGGTAGAAAATCCCACAATATCTGAGTCCACACTGCCATATAACCCAGTTCAAAGCAGATATTGTGGGGTTTTATTCAGCTGTGTGGAAGTGGCCTGAGAATGAAAATAAATTGATACTTTTCTTACCTTGTTCATCTTTACCATCCTTCTATTGAAATAGCTCAGTATATGACTAAGATTTGGATTATGATGATTGACACGAATCCTGTATGGGATTTATGGATGCATAATTCAAGCTGTATTTTGCAAATCCCATGTGAATAATTTTTCCCTGTTAGTTTGGGAACTGGGACTGTGGGAGTCGACATGTATCCTTGTTCTCAAACATCACCTAGCTCTTTGGCCTATTTCAGTGTAGTGATTTAAATATTGGACTACAGCTTTGGTGACCAGGGTTTGCATCTCCTCTCAGTCATGAAACCTCTGGGTGACTCTGAGAAAGTTAGCCCAAGAAAAGCAGTGATAGGGTCGCTATAAGCCAGAAACAACTTGAAGGCCCACAACTACAACAATAGTTACAGTGCTACACAGTACATCTCTGACCCTACTAACTGGGAAGCAGCCATTGCAATCAATAGGGGCTATGAGGAGATTATGAATATGTAACAGTCATGAGTGCATATTCTAGGTTATACATTCGTAACTGTCATAGAGGTTTTTGGACATTGTTTATATCCTACTTTCCCCCCAATTTGATACTCAAGACAAAAATCATAGATAAAAATTAGCAAAATACAAAATTAAAGATATTAGTATGGTCAGCCTTTGATATCTTCTGGGGTTTGGTTCCAAGACATACTATGGATACCAAAACCCCTGGATGTTGAAGTCTCATCATACACAATGGGATAGTGTAGGGTGTTAGTTTAACAAATCTGGGGAATTCCAGAGCTTAAAACACTCACCAAGAAATCCCTCTCCCATGTCCTCACCAGAAGTAGCTGTGATGTTGGTGGAGGAGTATGAACCTGCCCGTGATCTCAAAACATGGGCAGGTTCATACGGGAGGATACTGCCCTTGCCAAACTGGACTTAGTAATACTTGAAAAAGAGGTGAAAATGATTTGCCTTTAGATCATGTTGGACTCCACGGTTAAGTCAACTTGGATCTGTCATGTATTAGAAGAGCTGATAAAAGTTACTTTTTTGAATACGACTTCTACAATGCCCAGTTGCTTTGCATGTGAGAACTGGTTGATAAACAGTTGAGCAAATGAACTGCAAATACATGAAAATTGTGATCAATTTTACTTTTATTTGGATCTCCTATTGAGCCAATAATGGAATCAGAGAGTGCAAATATATTCTCAGACTAATTTGTGCCTGAGTTCAATAAAATTATTTAAATACAGTAGAGTCTCGCTCATCCAACGTTCTGTATTATCCAATGTAGTTTACCTCCTGCCTGGATCCACAACTGTTTCAATACATTGCAAAGTTTTGGTGCTAAATTCGTAAATACAGTAATTACTACATAACTTTACCATGTATTGAACTGCTTTTTCTGTCAATTTGTTGTAAAACATGATGTTTTGGTGCTTAATTTGCAAAATCATCACATAATTTGACGTTTAATAGGCCTTACCTTAATGCCTCCTTATTATCCAACATTTTTGATTATCCAATATTCTGCCAGCCCATTTATGTTGGATAAGCACAACCCTACTGTAACTAAAAACACCCCCTGAGCTTTACCCCTCCGACACCCACTCGCAATGCACCATTCCAGTTGCTGGATATCCTTTCAAAATAGCTTATTCTGTACATGCACACATGCAAATTATTTAATAAGGGGCTAAGTTCTTCAGAACAGGATTCATTGAGTTGCATTTGATTGGGAAGTTGTGTCCATGGCACAGAGGACTGGATGGCCCTCGTGGTCTCTTCTAACTACGATTCTATGAAATGTTGTGTCTGAATGCTATGTTTTCTGCCACTAAACAAGTCATGCAATAGATTCAGCAAATATACATTGCAATTTGAAGCCAAGATGTTTATTTACACAGCAGGAGACACTGTCCTATTACAACAGCATTCTATCATAAACAACATTTAGCTCTGAAGCAAGCCCATGGACACTGCTGACTATTGTTACATTATCTCGGCCATTCCTGAATGACTCCTGCTTATGCATTACTCTAGTTTCAGCAATAAGATTTTACAATTAACATTGAGTTATTGAGCAATGGACTTCTGAGTTCATACAACAGTGTATTCACTACTTTTTATTTTTAAAAAACTGCCTGCATTGACACAGGACCTCACACCCAAGAATCCAAAGAAATCCAAACATTCTGTAGTCAAATAAATCTTGCAATATCCCAGTGAGGTAGGTTGGTTGATTACCATTTTACAGATGGAGAAACTAAGGCACAGAGAGTTTCAGTGACATCCTGAAAGCCATGGTAACACATCACCGTCCATCTTGCTCTCTCAGTTGAAAGCAGATTTATAAAATAACTTATATATAGAAATGCCCCCCCCCCTGGTGGCGCAGTGGGTTAATGCGCTGAGCTGCTGAACTTGCAGACCAAAAGGTTGGTGATTCCAATCCAGGGGTGGGATGAGCTCCCGCTGTTAGCCCCAGCTTCTGCCAACCCAGCAGTTTGAAAAGATGCAATAGGTACCACTTCGACGAGAAGGTAACAGTGCTCCATGCAGTCATGCTGGCCATATGACCTTGGAAGTGTCTATGGACAACACCAACTCTTCAGCTTAGAAATGGAGATGAGCGCCACTCCCCAGAGTCGGACACGACTAGGCTTAATGTCAGGGGAAAACTTTACCTTTACTTTGATTTATAGAAATGGACTTATGTGTGTATAATTATACCTATTTACACAAGATTATATACAGTATATTCAAAAAAGGCAATATGGGGAGTGATCAGGGGCAGGCGAGTGTGGGGCAGGTAAGCAAGTGGGGGGGGGGAGGATGAGAAGGGGAGCAAGCGAGCAAGCGGTGGGCTCCCATACCAGGAGTGAGGGTGCTGTGTACCCCTTCTGATATGTGTGCCATAGGTTCGGCACCACTAATTTAGGGTATTCTTATTTCTACACTATAGAAATACAATTATCGAAGTCCATAGCCCACACTCAGATACAACAATAAGGTTATATTCCTCATATGACTACCCATTGACTACATTTGTCTTTCTCTGCATATGTGCATTGTGCATGTGTGCGCCTGAAGGTGACACTTCATGCACCTGACAAAGAGAAATAACATTCACCAAGATTTGTCACAGGAAGTCTGTAGGGTTTAAGGCACCATACTTAGTTCTTCTAAATTTCAGACTCATTGTCCTGTTGCTCTTCATATTCTGGTTAAATAAATAAGGAAAAAAGAGGAGCGCTGCCTCATAATTTTGGACTTTCAGAAACGTTTTACATTTTGTCTTAAATTATTATTGGAAGAAATAATACAAAAGGCCAGCCATAGCTCAGAAATGACAACATCTGATTTCCTAAGAACTTAAAATATTTAACCTTCAATTTGTTCCTGAGCATAGGAAAGTCAAGATGACTTTAAATACTGATAACCAATTATCTCCCTCCAATTCACAGAGATTTGGAGTGAGAGAAGAAAGAAAAATTGTGTTCTTGGTATAACGTTGTGCTATCTTAAAATCATGGAATGATAGAGTTGGTAGAGACTGCATGGACCATCTAGTCGAACCTCGTGCCATACGGGAAAAGCACAATCAAATCACGCCTGACAGATGGTCATCCAACTTCTAATTAAAAGCCTCCAAAGAAGGAGCTTCCACCACACTCCAAGGCAGAGAGTTCCTAATATTTGTCACTTGATATTAGTGGAAGAGTTAACAATCATAGAGTATTTCATTGTAGTTCTTGGGATAAATCGCTTCTCAAGCTAGAAGTTGGAAACATTATTCCTCTGGATTACTACTACCACCAGAATCCTTCGGGTATTGCAGCAAGCAAAAGTTTGCAAGATAGGAATAAGTAAGGAGGATCTTCTGATGTAGCACACAAAAATGATAGGTGCCTGTGGCAACCCCAAAGACACACTGCTAATGTAGGAAAGTTTTTTTTTTTACAAGGCTCATCCAAAAAAACCAAATACACCACTCTAGTGGTGGGTTTCTTCTATACTGTACTTAACACTTTTTCCCCTCCTGAGATCTACATGATTCCCCTTTCACAATGTTGTGCGATAGGGACGCAATAGATTAAATAGCTCTACTTTCCCATCTTTGGTCAGAAATATTCTACTGATTTTTACTGACTGAACTCTCATTATTTTAACCATGAAGTTGCAAAAGGTGTTTTATTCAGCAGCTTGCTTTTCCTCAAAACAACAACAACACCCTGAGGCTGGATCTACATTGCCATATAATCCATTTCCTGAATTGGATTATATGAGTCTACGCTGACACATAATCCAATTTGATGTAGTTAATTTGAATGTGGATTATATGGCAGTGTAGGTGGGACCTAGTTTTTCAAGATTCTTCTTATTATCTTCAGAAGATTTCCTAGTCAGGCAGATCACCTTTTGTAGTTTGCTTACGATGACTGCTTCTTACAAAGCAAACTCAACGATGGATGACATACCCCATACAATATATTCCAAATCTGCACATTTCTTCATAAAATATAGCACCTTCTCCTGATTTCAACATACAGTAGAGTCTTGCTTATCCAACCTTTACTCATCCAACATTCTGTATTATCCAACGTAGTCTGCCTCCGGCCCGGATCCACAACTGTTTCAATACATTGCAATGTTTTGGTGCTAAATTTGTAAATACAGTAATTACTACATAATGTTAGCATCTATAGAACTCCTTTTTAGGTCAGTTTGTTGCAAAACATGATGCTTTGGTGCTTAATTTGTAAAATCATAACATAATTTGATGTTTAATAAGTTTTCCTTAATCCCTCCATATTATCCAACATTTTCGCTTATTCAGTGTTCTGCTGACCCGTTTATGTTGGATAAGCGAGACTCTTCTGTACTACTTTCTCTGCAGAGTTTACATAGTAGACTCTGCTTGACTTATAAATGTGAATCTATCAATACTGGGGGCCTATGACCAGAGTAGCATACATTGTCTGACACCAAAACTCAACCTGTTTTCAAGAATGAAAGAAAAGACTCCCATTAGATAATAACGCGATGGGAAAAGAAACAGACACTGACTGGCACAAGTGAATGGTCTTCCAATAGTTTTGTGAAGCCGCCTTGAGTCTCTTCCGAGTTTGAGAAAGGCGGGGCAGAAATGTTTATTTATTTACAGTATTTATATACCGCCTTTCTCACCCCTGGGGGGACTCAAAGTGGTTAATAAATTGTAAATAAATAAACAATAAATAAGTGGCTGTTAGAAAACTATGTCCTAAATTTGCACCAGGATAATTGTGCTCTATCTTAGATTCAAAATAATAGCAAAATGCACAGTATGATCCTTTAATATCTTCTGTGTTGAAGTCTTCTTCAGCAAAAGACAGACCAGTAAATTAGGTTAAAAAATATATAAGTTCCTGGAAATATTAATCTGGAGTATTTGTCAATGGCATGTGTGTTCTGCATGATGCGCAGGCTAACGTGACCCTTCAGCCCTTTCTTTCTTGATGAATGAGACTCATTATTCATGGCCAAATGGACTACCATCTTGTCTTGCTTGTCTTCTTCAGTCACGATCTGGCCTCTTGCATATTCTTCTAGGCTATTGGTTTCTGACTCACCATATATACCTTCCAGCAGCATGGTTTTTGTCGAAGGTATTCCACATGTACAGGAGAACTGAGGAAACAGAACAGTGAATAGACCAGAATGAGAGAGAGAAAAATCACACTTCTACTTTATGGACAACATGTGTTAAGAATTTATCTTCAAATCCTAAGACAGGAGAAGGGCCTTAGGGGTGGCACATGAAAACATATTTCTGCTGATTGTAAGGGTAAATTCAGACTCAGCAGTATTATTTATAAGAGCCAGAATAGTGTAATGGTTTGCATGTTGGGCTACAACACCAGAGACTAGTGTCTGAATTTCTGGGCAGCAATGGAAACCTACTTGGTGACCTTGGGCAAGTTATATTCTTCCAGTCTCAGAGGAAAGTGAAGGCATGTCTTGCCAAGAAAACCCTAAGGTAAGGTAATTTTAGGATCTCTATAAATCAGAAAAACAACAGCAATCAAGTATTATTTACATAAAATAGTGTGACTTCTGAAGACAGCAAGCACTTAAAATAAGTCTATTTGCACGAAAGGTGTTTTAACATTGTAATACCATATATATATATATTATTAAGGAGGGTGCCAATGTGCCTCTCTTTCTGTCAGAATTATAGGCCTATGTCCATGAAATATAAATATATGGAGCTTGGCATGAATTTTGAGGAGGCTCCAGTGATGTGCAGCTGGGATTGTTTCGTTTTTAATATGCTTACTTTGAATGATTGTGGGGAGCTCATGTTTTGAGGCTTGTCATAAGTTGTTCACTCAGTAGCCTCCATCCACTTTCTTGGTCCTAGCTAGAGTAAACTCATTGAATCAATTGCTGAATGGGAAATCAACATACTAGATACATTCCATTGATTCAATAGACTTATTCACACTTGGGCTACCAACTAGATTCAGGCCACTAGGGTCTCACTTTGGCAGTGCCAAGAAAGCCCTGTGATAAGTCTACATTAATGTCACCATAAATTTGAAATGACTTGAAAGCAAACAAGAACAGGAAAATATCTGGAGAGCTGTATGTTGGACAAGATAAATATTGGTTGGCATTATCTTATGAAATAAATGAGTGAAAATATGACATGGGGAAAAGAAAACACAAAAGAATTGGGATGGTTCTAAGTGTTCTGGATACAACAAAAATGGAAAAGAGAAAATAATTTTAAGGGCAGCATTCAACTATAAGAATGGTTGGTGCGATGGGTTAAACTCTTGTGCTGGCAGGATTGCTGACTGACAGGTCAGCAGTTCGAATCTGGGGAGAGCGGGTTGAGCTACCTCTGTCAGCTCCAGCTCGCCATGTGGGGACATGAGAGAAACCACAAGGATGGTAAAATATCAAACATCCGGGCATCCCCTGAGCAATGTCCTTGCAGATGGCCCATTCTCCCACATCAGAAGTGACTTGCAATTTTTCAAGTCACTCCTGACACACACAAAAAAACACTATAAGAAATGTTAAATTATTTTAAAACAGTGTTACAGTTTACTGAGATATTGCAAACTTTTTATGGATTTTGAAATGTATTGGAAGTAAATCAGGATATATGGTACGAGCCCTGTACCCATGAAACCAGTACCCAAAGTTTTAAAAAATTGTCACAGTTAAGAGTTACATCAGCAACCTAGGCTTGTGTAAATTATTACAACTCAGAATAAAGATGTAAATGTTGACAAAAATAACAGAAACAATTATAAAGACATCAGATTCATAAATTTGACAAGTACACAATGGAGTATTATTCAATGCAGTCTTTCAATTTTAACCATAATTATGGAAAACAGATAGATGACTCACCGTGAAAACACTATGGATTTGGCTATAGTTCCATGAAATAAATACAACACTTAATCCTGAGATGGGCTGTATTCATCCTCCTGTATCAAGTCATGGACTGAGCCTGTCCATGGGGCCTCATTCAAGTTTTGCTGTTCCAAGGCCTGCATTGTTGTCTATGTGTGGATCTCAGGTGTGCTTCCTTTATTATACATAGGAAGCTCATTCCTCCCACCCCCATCTTTGTACATCACACTGGAGGGGGAAATGAGGATGCCCACACCACTCCTGCATCTGTTCTTACCACTTAATTAATTGAGTTGTTAATTAAGTTGATCTATGTACTGCCTTTCAGTAACAAGGGCATTCTCGGAGTAATATATGCCTCAAAACAGATGCAATAAAATCACAAAAGCAAAAGGAAAGCCACAGAAGTCATACAACTTCTGTGAAATGGAAGAAAGACCAGTCTGGGTGCACGTCACATTCAAGAACTTTCTGTCTTCTCCTGTGATTTTGGTTGAAGCCAGATTGTAAATGTGTATCTGACTGGTCAGTGCTATGTATTAACTTATCGGCAGTAGTTAAACACAGTGCAGCGAACACAGGGAAATGCCATGATGGATTTCCCTTTCCTTACCCTCCCTATATTGTCTCTGCCAAAGTCCCAGGTTGCAGACTTCCCCAGTTCTGATCTCAGTTTCTTTCCCTCTGTCGTTCCTACTACCATCAACTCCTGTTTTTGTGGTGTCAGGCCTCCGCTGTCAGATCGAATGCTCTAGACAAAAATTGTTCACACACACAGACATTCAAGGATCAGACTTTTCTCATTTACATTCACAAAGCACAGGTGTTGGGAGAGGAATCTTGGGCCCTGGGAACAAATTGTGGCCTTCTACACCATATCCAATTCCCCACGACATCACTGCTGGGTGGTTTTGAGTCTCCGTACATGTTTTTTTCTCTCTCTTCTAAATGACTGATGTGCTTAGAAACAATTAGAGGCTGTAAGAGCTAATGTGAGCTGATATTTTTTCCTCTGCCCACAGCTAAAATGGGACTGAAAATATATCTGAAATTGAATTTGGCTTCTGACTGAAAAAGGTTTCTCACACTTGCTCTGATATATTCAACCTACATACAGGGAATAGCTCTTACCTTATCTCGCAATTTCCGCTGCTTCCGCTCCTGCACAGTAGTCAGGTAGTTCACAGCGGCATATTCGATGACTGAGAGGAAGACAAACACAAAACTGACCCAGAGGTAAATGTCCACAGCTTTGATGTAAGAAACCCGAGGCATGGAGGCATTGACACCCGTGATGATGGTGGACATGGTCAGCACTGTTGTGATCCCTAAAAAAGCCCAATACGAAGGTTTACTTCAAGTATTAACACAGGACAAGTACAGTTGGCCCTCCGTATTTGCAGTTTTACTTTGGCTGATTTCATTAATCAGTGTTTGATTAATATGTTCTATCAGAATCTTATCACAGAGTTAAGCTGCTCTTCTCTAGGCATTTCTAGGTCCTCCATCATGATTTTACAGTCAACTTCAGGAAAAACGTTGATAACAGATTCACACTGGATGACACAGAGCAGTGTTTCTCAATCTTCCTAATGCAGCGACCCCTTAATACAGTTCCTCATGCTGTGGTGACTCCTAACCATAAAATTATTTTCGTTGCTACTTCATAACTGTAATTTTGCTACTGTTATGAATTGTAATGTAAATATCTGATATGCAGGATGTATTTTCATTCACTAGACCAAATTTGGCACAAATACCCAATATGCCCAAATTTGAAAACAGGTAGGGTTGGGGGGGGGGGGTTATTTTGTCATTTGGAAGTTGTAGTTCCTGGGATTTATAGTTTACCTACAATCAAAGAGCATTCAGAACTCCACCAATGATGGAATTGAAGCACACAGAATTCTCACGGCCGACAGAAAATACTGGAGGGTTTTGGTGGGCATTGACCTTGAGTTTTGGAGTTGGAGTTCACCTACATCCAGAGAGCACTGTGGACTCAAACAATGATGGATCTGGACCAAACCTGACATGAATACTCAATATTTTTTTTTCCTTTCCTTGTGTCTGTATAAAGTCCTGTCCTTGAAACAAGTAAACTGTGCATTGTAGAGAAAATCACTCACCCAATGAAACTCTTGCAGGGACAGCTCTGCGGTCTATCCAGAAGGATACCCAAGACAACATGACCATCAGTGTGGCAGGGAAATAAGTTTGGAGCAAGAAGAAGAAGATGTGACGACGTAAAGTAAAGTTAATATATAGGCGATTGTACCAACCTGTTGAGAGAAAATGAACTTTAATACAGATAGCACTCAGAGTTATGAGCAAGCGTTAGGTGAGACTCAGGACCTCGTCAGATGAACGTTGTCCTCTGTTTCTACACACTTAAAATGATGGAATCCTACAGATTCCATCAAACAACCACAACCAATTCCGTGGGTTGCCCGAGGGACTTGGAGTGTGGAGAAACAGGTGTATTTGAAAGACGGGATGAAATTGAATCCACTTTTCTCCCTGGGCTTAGAAATGCTTACAAACGGGTATTTTTCTCTGGGATGGGATATGGTGCATCTGCCCGTTTTAAGTCCATATTCTGACGTTTCAGTGTGGGTGTCCATGTGAGCCCCTCAATGCTTCTTTTACAGCCATTACTTTTGAGACTTCTATTATTATTCTTTTTTAAAAAATTCTGTTGCTGTAACTGTACAATTTTGAGCCTTTAACATTCTGGAATTGCACTTTTTTTTAAAAAAAAAGTGAAAAAAACGTGAGCACTCCACAGGTTATTTTTTTATGTCAGAAGGGACTTAAGAAACTGCAAATCGATTTGACTGTCTGCAAGGACATTGCTCAGGGGATGCCTGGATGACTGATGTTTTA
Organism: Anolis sagrei; assembly: GCF_037176765.1. Lineage (NCBI taxonomy): Eukaryota > Metazoa > Chordata > Lepidosauria > Squamata > Anolidae > Anolis > Anolis sagrei. Next base: position 104,979,019 of record NC_090021.1, on the reverse strand, counting down.
CCATCCTATGGGAGGCTTCTCTCATGTCCCCACCTGAGAAGCTAGAGCTCGACAGATGGGAACTTACCCCACTCCCCGGATCCAAACCACCAACCTGTCAATCGACCAGTCCTGCTAGCACACGGGTTTAATCCACTGCGCCATTGGTGGCTCTATTCCACAGATAAGGAAATAAGATGAAACAACACCTGTCCGTGTAATGAGAAATGCAGTGCAGGGATTAACTAGAAACAGGAGGAGGAGGTCCTGTTTGATGGGGTGAATAAATTCTCCATCTTCTTTCAAGATGAATGCTATGAGACGCCAAAGGAAGAAGACAATTCCACTCCCCTGCCCCTTGTGTGATGAGGTCCTTAGTACATAACAAATTTGCCCTAACACATTTGTATTTTCAATTTACAAAGGTAAAGTGGGGTTGATCATGCCTTGCCAAAGGATACACAAGTATTTATTTAACACCAGCTGTACCGCCATAAGTTGCTGTGGCCAACCTTCCCTCCCTCTTTCTCTCCTTCTTTATTTCCTTCTTTCTTTCCCTTTTTTTTCTTTCCTTCTCTCATTCTTTCCTTCTCTTCCCTTCCTCCCACCCTTTTCTTTCCCTTCCTCTTTCTCCCCTATCTTCCTTCTCTACCTATTCTTGGACTGCAACTCCCAGCAGTCCTCCTACCTACCTATCTCTATCTAATCTATCTATCTGGATGATTGCTGGGAGTAGCAGTCCAGGAATAGGAAATTGGAAATATACAGGGATTGGGATGCTCTCAAAGAAATCCAAGGAGAAGAAAGCTTGAATCTGGGAAGCAGTACATTTGGACCATCCTCCTCTCCTAAACAGCCTGGTCTAGGGTATACCGGGAGCTATAGTCCGGAAGAAAGTGTGAATATGCTATTGTGTGTGTGTGTGTGTGTGTGTGTATGTTTTGCCAGGGAATCATTTTTGCGCATGTGCTGTAGCATCTTTTTGCTTTTTTGGCTTTTTAAGTCCCTTCCGCTGTGTTTTTCAGTGTTTTTATGAGTGATGGTCATTCATTGGCCAGATAGGTGTGTTGTGTCCAAATTTGGTGTCAATTCGTCCAGTGGTTTTTGAGTCCCACAAACAGATATTACATTTTTATTTATATAGATAGTCTATATTTTTTGTTTATTTTGTTCATGTAGTGTTGTCCCTCCACATTTACATTTTGACTTTTACAGATTTTATTATTTATGGATTTGATTTAAAATGTTCTCTCTAGGAATCTCTAGGTCCTGTGGTGTGATTTTATGACCATCTTCCTCTACTCACGATGGAGGACTCTGATATTTCTAGAGATATCTCTTCTCTAGGAATCTCTAATTCCTTCAGTGCAGTTCTATGAAAGTTGACCATAGAGCTGTGCTGGAAGACCTACAACGTCCTAGAAAAATATTCTTGCTGGTTAAAAATAATAGTAATTTATTTATTTACAGTTTTCTGTTTTCATGGGAGACCTGTGCCCCTAACCACAGTGAAAATGGAGGGTTGACTGTAGTGTCCTCCTATGTGCTTAAGGAAATTAGGGCTGAAATTCTGTTAGAGAGTTACACACTAGAGCTATGGATTCATGACTGTTTCATATTTGTGATCTTTATTGTAATCCCTAGTGTAAGGAATACATAGGAACAGTGAAAGCCCTCCAATCTCCACTTACTAGGAAGCAGCCACTGTGGTCAGTGGGGGGTCAATTTAGCTGTCAATTGAAGATCCCATCTGCCCTTATGTGAGTGATCTCCACTGTGAGGGGAAATTGTGATTCAAACCCTGCTTCTACCTGTTGCGTTACAGATCACTACCAGGAAGGGCTAAGACTATCAGTTAGCGGCTTCCAAACTAACAGAGGAACAGACCACCACCAATTGACACTACTGCTCCCTGGTAAGTGAAAATAAAAAATGTATTGGAACAGGATTCATGACACAGCATCCTAACTATGGTGTTTATACACACATAAATCCCCAACAAGATTCCAAACAAGGATTTTATTGAGGAGATGAATTATCCTAGACCAGGTGTGTCAAACTCATTTTCACTGAGGGCCACATCAGCCTCATGGTTGCCTGCAAAAAGCTGTTGAATCCAAGGGCAGAGATTCTGTGGATACAGAGGGCCAACTATAATAATGTAGATAGTGGTCAGTGTTCTTTAGTTTTGACCCAGTTTGGGGCCCAGAATTTTTTTTTCGTGTCAGAAGCAAGTCGCTTCTGGTGTGAGAGAATTGGCCGTCTGCAAGGACGTTGCCCAGAGGATGCCTGGAATGTTTTACCATACTGTGGGAAGCTTCTCTCTCAGCTGGAGCTGACAGATGGGAGCTCACCCCATTCCCTGGATTTGAACCGCCAACCTTTTGGTTAGCAGTCTTGCCATTGCTTCCACTGGGGTCTCCAAGTCCTGGGTGATATTGAATGACAACCCCCATCACGTTTTATTGTCCCTTATGTGGACTGAGGTATTAGGAATTGCAACCCAACAACACTTGTGTCTCTGAGGTTAGGGAAAGGTTAAAGGACATTTTAAAGTCAGACATCATACCCACAAGCCTTGTATCTAAATTCAAAATCCACTATCCTGACTAAACAGAGCAAACTGCAGCCTTCCAGATGTTACTGTATCACAACTCCAATTTAAACTCCACAGTTTAAAACTTTCAGCATTTTTTCACTACATTGCAGAGTCATGAGTTTGATTTACAAATGGATTTGTCCCGCTTTAACAGCATTGTCAGAGGAACCCAAATACCGCAAGACAGCTTACGTGGTATTTATGAGGGCTACAATTTGATGAAGCTCCTGGAGCGACCTTGAGCCAGTCATTATCCCTCTAACCTCACAAGGTTATATGGGGCATAAGGTGGGTGGAGAACTATGACTGTTACTAAGAGGGGTAAAAAAAAAAAACCTTATAAAAAGGAATCAATAAAACGACAAATATTTTAATGATTTTTCTCTGGTCTGGTTTATCAAAATGATTAAATTAAATAAAAAGAGAGAAAGAAAACCTGATACCAGTGCTGCTATAGAAAGCGAGTCTGGAAGTTGTATGGAATTTTTGTATCAAGAACTGAGACAAGGAAATCTTCTCATCTGTTTTCAGAGACTCATTCCCATTTTTCCAGTAGAGCATCAGATCTTCATCTGTGTAAGCATCTGTGAGGAGAGTTGAAATAGGAAAAATATTACTTTATAGATCAACAACAAGGTAATGAAATAGTGAAATGAATCAGTGACCCAATCTGGAAAGATGAGAGAGTGGAGTGAAAGGAAAATCTAATTTTAATTGGCAATCTACAATTGATACTACTCTTACATAGCTGTTGTGTGCCTTCAAGTGGTTTCTGACTTACGTCAACGCTAAAGTGACCTTATATTGGATTTCTAGCCTCTCCCTCTGAAGATGAGAGAATGTGACTTGCCCACAGTCACTCAATGGATTTCAATTCCATTTTTGTGTGTGTCAGGAGTGACTTGAGAAACTGCAAGTCGATTCTGGTGTGAGAGAATTGGCCATCTGTAAAGACATTGCCCAGGGGATGCTCAGATGTTTTGATGTTTTACCATCCTTGTGGGAAGCTTCTCTCATGTCCCCACATGAGTCTGGGGAGAGCTCAACCCGCTCTCCCCAGACTGTAACTGCTGACTTGTATGTCTGCAGTCCTGCAGCACAAGAGTTTAACCCAGAGGTCCTCAAACTAAGGCCCGGGGGCCAGATACAGCCCTCCAAGGTCATTTACCCGGTCTTCGCTCAGGGTCAACCTAAGTCTGAAATGACTGGAAAGCACACAACAACAAAAACAATTTTATCTCATCAGCCAAAAGCAGGCCCACACTTCCCATTGAAATACTAATAAGCTTATATTTATTAAAAACTGTTCTTCATTTTAATTATTGTATTGTTTAAAAGTGTTTTTTGCACTACAAATAAGATGTGTGCATAAGAATTCATTCATTTTTTTTCAAATTATAATCCGGCCCTCCAAGAGTTTGAGGGACTGTAACCTGGCTCTCTGTTTAAAAAGTTTGAGGAGCCCTGGTTTAACCCATTGCGCTACTGGGGGCTCCTCCCCGTTTCAATGCCTGAGCAGGATTTAAGTGCTAATCGTTCATTTTTCAAACAATTATACCATACTAACTCAACTAGATTCCAAACAGTATTCTGGCCACTATACCAATATTACCTGTAGCATGTATACATCCCAAATTATTCAACATGGCATCACTGTAACAACAAACAAGATATACAAGATATCTGCTTTCCTGCAGATCCAGCCTACAGGATACAGGATGCATGCAAATCTTAGATCTGATCCTCAGAGTTTTGGGTCCACATAAAACATCTGTAAACTAAATTATAAATTATATTGGTTCTGCCTATGTGTTGAAAGGAGGGAAGAAACCATTTCAGACAAAAGCCAGCAGGGGTTGATCTGGCCGCTCAGAAGCAAGCTATAGCTCTGTTGATGTGCTCTGATCCCATAAAGGAAAGCCAAATAGACCAGTGAGCAAATGGATTAAATATCATTAATTTGGCCCATAGATAGGTTGGTCTCCCCAGGGGATTTATGGATCACAAATAAACATGATAATCTCCTGGAGTCAGTGGCACGGAACATAAACAAAACCCACAGGAATGAGACATATCCTTTTCCAAGGTCTTTAGATCCTTTTTTAAATTCTACAGCTGAAGCCCTGATCAGACATCAGAAGGGAAATTGAAGCTCCTTGGCTCCGTGCTCACGGATCATACTCCCCATATATTGTAGCTATAGAATCAGGCCCGTAGCCAGGATTTCGTTTCGGGGGGGGGGTGTGAATTTTTTTCAGGGGGGGGGGTTCGGGGGGGGGGGGAGGGCTGAGTCTGAATGAAAGAGGGTCTAGCCTAGCAAACCTTTTCTATCATTACCTCAATACCCCCATGCATATGGGATATATTGAGTATGGTGATCAGATCATTATATGAATAAACATAACAGTTTAAATAATGCACCAGTAAGGCCTTTTCGCGAACCACCATCAGAATTTGGGGGGGGGGGGCTGAAGCCCCTCAACCCCCCCCCCCCCCCGCCCCCCTGGCTACATGCCTGTATAGAATGAGACACGCTTATATTTTTGGAAATGTCAGTCAAGGGAAAATCAGATCTGCCTTTCCCAACACCAGTGTATCTGCATTGCGATATGAAATGCAGGCAAGGAGCAAAAATAAGACAAAACCAGAAAGGGCTTACAGACCACAAGGCATACATTTTATGACCCAGAAGAAAACATCAGGCATTGGTGTATTATTCACCTAAAGCACATGAGTCAAACTCAAGGTCCATGGGATGATTCCATCCCACCATGATGGATGCTAGACTACAACTTCTGTATTCCTCCTCATTAGACATCATGATGGGAGTTGTAATACAACAGCATCTGGAAAGCTGCAGTTTGTGCTGTTTAGTCAGAAGAGTGGGGTTAACGTAACCCCACTTTCCTGATTTATTAAAAAAATGGTATGTCGCTTTCTACCAAAATTAGATAAATTAAGAAACATAAGATAGCACTATATCTGTTTTAGTCCTTGTTTTCCTGTGTTTGTAGTGACATAGACATTTATGCAGGGCTCTGTAAAGTAAACAGTTACTGATACTTTATGATGTAGTGGGTACTTTTACCATATACTTTTAGGATGCATCTCCCATCAGAGCTAGCTGAGCCAACAGTGAAGGATTCTGAGAGCTGCAGTCAAATAATACTGACAAAACCACACAGTATGACACAGCAAATATATGCTGGAATTCGTATCACAAAATCACAAGTCGGACACTTCCCAAGCGTTTAGGACTGTGTGATATATTTTCGGATGATGAGCACAGATCCAATAAGGTGGCCTTTTGCAGTTGACATATTGTGATTTTGTCAATGTATCTTTTGGCACGGCACCCAGTGTGCCGATTACCACTGGGACCACCTGTACTGGTTTTTGCCAGAGCCTTTGCAGTTTGATTTTGAGATCTTGATAATGGCTGAGTTTTTCCGGTTGTTTTTCGTCAATTCAACTGTCACCTGGTATGGTGACATCAACAATCCTAACTTTGGGGGGGGGGGTGTCCTCAAAAAGGGTGGGGTATAAATAAAACAACAATAACAACAACAATAATAATAATAGTTTCCAAATGCCGGCTGAGATCTTTTGACACGGCATCCAGTGTGCTGGTTACCACTGGGACCACCTGTACTGGTTTATGCCAGAGCCTTTGCAGTTCAATTTTGAGGTCTTGATAAGAGCTGAGTTTTTGTATTATTATTATTATTATTATTATTATTATTATTATTTAAAATGATAAAAATTAGATTAAAAGCACACCAACCAAGTTAACAAGTCCAAACATTTGACTTCGCACTTTATCCAGGAGCCGTATCCTCACAATTGATTTGAACTATTTGCACTATTCCATTGTCTACTCGTGCCCAGAAATTGATTATTATTGCAGGTTTATTGGTCGTTGGTTCAATGGTTGCTTTCATATTATGTTATAATGTTGTTGTTTTATTTTATTTTTATGCTGCTGTTTATGCAGTTTACATTTTGTATTTTAGTATCGTATATTTTAAATATGTTGATTGGGCTTGGTCCCCATGTAAGCCACCCCGAGACCCTCCAGGGAGATGGAGGAAGGGTACAAAAATAAAATTATTAAACAGCTTAAAAACAGAATCAGATAAAAACTGTGTCCATTTTGAAACAACTCCACCAGGTCCTAAATGATTTAATAAAAGACCATGTGATGGTACCAATGCTGGTGCCAACTGAGCCTCTGTGCACAAGGCATTTCACAAACTAAGAGCCACAACAACAACAAAAGCCACAATTTGATCAATTCTAGACTAGGTCAACTCTGAAACTACTACAGTGATTGGTTCTGGACAATGTATGGTCTATTTCCCCATCAGTTTAACCATATTGATGTATTGTGGGCTCGGCCTCATGTAAGCCGCACCGAGTTATTATTATTATTATTATTATTATTATTATTATTATTATATTAATGAACAGGTGTCAGAAAACATGAGAAATACAAAATGCTACATACAGCTTTCCAGTTCCAGAGTACAGGTCTGTGTATCTAATGGGAATCGGCTGAAGTCCATATTGCACATTGCTGTCACTGTGATTCTGGAAAGTCCATGAAAGAAAAGTCAGCTTGACTATATAGAAATCTGTGATGAACTAACAAGACAGAGAAAAAGTACATAACACATAAACGTGTACTCCTCTACTTGGATTTACTGTAAGTTTGAACTGATTAAATTGGTTGATGAAAGGCAGTCACATGTCACATTGTGTGTGAGCCACTAAGAAACACTTATCTTCCCAATTTTTCAACTTTAACCATAGATATAACACTCACAGAAAGGCAGGCTGCTTAATTTTAAGCCTCTTTGAAGATTCAGGAGTTTAGTTTCTTTTTCACTTTACTAAGTCAAAACAGACAAGGATTTTATTAACACAAAACTTTTCCTGGGATTTAAGGGCTGGGAGAGATTTCCCAGTATTGTGACAGAACTAGGTACAGACAGCTTAAAAACATAATAAACTGTTTTCCATCATAGTTTATTAATAAACTGTTTTTCACCACTATCACTCCAAATTCAGCTTTTAAGAAGCATATGCCGTATTTCATCATGTAATAGTCGCATGTGCCCTGTTTTAGCTGGAAAAAGGGGGGGGGGTGCAACTATTACACAATAAAAAACCATGCCTTTCTGCAGCTTTGTTTCCACGCTGTTCATAATAGCAGTCACTTTCAGCTTGAAGCCTGCTGAATTGCATATAAAATTATCCTCATTCAGGATCAGAATGAAATTCTTTGCACAGCAATGTTCTGCTGGCAGACAATCTGCTTGCAGTGTAGCCAGTGTGGGAAGACAGTTTAGCACAGGAAGGACTCCCAGCTTCCCTCTTCATGTGACTTGCTCCACTGTACAAATGACAGCTTTGCCAGTGCACCCGTTCCCCTTGGAGCTATGACCCTTCACTTAGTTGAGTCTGGAAGCACTGGGCTGAAGAGAGTGACAATAATGACTTCTAAACTCAGCCGAATGAAATACCATACCTGGAAAGGGAGTGGTGCAATTTACTACTTGAAATAAGCAGCAGTAAGTTGTTGCTTACTTTTAATGAGGAACTGTGGTCAAGTAGCCACAACAAAACTGTGCGGGAACCAAGCTGGACAACCAGTTTGCACTGCATTGGTTATGAAATTACCTCATGCTGTAGAGCACATGGCCATCTGGAAATACCCGCAACATGATGTTGTCAGTAGTTGTGTCGTGAATAAACGATCGTTTAGAGTGAACAAAAAACACATCCGGCACCCAAATCTTCTTCACCAACCTCCCATCAAAAGTCATGCTCTTGTTCGTATGACTGGGAAAGGAAAGGCGCTCATCCTTCCAGTAATGCCTCAGATACAGTGTCATTGTAAAATCCTATGTTAGGAGAGGAGAAAACAAATATATTATATCCCTCATCTAGGAAGAACTTATAATACAGAATAAGATTGATGAACATACCTAAATACAACACATAATATATTGAGTAATGTATCTGTTTCATAGAATCCTAGGATCTCATCACATTTCTGAAACAGTTTGAGAATGTATTGTCAAAGGCTTTCATGGCTGAAAGCACCGGGTTGTTGTAAGCCTTTCAGGCTATATGGCCATGTTCTAGAAGCATTCTCTGCTGATGTTTCGCCTGGATGTTTGTGCAGGCGTTTGAGTAATTTAGTGCAATCTGGTAATGGAACATAGGAATGGAACAATGGACGACGAACCTGGACTACGCTTGGATGATGAGAAGATTGGGTACGGTTGTTTTTTGTAATAATTGTGCATTGTAATTGCTTATTGGTAATTTATGGATAATGTGTTAAGTCAATTGTTATATGTTGTATGGAACCACTGCTGTTTCTACTGTTTTTACTGTTTGTGAACCGCTGTGAGTCGCCTTCGGGCTTGAGATACAGCGGTATATAAGCAAAGTAAATAAATAAATAAATAAATAAATATCTATGGCAAACATCCTCAGAGGTTGTGAGACCTCACCATAGATGCAGGCAAAATGTCAGGAGAGAATGCTTCTAGAACATGGCCATATAGCCCGAAAGGCCTACAACAACCCATTTCGAGAATGATTTCGAACGGGTCCTATTATGCGACATTGCCCCCATCCTGTCAAAACATTGCAGAAATGGAGTATTTGTACATGGGATTCTAATAGCAGTGTTTGAAATACTATGGAGGTTTCCATCATGGAAGCGTTGTTGTTGTTGTTGTTGTTGTTGTTGTTGTTGTGTGTGTGTGTGTGTGTGTGTTTGGGAAATTCCATCAACTATGATAACTTGAAATGTGGAGGTGTGCCTGAGGATTGAGTCTCCTGATCCTAGACTGTTCATGATGGAAGCAACCACCATTTCTGTTTGGGACATCAAAAGAGAAAGATCTCTGGGTTTAAGGAAATTGGGAGTTTCCACTTTACTGGAAGCAGTACCTGCAGCAACAGTAGATGCAGCAAAGGAGCCATATCTAATGAATCAAAAATCTATCGTTTCGAAATCTAATAAGATTAGGTTTCTCAGAACTCTTTATTAGATTTCTCAGAACTCCACACTTTGCACCAAGAGGTAAATGCATTTACTGTGCAGATGCAATAATATTTTCAAATCTCGCAACAGCGGTAGTTCAAGACTTTGAGGCTACATCACTGCACAATTTTAGAATTATTAATTTTTAAAGTCACGTAGGGAGTCTCCCAAACAAACTGAAAGGAGCTAGCCTTCCATGGTGGGACGAGTCAAAGTGGAGTATTTTCTGAAAGTAACAATCATAGTATTTGGGTGTGATGAGGTCAGTATGCATCCCGTCTGAAAACAGTACGCAATCAGTCAGAAAAGGTAACAGGATACATACTGAGATACACGGATTATATCCCAATGTGATTCTGGCCATGAAAGCCTTTGACAATTTTATGTTTTATGTTTGGAAGCCACCCTGAGTCCCTTTGTGATATAAAATTTGTGGGTTTTTTTTTTTGCTTTTTAAGTGTCTTCTGCTGTGTTTTTCAGAGTTTTTATGAGTGATGATCACTTGTTGGCCTGATAAGTGGGTTGTGTCCAAATTTGGTGTCAATTCGCCCAGTGGTTTTTGAGTTATGTTAATCCCACAAATGAACATTACATTTTTATTTATATAGATGATGATGATGATGATGATGATGATGATGATGATGATGATTGTTATTTGAAGCACAACAAGAAGAGTCCACGGCAGACAAGATCACTCTGCTGGCTGTTGTATTGGATCACTCGTCCGACACTTCCCAAGTGTCTAGGACTGTGTGATGTATTAGCGAATAATGTGTGCAGATCCCAGTAAGGTGGCCTTCTGCAGCCGGCAGATGGTAATTTTGTCAGTGCCGATTGTGTTTAAGTGCAGGCCAAGGTCTTTAGGCACTGCACCCAGTGTGCCGATCACCACCACTGGGACCACCTTATTATTATTATTATTATTATTATTATTATTATTATTATTACAACAACTAAGAAATCAAAACATAAATGAAAGTAGCATACCATATCAACCTCCGAAATACTATCCAGGCTTTCAACTTGCACATCTACCCCAACTGGAATGGCAGGACCTGTAGAAGAACAAAAATAAAAGTATTAAAGTCTGTCATAAGGCCCACATTTTTCATTAATACTAGGAAAACCCCTAGGCTGCATTTGGGATCTGCAGTGGTTCTTTCAACTGCCATGCTTGGTAGACTTGACATCACAGTCTTGTTTATGCTGAAGTACAACCGAATGATGTATAAAGACTGAAGTACATGTTTTTACTGGAACATTTAATGGCAAGAATTAACTTGGGCAGTTATGAATGTGTAACTCACAGCCCAACACTCCAATTCCCACTCACAGGGTAGCAGCTGCTGCAATCAACAGCAGTCTGTTCCTCTTGTCAATTGGGACGCAGCTGATTGATGGCCTCGCCCTCTCCTGTGAGCAATCTCAATTGCTACAGCCAAAAGCTGGAACCCTATTGCAATTTCCACCTATGCCCATGATTATTTGTGTGAGTAGAGGTGGGTATGTCTGTCAGCAGCTTCCTGATTAACAGGGGAGCAAACCCCCATCAATCGCAGTGACTACTACCTGGTAGGTGAGGATTTGGAGATTTTCACAATCCCTATATATCCCCTAAACGAGGAAATACATAGGGCTTATGAATGTGAAACAACCACAAATGTCCAACACCAGGTTACACTTTTGCAGCTGATTTAGGGGATTCCAGTCATTGTAGTTACTAGGCTGAATATGTAGCACTTAGTTTATACACAAACCTAGAGCGAAATATAAGCTAAACACAAAGCTATCCTTCCCTAAACTCTTGTGTGGGTGTTTTTAGAGGTTGCCCTGGCCACAGACCATACTGTTGAATTAAGCATCTGGTGATGAGTCACAGAAAGATGTCAAGAGATTTTTGATCTCGCTAATCCTCATGGTCATTAGGAAGCTGCTAGATTTTTAATCCCGCCCCTCCCTCCAAATGAACTATGTAGCCATGGAAAGGGACAAGGGAGGGAGAAGGAAGAGCTTGCTCCAGATGGTTTGTCAAATTCCTGCCCAGCTAACACCACAGAAGAGCAAACAAAACTTCAAAAACACAGGAAATAAAAGGTGGAAATGTGATGCGAAATGAATAGCTGTGGAAGTATCTATATTCTAGGGCACAGTGTTTCCAAAACACTTCTTATATGGATCTCATTGGAATAAAAAAAACAGATGGATCTCTATACATCAGCAATCTGCTGTGGTGGAGTTTATCACTAGAGAGTTTATCACTACCATTTCTCCTTCTTTTTTTACTTTATTTCTTCTCCTCTAAAATTAGGATCCCTGTTAGTCACAGTGACTTTTTCCCAATAAGGGGGGGGGGATGGGGGACTGCAACAGGATTCACCATGTAACACCACAAATGCATTTATGCATAAGTAAATTCAACCAAATATTTTTGATATTTTAATGTAATATTTTATTGTCACAGTTTTATAATTTTACTAGCTGTTCCCTGCCATGCGTTGCTGTGGCCCAGTTTGGTGATTTGGAAAATAAAGTTATGATAAACATAGGCTGGATGGCCATCTGTCAGGGGTGCTTTGAATGCAATATTCCTGCTTCTTGACAGGGGGTTGGACTGGATGGCCCTCTTCCAACTCTATGATTCTATGATTCTATGATAAACTGTTGGTTTCTAATATATGTAATTTCTTTAAGCTTGTGGGTAAACACCCTGTTGGAGTAGAGAAGGGCGGGGTACAAATATGGCAAATAAATAAATAATAAACAGCATTTCTTGTTTCTTTGTCAGTGTTGATGTATAGATTGTCTGGTTTGCCTACTGTGGAAGATGTAACATATCATTGTCCTTCTGTAGGGGTCCCTTTCAAATCTACGATGCTATATCTGTCATGTGTGTGTGTGTGTGTGTGTGTGAGAGAGAGAGAATAATATCTATCTATCTATATCTATGGCTAGATGGCTCTCTGTTAGGAGAGCTTTGATTATTTTTTTTATGTTTTTTTTGTAAGATATTTTTATTATATTATACACACAGATCAGTAAGCCAAATTCCAAGTGTTACACATATAAAACCTGAATAATTCAACATATATTAAAGATATTATACTAATTTACACTGGTGTATATTACCTTATCTCCACCTTCCCTCCCTCTCCCTCCCTCTTCAACCACAGTATATTTCTAGCTAATCTTGCAGATCCAGCCACTGGTAGAGTCTTTGTGTTTTTTCTTTGATGTGATCGCTGGCTCCTCCATTTTTCACCCAGTTGAAGTAGACCTTCCATCTATTTGTAATGATCTTTTCTTTGTCCATTCTTGGTGTTTGCTTGGTCATAATTCCCGTAATGTCTAATAGCACTTGGTCGTACATATAATCATTCCAATTAGTTAACGTCCATTTCGATTTGTCTTTCCATCCTCTGGCAATCACTGCATGGGCTGCTCTTATTGTTACCTTAAATAACTCCTGGCAATTAATTATTATACTCGGATGATCCAACACTCCCCAAAGTAGCAAATCATTATTAATTTGAATTCTTATCTGGAATATCTCCTGAATTTTTACTTGTATGACTTGCCAGAATTTTTTTATTTCAGAACACTCCCACCACATGTGTGAATAAGTACCTTTTTCTTTATTACAATGCCAACACTTCGAATTCTTTCCTTTTAACATATAAGCCAATTGTTCAGGAGTTCTATACCATCTTAATATCATCTTTTTTTCTAATTCATTATATTTTTCTATTTTTATTTTATTCATGTTCCTAATTATTTCTTCTATTTCTCTTAATGATTTAACTCCATTCCATTTATTACTTATTGCTCTAATCATAAACTCTTTATCTTCTACCATTAAATTATATATATTTGCCACTGTTCCTTTACTTGTCTTTTTTCTTGCATTTAGCAATTTATCTACCTTTAGTTCTTCAGTGGGTTTTGCACCCTCTTTTTTTACTTTTTCCCAAATCCCTCTTAATTTTAACCAATTTTCTCCTCCCCCCCTTTTCCAAAAACTCTGGCCAATTAATTATCTCTCCATCTTGTTTCCACATATCTTGTACCCTCCTTAATCCCTTTTCTTCTAAGTTATTTGCTAACCTTTCGGGGAGTCCCATTGGAGAGCTTTGATTATGATTTCTTGCTCTGGTGAAGGGAGTTGGACTGGGTGGCCTTAAGGCAGCATTTCTCAACCTGGAGTTCAGGACCCCTGGGGGGGGGGGGTTAGGGTTAGGGTGTCAGAAGGGTCGCCAAAGACCAGCAGAAAACATAATATGTTCTATTTATCTTGGGAGTTCTGTGTGGGAAGTTTGGCTCAATTCTATCATTGGTGGAATTCAGAATGCTCTTTGATTGTAGGTTAACTATAAATACCAGCAACTACAACTCTATTGTTTTGAGTGGTGGTCACTCCTTGGGTTAGTAGATGTCTTGTGGCCAAATTAGTCCAGCGGTTTTTGAGTTATGATGTCACTTAAAATGAACAGAGCATATATATAGAGAGAGAGAGAAAGAGAGAATGAGAGAGAGAGAGAGAGAGAGAGTACTTTTACTGATTCACCCCCCCCCCCCAATCCCCAACTAAATAGAGTAAAGGTTGGATAGCCTCAGGGGTTGGCCATCTGCAAGGACGTTGCCCAGGGGACACCCGGATGTTTGATGTTTTATCATCTTTGTGGGCAGCTTCTCTCATGTTCCTGCATGGGGAGATAGAGCTGACAGAGGGAGCTCAACCCTCTTTCTGCGGATTTGAACCACTGACCTGTTGGTCAGCAATCCTGCCATCACGAGGGTTTAACTCACTATGCCACCGGTGGCTCCAGTATTGAAGCTGGACCTCCCCCAAATATATTTCACCTACCAAACACATTTCAACTATTGGTTTGCCTCTCCCTCCACAATTACCTGTTCCCCCTATTGATGGGGAAAACTTATAATTAGCACATAATCCCATAATGTTCCAATCATTAGTTTGTGTTATGGGTCTGTTCCTCTTCTGGGTCAACAAGGTAGCAGTAAAATGACGTCTGTGGACACGTTTCTCCTTCTCTACCTTTCTCCCTCACTTTTCCCAACTGTCTGTTTTCAGTGTATTTAATACTTTAGAGGTATATTTGTCTTTTTGTTGTTGCTGTTTTTCACTGTTGGGACTAAAAATGGCTCAAAAACTGGTTTACCATTACATGCTAACACAGCCTTTATGTTCCTTATGCAATCGCGTATAAATATACTTATAGACTGAGGCTATTGGTGTTTTATCTTTGCCTTTATCATTGTTCATAAATATAGCATTTGTGTTTTGTTACAGCTACAAGATAGAGCACAAATACAAGATATTAAGATAAGCCTGTAAGGCAGCATTTCCCAACCAGGGAGTCAGGATCCCTGGGCGGTCGTAAGGGAGTGTCAGAGGGGTTGCCAAAGGCCATAAAAAACACAATATTTTCAGTTGGACGATCATTAGCAATGAGAATGATTTATAGGACTGAGAATTCACTGACCTGGGTTATGATTTGAACTTGTGTAATTTTAATTGGAGGTTTTTATAGGTGATATTTTAACAATTGTTTTAAATGTAAAATTTTATTATAATTATTATAATTGCCTTGCTTGGGCATCTAACAGTTACTGATTGTGAGGCTGCCCTGAGTTGTCCGTGCTCCCCCCCCCCCCCCACTTTTGGGGGTGAGGAGGATAGCATACAATCTTTTATAACAACCTGGGAGTACCTGAAGTTTGAAGGGATTTACTTTCTTTTTGCAGTATTGTAATTCCTGTTCAGAAAGACTGTCTGATTTCATTCTAAATTTGCGTTTGCGTGCACAGCAATCTAGCTTCATTTATTCCGCCTGGATGGCTGCCCTCATGGAAGAGGGCCTTGGAACAGAAAGACTTTCTGGAGGTTAGGATTAAAGTTTTGTTGGCAGGGCACTGGTATACCTGCCCACTGGTTCCAGGCCACTGAGGCTAATCCTGTAATTTCGTGAGCCACATTTGCTACATTTTTATTTTCAAATTCTGATTGGATTATAAATCGCTTAAAGGGCCAAGGAATTAATAATCTGAGAGGGTGAAGTCCTGACAATTTACACAAAGAACAAACATCATCCCAGTTCTTCTGTTTGCAAACTACAAGGTATATAATGTATATTTTATGGATAGAATATGTAATATATGAGAATATGCTCCATGTACTTTTTTCTAAATGAGACAAAGCAGTGATAGAGTATACTTTTTTAAAAGACAAAAATAGCCAGAAGAAAACAAACAATCAGCCACCAAAATCCCACTCAGTACCACAATGTCAATCCGCACAAGTACTAAATGAAATATTGAGAAATCAGAGATAGAACTGTTTCAGAACATGCAGATTGGTCTGCACAGTGCTGTTTTGAGCTGTGGGGATATTTAATTGCACTGCAGCCCCTTCGGAAGAACATCACAAAGTGGAAAGAACATGGATAAAGAAACACTACCTTATATACTTGTGCATAAGTCTAGACATTTTTTATGGAAAAAAATAAGTCCAAAAAAAAAACTATCCTGACTTATCCATGACCAATGTGAGTAATCTGTACGCAGATAACGTCCAACTCTGTCACTCTTTCCCACCTACTACTAAGGAGGCTGTTCAGGTCCTGAACCGCTGCTTGGCCGCTGTGTCGGACTGGATGAGGGCTAACAAATTGAAACTGAATCCAGATAAGACAGAGGCACTCCTGGTCAGTCGAAAGGCCGAACAGGGTATAGGGTTACAGCCTGTGTTAGACGGGGTTACACTCCCCCTGAAGACGCAGGTTCGCAGCTTGGGTGTGATCCTGGACTCTTCGCTAAGCTTGGAACCCCAAGTTTCGGCGGTGTCCAGGGGAGCATTTGCACAACTCAAACTTGTGCGCCAGTTGCGCCCGTACCTTGGGAAGTCTGACTTGGCCATGGTAGTCCACGCTCTGGTTACATCCCGGATTGACTACTGCAACGCGCTCTACGTGGGGTTGCCCTTGAAGACTGCCCGGAAGCTTCAGATGGTCCAGCGCTCGACGGCCAGGTTGCTAACGGGAGCGGCACTCAGGGAGCATACCACTCCTCTGCTGAACCAGCTCCACTGGCTGCCAATCCGCTACCGGACACAATTCAAGATGCTGGCTTTAGCCTATAAAGCCCTAAACGGTTCTGGCCCTGCTTACCTCTCCGAACGCATCTCCACCTATGAACCGACCAGAACATTAAGATCGTCTGGGGAGGCCCTGCTCTCGATCCCGCCTGCGTCACAGGTGCGCTTGGCGGGGACGAGAGACAGGGCCTTCTCAATGGTGGCCCCTCGGATATGGAATGCCCTACCGGCAGACATCAGACAGGCACCTTCGCTGCTGACGTTTCGGAGAATGGTTAAGACCTGGATTTATGAACAAGCGTTTGGTTAAGCAGTGCAACCAATCATAGGAAGACGGTAAATGGAACATAGGAATGGCACAAGGATTATGAGAACGGATCTGATTTCAACTGAGGCGTTATGTTATGTCTGTTTTGTTGATTTGTCTTGTTGATTGTTAACTGTTGTGGATTGATGCTGTTGATCCTGTTTGTTGCATTGTTATGTTTTAATTGCACTGACACTGTTTGATAATTGTACCATGTAAACCACATTGAGTCGCCTGTTAAGGGCTGAAAAATGCGGTATAGAAATAAAGCAAATAAATAAATAAATAAATAAATAATAAATAATATACCTCAACCCTTTCAAAAAAGGAACTATCCCATCCTCTGAGTAGAGTGGTAAACGGTAAGAATTATTTTGGCCCAGGCCCCTTCTACACTGTCCTTATATCCCAGGATGTGATTTCAGGTTATCTGATTTGAACTGGATTATATGAGTCTCCATTGCTTTATAATCTGGGATAATAAAATAATCTGGGAATCAGATTCTGGGATATAAGGACAGTATAGAAGAGGCCGCAGAAGAACCTAAAAGAAGCACCAACTCACCCTACTATCGATAAGTCATTCCCATCTTTCCAGAATGACTTATATACAGATCATGCCAAAATTCATACTTTGTGGCCCAAAATGTGCCCTCAACTTACACATGAGGTTGACTTATACATTAGTATATTTAGTATTGTTTTTACCTGAGAAAACACCTCTCTCTATGAGCCTCTAGGTCAGTGTTTTTCAACCTGGGGGTCAGGACCCCTTGGGGGTTACAAGGGGGTGTTATAGAGGTCACCAAAGACTATCAGAAAACACAATATTTTCTGTGGGTCATGGAGGTTCTGTATGGGAAGTTTGGCCCAATTCTATCACTGGTGGGGTTCAGAATGATCTTTGTAGGTGAACTATCAATCCCACCAACTACGACTCCCAAATGTCAAGCTCTATTTCCCCCAAACTCTACCTGGGTTCAAATTTGGGCATATTGAGTATTTGTGCCAAGTTTGGTCCAGATCCATCATCATTTGAGTCCACAGTGCTCTCTGGATGTAGGTGAACTACAACTCCAAAACTCAAGGTCAATGCCTGCCAAACCCTTCCAATATTTTCTGTTGGTCATGGAAGTTCTGTGTGCCAAGTTTGGCCCAATTCCATCATTGATGGAGTTCAGATTGTAAGTGAACTGTAAATCCCAGCAGCTACAACTCCCAAATGACAAAGTCAATCCCCCCCCCCACCCCATCAGTATTCAAATTGGGGTGTCTCGGGTATTTGTGCCAAAATTGGTCCAGTGAATGAAAATGCATCCTGCATATCAGATATTTACATTACAATTCATAACAGTAGCAAAATTACAGTTATGAAGTAGCAACAAAAATAATTTTATGGTTGGGGTCACCACAACATCAGCAACTGTATTGATGGATCGCGGCATTAGGAAGGTTGAGAACCACTGCTCTAGGTTCCTCCAGGTTGCAAGATGACCACTGAGTCCCCCTGGAGAACCTAGAAACTCCTGGATATAACGTATTAATCAAATCTGTGAATAATCAAATTCACAAAAAAATGACCTTGCAAATGGGTTGACTACATTCAAGAATTGGGAAGTATGAGACACCATGACTTCCTGAACTACTTCTGTACCTTTTCTCCTGAAGACTGCAACCGCACGTGGCTCAAGTAATTGTTTCTCCATTTTTTTCCTACTAGGCAGCTTGCACACCAGCAAAACTTGACATATCCAAAAGAAAGGAGGACCTCCAAAAGCTTTAGAAATATCCAGTAATGTTCACGAAGCAGATGTGCACAGGAAAAAGTCATCTTCATTTTGACTTATTATTCTAGTCTTTATTTAATTCATGGTCCACTTTTCTCCTTCTAGAGCAGTGTTTCTCAACCTGTGGGCCCCCAGGTGTTTTGGCCTACAACTCCCAGAAATACCAGCCAGTTTATCAGCTGTTAGGATTTCTGGCAGCTAAAGGCCAAAACATCGGGGGACCTACCGTTGAGGAACACTGCTCTAGAGGATGAAGATAGATTGTCAGTCTTGTGACTGAAGTGGCCTTATTTGTTCCTTCATTTCCAACATATGTGTCTGAATCTCATCCAGCACAAACGGGCTGGAACTAAATGGGGAGGTGGGGGAGAGAAACAAATTGTATCACAGGAAGCATTAGGCTGTTCTTCGATGGAAAAGATACTGCTATTTTGAGTATCAGCTAAAGCTGCTTATTCATGGACTCAGGGGGTGGAGGGAGATGTCCTAGATGAAATGTTCACAGCGAGGGTTTGAGGAAGGGAACCCAAGCCCAACTGAAACATTTACATAATCTTCAAATATTAATATCTGTAGTAAATAATACCTGAACATCTGCTAGCTTTCACAATGTCATTGGCACAGAGATAACTCTGAAAGGGTCAAAGCATATGTGCTCTGATATTAGGACAGGGAAATGCTCCAACGCATGCAACATGGAAGTCAAGTGTATGAGAAGTTCTTAGAAGGGCTAGATAACTGTCCTTGGAAAAATTCCCAGAATGCCACAGCAAGGCTGTCTATGGGAAGTGTAGTCCAAAGAGTAACTTTTGCAAGAACTACATACATCTTCAGATCTTGTTGGAATAGACCAGAATGAGACAACAAGCAAACTGGAACAGGCAAGGTTATTTTAACTAAGATGTCCCAAGGTAAGTGAACATGTAGCCTGCTCATTGCACAACAAAGCAATGATTTCCTCTGCAAGTATGCCTGCAGTTAAATTAAGCATACCTCAGTCATCCTATACCTGCTGTGACATATTTGCTTAGTATATAATATAATAATGCTAATATATAATATAATATATATATAATTTATAATATAATATATTGTATATACGTATATTTATATTATGATGTAATACAGTATAATACTACTACTAATAATAGTATGATATTATAATTATATATTTTATATTACATGTAATATTACTAATAATATTACAATATAATTGTATAGCACAATATAGTGATGTATAGCACTGATATTGTACTGTGGTATAATGTATTTTGTGTGTGTGTGTGTGTGTGTATCTCTTGTAAGCTGCTCTGAGTCCCCTTCGGGGTGAGAAGGACGGCATATAAATGTCGCAAATAAATAAATAAATAAATAAATAGTAACTAACACAATTCTACCACTTCAAATGATTAGCACAGCTGGTAAATCGCCAGCAACTATAAGATCTGTCAATCAAAAGGTTGCAAGTTCGAAGCCCCGGGTCAGTGTGAACTGCCAACTGTCAGCACTGCTCACTGTTTACCTAAGCAGTCAAAAACAGCTTTAGCTGTAATTAGAGCAGGAAGGAAGGGAAGAAGAGGTGGTCATGGGATATAGACACATGTGAAACTTCTACAGTTAGCCCTCCACATTCATGGGTTTTACATTTGCATTTTTTATTATTCACAATCTTGTACCTGCTCCTTAACTAGCTCTATCTATTCCCTCCCAACTGCTTCTCCCTACCTTTTTTCTTGTCAAGAGCACCACCCATACCTGCCCGTGTGCACGTTAACACAACAGCCTCAGCAAAAATGGGGCTGCCCTAGAAACATCCACACCATAGCCTTGTCCTCAGGAGATGCCAAAGGGGAACAATCAGTGCCGTAGCACCTACTTCAAGAAGTAGGGGCGGCTCTGTCTTCAGGAGGTGGGCACCTGGGTGGCAACAATGACTGCCCTTCACCTCCTGAAGACAGGGCTGCTATGTGAATGTTCATAGGGCAGCCTCATTTTTGCAGGGCATATGCTGGTGTTACGGACTCTGGGGTTTGAAATTTGTTGAACATGTACACATTCAACCTCATCAGACAAGCTACTTTGCCTGTTGTACACTGCTTGTTCTCCCCTTTCGAGACAGAGCCCATTACACAATGCATGTGTACTAGGCATGGTTAGGTTCGGTTGAAATCTTCGTAATTTGGAATAAATTCAGAAAGATTTGCCTTTTGAAGCAATTTCGAAGTTTTTAAGGAAACCGGAAGTCCCTTTGCCCTTTCGAAGCTTTTTCCACCATTTCTGTTACGAAGCAGTAAAAGAGTAGGAAATGATTCAGTGTTTCCCCACTTCTGGTCCCTGGCCTCGGCTCAAGCCTGGGAAGACGTTTTAAACCAGAGTGGATGAATTCCCTCCTTCTCCTCTCCCCTCGCTTCTGTCTCAAGCCTGGGAAGAGTTTTAAATCAGAGTAAATGAATTTTCTCCCTCTCCTCTCCCCTCTGAGATGGTATTCTGAAGGATTTAGCCCCAAAAGATGAAGAACACGCTTCTTACCTCCAAAGGCAGGCCTCATGGTAAAATCATGGTCATCTACCCTCAGAAGCTGCTCACTTTTTCCTGTCCGAGATTTGGTCATGTCATGGTTCTTTTTATATATTTGACTAAAATGGAAAATGAGAGTAGTCTGTCACTTCCAGCCTTTATGCAGAAACAAATTGTAAAAGAAACAAATCATAAAACATAAAAGGTATTATGCAGTGATCCTGTCATGCAATTACCATGCATCCAGGCGTCTATATGAACAGGTTCTCTCCTCTGCCTGAAGAAAAATTTAAGGCAGAACCCACGATATTGTCAAAACAGGCAATGTCTAATGTTTTAAGAAAAGAAGTGGAGAGACTCTGTTCAGAATGATTAAAGAACAACATAGAGTTCAAAGTACAGTAATCATCTATACTGCTCACTCACATTTAATCATATCACTAAAAATCTAGAGAGTTAAAAATAACCAATGGTAATTAGTAGGAAATATCCCAGGATGTAATGAGAAGCCTCTTATAGCATATAATATCTCCTTCACACCACTCAGGGGTGCCTTGATTTTGTATATCATAAGACGGTTGATTGGATGGACCCTGGGGTTTTTAGTACTACTACTACTATTACAAAGGCGGGATGGCCTTGAGGATGCTTTGATTGTGTTTTTTCTGCCTAGCAGAAGAGGGTTGGACTGAATGGCACTTGGTGTCTTCCACTGAAATATTGTTAAGTTTATGTTGGTTAAAATTGTTCTTCATTTAAAATATTGTATTATCTTTTTTTTTCTTTTACACTACAAGCAAGATATGTGCAGTGTGGCATAGGAATTTGTTCATTTATTTCAGTTAGTTCACACAAATGCTCTCTATCCATCAAAAGTTTGCCCATGCCCATCAAAAGTTTGCCCATATATATTACAAACATTCCTTGGGGTTTCACAAACAAACTTTTGCTTCAAAAAGGGCTCTGTGACTAAAATGTTTGAGAACCCTGGTCTATAGCTGATCCCACAACAAGCCAAACAAACAGTGTCTACCTTCAGAATCCTTTACTAAGCCTGCATGAACAACAAAATAGAGAAAAGGAGGAAACAGTTAAGCCACCTCTTATTATTATTATTATTTAAAAAACAATATAAATCTAGAACTTTGGTAACCATAATGGAGGTCATAAGAAAGGTGGAGATAACCTTTGAGGGGGGCATTTTTTGAGATCCACACAACCATTAAAAAGTTCTGGTGTCATTGCCCTGCCATAATGAAAGAAACACTCATCTGGGTCTAACACAGTCAGTGAGGCATATTTCCATGATTCACTGGTCCAATCTTGCATTCTCGGCATAGGGTTAGCCAAAGATTACCTATGGTGAAGAACAAGATGATGACACCTCATTCCACGTATGAAAGCTGACTGATTGGACAGGCACTTAATTCTTTTTTCAGCCATAATATTGGGGACATTTGAATGCAGCAAGCGAGTAGAAACTGGAAAAGACACTTAGCACACAGCTCTGTCTTAAAACACCTTGTAGGCTCTTCCTACCACCTGCTGCCTGAGATGACTACCTCTGCCTGCCTAATGGTAAGCTAGTGGGGCCTTTGTGTCAGGGATATTTTTGCTTAATTACTCCACTACGTGTTGTTGGAATTGCCCACTCTTAATGCAGAGGTATTGCAAAATTATTCACCATGAGAAAAGGCAGCTACAGAATTGTCTTTGTGGATCAGCACAACTTCTGTTTATGTTTCTCCAATTAGTTTTTGGAAATTTAGTTTTAAAAGTAATTACCCGCACCATATGGAAGGACCTCTTCACACTTAACTACCAGTTGCTCCATTTTGCAGGACCCCGCGCATCCTCCTTCCTTCCCCCATCACATGTCAGGGATGGGACAAGGCATGTTGTCACCCTGTCCTTGTCCTCATCACATTGCCCTTTACCCATCAGATGAGAAAAAGGAGAGAGAAATGCAGGTATCCCCTAACATTTTAAAGTATCTACAGGAGGCGTTGAAGCTATTGCGCTAAGAGACTTTGATGGCATCCCCATAAGAAAATATATCATGCACATTGGCTCTGTAGTTAAAAAAAAGGTGGTGTCTCCAGCTGATGAGAAACGTGAATCGTGGTTTGAATGGCTTCTAGTCATGTTCTGTAGGTTTGTTCCTAAGCTGAATTTGTATGTAACTTGGAACAGGTACATTTTTAAGTATAGCTCAGCCACAAACACACACACACACACACACACACACACACACACACACACTTAATTTATACCTCGCCTTTCTCACCCCCGTGGGGGGACTTGAGGTGGCTTACAACTCCGGCAAGATTCAATGCAAGATCTCACAACCTCTGAGGATGCCGGCCACAGATGCAGGTGAAATGTCAGAAGGGAATGCTTCTAGAAAATGACCATACAGCCTGAAAAACCTACAACAACCCAGATTCAATGCTGTTTAAAACATAACCATAAAACATATCCCATCAACTAAAACAATTAAAAGAGTCAGCTTTGGATAGCACGGGGAAGGGTTAATACCCTGTGGTGTTTGCTTTGCTATCCGTGCCCCTGAACAGAAGATTTCACCTCCTTTTTTGTCCCTGGGATAATTGGATTTTGATAAATTTGCCTTGCTGTGGAAATAGGGATTGGTGAGAAAGCTTCAAGGGAGACACCTTTTCCCCATGATAACTCTTTCAGAAGTTAATTACCCTTCTGAGGGGTAGATTTCTCTCACTTCCTGTTGTTTCACTGTTCTTAACCAGGAGTCATTTGTAAGTCACATGTTTGCAACTTGGGGACTGCCTGTCCTTGTAGTATCAGAGACAGGCTGCCTCTGAATGCCAGCTACTGTGGGACAACAGTGGGAGGATGTTATTGCTTTCATGTCTTGCTTGTGGGCCTCCTAGAAATATCTGGCATCAGGGAGCAAAGGGAAGGAAGAATCATATAGCTGTCCAGATGTCGTTGGATGCAGGTCCCAGCAACCTGGTCATTATAGTTAAGGGAGGAGTTATAATGCAACATCTGGAGGCCTGCATAGTTCCCAACCTTCCCTTAAAAGGTTGCAGCTGATCCTGAAAGTCAATGCAAAGATTAAAGAAGTTGGGTGACAATTATTATATTGATAGAGCAGAACTTTTCTGATCAAAGAAAGGGAATGGATATGGAAAGAAACATTTTTAATCAAATAAAGGAAAAGCTGAAAGAGCATGCAAATGGAGTATTCTTAGCTGAAGATGGTCTTCAGAGGTGCAGACTCTGTAGGCAGAATTAGGATTTGTATTTAAAATATCATGGCAGTCTCCCAATCACAAAAGGCCATAATATGTTTCATTTGATTTTCTCTCTAAGCCTGTTGTTTGAAAAATGTAAATGGACCAGTAATAATTGCTCTCAGTGCTCCAGAATTGCGTCTTTCTCGGTTTCCATGGTTCCAAAGCACATTTATAAAAGGTCAAAATATACCCCATACATGTACATGGAAATTCTATTTTTGTCAACTTGGTGCTCTAAATTAGTACTTAGTTTTGAAGCAACTCATGCAACTGGCTTGATTTGGTAGCAGACTATTACGCATTGTCTTTGGCCATTTTAGTATGTATGAGTATGTGCCTTCAGTCGCCTGTCAATTTATGGTGAGCCCATGAATTTGGGAATAGACAAGGAATACTTAAAGAGTTTGTTTCGGCCGTTCTTTCCTTGGAAATATAGCCTACAGCATGCGGTCTTCATTGATGGTCTCCCATCCAAGTACCAAACAGAACTAATTATTTAGCTTCTGAGATCATACAAGATTCAGTGGCTTTGGGGTATTTTGGTCTACCAAATTGTGAATAATTATGCCTGTTTAAAAAATTTCTAAATTCTTCCCTTCATTTACATGTGCTTTGGAAAATGCATTGTGTTAGATTGGGGGGGGGGACCAACTGGGAGATTTTACATGTAAAGAAATAATCATTTGTAGTGAAGGATTCCAAAAATTGTTGTGATATCTATAGTTCTATATATTTGTGGCTTTCTTTTGTTTTCTTTTTTTTGCACCCCAATGCAAGAGGATGTTACTCACAGCATAAAACAAGTACTACCCTTTACATCCAACAAACCTTGGAAGCCAGAAAAGGGAGGCATTACGAAGCCTTCTGCAGTGTGGAATAATATCATTATTTGCTGGGGCAGGGAGCATTAATCGATTAACAGCTTGATGGCAGATTAAAAACAGAGCTCCAATTAATCAAGGCCTGCCATCTGGGCATTTCCAATGCCACTTACAAGGCCATGGCTGGCTCTCCAAATTGCCCAACTCCTCTGACTGCAAAGCATCCCTTCCCACCTCAGAGAAGGAACCTTTGGGCATGCTCAAATTTAGGAGAATAGCCTCATGGCTAATTTCAAAGAACAGTCTTGTTTGTTTGATTCATTTCTTTGAAGGGTTCACAATACTAGGGTTCTTGTGTTGTTTCTTTTAGAATAGATAGAAGAAAATATTATATTTAGACTATGATCTTATGAAAATTTTAGTCATAGACAGATTGGCACGGTCATTCTCTAGCCAGGACTTCTTAAAGCGTTTCTTCAAAGAAATATAAAGATATAGGTATACATAATTATTGGTATAAAATATAATTGTACCATTTATTACAGACAAAAAAAACAAATTTGCATACTAATGAGATGGATGTGCTTATGAGCTTTTACATAAAGAATTAAATCAGAGATTATTAATATTTTGACTTTATAATGGCCAATGCTGACAAAGTAATTTTGCATCAATATGTAGTGCAAAAGAGCAGAAGTATGTTTAAGACCATTTCAGAAATCTGTCCTAATTCCAAAACCAAATTGATTTAACTATTTTTTTAGGGAACTCAAAATTTAAACCTGTGTCACTTGATAACTAGGCAAATTCTTCTGGAGCTTTTAATGGTTTTTGATTTATGTGGTTTATGAACCCAACTTAGTTATTTAGAATCAAAAATTGAAGGGAAGTATTTCTGAAACTGAAAAGGTAGTCATCAAGCAAAATCAGCATTTGCAAGGCTTCCTAAACAAAGCAGGTTGACTTTTCCCTTTTTATGAAGTACAGCTGAAGCATTTTCTGCAGAGTCCACTATGTTGCTAACAGCTTTGTGTGGATGTCTAAAATAGTCACTAGATGGCATTCAGAAACCTTTTACTGTTGTCAAATTTTTCACAACCCCATATGGTGTTGTGGCTCACCATTTAAGAAATTTTGTTTTAGTCCAGGGGTTCCCAAAGTAAGGCCCTCCAAGGTCATTAACCTGGCCCCTGCCCTATACTATAGCCCTGGGATCACCCTAAATCTGAAACAACTTGAAGGTACACAACAAAAACAATCCTAATTTACTTAATTATCTCATCAGCTAAAAGAAAGCCCACACTTCCCACTGAAATACTAATAAAATCATGTTGGTTAAAACCGTTCTTCATTTTAAATATTGTACTGTTCTTTCGTGGTTTTTTGTCCTACAAACAAGATATGTGCAGTGTGCATAGGAATTGGTTCGTGTTTTTTTCAAACTATTGTCTGGCCCCCAACAGTCTGAGGAACTGAAATGGACCTTTCGTCTATAAACCTATTCATGTGAATTTTAACTTATGTATTTATTTATTTATTTATTTACTTATTTACTTTATTTTTACCTCACTCTATCTCACCCCGAAGGGGAGTCAGAGCAGCTTCCAGATTGGCAATAATTCAATGCCATAACAAACATAAGCATACAAATACAATACACACCATAAATTAAAATCAGTAGAAAATCAGAAAAATCATACATATCAGTACATTAAAATAAACTGTTAAAATAACTAAATATTCAAAGTCATAATCCAGGAGCCATTCAAATCGTGTTACAATCACTTCATAGCTGTCTATTGTACTGTGCTACTCTCTGAAAGCTTGGTTCCATAGTCAGGTTGTTAGTTTTTTCCCTAAAGGCCCAGAGGGAGGTAGCTAATCTAATTTAACTAAGAAAGGAGTTCCACAGATGAGGGACCACCACTGAGAAGGCCCTGTTCCTTGCCCCCACCAACCACACATGCAAAGGAAGTGAAACTGAGAGCAGGGCCTCTCAAGAAGATCGTGGCCTTCTAGATGATTCATAGAGGGAGATACGTTCAGACAAGTAAGCTGGGCCAGAACCGTTTAGGGCAGTGGTTCTCAACCTGGGGTCTCCAGGTGTTTCTGGCTTTCAACTCATAGAAATCCTAACAGCTGGTAAACTGGCTGGGATTTCTGGGAGTTGTAGGCCAAAAACATCTGTGGACCTCAGTTTGAGAACAACTGGTTTGGGACTTTGTAGGCTAAAGTGATCACTTTGAATTGTGCTTGGTAGCAGACTGGCAGCCAGTGAAACTGGCATAACGGGGGGTTGTATGCTGCCCAGATAAGTAGAAGTTGGGCAAAACTAGCCTCACTGATGTACTGCAATAGGCAAAGCTGCACTTGACAGACTTGGTTCTTTGTAGACATACAGGTTGAGTGTCCCTCATCTGAAATGCTTGATACTAGGATTTTTTAATTTATAATTTTGGATTTTGTGATATCTGTGAAATGGCAGGACTCCAAGCAAAGTGCTTGGTGTGAATCCATGCCTCTCACCATTTCACGGATCCCCATGTCTCTCTCCCGCCTTGCCTATATCTCCAACCTTGTGTCTCATTTGTCCATTATTTCTGTGGTCTGTGAAACAAGAGACTGAGAAGAGACCGAGGATCTGAAGGACTGATGGTATAACAGAACTGATATGAAGAGGTGGAATACAGTACTCTACAGAAGATCTCCAAGGAACCCAACACCTCCGTACTTACTCCTCATGAATAAAGAAGCGAGTACGCCGCAGCCACTGCTTTGAAAGAGGAGACACGTGGCTGTCAGAAAAAAGTTTCAGATTTTGGATTAGAGATGCTCAACCTGTACTCTGTAGTGATACAATTAACAGAGCACCCATTTCTAAATACTCTAGCACAGATATGGACAAACTTCAGCCCTTCAGGTGTGTTGGACTTCAACCCCCACAATTCCTATTATCTGGCAATTAATCTAAATAAAGGCAATTAATTATCCCATGGAGCTCAGGTTCCCCACCATGGCATGAAGATGTCTTTCTGGGTGGCCCCTTGGACACTACTGTGATAAAATACATTGCACTTTTGAGTCTTAGATTGGTTGAACTGTTGATCCCAACTAGAAGAAAAATATTGAATAATAGGAACTTGCATAACTTATTCACCGGAATTACGGTGGTTGGAACTAACAATTCATCTAGTCCTCAGAAAACTATATAATTCATTGAGTGGCTTTGGGGAAGTTACTATCTCATAATTTAGAATTTGAAATGTTTAATAATCTTGGACACAAGGTTACTGGATTTATCAAAAAGGTTAGTCCTGTATGTGCTACTCTGGCTGCATCTGCACTGTAGAATTAATGCAGTTTGGCTCCATTTTAACTGCTCTGGCTCAATGCTATAGAAATATGGGAGCTGTGGTTTTGTAAGGGCTTTAGCCTTCTCTGCCAAAATGTCTTGGTGTCTCTCCGTGTGACTATAATACATATGAATACAAAAATTAAAAAGCAATTAAATATTTGTGACATAGAGGCAGAAGTTAAAATACAGTTAAAATATAATAAAATATAATTTAAATTATATTTAAAAGTTCCCTTTCCCCCTGATAAAACATTCACGGCCTCTAAAAGAGTACAGTAAAAGGCAGCACCCTCAATGATCATCCATCTCCAGCCATGCCATTTGTCTGCAGGTGAGACAGCATAGCCCACTGTCTGCATTCAGGAAGGCTATCTGAAGTAACTTTTTCTAACTCTCAGAAGTGGTGTCTTCATTGTTCCCTTTATCTATTCCTTTATATCCTTTCTGGGGCAGGGATTTCCTTGTTTGTTATTGATCTTGAAATACTGTTCTATATATTGAGCCAGGGTTAAAATAGCCAATTCACCCCCCAACTGCAGGATGAGTCCTCATAAGCTACCATTCATCTTATATAAGCTCATTTGGGAGCCTTTTTTTGGTAGAAAAATAGGTTTATATCCACCTTAAAGTAAAAATAGGGAGCCCCTGGTGGCACAGTGGGTTAAACCTCAGAGCTGCTGAACTTGCTGACTGGTTGGTCGGCGGTTTAAATTCGGGGAGTGGGGTGAGCTCCAGCTGTTAGCCCCAGCTTCTGCTAACCTAGCAGTTCAAAAACATGCAAATGTGAGTAGATCAATAGGTACCACTCCTGTGGGAAGGTAACTGCACTCCAGGTATTCATGCTGGCCAAATGACCTTGGAGGTGTCTACGGGCAACGCCGTCTCTTCAGCTTAGAAATGGAGATGAGCACCAACCCCCAGAGTCGGATGCAACTAGACTTACTGTCAAGAGGAAACCTTTACCTTAAAGTAAAAAATAAATTCATAAATAAGGTATGCCATGCATAGGGTCCTATTTCTTGCACATTGTCAATAACTTCTACTTCCATAGTTTGAATAAACTTACTTCCAGAGCCCTACTTGGACCATGGACTGCACTTCAAACTGTAAATTAAACTATTAGCTTCAAGAACTTAATCAATATGTCTTTGTAAAAGAAATAGAATAGCAACATCTGCAGTGCCATACACATTTGTTAATGTCACAAATAAAAGGAATAATCGCATTCACTGTGTATCTCTTACAAAGCTCATGAACAGCATTTTTGAAACCCTAAGTAAGCCTCTGTCAGATCTTACACACTAGATGAACTACTATAGATTTGCCTTATGGGGAAAAAAAAGTATCCACAAAAGTCTAAACTTGCTTCAAAATGTTGTGCTCAAGGCAACACACCAATAAAAAGATAAAGGTCGCAGTGTTTCCGTTCAATGAGACAGATTAACCCAACTTTGTTTACAAGGTCTTTGCCAGGCAAAAGGTTTTACAAGTTGCAATTGTCAATCAATGACATAACTCAGAAATGGATAATATATCTAGGATAGCTTGGTAGGTTTTGGAAGATTATCTTTTCTAATGTAAATAAATAACCTTGCCTCTGAAATGTTAAATCTGATAAACTTTACTAAAACCTTTTAGCTATCTGGTACATGTTTTCCTTCCTACTCCAGAAAAGAAAAAAGAAGGTCACAAATCATCTGCACACTAAAAAAATCCAATTGTCTAAATATTCATACTTGCTCAAGTTCACATTAAGTATTCCAAAGCATATCTCAAAAATGTTCAAAAAGCAGACAAATCAGCAACTTGCAATCCTTTGTGTATAGATTTGGGAATAAGCAAAGTGCCACATTTCTTTAAATCAGCATTTCTCAATCTGAAGATTGGGACCCTGGGGCTGCGAGGGGGTGTCAGAGGGGTCACCAAAGACCATCAGAAAACACAGTATTTTCTGTTGGTTATGGGGGTTCTGTGTGGGAAGTTTGGCCCAATTCTATCAGTGGGGTTCAGAATGCTCTTTGGTTGTATGTGAACTCTAACTGCCAGCAACTAAAACTCCCAAATGTCAAGGTCTATTTCCCCCAAACTCCATCAATGTTCACTTTGGGTATATTGAGTATTTACGCCAAATTTGGTCCAGATCCATCATTGTTTGAGTCCACAGTGCTCTCTGGATGTAGGTGAACTCCAACTACCAAACTCAAGGTCAATGCCCACGAAACCTTTCCAGTATTTTCTGTTGGTTATGGGAGTTCTGTGTGCCAAGTTTGGTTCAATTCCATTGTTGGTGGAGTTCAGAATGCTTTTTGCTTGTAGGTTAACTATAAATCCCAGCAACTACAACTCCCAAATGACAAAATCAAGCCCCCACCCCACCAGTATTCAAATTTGGGCGTATCGAGTATTTGTGCCAAATTTGGTCCAGTAAATGAAAATATATCATGCATATCAGATATTTACATTACGATTCTTAACAGTAGAAAAATTACAGTTATGAAGTAGCAACGAAAATAATTGTATGGTTGGGGGTCATCACAACGTGAGGAACTGTATTAAGGGGTTGCAGCATTAGGAAGGTTGAGAACCACTGCTTTAAATGGACATGAACAAATTCACCCTGCATATACATAAATTGCAAGAAGTAAGATATTTCTTTTGAGCCTTCTGATCTTAAATAATATTTAGTCACAATAAAAATAGTTCCCACTCACGTAAGTGGGTCTATTTTCAAAGTAAGTGAGCAGGAGAGAGACTTCCATGTCCGATGTTTCATGTTTCAGAATCAAGGATTTTAAACTCACTGGAAACATAGCCTGTTAGTTACAATTGTCCTGAAGGCAGAAATAAAAGTAATTTATCCAATTTAGGATCACTACGACTGTCTTGCTCGCTTCTCACAATGACAGCTGTAATGCAAACTCCTCTGACACAACACACATTAGTACACAGTGCTTTAAAATGCTTTGGTAAAGATAAATAATGAACCAAGTGTATATTTAACATCGATACCTTGCTTTCTGCACTTCGACTTGTCCTGTCCATCTCCTCCTCCTGTGCTTCTTGCTCTCCGCAAGGAGGACCAAGCAAAAGATCAGCAGAATCAGTTTTGCAGAGTGTGGCATGCTGAGGCTATCACTGCTCCCCTGCTTGTCAGTCCAATAACCTCCTGCCGCAGAAATACATCCCGGTTTAAACATCGAATCGGCTGCTTCTCTCAAGCCTTGCATTTGCCACAATGAGCATTGTTGCAAGCACTCCTTTCTTTCTGATTTAATGTTTTCAACCAGCTTCCCAGGGTTTCTGAACTCAAAGCTGTTCTCCTCGTCTGTGCTCAGTGATTGGCCATTACTCCTGTGGGAAGTTAGATTCACCCAGCGACATTTCCACAGGGTCCTAAATGAGGGCTTTTGCAGAAAGCCAGGGGATAAAGAGAATGAAGCTCCATCTGCCAGAGTTTTGCTCAAACCCTTAATCTCTGAACTGTGCACGCCTTCTGTCAGACTGTGTAAACCCATGCCTCTGCTTTTTATTAGGGAGACTGAATAAATTGTGGGCCATGGTGACAGCCCCTCTGTCATTTTGCTGGCATCTCATGCTCACACACTTTGCCAAAGAAGGGTTGTCATGACCAGAGATAAGTGTCTCCTCTTTGCCCAAGCAATATAGGGGAATAGCCTTGCCTGCTGCAGAAAGGGTGAGAATAGAAGATGTTAGACACATTCAATGAGCAGAACACAAGGGGAAAGAAAAAGATGTAAGCTGATGTTTACCTGACCAATAGTGTGATTGACAACTTTAAGGGAGGCACCTGTATTGAGAGTCCTATAAAAGGAATTTGTATTGCGCCACTGCTTCGTCCCAAGCTTGGCACCCACAGATCTGTGCATATATGTTTATAAATTTAGAAAACTTTTCTCTCTTGAGATCAAAAATGCCTTTTCAATTTCCTGTTTGATCCAGATGTCTGTAATCTTTTTAAAGAGAATGAAGGCTAACAATGGCATCACACAAGAATTCAAAGGCATAGCCAGGCTAGTCTGGATCAGTACGCAAAGGGATCTTGTAGCATTTTTGCTACTCACATTGTGTGAAACTATCCTTCAACTGGGGTCTAAATATTTATGGTGCAGCAAACTTAGCACAGGTTCATTTTGAAGTGAAGTAACAGAACGGGTAGGGCAAAATGAAAATGTCCTCTAAACATGAACAAGGTAAAGGTTTTCCCTGACATTAAGTCTAGTCGTGTCCAAATCTGGAGGGTGGTGCTCATCTCCATTTCTAAGCCAAAGAGCCAGCATTGTCCATAGACAGCTCCAATGTTATGTGGCCAGCATGACAGCATGGAGCACCGTTACCTTCCCATCAAGGCAGTACCTATTGATCTACTCACATTTGCAAGTTTTCAAACTTGGCAGAAGTTGGGGCTAATAGCGGAAACTCACCCAACTCCCCAGATTCAAACTGCTGACCATAGCAGTGAGCGAGAATACTGAAAACCATTCCCAATTCTTACATTTGCTATGTTGACATTCCCTTTGGAACTGTGCCGGTCTTTCATAATTGGATATCCAACTTCACTTCTAAATATTCAATTGAAGGCTTATGTTGCAATGCGTGAGAATTAGGAACTGAAGGAAAATTGTATAGGGAGACAATAAAAACAGTAAACTTTCACAAATGCAGACATGCCAACTCTCTGCTATAAGTTGTAATCCTGGGAATTGTGGTATGGTGAGCTAGCAGCTCTCTTGGGCAAAGAGTAATTACTTTGTTAAATTACAACCCCAAGAAATTCCATAGCACTTGGCCATGGCAGGGAAAGTGGCATCAAAATGCATTAATTCTACAGTGTAGGTCCACCCTCTGATGCTAGAAATGTACTTGTGCAGATGGGGAGGAAGGTGGGTTGAGGCAGGTGGGTTGAGGCAGGATTCTCAATAAATCTTCAGTTGCCCTCATGTCCCATTCTATCCCTATTTCTTTAAACAAATAGGGGGGGGGGCATATTTTTGCCTTCTTAAATCCTGTAAGAAGTCCTAGAAAGAGGGGGGAAAATTCCACCATGATGCTTAAATGCTCTATCCACTGCTTTGGAATCACCTACAAGAACCAATGTCATGACAAGATCAAGTATCATGGGGATCCTTGAACTCCTGAATCATGAGGCAACTCTTATTTTGTTTCTTAAACCCAGAGAAGCTTCCAGGATTTCTGCAGTTGTCAAAAAATTGATCCCCTGCCACCCGTCCAAAAGATAAACTCAAAACAAGTGCTAAAGTCAAATATGAACTTTATTATATACTAGCTTAGGTACCTGGCAATACCTGTTAGATATTTGGTAATTTGTAACACTATTTATTAGAAAAAGTCATTTAGGGATATTATAAATGGTCCCATTAAGAAAATATGTGTATGAGGATGTGGGTTGATTACAACTCACATCATGCCAAGTTAATTCTCCTCAATCCACTCTATTTCTGTTGATGAAGGTGTGTGTAGGGGTGGGGTGTGTCTATGTGCCAAGTATAGCCCAGCCCAATCGACAGTGGGACTCAGAGGGCTCTCTGGATGCAGGGTGAACTACAACTCCCACCATAGTGTCAATCCCCCCAAACCCCTCCAGTATTTTCTCTTGGTCATGGGTGTTCTGTGTGCCAAGTGTAGTCCGGGTCCATCATCGGTAGGAGTTACAATATTCTCTGGAATCATATAATTAGAAGAGACTACATGAGCCACTTGGTCCAAACCCCAGACATGCAGGAAAATCACAATGAAAGCACCCCTGACAGATGGCCATCCAGCCTCTGTTTAAAAGCTTCCAAGAAAGTGGGAGTCAATAGGAAATTGGTCACAAACATATATTGTCACCCACATATTTACATACATGCATACTTTGACTTTTATTATATCAATTGTTGGTTGAGGTTCATGGTGCTCTCTGGATGAGGATGAACTTCAACTCCCTAAATTCAAAGTCAGTTTCCTCCAAACCCACCAGTATTCAAAGTTGGGTATGTTGGGCGTGTGTGTCAAGTTTGGTCCAGATCAACTGTTCATCGGATTCATTGTGAACTACAACTTCCTAAATTCAAGCTCAGTTCCCTCCAAACCCCACCAGCATTCAAAGTTGACCACGTTAGATCTATGTGCCAAAGTTGATCAAAGTCAATTTTTATTGGGTTCTCTCTAGATGCAAGTGAACTACAACTCCCAACCTCTAAGGTCAATTCCCTCCAAACCCCACTATTACTCAAAAATTGAGCATGTTGGGTATGTGTGCTAAGTCTGGTCCAGATCCATCATTGGTTAGGCTCAGAATGTTCTCTGGATATGGGCGAACTGTAAGTCCCAGATTTTATTATGGTCCTGTAAACAGAAACGCCAATCTCCTGATTTGCACGAAAGCTTGCCTATTAGCACAAGAAATATATTTACAAGGTTAGCCTCTTCCACAGCGAAAAACTGCAATGCTTTCCTTTTACAACTCATTAGTTGTTAAGCCATCAGAAAGAATTAAAATAAAACTCACATGTTCTGTTCTTGGCACTTTACAGATTTCATGGACAATTTTCTCAAATCATCATATCCTTATTTACAGATTTTGAAATTGCTTTTATTATTTTTTAAATAATGGGCACATGAAACAGTTAACTTAATGCATTATATGTATTTCTGGAGGATGTCACTGTCAGTAAATTCTGGGTAAATTATACATAGTTATAACCAATTCTGGAATTATAAAAAAGTGAAATATACACAACTGAATATCAGAAAATCACATTTAAATCTCGCAAAATATTATTCTAACTTCTAGAGAATTAATTTTTTTTTAAAAAAATCAAATATGTTCTGGCCCCTTTTTCCATAGATGACAAAAATTTCATAATGTCAGGATTTTCCCCCCTGGCATTTGTTGTGTGAAAAATAAATGTACTTACAAAATATTAGCGACTTCCCTTCTCTGTTCAGTTTAATAACATCTACTAGGCAGACATATTTGTACTTCAATGTATCCCTCTCAGGCAAACATTTATAGTTCATTCAGGCAAACTTTTATAGTTTATTCATTCAAGCATAAAACCACAACTATCTTGTTTTCCTCAGTTAAAAGTGATCCACAAAAGTTCACAAGTGATCCATCCAGTCCTCTTATTGCCTAAACGTCCTGCTAATGCCAAAGCATTTCTGCAGGTCATCTGCTTGGTTGGTACAGAATGCCAATAGTCCATACTCACACCAATATTAAGGTGCACACTTTTTGCAGATATTACGGTACCCCATGGTACAGCGACATTCGGACTTAAAATGAGTAAATACAAAAAGTGACCTTATGTAAACAATCCTCATACCCAACATCCAATACCTTAGTAAAGAGATTATTAAGTAACATTACGAGAGAAAATCATAACTCAAATATATACTCATTGGATAGACATATACGCCTAAATATAAGTGCTGCTAATGCCAGAACAAGAACAAGAATTAGGACGTTTGACTCTATAGGATCTGCGTTGACTCTCGGCTGTTGACCCTGGTTGAAGTTGGTTGATGCCGGCACCCTCCGCTGCTGTGCACGCCTCTGGCGAGGGCTCAGAGAAGTAGCATTTGCCACAGGCTGGGGGTTGCTTTCAGGACTTGAAGGGGCCGAGTTGGACTGATTTTCAGACTACAGAAGAAAGTGGGAAAGGGGGAATGGATTTAAAAGAATGGAACAGTTAACTGTCATCTTGGTTGAATGAATGTGTTTTTCAAAGTAGAGCAGAAAGGAGAATACTTTCAAAAGGCTACTATCCCAGGAGTACTGGAAAATGTAGTGTTTAATGCAACAAAGTGAGACAATATTTTAAAAGCAATGGGAGGAAGAAAGGATATTGGATAAATAAGTAAGAAAGCCTGCTTCCTCCTCTCCCCGCTCCCCCCAAGCATGGGATCTCCCATACTCCGCAACATAAACTTGCTCTCTAGTGTGGGATACAGTGCAGAAATCTAAAGCTCTCTCCCACTGTCCATTTAGATAAAATTCAGGAGGCGAAGTGACAACTGACTCAGCACTTTGCCAGACTCTCAGACTTCTACTGCTGGACTACACTGGATCTCTGGCACTGAAGGAAACTATTTGTTGACCGAATGATGCTTTGGTTTAATAGGTCACTTCTCACATTCTCTATGCATTCTGGGCTCACCATATTCCTGCATCGACCAATGGAGGAGTCAAACTACAACATGTACACAACACAGTATTTTACACAACATAATGTAAAGCAGACTAGGATGTACAGCATTGTATTGCAAGGGAGATGCAGGGATCTGTGAAATGGCAGGAAACCAACTATAGTACACAAATCTACAACTTCCACTATTTCACAGATGTTTGTATTTTTCTCCAACCTGGAAGCTAGAAGGTATCTATCATTTGGAGGCTCTGAGTTTGTCAACAGGCCTCCTTCTTTCCTCTTTTCTTCTGGTATAAAAACCCACTCAACCTCTAGCATGTGAATCTCCTATCCAAAGGTTTGTTGTCAGGGTTTTGTTCAAATCACTTTGTATCTTCATTTCCTTATATCTTTCACAGGATTTCTACCTGCCCTATACTGCCTTTCCTTCGGCCATCCCCACTCCTAGGTGTAATATTAAACAAGTTGCATACTCCTTTTATAAAACATATGAAAAGCAAAACAAATGAATCCCAATCACTTTCATTTGTCCTTTGAATAATATCTGCATTGAAGGTACTTGTGTGAATAGATAGAGTGCTGAGACACAGTGTAACATTCACAGAATTGTCAGAGGGAACGGTAAGAGAGGACAGTACTGGCAAATTGAAAAGCCATGCTGCGCCTATAAACCTAAATTGCCTCCAAAACGTACAGAGAAAATGTACAGCCCAAAAGGTCCCACTCTGCAGCATCTTCAAGTTCCCCAATTAAAAGATTTTTTTGACCTTATGATCATGACATATCTTAAAACACCTTCCAAAAAAAAAAAAGTCAGGAATCAAAACTGAATGACATGATGTCACATCCAAGGTGAAAAATGAGCCCTGCTCCTCCATCATTGCTAACTCCCACTCTAAAATGAAAACACCCATGAATTTCATATTTGAACAATAAACCTAAAAGTGACAGGCAGGATGAGATGGCTGGAGCTGCCACCTAGTCAATGAAGGACACAACACAAATGAATCCAATTTGAATGCAACACGGAATGTATGGAATACAAAAGGTGGGCCATATAAACCAGAATATCAAAGCAGAAAATCCCCCAATATCTACTTTGAACTGGGTTATCTGAGTCCACAATGCCATATATTCCACTTCAAAGCAGAAAATGTAGGGTTTCATTTACCTGCATGGAAGGAGGTGCCTAAGAGAAGTGAAACAAAATACTTTACTTTGCACGCTTCCATTTTCTCAGCCTTTAGTCTCCCTGTCTAACATTCATTTTTCCTTTTCAGTTTTAGAAATTAGAATATTTATTAATACCCTGTGGTGTACCTCAGACAAATACTACGGAAGCAAGGGCACATATTTTTCACAACACACAGGGAACATATGGCTCCTAGTATTATACAGAAATAAAACAAATATTTTTTTTTAAATGCCTGCAACTGGTTATTCTCACTAAAGCATTGATAAAATACGGCCAACAATATATAGTATTAAGGATGCAACTGGAGATACATCTATGGAGACACATCCTTAGATATTTACAGACAATCATTAAGCCGAAAAAAGGGGAAGTCCTTCTGTTTCAGAATCTGTCTCATAACAAATAAAAGGTGGCTTCACAATATACAAAAACAACCAGAGTTTGCTTCTCATTGGACCAGGGAGAGCTCAGCATTATGGGCTTCTTCAAACATATGTCGAGTGAAGCAATACCACATGCAGAGAGATCAACATCCTGATCCCTTAAAATATTAATCTACTTTGGGTAGTTAATCATCCGTCATATGCAACAAATGGAAATAAATAAGTTAAGGCTTTTTGTTTTGTTTTAAGCATGGCACCTATTTTGAAGATTCAAGTACAGATGGAATAAAACTGATGAGCAGCAAGGGGAAACAATTTCATTCAAAATAGGATTAATTTGAACAATTGCTGACTTTTTTCCTTGTCCTAGGGCAACATACTATTATTTCCAGTGACTGTAGCTGATGAGCTTAAAGCGCACACACTGCACTGAAGAATTACGAGACTTGCAAAGAATGAGTCAAATCATAGTTCTTTACATATGCGAAAGAGAGGGGAACGTTTCTTGGTAAAATCTGCATAATATTAGCATGCCCACATTTCTAAATAGCTGGAAAATACTCTTCACCAGGCAACAGATGGTCTGACGTTATTTCACATGAATTTTTTTAACCAATCTGTACTCCTATCAACCCTGGGAACACACACACACAGAGCTTAACAAGGATTTGTCTACAATTTGTCCGTGAATTTAGATTGCATCTACAGCAGTCATAGCAGCAGCTGCCCTGTACCAGTATCAGGCCTCAGCTACTTCCAAAGTGGATGGGTTATATAAGCACTCTCTTTCACCATATTAATATGTCATAATTAAGTTAACAATGATTTAAAATGGCCAGAATTAATACTGCCCTTTATGTGGTCAAATTTACTTTGGAGATGATGAAAAAAAGGAACATGGTAAGCATATTTAATAGAATAAAAGCTGAAAATCACTAATGTGCAGAGTCTTTTTGGTTCCGTTTACATAAGTCTCTCAGGCTTAGGGCTAAAACTACTGTAGCATTGAGGAGCAAGTCCCATACTATTTTGGGAAAGAAACTTCCCTCTGTACAAGCCCCATTTGGTTTCCAAAGGCAGGACTCAGAAGTTGAAGATACATCTTTGACCTGACAGATGCGTCTTTCCTCGCAATACTTTACTGAAGTTCTTAGAACAGTGGAGGGAGAAGAAAAGTATTATTTATTAATGTAGAAATTTCTATGCTGTTTTTTGTTCCATAATCTCCGAAGTGGTTTATAATGTGTATTAAAAGTCACAGGTTGTAATAAGAATAAATAGTAGGACCATAAAAAGCAATAAAAATAAAATATTTCATTATCCCTCATCCAGCCAAGGCACTGAGAGACTCAAAATTGTGTATTTTCTGACCTTAATGAGAATTCCGGCAAGCTGTGTGATATAAAAATGTTTCAAGTTTACAGTATAAGGAATATCCCACAAAATAGCAAAGTATTTCAAAGTAAAAAGCAAATACTTAGCTGATCATTCAGCTCACAATAAGTTGTACTTAACTCCTTTTAAGAATGATCTACAACTGTTGTTGTGTTGTTTGCAATCAAGGCATTTTTTAATTTATGGTAACTTTAAGGTGAGCCCAAAACAAGATAATTTGTTCACAGCAAGTTTGCTTTTGCCTTCCTCTGAAGTTAAATGTGATTTCTTCAAGGTCACCCAGTGGGTTTCCAAGACTAAGCAGGGTTCAAACCTCAGTCTCCCAGTTTCCTAGTTCAACACTCAAACAACTACTCCATATTGGGTCTCAGAGCTACATATATAGTGCAGTTCCCATTTGCCTGGTGGAAACATTCCTGGACTTCACATAGATACTGTATACTAAACTGAAGACAATGGTAAACGCTATTGAAATGAAGGACTTCTGCTCCATGGAATTACACAGGAAGACCAAGAAGAATGTCTAGAGAGGCCGTATTTTTTCCAAAGTGGACAAATGAAGCCATGGACAGCAGTTCCACAGATATAGGGGACATACTGGACAAGGCATAAAGATTATACGAGAGAACAGGCTCGCTGTGTCACTTATAGTAGCACAGTGACAAGAATGGAACCGCCGGTGGTACAATGGCTTAAACTCTTCTGCTGGCAGGACCTCTGACTGATAGGTCAGTGGTTCGAATCCAGGGAGAGCGGGTTGAGCTCCCCCTGTCCGCTCCAGCTCCCCATATGGGGACATGAGAGAAGCCTCCAACAAGGGTGCTAAAACATTAAACATCTGGGCATCCCCTGGGCAACATCCTTGCAAACAGCCAATTCTCTCACATCAGAATAGACTTGCAGTTTCTCAAGTCACTCCTGACATGAAAAAAGTAACCAGAATGAGATAAAATACATTTTTAAGAAACAACCAAAATTAGTAAGTAAAATCTCGATCCATCCCCTATTATGGGACAGTTACCAATTTAAGAAGGAAATAATAAATAACTGCATAATCACAAATAACATTTTTCTGGATGACAGCTTACACAGAAATGGTAAATAAAGGAGGTGGTGGAATCAACAGCTTTACTTCTTCCACATGAAAAAAAATCAGTTGATAGGGCCTAGTATTAACAGAAGTTGGGGAACCTGAGGTGTTAGGCTCAAAAATGACTCTCAGTTAGGGTAATTCCATCAAAATATAGCAGAGTACAAGGAGTAAACTCCATAACCAGCAGAAACTTACATGTGGTGAGTAGAAAGAGCCTTTTAATCTTTAGAATGGCTGAGGATTGCAAAGTCAATCTTTAGGT
The DNA here is from genome assembly GCF_037176765.1 of Anolis sagrei. Classification (NCBI taxonomy): domain Eukaryota; kingdom Metazoa; phylum Chordata; class Lepidosauria; order Squamata; family Anolidae; genus Anolis; species Anolis sagrei. The sequence goes on along the minus strand of NC_090021.1, from coordinate 104,937,700 downwards.
TGAAAACATTTATTAAAGGGGAGGGGGAGAGAGACAGTGGCTGGCAGTAAAAACAAAGACAAAACCCTTTAAAAACATGCAAAGGAATGTGGGGAAAGGAATCCCTGTGCTTGGCCCTGTCTCTAGTCTAGCTACTCATTGAGTTTTGGAAACTTGATGAAACAAAGACTTTTGCAGTCCAGGGATGAAACCCAACAACAGGGAAAGTTACAAATGACACTGGCCTCAAACGTTAGACCTGTTTCTGGGCATATCTGATAACCCTATCTAAGAAACTAGAGCTGATGCAGTCTATCCAATGCAATTTTCTAAATCAGTGCTCCAAATAACTCCAGGAACAGTGCTAAGAACCAAGACATCAAGACTGTTTTTGGTAGGGCTGTGCTATCAATGATGTGATCACAGGTATGAAAAATTCTAGATATAAGGGCAGTTATCACTAACTGTGAGGAGTAAATCCTTTCTGAGAATATGAATAAGATTAAATTGATCTCCAAGCAACACAAAAATTAGGAATCCTTCTCCTCTTACTCCTCTTGAAAAATGCATCATGTCCATATTTGTTTAATACCCACCACTTCAATTGTGTCCTGGAAGGCTGGGACTGTACTTTCTTGTTGGTGTTCAGGGGAACTGTCCGAGTGGCTTAGTTCTGATAACTTTGCTGGTTCAGCAACAGATTTTCTAGATGAGTTAACTTCCGCCTTAAACAAAAGGATGCCACAAAGCTAAATGGGAGTTCAGAACTCTAGGCAGATTATGTTATGAAAACTTTTTTTCTTACCTACATGATATGTTCAACACTTCTTAAGAGGTACACATAATATGCAATATTACTTCTAGAGCAAATTGAAATGACTAAATAATTAGAAATGACAGCATTCAAAAGACAAAAAAGGATTTATTTTATCAACTTAATAGTTTATCACTTAATCTACACAAAATGAAAAAATTAAATAAATTGGGAGGGGCAGTGATACCAATTTAGTATTTCATATGCTGGCAAGATCATCTCTGAGTATGCTTTGCCTAAGAAGAACCTATGAAATTAACAGGGTTTAAACTCATCAACACACATTTTTGGTGCCTCAAATGTTCTCCCTTTCTGGGCATATAGGACCTGCTGATTCCAAAAATAGCACCAGTTTCTCCCTATCTTCTCTAGTTTTTGAGATATAGAACAGATGTCAAGTACCAATCGCCATCTGCTTTCCCACTGAAAATCATGATAGCCATATCTAAAAAACTAGAGCCGATGCGGTCTAGCCAATGCAATTTTCTAAGTCAGTGCCCCAAACGGCCCGAGGAATAAGCCTAAAAATCAAGACACAAAGAAAAAAACTTTTTTTGGTTGGGTTGTGTTATTTGACAACGCACACACACACACACACATTCACTGTGTATACAGTGCCTTCTCTTTTATGAGAAGGAAGCACTGTAAACAAGGAACAGAAATGGGGAGAAGAGCATATTGTACAAGGGAAGCTCTGGAAAATCACTGCTATTCTTACATCATTTAGGTTGTCAAACGCACAAAGCAAAGCACTTTTGTGGAAATTATTCAGGGAACTTTATGGTAGCCATTCTAAATACAGTCAGATTCTCAGTTAATTGGAATGCAAGCAACCGGAACTCTCACACAATGGACAATTTTTTAAAAGAAATATTTTTAAAAATGAAAATAAAACAATTTCTAGTAGAAATGTAATGTTAAGTTTTTTTTTTCTTTGCATTTCAGCATTAATATTGTGTCAATACAGAGTTTATGGTATGGTAGAGCATTGAGTATTGTAGTTAGTTAGGCTATTTGTAACAGTAGCTCTCAGAGAACACAAAACTACATTTATCGTGCATCTACCAATCCATATGGGTGCCTGTTAATTGAGAGTCTACTGTATTACATTTAATGCACATAGAGACAGATAGATTAAAATTCTGAAATCACATTTCAAGAGTTTGCATATTAAAAGACAGAAAAAAACACTTTAACGAAGACCCAACTTCTCAGTTCAAATTACACACTCATTTATGCTACATAATTACGGTGCTACTTTAGCTATCACTTTTACACCTCATGAAATCCTGGGATTTGTAGTTAAGGGAAGGGCTTTTACAAGGCAAAGAGTTCTGGTTTCTCACCAAACTCCAAGATCCCCTGGGATGCAGCCACAGCAGATGAAATGGCACCAGAGAGATATGTTGTGCCGTGTGAGTGGGCTCTCAATCTCTCTCACAAAAATTGTAACTGGAATTTCCTGCACAGTGGCCATCGTAGGCTCCTGCACAAATTCCCATCTTTATTTTCTAAACAAACTTTTATCCTTAATTAAAAATAGATATTTTATCACTATGCCATACTTGAAGCTTTTTTTAAACAAACAAACAGTTTGAAAGCCATGCTGTGCTTTGGATGAAACAGTAAATGAAGTGTGGCTTATTAATCTCATGAGGAGTATAAGTAACTTTTTAAAAATTTCATTCCATGCTACTGTCATTCTTTCCATCCAAAGAGCATTGATCAGCTGACTTTAAGCATGGGAACATTCATCCAATTATGTAGGAGGAGGGAAAGAACAAATAGTTATTCTACCTTGAAACTAATTTGCCTAGCAAGTTCCTTGGCCTCTTTATCAGCAGCCTGACTTGAGGCACTTCCGGATGTTAATGGTAAGAGAGCTTCTTTCATAAGTGATCCACATCCCTCACAATAGAAATCCTGAGACCTGGAAGGTTAGAGAAACATATACATTACTTTAACAGTGTTCAACAGCAATCATGCTCACCAGATTTCCTACTCAATTTGCACATGTATTAAATGATATAACTAGACACAGATCTACCGTTATAGGGGGGAAAAATGATATTTTCAGTCTGGTATCATAAATATATATCTATAGGCAAACCCTACATTATTCACAGAAAAAGTGAAGAAAGCAGTTATCACTATAAAAATGTTCAAGAAACAAAATGTGCAGAAAATGCATTAATTTAAATCCTAATTTCAATACAACTGGTTTCGGATGGGGGGGGGGGGCATGAACAAACACACTGTGATTGTATTCTTCAGTTGGTGTCCTGAGTATTATAGCCTACAGAGGTTCTATCATACTACAGAATCAAAGGATTATGATTCAATTTTAACTGTTACGGAAAAAAAATTACTCTGGAGTCCTGGTAGCGTAGTGGGTTAAACTGCTGAGCTGCTGAACCTGCCGACCGGAAGGTCAGTGATTTGAAACCAGGGAGCAGGGTGAACTCCCGCTGTTAGCCTCAACTTCTAGCAGTTTGGGAAACATACAAAAGTGAGTAGATCAATAGGTACTGCTTCAGCATGAAAGTAATGGTGCTCCACGCCGTCATGCCAACCACATGCCGGAGGTTTGTGGTGCCAAATGTCAATTTACACCACTTAGAGGACATAAGTGGAAATTTGAAAAGAAAGAAAAAAGAGAGGGATGGAGCCATTCCTTGCCAGACCGGTATGAAATGGTGTCAGAATCACAATGAACAAAATTCTGAAGATATTCCAGGAAGGGAGAGAAATGAGCACTGGGATTAAAATTTTCTGGAACAAAACAAAATAATTCTGCCTATTCTACCTGAAAAATCAGAGGACTAAATCCAGTTGTTAGTTCCAGGTCAAGATTATTCAAAGAACACTGAAATAAGCCTTGAATAATTAGCAATAAAAACATCACTTAAACTCAAAAGTAAAACTCTTACTTCTTAGCAAGTGCTCTTCTTTCCTCGGGTGTATAGTCTAGAGATCCTATGGCTCCCTCCCCTTTCGTAGGCATGAATCCAATAATAGCAAGTAAGGCAGTTCGTACTGTAGTCAGAGAAGAGAAATATGAAGGTTAACCAACAGTGAGAAAGGAATCCTACTGAAGCGCAAAAGTCAAACATGCAAGCAATCCAGATTGTACCCAATATTCTCCACCCACCAGCAGAGACCCTCTGGGACAGATTTTGGAGAGGTAGTTTTCAGGAGTAAAGCAAGTAAGGAAAGAAAGGGAAAATCCAGTTTCATCAACAGAAATCCATATGGGATACTGGATAAACCTGCTGATTTAAAAAAATAAATAAAGTGCAAATGTAATCAATTCCTAGAGTGAAGCAAAAATGTAACACACTGCAAGGAAAGGCCTACTGTCCAGTTTAGGATGTTGTTCAATAGATTCAGTTATTTAAGAAGGTCCCTGATGGCCAGAATCAGCTGATACTTACTGCTCCATGATGGTTGCCATGTTTCAGGGTGATGTCCTGAGATACTTAGACAAATTTTCTTTCCCACTTCAAACCTGCCATTAGCCTTCAACAAGTAGAAAAAAAGTTTTCAATTCATTTGTTTAAATAACTTAAAATATTAGGCCAGTTCAAATACATTATTGTAATGCAGTAAATTGGACAAGCACCATTAGTATTCCCTGTATGTAACACATCACCCAATTGTTTTCAGTGCAACTATTGTCAGGGGGTTTCAGTGCAACTATTAAAGTTCCAAATACAAATGAACACAATCCACCACCCACCCATCCACCCAGTTTTTATTAATTTGCTCCGGTATTTACAGTATTTTTTAATTCATTAAAAAAACATCGACCTATTTACAGGTCAGAGGAGAAGAAAGATAATTTTCTTTTGCTTGCTTGGGACCCTTCCAGTGCTTCCTGGACAAAATCTAATACATTCAGTTAGGTTAGTTGCAAAGGACACAGAGGGGAAGACTAGAAGCACAAGAACCATGCTTGCAGTATTTTTAAAATTACTCTTCCAATTGTTTGAGTTTACAACATATTTAATGGCAGTGGTTGTGCTTTTATGGATTGGTTGTTGAGCCATCTTACCGTTAAGAGAATAATACTTGGTGGTTTCATAGGATACTCTGGTGGCAGAACTATCCGTCCGTGATAAACTCCTCCATCAAAATCTGAATCTGGAGGGCCTCTGACTGTGAAGTGCCATTCAAAAAGATTATCCTGCAAAATAATATTAAACATGCACTGAGAATATCAACAACCTATTTCAAACTTATCAAATTAAGTCTGGAACTAAATGATATGCTTCTCACATTAATTGCTGCTACTTCTACAGACAAAAGATGTGCTGTGCAAATAATTTCTTGTTGGCTTCAAGCATCAACACAATACTTGAACTGGCAAACAAAGTTTAACTAACATTTCAAACTTGCTACAAAATAATATATGTGATACAACCAGAATTCAAGCAAATATTAAAATGAAAACTCACCTCATTTAAACTAATATTATTTATTAAATCAGTTCTAACATAGACTAATGTATATTCTCTTTTTCAAAAGACTTTCATTGGTGTCTGTAGTAAGACTTCCTTAGCCACAGATCATACACTGCCTTTTGCAGAAGCTTCTCTCTCCACTAGTTTTAACCATAATTATTAATGCCTAGGACATTAACTATGATTACTGCTAACTAGAATCTATTGTTTGTGTTAGCCAGGATTTGGAATTCATGGCAGTGAATTCTAATTAGAAGGTCACTTGAACAAAGCATGAATATTGGCATTATCCTTAATTGTGAGTTCAGTAAGAGAAATCAACATTATTATAGTGCCGGGAACAAGTGATACTGCACTTTGCCTCAAATCAGTTTAGAAAATTAGGAATGGTACCATGAACAAGTTCCAAGTTCTTTCTGGACAATAAACATCTCAGATTCCTAAATTAATATTTTATTCAATGAAGGCTTTTGCAAAAGCAAGTAACTTTGCTCTCCCTATGTTGGGGATTTCTCATCGTCGGAAGAGGAAGGGGAGCAGGGAGGTGCTCAGGTCTTGGAGGGAGATGAAGAAGAATCCGACAATGAGGCTTTGCAGGTGCCTACTTTTTTAGAAAGATGGAGGGAGTCAGAGAACAGGCGGCGGTGAGCTCGCGGCTAACAGATTGATGAGCTAATTGGGTGATGCCCTAAGCCCTCCGGCATGGGATATAAATCAGAAGCAGGAGAACTTAGCTTTTCGCTAAGAACAACTCTGTTACTGCCAGAACCTGCTTTGTGTTAAGGACTTCATGATCTGTGCCTTATTGTCTGCTGATTTTGCTGGGACTTTTGCAAAAGACTTTCATTGGTGTCTGTAGTAAGACTTCCTTGTTTTCTTTTTCAATTGCATTTGCTTATTTTGTTTGCTGGAGTAAAGCATTTTTCTTTTACTTTCAATTTTGTGTTGAGGCTGTTTTTAAGAGCAAAACAGGACATCTGAGGCATTAATGTGACTTTTCTACCTACGTCACATGCCAGCTCAATAATACCTAACTGCCCATCTCTGAGGTCATATGACTATTACCTTGTGCCTTTTAGAAATGCCTGATGTACGATCACTAGACAAGCTCTTTACACCTCTGCATTATGCAAAATAGGCAATACTTGCCACTCAGTGCAGGCGGTACTTATGAACATGTGTGTTTCAGAGAAGACAGAATAGTCTGGCCGTGATTAGGACACATGGTACATAAAACCCCACAATTATGATCTACATAACCCAAATGCACAGCCACATGAATGATTTTGCACATTAGTAGGGAACCTGGTGCCTCTGCTGGAAGTTACCCTCAAATGACCTAGAAGCCTGTTAGCAATCAGGTGGATACACAGCAAGGACTTTGCCAGAGGATTATCTGATTCCCGTACATTTGTCTTGATTTCTTTGCCTGAGAGTCAAGAGGCAGAAAAAACAGCAAGCCATTTCTCATGAGATGATTTCATTCAGAAGATTCAGCAAGCCCTGCAGCTGCCTGAAAGGAAAACTGCTTTTGTGGGATTTTACTGAAAAACTTGGCAAGATTAGATATTTCCCGAGTATAAATGGCACTTTACTAATGCAGCAAGCTCATGCTTTTCCTCACAGAACTCAAGTAGGCCTGTGTTGCACTGAGTCTTGAATCAAACAAAGGATGAGCCAGAAGGAAAGAGGAAATATGTGTAACAGTCTTGATGCAAATAAGTGATTCTGGGCAAAAGGAGTTTTCTCTCTGTTATTCATTCAATTATATCTTTGTGAAAGGAAGCTTGTTTACAACTATGGCCATGTTTTCTCTGTATAATGTACTGCTCTCTTTTCAAGCATTGGTAAAAAAATAAATGCAGAAACATTTCCTCTTCTCTTTGGTTCCTGAGAAAATCTAAGCCAGAAGCAGCTGTTGTTATTTGACCTGTTTTAGAGCTTATGATAACTTAGTTATCTTTTCTTTAAAAAGAACGTTTTACATTATCATATGTCACTCCCCCATTAAGTTATATGCATGTCTATATGCCACCATCATTCACATGCCACAAACTCCTAGCCATAGGTGGACAGTCAAATTTGTGAAACTGATGGTAAACTCATAATTTGTATAGATTTATTTTATAGAGTGAACATAGACAAACCTCTAATGGCTGGGCATGATAATGGTCTGTTGGATCCTTCAGTTCAGCAGCTTCTTTCATTAAACGTTTAACAGCTGAAAGGAGGAGGAAATAACACTACATGAGCACAGAAAAGTAACAAGAGCTTAAACCTGAATAAGGAGTGATCCTCCCCTCAGACAAAATATTTTTAAAAGTCTTCAGTGTGTACATAAAATTGGACATAAATTGTAATAAAATGTGTTTGGAAGCTGTATATCTATAGTACACAGCTTCCAAACACATCTATAAAACAAATACGGTACATGTTGCATATCCAGTAGGAAATGGTTGAAATACAAAATGACATTTGTTGTATAGGGTTTTGATCTTGCAGATCAAGAATAGGGCTCCACAGCCACCAAGACCCCACATCTGGAAGAAAATGATCTTTGAGCTACGAGGGATCGCCTAAGTAAGTAAAAGGGTCTAAACACCACTTCTAAGGAACAACCACAAATGAAGGTGTTATCAATCTGCCCTCTGTGTTAAATGCTACAGCTAAATGATAATTTGGCTCATATTCCTGAAAGTAGCCTGACCTTGAATAGCAACTTCTGAGATAGACCGGGCAAGGAGTAGGGCCTGTGAAAACCTTCCCAAGCCCTATGGATGCCAGACACAAACATTCCCAATAATACAGAATACTATTTTTTTAAAAAATTCTAATGGCATGTCAAATAACAGGCAAGAAAATCATGTTTTTTACACTAGAAGATGATTTCAATTAGGTAACATGTTATTTCTATAAAGTAGAAGTTTGCTTTTCAAACAAATGGAACTAAGTAACATCTACTACAGTGGTTCCCAACTTTTTTTTGACCAGGAACCAATTTGACCGGGGACCATTGTACAACATTAGTACCAAAAGGGTTACGAATCAGTTTTTGGTTAACTTGAAATTCAGTTTGGTTATTTGGGGTGCTGATTCAAAAAACTGCATTAATAGACCACATCAGCTCTAGTTTCCGATACAGAAGATAAACCATTCAGTAGTCACCATCTGCTCACACAGAAAACCATATTTAATGATCTTGAGCTGATATGGTCTATCCAATGCAATGTTCTGAATTTGCACCCCAAATAACTCCAGGAACAGGTCTAAAAACAAAGATACAAAGGCATCCCACTTCCAGGCGCCAAATGTTACTGCTCCACTCACTGGGAGGAGGAGGAGAAGCAGCAGTCAGAAGGCTTGTTGTTGAGCCTTTCGTGGTTAGCCTAACTCCTCCCAACATCCTCATAGCCTCAGCACTATAAGAGGGTTTCGCGAGATCAGTCGCTCTCGTTGCAAAGGTGTAATAACGGTGAGACCACGGACCGTATTTTAGTTCTTGGAGACCACTGGTCCTTGGACCACAGGTTGGGAACCCTCTATCCCTCTATCTATCTATCTATCTATCTATCTATCTATCTATCTATCTATCAACATCAGACCTCTCTGACCATAGCTCATTTAGTCTGTTTCCAAAAGCTAAGTGTCAGATCTGGTCAGGAAGTAGATGACACATGTACAGCAAAACCCAAGAACATCCTGCTAAGAACGAGAAATACCTCTTGCCTGAAACCCTGGACAGAAAACCAGGTGCTATTTTGACCACTGGCCTAGAAGATAAGCAGGGTCAGGCCTGCTTAGTAGTACCCAGAATACAATATTTCAGAGACAGGGAGCAGCTACCCACATTGGCTAAGAAAAGCCTTTTCAACACTGTTGTTTTTTCTTCAAGCTCCTCCTACTTAAGGTAACCTAATAATTGCCAATACTTGCACCCTCACAATTTTTAGAACATTATTCTGAGATGGTTCTTGAAAGAAGCAGAAGATGAAAACAACTGAACACGTATCTTTTAAATTTTGATTTCTTTGAGTGAAACCAACAGTTTGTTTTGTTGCTGTGTGCCTTCAGATCATTTTGAATTAAGGTAAACTTATTGCAGGGATTTCTTGGTAAGATCTGCTCTTCGGCTGAGAAAGTGTGACTTGCTCAAGGTAACCCAGTGGGGTTTCTATGGCTGAGTGGGGATTCAAACCCTGATCTCCAGAGTTGTAGTCCAATGCTCAATCCACTACATCACTAGCGGGCTTTTATCGCTGAGTGAGGACCCCAAACCCTGTGCCCAACACACAAACTACTGGACCATCCTGGCTCTCCTGGGGTCATCACAAGTCAACAGGTCTTTTGATGGGACATATATACACAAACAGCGAAAAGTTGCTACTTGGCTCCACAATCCTTAAAATAAGAAGAAATGAGAAAAAGCATATACAGGCAGTCCCACGTTATGAACAAAATAGGTTCTGTAGGTTTGTTCTTAAGTTGAATTTATGTGTAAGTTGGAACAGATACATTTAGTGTAACTCCAGCCACACACACATATATATACAGGGTGAGGAAGCATAACTTCTTTTTTTCAAAACTTAATAAAACCCATTATATGAATCAGAAAAAAAAATTTATAATGTAGGCGCATACCTAAAGTTTTGTTTTACATAGTTTTGAAGATCAAATTAGGTAGGTGACGTCCCCCATTCTCCATACACTGAGTAAACCAATTTTTGGCATTTGTCATGACTTGCCATCATAGCAGGCGTTATATTGGCAATTTCTTCCTGGATGTTGTTCTTCAAATCTTGTAGGGTCCTTGGACGGTTCACATAAACACGGGATTTCAAAAAGCCCCATAGAAAAAAATCACAAGGGGCCAAATCTGGAGAGTGGGCCGGCCACTGCAAATAAGCTCGAAAAGTAGGCCTCAACGGCAAAAGCATGCTCCTCACTGTTCCAATGCATGATGACAACTGAATTGTGTCAGGACAAAACTTTATATTCCCACCTCTCGAATGAGACCACTAGCACTCCACTACGTCTTCCACCGACTGAATGGCGCGCATTTAAAAAAAGGAAGTTATGTTGCCTCACCCTGTACCTTTGGACAACATAAGGAAGGGTTAACACCCCTGTGGTGTTTGTTTTGCTACCTGTGCTCCTCTTCAGAAGATTTTACCTCATTTCCTCTCCCTGTGAGAATTGGATTTTGAAAAAACATTGGCTTGTTGTGGAAACAAGGACTGGTGAAAAAGTTTCAGTGGAGATACCTTTTCCCCATGATAATAACTCTTTCAGAAGTAATTTCCCTACAGAGGGGTAGATTTATCTCACTTCCTGTTGTTCCAGCCCCATTCTTAACTAGGGAGTTGCTTGTAAGTTGGAATGTTTGTAACTTGGGGACTGCTTGCAAGGGGTTGTCGTCTAAAGCAGAGAGGGTGTGATTCCACCATCAGGTCACCATGACCCAAATGAAAACCATGTCTAATCAACGCCAAAGCTGTGAGGCTGAAGAAAAACGGCGCTCCAGGGTTGAGGTGACTGAAGGTTCCTCTACACCAGGCCTGGGCAAACTTCAGCCCTCTAGCTGTTTTGGACTTCAATTCCCACAATTTCTCGGTTGTTAGGAATTGTAAGAGTTGAAATACAAAACACCTGGAGGGCTGAAGTTTGTCCAGGCCTGCTCTACACTTTAGGATAATAATAATAAACAATTTTATTTCTATCCCGCCCTATCTCCCCGTGGGGATTCAGGGTGGTTTCCAACAAGCAACGGCAAACATTCAAGCTCATACCAACAAAAACACTATCCTGAGAACTTAAGCAAAGACATTACAAGATATTTTTTACAATTCGACAGCTTAATATTAAAATGCAGACTGACACCACTCGAACTTGCTATGGAATGGGTTGCTATGAGTTTTCCGGGCTGTATGGCTATGTTCCAGAAGCATTCTCTCCTGAAGTTTTGTTCACATCTATGGCAGGCATCCTCAGAGGTTGAGGGGTCTGTTGGAAACTAGGATAAGTGAAGTTTATATATCTCTGGAATGTCCACGGTGGGAGAAAGAACTCTCGTCTATCGTCAAAGGCTTTCGTGGTCGGAATCACTGCGGTGTTCTGAATTTTCTGGGCTGTATGGCCATGTTCCAGAAGCATTCTCTCCAGACGTTTCACCTGCATCTATGGCAGGCAGCCTCAGAAGTTGTGAGATCTTGTCAAAGGCTTTCATGGCTGGAATCACTGGGTTATTGTAGGTTTTTCACATTGTTGTAGGTTTTTCGGGCTCTGTGGCCATGTTCAAGAAGCATTCTCCCCTGATGTTTTGCTTGCATCTGTGGCAAAAATCCTCAGAGGATGCTTGCCACAGATGCTGGAGAAACGTCAGGAGGGAATGCTTCTAGAACATGGCCATACAGCCTGATAAACCAACAACCATTCAGTTGTGAGGTCTGTTGGAAACTAGGAAAATTCTTCAACTTTTGTCTGCTTGAGGCAAGTGTGAATGTAGCAAATGGCTATGGAATGCTGGGATTTGTAGTTCCACGAGATGCTTAAGTCTTCCCTGTCAAGGAGGGCTGGTACCTCCCCGAACTACAAATCCCATGATCCCACAGCCATGGCGGTTGGAGTGGTGCTAGACTGCATCCCTTGCCCAGTATAGAGACACGCCAGCGGGGCCAAAGAAGGAGGAGGCGGTGTTGGTGAGGCTCGGTGCTGCGGCCTAGAGGAGGCCTGGCGCCGCGGTCTCGCGTGAGGGCCGAGCCCGCCCTGCCTACACATTCCAGGGGAAACCGGCATCCCCTCCTGCGCTCGGCCCACCCTTCCCCCTTCTGCTCCTCTGCTCACCGGGGCTCTTGAGGTTGTAGCGGGCCTCCATGGCGGCGCCGAGAAGGGTTCCCTTTCCTTCTCTCCCTCCTCCTCCTCGTCTTCTCAGGCGGCGGCGGCGGCAGAGACGAAACCAGGCCACGTCAGGCTCCAGGCTTTGTTTTGACCCGGCAACTGACGAGGCCGGAGGGGGGAGGGGGAGGAGGCCGCGAGGCGGGGCAGTCGCGAGCCCGCCTCCTTCCCTCCTCCCTCACGCTCTGGCCTTGACGTGTCCCTGGCGACCACGCGCATGCGCCCTCAGGCCGGCTTTCCTCCGCCCACACAATGCTTGGGAATCCTGGGAGCTGGAGTTTGCTGAGACAGAGAAGGGGAAAGACATTGCAAACCCACAACTCCCACTCTCCCATAGCATTCAACCACAGCAGTTCCACTGCACCCATTCTCCTGTGAAGACTGCCATCCTGGGCCCAAACTGTGCTTACTATTCCCTACTTGCCTGTGGCAGACAGGACAGCCTACATGTACCAGGGGCGTTCATTAAAGATTTCCCCTGACCCACTTCCTGTGGGTGAAAATTGCTGGAAGAAACATTAACAACCTTCGATATGCAGATGACACCACTTTGATGGCCGAAAGCAGGGAGGAGCTGAGGAGCCTTCTAACCAAGGTGAAAGAAGAAAGTGCAAAAGCTGGGTTGCAGTTAAACATAAAAAAAACCAAGATTATGGCAACAAGAATGATTGACAACTGGGAAATAGAGGGAAAAAACGTGGAGGCCGTGACAGACTTTGTATTTCTAGGTGCAAAGATTACTGCAGGCGCAGACCGGCCAGGAAATCAGGAGACGCTTACTTCTTGGGAGGAGAGCAATGTCCAATCTCGATAAAATAGTGAAGAGTAGAGACATCACACTGGCAACAAAGATCCGCATAGTTAATGCAATGATATTCTCTGTAGTAACCTACGGATGTGAGAGCTGGACCTTAGGGAAGGCTGAGCGAAGGAAGATAGATGCTTTTGAACTGTGGTGTTGGGGGAAAGTGCTGAGAGTGCCTTGGACAGCGAGAAGATCCAACCAGTCCATACTTCAGGAAATAATGCCCGACTGCTCATTGGAGGGAAGGATAGTAGAGGCAAAGATGAAATATTTTGTCCACATCATGAGAAGAAAGGAAACCTTAGAGAAGACAATGATGCTGGGGGAAATGGAAGGAAAAAGGATGAGGGGCCAACCAAGGGCAAGATGGATGGATGGCATCCTTGAAGTGACTGGACTGACCTTGAAGGAGCTGGGGGTGGTGACGACCGACAGGGAGCTCTGGCATGGGCTGGTCAGAAATGACTGAACAAATGAACAACAATAACAAAACGCCTCGGTTGTACAAGTTGACAGGTTTCTCCAAAAGCCACGTTGTGACTTCGGAAATCAGAGTCTCATCGTCTGAAAAATGCTTGCCCTTCAAAAATAACTTCATTGTTTGAAAGAGGTGTGTAATGGAATATCTAATTATAATGTAAGTTTTGAATGTGTTTATTAATGTTGGTATATCGTAAGTGCAGGCCAGCCTTAGCTACAGCTGATTGGTTGATGCGTTGCCATAGTAGCGAAACCTGCAGTAGAAATGTATCCATTTCAGAAGAGCTAGGAGGAAAAAGGGGAGGAGCTAACTGACAACAGAAGAGTCGACATTTTAAAATATGAGCCAGTCTTTAGCAGGTTGAGCTAAAGGGAAGATGTGTCTGGTTGTGTGAGAGCTGGATGATTATAAAGTTTAAGTCTTCAGCCTTGATATTTAAAGTGTTAAAGGAGCCATTCTGAATTGGCTCAAGAGCAGTACATGTGAAAAAGATCTTGGGAGTCCTCATGGACAACAAGTTAAACATGAGCCAACAGTGTGATGCGGCGGCAAAAAAAGCCAATGGGGTTTTGGCCTGCATCAATAGGAGTATAGTGTCTAGGTCCAGGGAGGTCATGCTATCCCTCTATTCTGCCTTGGTTAGATCACACCTGGAATACTGTGTCCAATTCTGGGCACCACAACTGAAGAGAAAAATTGACAAGCTGGAATGTGTCCAGAGAAGGGTGACTAAAATGATCAAGGGTCTGGAGAACAAGCCGTATGAGGAGCAGCTTAAAGAGCTGGGCATAGAAATGATCTCAAACATATCTGTAACTGACTGATAAGTTGTGTACCTGTGTATGCTGAACACATGAAGGTTGTGAGTAAACCAAATATGTTATTTTTTAACCAAAGTCTGTTTTGTCTCTTGAGTGCATAATATAAAACAAGTTGTCTTATGAGAGAGTACATTTTGGGCACTGAAAAATACATCTGAAGAACGGATATTTTTAATGCACTGGCATATTCTCTGTTTCCTAAAAGATCAGAGACAGCAGATCATTCAGTCTAACAATTGAAGCCAAACTGCCTTGCATATTTACATTTGATTGTATACCACTTGAGAAGATTATACTCAAACAGGTTTTTGGCTCTTCTCTAAAAGGTTATGAGCTTTTCAGACATTTCATGTTGGGAGTACATTTTTTAGACAGGCATCATTTTGCGACACATAATTCGGTTTTACCAGCAAAACGTAGGTTAGACCAACTTTGTATAAGAGATACGGACTCATACAAAAATTGTAATAATGAAATTTAGAGATACACAACATATCTCAAGAAAACATTTCATATATATGATTTGTAAGATACGGTAATATAAATTTCCACTTGTCACTTCTCCTTGTAGACACTGCAGCCAACACACAGCTCGAGAACCTCTGATCTAGAAGAGCAAATATTATTACAGTCTCAGTCACAAGAATGATATGGTCTGGTTACATATTATTTGCCCAGATTCAGCTACAAGGGTAGGAAGCAAACCTGGCAGTTGTCAAGTCCTTTGGATTTACAAAACATCTTTGCCAGGACACATGTGTTTTACATGAAATAGCTAGAATCCTTTCTGGCACAATGCAGAGGAGGGATTTGCCAGCAATTAAACAAAAAGGCCTCCCTAGCCAAATCCTCACGCATACTAGGAGGGAATAAGGAAGGCGGCCTAGAATATTAAATTATTGGATGTAAATGCGTACTGCAGCCTACCAACTGCAAAGGGTCATGTCTCCCAGGGTGACTTTTTGCAGTTGGCAAGCAATACCTCTTGGGGTGCAGTTTGACAACACTTTAACTTTCATGGCTCAATGCTTTGTAATCCTGGGAGATGTAGTTTGACAAGGTCTTTAGCCTTCTCTGTCAAAGAGTATTGGTGCCTCCCCAAAACCCCAACCAACAGACTAGATCTTGAAACTCTGGGACCACTCACACCGCTGAATTAGTGTAATTTTACAGATGGGTACAATTCTCATAAAATCATCAATCCCAGAATTCCACAGCAGTTAATATGGCGTCAAACTGCTGCAATTCTACTGTGTGGAAACAGCCTGTTTGCTTCTTTGAGTCAACTCCCATTTTGAAGCAACTGTTCTTTGTTATCTAGTTATTTGTATACTTTATCACTGTTGGTCGGTTCTGCCATAATACTTGCCATTGTGTATACAAGATAGTTCTGCAGGTTTATTCTTAAGTTGAATTTATATGCAAGTTGGAACAGATACATTTTTTAAGAGTAACCCTGGTGATATATATGTGTGTGCTATTCAAAAACTCACACTCTCTGTCTCCCCTTCCCCCCTCTCTTGCTGTGTGTGTGTGTTGGATAGCACAGGGAAGGGTTAACATCCCTGTGGTGTTTGTTTTGCTGCCTGTGGCCCTGTTCAGCAGATTTCCCTTCACTTTCTATCCATGTGATCATTGGATTTTGAAAAATATGGCTTGTTGTGGAAACAAGGATTGTTGATAAAGCTTCAGTGGAGACACCTTTCCCCCATGATAATAACTCTTCCAGGAGGTTGACTTCCCTCACTTCCTATTGTCTCACCCCCGTTCTTCACTACGAGTCATTTGTAAGTCAGATGTTTGTAACTTGGGGACTGCCTGTATTTTGATTCTGCAGTCCTTTTGACCATCATAGCCATTCAGTGGAATGAAAGTTAACTTGATTTAATGACTTTGTTGGATACTTTTGGATTTGCTTTGCACTTTGGGCTTGGAAAAGGTACAAAACTGAGAACCAGCTAGAGGAGTTAACTCTTTTACCAATCTGTTTGCACAGATGTCATTACTGCTGCAATCAGTCACACAGGCACTTTGATTTTAGTTGATTCAGAACAATGTAAACCCTCTGAGTGTCCATCTTCTATTTGCCGTGATCTGGGAAGGATCACATCCTGATGTAGGTGCTGTATATATCCAGCAATTCTTAAGTCTGGGTAGGATTTGTGTGAAGACCCAATTCGATCCTTGGCTGTGAGAGTGTTGGACTCTATCAGAGAAAGGGTTTGAGTGCTTCTCTGCTGTGTACCATCTGCTGCAGCATTTACTGTCAATAATGTTTTATGCTCTAGTGATATTATATGTGCGTGTTTAGTGCTAGAACAGTTGGCGAGGCCGGAAACTACGACCAGTTCCAAAGCAAGACATGTGTTGAATAAATTTCCTCTTTAAATTGTTTTGTTTTGGATATGAGTTATTGGCTCCATTATTGAAGAGACAGGAAGAAGTTGCCTATAAACATTTTTTGGGCGTAAGTGATATCATGGGTACCACTCCTGCAGATATGAGGATCATATGATAATCCCTAATATTATTTTAAAAACAGGATAATAAGAACACCACTTAGAAATGAACTAAGTTCAGCACAATACCAACATTAGGGATGTGGGGTGCTATTTTAAAACTAAATGTTCATGTTCAATGCAGATCCTCCTGATTTGAAAAAAATAGGCAGTTTGAGTATTACTTCAACCATGATATCAATCTCTAGAGGACACTTCAATGGCCCCTTCTACACTGTCCTTATATCCCAGGATCTGATTCCATATCATCTTCTTATCCCAGATTATATGGCAGTGGGGACTCATATTATAATCCAGTTCAAAGCAGATCCTGGGATATAAGGACAGTGTAGAAGGGCCCATATGGATAATAATAAAATGGCCTTTGGGCTCAAAATGCATTCTCTTGGATGTACAAACCTTTCCCTCCAAAAGGAAGGGACAAGCGGCCTTCATTAAACTTCATCTGCTGGACTATTTTAAATTAGTAGTCCTGCCAAAATGGAGCCAGGATGTGCTAAAACAAGGAAACAGGGATGTCCAGCAATGATGGAAAGATGAACAGCCATTTACATAATGCATCTCAAACAGGAAATCTGGATAGAGCAAATCTGATTAAAATTAATACAGCTAATGCAATGTCAGACACAAGAGGAAACGGCAAAGTTATTGCATTGTTTGTGCTAACATGCTTATACATTTAAATGCACCTGCATGTTTGATGCCTCAAGGAGAATGTTCAAATTCAAATTGAACGTTACGCTCTTCCAAGAGTTGGCACATAACACCATTAGAACCAAAACAAACTTTTTTGCATGACTAAATGATTCATATAATTAATGCAATCAGTTTGCAGTAAATCAAATAGCTTCTCAGCCTTTTGGCTAAGATCAAGTGTAGTCAGATAAAGAGTTTGGTGACAGCCGACAGGGAACTCTGGCGTGGGCCGGTCCATGAGGCCACAAAGAGTCGGAAGCGACTGAACGGATAAACAACAACATGAATGATTTCAGAAGTAAACCTGAGGTTATCTAAAAATGTATACTTTTCTCCTCACTGGAAGATGCCTCCAAGGTTGCTGTGCCTTCCTTACTGGCCCAAGGTAACAGTAGCAGAAAGGACCTCAGTGCTGCTCATCCAGAGCCCCAATGCCACTAAAAACATAATATATATTTAATAAAAGTAAATATAATACTCTCATCCTTCCACAGTTGCAGTTTGGAGTTTTGTGGATTTGATTATTCAGATTTGATTTAAATACTCTGTAGGAATCCCTCCAGTACAACTCTATGGCCATCTTCCTCTGGTCATGCTGACCAGGGACCACTTTGACTTCTCTAACATTAGTACCAAAAGGGTTATGAATCAGCTTTTGGTCAAGTTTAGATTTGGTTTGGTTATTTCAGATGTTGATTCAGAAAACTGCATTGGATAGACCACATCAGCTCTAGTTTATGATACAGAACATATACCATCCAGTAGTTGCCAGCTCCTTGCCCACAGAAAACCATATTTAGCCTTGGCACTCTAAGAGAGTTTTGCAAGATCAGTTGCTCTTGTTGTAATGATGTACGGTCGTGGACCATATTTTAGTTCTTGTGAACCACTGTTTAGAAAGGACATCTCTATAGGAATGTCTAGTTCCTCTAGTGCAATTCTGTGGTCAACATTCAGTGAAGTTGACCATAGAGTCATGCTGAAAAGGCTAGAACTCCCCAGAGATGAGATAGATAGATAGATAGATAGATAGATAGATAGATAGAGAATAACTCTTTATTATTGGTTTTTTTTACTTTTACTGGGGTCTTGTGCCCCTAACCTCAGCAAATAAGGAGTGTAGTTCTGACTGTATGGCATCCTGTGGCTCCACACAGATTGTGCACCCTCCTCCAAAGTAGTCACCCATCAATGAAATGTAGGCATCTATGAAGGAAATGCTAAAGCAGTGATTCCTAATAGTCCTCCAAGCGTTTTGGATTTCAACTCCCAGAAGCCTCGGCTTCCTTGGGGTTCTGAAGTCCAAAACACGTGAAAGAACAAAGTTTGAGGAACACTGTGTTAAAGGATTATGAACAATGGCTTTTGTACTTGGACCTATCCCTTCTATGCACAATTACTACACTCCTCCATTTGTAAGACTTCTCTCACTACAGCATTTTTAAACATGTTAAGAAAAACACAACCAGACACAACCTGCAACCATAACAAAATAAGTCTCTTTATAGAAAGTTACTTTCAGGTAGCGGTAATCATATAAAGAACAAAGAGGTCTTACTAGGATTTATGGAGACCTTTGGGAGTTACTTAGCCCCAAAGCCTGTTTTTTTACAAAATGTCTGATGTATCCCACAAGGACTCCCCAAGAAATATTGTATTGCTATTGTACTTCAAAATAAATCATGATTTTACTAGTCGGGATATTATACATATCTATATCCGTCATGAATATTAAAGTCACAAAGGTGTAAAAAAAGTTACCTTATCATGTTTTCTTGATTGTTTACTCATTTATCTGCAGCATGTAGGGAAATTATGATACATGTTCTATCCAAGACCACACATTAAAAAGTGTCTTTTTAAATAAAATACAACCTGGTTTATCAAAAAGTTCATTTTTGATCATGAAACGAGACAAAAGTGCAAAACAGTTCTGTCATAGATACCGTAATATGAACAAATGAAAATATACAGTGTTTCGGAGGGAGGCTAGTGTGGAAAAAATCCATATTGACTATACAGCAGTTCCGTTCATTATCCAGCTATGGAACCTTACGACACCCTTAAATGTCATAAAGAGGCCTTATCTCCTAACAGTAAAACGTTTACTACACTGGCATTCGAGGTGTGCCGTTCGGGGTGGTCCTCTTGGACTTCTGCATTTGGTTCTGATTCTTCCGTGCTTTCACAACTTTCATTCTGACTTCAAACACTTCGTGTATGGCCTTACGGAAGCAGTGGAAGTTGTAGTCGATCAATCCTACACCGGGGGGGGGGGGGGGGAGGACAACAAAGTGCAGTGAGGCGACTTCCCTTATATGAATCCTCAAGGTAATAAAATAATTGTACACAGATCAACTCTTTCTTGCCTGCAGCAGTTTAAAATCATCCATATTGTTATGTAGCTAGAGTAATTAAATTCTGGAGGAATACAATCTCACTAGCAAGAAACTAATTTGATCTAATTGTTAGCAGACTTCAAAGGAGATGGGAACCTAAAAGATCCATGCACCATGGCCTGAAAATTTACAAATAATCACTTCTTTACTTAATGTATGGTTGCTATTTCAAAAATATGTCAATTATCTGGAATGAAACAATTCCCAATTATTTCTAGTTTATCTTTCCAATCTCCACTCACTTTGGGCGCCTCACATAAGTTGTTCAATTTGAAACCTAAATATAAATTTGCACAAAAATAAGGAGCTAGCCTGAATAATTTACCACTCTGAGAATTAATTACTGCATATATATTAGTATAATCTAATGAGTGGGATCCCCTTGTGGCACAATGGCTTAAACTCTTGTGCTGGTAAGACTGAAGACCAACAGGTTGGGGGTTCAAATCCGGGGAGAGCATGGATGAGCTCTCTCTGTCAGCTCCAGCTCTCCATGCGGAGACATGAGAGAAGCCTCCCACAGACGGCCAATTCTCTCACACCAGAAGCGACTTGCAGTTTCTCAAGTCACTCCTGATATGAAAAAAATATATAATGAGCATGTGAAAAGGCCGAGAAGGACTACATAACTACATCTACACACTCCAGCAGAAGAGCAGAAAAGATGAGTATAATAGGAAAATGTGGGTCTCAATCAGGACTGAAGAAAAGGAAAGCACACTGAACTATAACACTGGCCAACACATATTTTGGTGCCTCAAATGTTAGCCTGATTTTGGAGTATATTTGGCCTGCTGGTTCGAACCCCAACCCCCCCTCCGCCGCATCAGCTCCAGTTTTTGAGATACAAATATATGGCATATACCAGTCTTAATCTGTTCTCCCATTAAAAAAATAATAATATCCATATCTTAAAAAACTTGAGTTGATATGGTCTACTCGATACAATATTGTGAGTCGGCACCCCAAAGAATGCTGGGAACAGGCCTAAAAACCAAGACACCAAGAAAAAAAGTTTTTTGTTGGGCTGTGTTATTTGGCAATGCATATATATACATATATAAACACACACAAATTATGTACATAGTGTTTCCCCATTCTCTTTTATGAGAAGCAAACAAAGAGCAGGAATGGTGAGAAGAGCATCTTGTACAAGGAAAGCTCTGGTTGGGCGGGGTAATGAGTTATTATGTGCCTTCACAGCTAATTTGACCTATGGTGGCCCTCTTCTATGGGTTTCTTGGCCAATGTATTAAGCCTAGGAGAGGTTTGCCATTGCTGTTCTCTTGGAATTAGAAAGTGTGGCATGACCAAATTCACCCAATGAAGATGGTTTTCGAACCCTGGTCTCCTGGTATCTTACTCCAAAACAACATGCTGGTCCCATTCCATAAAGATCACTGAGATACATCCTACTACTTCACAGAGTTGTTTTGAGAGTAAAAAGATGATCAGCAATCCTGAACTCCAATCCAAACACCACAACAAATGGATCCAGCAACTTTAACCTGCATTATACAAAGCTGATTCCATCTGCTATGACATTTCCTTGTCTCACAACATTCTTTAGTGAAGTGTTGATATACTAGTTTGTTGTGGCAAAAACAATAAAACTGTTTTGTATGCCTTGAAGACTAACCAGTTTTGTTCTGAAATCACTGTCCACTTTATCCAATACATGAAGAGTTACCTGAATTTCCAACAGACCTCCCAACCTCTGAGAATGCCTGCCATAGATGTGGGCGAAACATCAGGCGAGAATGCTTCTGAAACATCGCCATACAGCCTGGAAAACTCACAGCAACCCAATTACCTGAGTTGGTAGTTTTATACATACTTGCTTGGGTGGGTGCAGGACACTAAATAATGGAACTAAACAAATTGAATTTTAAGAATGGCTATTCATAGAACAGCAACTTAGTTGTAATGAGGCCACCCTTGCATTTATAATTTAATTAAACTACGCAAATGTGTCTCCAGACTCTTCATTGTTTCCATATTCTTCACAATAATATTCTTTGCAGCAGTTTTGGATGTTTTAGTTCTTTTACACTGCATTACCAACACATGCAAATTATGTAATTATGGAGGGGAATAAGATTATGAAGCCATTTTGACCAATTCAAATGTTATAATTACATACAAGAAACAAAATACCTTTTCTTTCAAAGCTTTCTTCTCTGACAAAACAAACAAGGGCAAGAAACTTTGTCACTTCTTTTAAATAAAGGACAGTTGTGTTGTTCAGTTTTATTATTGCTGTTGATTCTTTATCATAAGGAGTTCCAGCGCCATCTTCTTTCAGCCTAAACACAATAGTGCAGGATGGGGAAAGGAACGAGAAAACACAGCACATTATTTACTCATTCCCACATAGGAAAAAGCATTCCTATCTTATAAACTATTTCATAGAAACATAAAATCATAGAATTGGAAGAGACCTCATGGGCACCCCTGACAGATGGCCATCCAGTCTCCGTTTGAAAGCCTCCAAAGAAGGAGACTCCGCCACACTCTGGTGCAGAGAGTGTGGTGAACAGCTCTCAAAGTTAGGAAGTTGTTTCTAATGTTCAGGTGGAATCGCTTTTCCTGTAGATTGAAGCCATTGTTCCATGTCCTTTCCCTCACATATTTATACACGGCCGTCATCATGTCTCCTCTCAATCTTCTCTTCTGCAGGCTAAACATGCCCAATTCTTTAAATCGCTCTTCATAGGGCTTGTTCCCAGACCCTTGATCATTTGAGTTAACCTACTCTGGACACATTCCAGCTTAGAGTCAACATCTCCCTTCAGTTGCGATACCCAGAACTGGACACAGTGTGATTCCAGGGGTGGTCTGACCAAGACAGAATAGAGGGGTAGCGGAACTTCCCTGGATCTAGACACTAGACTCCTGTTTATGCAGGCCAAAATCCCATTGGCTTTTTAAGCTGCTTCATAACATTGTTGGCTCATGTTTAACTTGTTGTCCACAAGGACTCTAAGATCTTTTTCACACGTACTGCTCTCAAGCCAGGTGTCCCCCATTCTGTATATTTGCATTTCATTTTTTTCTGCCTAAGTGGGGCATTTTTCATTTGTCCCTGTTGAACTTCATTTTGTTGGTTTTGGCCCATCTCTCTAATCTGTTAAGGTTATTTTGAATTCTGATCCTGTCCTCTGGAGTATTAGACATCCCTCCTAATTTGGTGTGATCTGCAAACTTGATAATCATGCCCTCTAAACCTTCATCCAAGTCATTAATAAAGATGTTGAACAGAACTGGGTCCAGGACCCAACCCTGCGGCAATCCACTAGTCATTTCTTTCCAGGATGAAGAGCAAGCATTGGTGAGCACCCTTTAAAATAAATTGCATTACAAATCTGATGTCTGCAGTATTCTACAAATAATCTACAATAGTCTTATTATAGAAAATCTCAAATAGGTGATTCTCTGAATACACGATAGACAACTGGTTAGTTAACCAGGTGCAAGGCAGCATCAAGTCACAACAGGGAGGTATTCCTTCATATTGTGCCTTTGACATTTTGCACACTAGTTAGGGACTAAAATTTAAGATTTTGACATTAATTGCATGATATAATCAGAATGATTCTGATTAAAAGCTGATAGGGAAAGACTGTTAAGCTTCCCAGTGCTATGCACTCCTCTCATCCATACAATTTTAAGGAATTTAAAATCACTATGAGAATGAGGAGAAAACAAGAGGCAACAAGCACAGGGAATTCCTGCTTTTGAAAAAGTGGTGCTTGCTTCTCAACAATAAGTTTTGTTTTGCTCCATCTCCTTCTACCAAGTGTGAGTCATCTGAAAGAACATAAAGAGGGACTGTAAGTTTAAAAATAGCCCGCAGCTTCGGCTAAGTGTTTAGTTCTGTTTTCACTTTCCCTTCTTTTGTGCTTTTATCTTAGAAATATGCTTTGCCCATCAGTAGATCCTGGCAATGTTCAAAACATTACTCAGAGGTGAAACACAATAGGAGGAGCAGATGATGAAAACAATTAGGGCTTTTTTGTGTCTTCAAGTGAAACCAGAAGTTTGGCTTCTGTTGTCAAAGGCTTTCATGGCCGGAATCACTGGGTTGCTGGACCACTTTAACAACCACCATGTCAGACTACACAAAGAAGACACTGAAATCCACAAATATATGGACAATTTCAACAGAAAGGAGGAAACCATGAAAATGAACAAAATCTGGCTACCAATATTGAAAATTAGGACAGAAAATAAAGAGCAACACTCAAAAAACAGGGGAATTCCAGACAGGAAACAATCAGGGCCAGCTAACACCTGCCGACAAAGGAGCCCCCAGGCAGGAAGTAGCCAGGCTTTGAAGCTGCAAGACCATTCAATGTTAATCAAGGTGGGCAATTGCAGCATTCAAATTTGCCTCGAACAGACAAGAGTTCTTTCTCCCATCCTGGATATTCCACATATAAACCTCACTTGCCTAGTTTCCAACAGACCTCACAACCTCTAAGGATGCCTGCCATAGATGTAGGTGAAACGTCAGGAGAGAATGCTTCTGGAACATGACCATACAGCTCGGAAAACGCACAGCAACCCTGTCATTCTGGCCATGAAAGCCTTCGACAACACATTGATCCTAGATATATTGCTCACAACAAAGAGTGGTGGCACGTTTGGGCACCTATTTTCTGCCCTTGGGAACCTTCAGGGGGTCACATGGATACAAAAAATGACAAAAGAAAGTTACTCAAAGTCCATTTCTGCTTTTGAAAAAAAAGAGTATTTTTATGACACAGAGTGTCATCCTATTTAAAAGTCGAATCTCTAGCTCTTTAATCTCTAGCCCTATTTAAAAGTCGAATCTCTAGCTCTTGAAGCTATCAAGAGAGAGAACTGAATTAAAGTGGAGTCTAGTTTCAGAGTACATATTACTAATTCTGGCTAACTCCAGTTGAAAGATCCAAGGCGTCTACATATGTAAACAAAAACCCAGAAAAGTTTTATCACACTGCTTTAGCCTTCCCACACCTATATTTACCACTCTACTCCTTTTGTTGCCCCTCCCCAAAGCAATTCCTCTAAATCACCCCTCTGCAAAGCTGCAGGATTACTTTGATCCATACACATATAGCTCTAATAAGCACACACATATTATGTGATCACATGACTCCAATAGTTTCGGTGGGCTATTTATTCTTGAGAATAGTGTTTTTACTAGAATGAGAACAGTAAGGTTGGAAACATGTCCCTGCATATGGAGAGTCCAGAGGGTATTTCTTTTCAAATCTGTTAATTTTCTAGTAACTCTTAAGCCTTGCAGACTGCCTCCAGAGAAAAGCAACAGGCAAGAACACTCTACTTACCCATAGATGCAGGAAATGTCAATGACAACGTCTATCATATCGCAGCTTAGTTCATACGTCTGCATATCCACTGGCGAACTGTCAGTGGCAATATAAATTTTACTGACTACATCAAAGAGAAAGGCTTTCTCAATTCCAGAATTCTACAAGGAAACAAGAAGCAGAGAAACCTTTAGATGACGAATGTGATAATTTCTTGTGTCTCTCAGCCTCTCATATATGTTGATAGCAAATACAAACTGGGGAAATATCACTAATGGTGATAACCCAGGGCCCTTCCACACAGCCCTATATCCCAGAATATCAAGGCAGAAAATCCTACAATATCTCCTTTGAACTGGAATATATAACAGTGTGGGTGGTGCAGCAGGTTAAACTACTGAGCTGCTGAACTTGCTGACCAAAAGATCGCCCCCCCCCCTCCTGACTTTTCTGAAAAAAGCTTTCGGAGATGCAGCATTACAAACAAACACAGTACTATGAAATAGCAAACACAGAACAGCTTAAATGATGCTAAT
This sequence comes from Anolis sagrei, assembly GCF_037176765.1. Classification (NCBI taxonomy): domain Eukaryota; kingdom Metazoa; phylum Chordata; class Lepidosauria; order Squamata; family Anolidae; genus Anolis; species Anolis sagrei. Next base: position 104,911,978 of record NC_090021.1, on the reverse strand, counting down.
GGATAATGAGTTTAACTAGAAGACATTGATGATTATAGTTTTAATTGTTTTATATGGATTTTTATTATGCTATGTTAAATGTTTTTAATTGGTATTTATGTATGTTGTGGCATCAAATTGTTGCCAATTGTACTCTGCCTTGAGTTGCCTTTGGGCCGAGAAAGGCAGGATAAAAATACTGTAAAATAAATAAATAAATAAATAAAGGTTGGCAGTTTGAATCTGGGGAGCAGAATGAGGTCCCGCTGTTAGCCCCAGTTCCTGCCAACCTAGCAGTTCAAAAATGTGCAAATGTGAGTAGGGACTGCTCCGGCAGTCATGCCAGCCACATGATCTTGGAGACATCTAAGGACAACACCAGCTCTTTGGCTTAGAAGTGGAGATGAGCATCACTGCCCAGAGACTTTATGTCAAGGGGAAACCTTTATCTTATATGACAGTGGACTCAAGATAAGCCAGTTCAAAGCAGATATTGTGGGATTTTCTGCCTTGATATTCTGGGATATAAGGCTGTGTGGAAGGGCCCTGAGTCAGATTCTTATTTGTCTGCATTTTTAGCTTATACTTCAGAAAGCCTAGCAGCAAAAAAAATGTAACAATGTTTTTGGAAAACAATATTAAAAACAAATGAAAGTATGTTTTTTTCAATAGAATACATGAAATGCAAATAGTTACACACATGTACATAAATATTTACCGAAATAAAGATGTTAAGCAAGTTTTCCAAGGTTGGCAGCTGGGGGATCAGTTTCTGCACCACTTTGCTAAATGCTTCAAATATAGAATGGTCGTATATACTTGTTAAATAAAAGCTGGGAAAGGAAACAGTTATTAGCAATGTACTCCTTTAAAACAGCCATCTACAGAATGTTTTATTTATTAGAAAATACGAATGCATTAAATACTTGGGTTGCTGTGAGTTTACTGGGCTGTATGGCCATGTTCCAGAAGCATTCTCTCCTGACATTTCAGCAAAGACCTCACAACCTCTGAGGATGCCTGCCACAGATGTGGGCGAAATGTCAGGAGAGAATGCTTCTGAAACATGGCCATACAGCCCAGAAAATTCACAACAACCCAGTGATTCCAGCCATGAAAGCCTTCGACAACACATTAAATAACATTTTATTAATGTTTTCTACTTTGCAACCCAATGTAAAGGAATGCTGGGAAACAGAGTAAAAATGAATAGCAACAAGAAAGCATATAAATATTTTAAAGGCCTCTTTCCAATTTTAGGCTGCTTTCTTAGGGACTCCATTTGTAACACTGTGGAGTTAGCAATTTATCCCAATGTATAATATCCTCAGAAAGTGTTCCTCTTCAAAACAGGATTCATTATTTTAAGGTCAATTATTGTACATAATATACTATTTAACTTTTTTATTGCAAAGCAGATCACTGCTTTGCAATTAAAAAAAACATGGCCGTACTGCCTGGAACTGGCAGAATTCTCTTCCCAGCAAGGTTTTCCTCCAATTATATTTGTCAAGAGTGGTATGATTAGGATTATAGCAATATTCTGGTTCTGTTTTTCACAATATATTATTAATACAGGAGTGGGAAACCTCTGGCTCTCCAACTGTTGTTGGACCCTAGCTCCCATTACTCCTTACCACCATCCATAGTGGTTGTGGTCAGAGGCGGCCCTAGGTAATTTTCAACGATAAGCAAACAGTATTTTGCCCCTCCCCCCCCCAAACCAATCATTAATATATATATTTTCTGTTCAGCGTGGGAGTTGTGTGCCATATTTGGTTCAATTCCATCATTGGTGGAGTTCAGAATGCTCTTTGATTGTAGGTGAACTATATATCCCAGTAACCTCTTCTCCTGACTTTCTCCTCAGCCATTGGGACGGAGAGAGAGAGAGAGAGAGGTGGAAATGCCCACCTTTCCTGAAGGTAGGCGCAAAAACAAAGGAGGGAGCGGAGGTGGGAGATACCTCCAGCCGGAGGGGCTCCCTACCTCTCTCTCTCTCTCGGTCCCAATGGCTGAAGAGAAAGTCAGGAGAAGAGGCGACTTTTCGTGCGCACGCTGGGGTCTTCAGACACGCCTCCGGACCCGAAGCAGGCCAGGCACAGCAGCTCCGCCCCTTGGCCCACCCGCGGATTGGGAAGAGGAGAGGAGGCAGGTGGAGCACCGGGGCTCGGGAAAGGGAGTCGGTCATGGAGAAGGGATTGAACGCGGAGAACGATTGAGCGGCGGCTCTGCTCACACACCCGGTGCCGGGTGGAGCAGGAATGAGAGGGGCTAGGCGAGGCTCAAGGGCCCGGCCCCTTTGGGAAGAGGATCGCCCGGCAGCGAGGCAAGAAAGCCGAGGCTCCCCCCGGACTGCTAGGGCTGTTGTGAGCTGAGGGGGCGCTCCTCAAGTGGCAGTCGAGGGGCATTTACAGAGGTGCCTCTGCGCCCCTGGCAAAAAAAAAGTGTTCTGCGACCGCTTACTTCGAGTAATGGACAAGCCGCCCCTGGTTGTGGTTCATGGGAAGTGAAGTCTAAGAATGTATGGAGAGACAAAAGTCCCCCATTCCTGGAAATGAGAAACAATCAAGGGCGCAGGGCAACAGAGCAGTCCACATTTGAAAACACAATACTGAAGCTGGTCATAACAAGCTCAAGGGCTCCAATTACTTGACTACTGCATATTTGACTGAAGTGTAACCCTACTTTTGTTTCCTACAATTTTGCCACTCTGATTATTTGCTTTAATGATTTCTTTTCTCTCTGTCGGGATTTATCAATTGCTTCTCACCTTAAGTGGATTTTTTCCAACCCAGCATCTGCAAGGTCATCATTTGTCCTCTGATGAATGTCTCTTTGTGTTTCAATCTTGTGATCATCAGACAAACCATCGACTTTGTGAATAAATATTTCAAAGTTTATGTCTGGATTCACTTTATATGCTCTTGTAACAGTGAGATGGAGTCTAGCCAATGCTTCCATATAGTCATCCTACAAACAAAAATAAATTGGATAAGTGCTTTTGTATCAACAATAACAAAGTGAAGAGTTTCTAATGTTTACTTAGCGACAAAACATTTCCTTTTTATCAAAAAATAAAGTTTCACAGCCAGAAATTACAGCAAAGATAATCCTTGGGCTAATTATCAAGGACTATTATCTCCACAGCACTCCTACACCTTCAATCTTATTTTCTTTCTTGTTTTTTTATTTTCCTTTGCTAAAATAACTGTTTAACAAACATGTTTCATTTGGTAACAAGACCTAGTTTTCTTTCCATGCAGTCCACATTTAAACATTATGTGATTTCTTTTTCATTCGTGGTTGTTTCAACTGACGGGTCATTTTCTTGTATTATGACTATTCATATTTTCAACAACTGTGGACTGTGTCTGTGGAATCTGTAGTTGCCTACACAACTACAGTCTGCAGAAATACCACAATAAAAACTTGAGCTCTATCACAATAAAAACCACCACCATGTTCTTGCATGTAGGAAAAGAAACATGTCAGTGTCAGAAAGAACCAAAGAAACCAATGCATCCAAAGATTTTGTATCCATGGATTTAACCCATGGTTTGAGAAGGGTTAAATCCATGAATACATGGATTTTGTCATTTTATACAAGTGACAGCATTTTACGATACCATTCCATATTATGGGACTTAAGTACCCATGCATATTGGCATCCACAGCAGTTCTTGGAAACAAACCCCAAGTGGCTATCAAGGGCCCGCTGTACTTCCAGCCGCGTCTGAGTTTTTCATTGCATTTTCTGGTCTGTTATGGCTCATGATGAGTTCTTAGCGGAACATTGCTAATATTTGTTTTAGATAATTCATATAGCCAGAAACAGCAAATAAGGCCAATTGCCATGGTGAGACCTACGAAATAAGGAATGCTAGCACAAATGAATATTTGCATTAGAACTTTCCAGATGTAAACAGAGAAGAACTGGTGAGGTCCCTTATGGACAAAGTCTCTTCCACCCATGGGAGATTATGACTGAAGTCTCCTGTTACAGTCCATGCTATTCCAGACAATCTTACAATCCTTGGGAGCATCCTTTGAATACAAAACAAGCAGTAGGAATGGGGAAAACATAGGGCAATACTGTTAGAGAACGTAAACTCTGCTTGAAATTCTCTGTACTATGGAGAAAGATAGCTCAATGTGTGCAGATTTTCTTTTCACTTTCTGTTTTACTTGTCTACTTACAGGTGTTGTTTGTCTGTGCATGTTTAGGCTGTTGGGTGTGGACAGGAAAGCAAAACTAATCTAACACTGTGAATAGTTCTTTACCTGAGAGTCAATAACAAAGATCAGTGCTCCAGTGCCTCGGAAAATCATCTCATAGTCAAAGGTGGGATCAAAGAAATCAATTTGTCCAGGAAAGTCCCATATCTGAAAGTTGACAAAGGAGCTGTTGGAAACATCTTCTCTGCAGATCTTATTGGTGCTTTCCAAGAAAAGGGTTTCGTTTGGTGACATTTTGTGAAAGACGACTTTCTGAATGGAGGATTTCCCACTTCTTCTCAGTCCCATGAGCAGGATCCTGGGTTTGACTTCAGTGCTAAAAGGGTCATTGAAATCTAGGACTGAACAAAACAGATAATTGAAATCTAGAACTGAATTTTTTCAACACTATATAATTAACAATTAACATATGTGTATTTGTTTCAAAATCCTAAAATTCATTTGAAGGTAACTGCCCCCCTATTAACTGTTTTCACCCCCCACAGAGCTACAGGTGCACCTACACTGTAGAATTAATGCAATTTGATACCACTTGAGTTGCTATGGCTCAATGCTACGGAATCATGGGAATTGTAGTTTTGCAAGGTCTTCATCCTTCTCTGCCAAAAAGTGCTGAAGCCTCACCAAATTGCAACTCCCATGATTCCACAGCATTGAGTCATAGCAAAGGGGTGGAGCCACGGTGGCACAATGAGTTAAACCATTGTGCCGACTGAACTGCTGACTGACAGGTCGGTGGTTTGAATCCAGGGAGCGAGGTGAGCGCCCATCTGTCAGCTCCAGCTTTCCATGCAGGGACATGGAAAGCTGGAGAGAAGCCTCCCACAGGATGGTAAAACATCTGGGCATACCCTGGGCAATGTCCTTGCATACTGCCAATTCTCCTACACCAGAAGTGACTTGCAGTTTCTCAAGTCACTTCTGACACAATTTTAAAAAATTAAAGGGGCGTCAAGCTGCATTAACTTTACTGTGTATTTGCATTTTCTCTGATGTTGAAGGGATGAGCTTTAGTAATTGATTTTAAGGATTGATCTCTGTATTCTTCAAGCAATTTTTCTAGCACCACCTGCTGGTTTGAAAACAGTTGCTTAAGGAATAAGCCACTAAGTTTGATAACAATCCGGAATACAATGCTATCTAAAGTTCCATATTCTTTACGCATTTTATTATTACTGGGTTATTGGATTGCAAGTGCAAGGAAAATTAATTACAGCTATCAATTAGCACACATTTTGAACAAGGAAGATTTTTTTTATTATTCATGAGGTTATACCGGTTCCAGTTAATGGTAACTGATATAAGCAATGGAAACGTAAGAATTAAAGTTTGCCTTTTTCTCCCAGTGACGACTTTGCCCAGAGCCTTTCTTTCGCTCACAGAAGGCTGGACTAAATTGACTAAAGCACTAAACATCTTTTGAAGCCCCCCCCCCCCCCATGTCACTTTTCCCATCTGGAATATCTAATTTAGAGGGGAAACATCCGACATAGTGTGAGTAGAACTGAAGAAGAAAGAGATAGCTTTTACCCTTTCCATTGGTTGGACCATTTTGAGTGGAATTCCACTCAAAGGATGCTCCCATGGGGGGAAAAAAGGGCTATTAGGATGCGGTGGTGCAATGGGTTAAACCCTTGTCCTGCTGAACTGAAGGCTGGCAGTTTGAATCTGCAGGACGGGCTGAGCTCTCGCTGTTAGCCCTAGCTCCTGCCAACCTAGCAGTTCAAAAACATGCAAATGTGAGTAGATCAATAGGTACTGCTTCAGCAGGAAAAGGCAAAAAGATGCTCCAAGTAGTCATGCCAGCCACACAACCAGGAGGTGTCTACAGATGCAGGCTCCTCGGCTTGGAAATGGAAAAGAGCATCTCCTGCAAAGCTGGAGATGAGCACTGCCTCCAAAGCCAGAAATGAAAGGAGAAGCCTGTGCCTTTGCCTGCGTATTTGTGTCTCAATGTGTATGTCATTGTAATCAAGGCATTGAATGTTTGCCTGTGTCTGTTTATATACTGCAACCTGCTGAGTCGCCTCGGGGAGAAGGGAGGAACATAAATGAATACATTATTACTATTATTATTATTATTATTATTGGCTTTCCCCCTTCTGTGACAGAATAGCCACTTTGGATCCAGCCCATGGCTTTATGGAGAAAATGTGACATGGCAGTTTTAGTTCTCATTGTTTTATCTGCCTTGTTTCTTTATTTTTTTAACAAGAACTAATATTGTTTTGAATTAGATAGCTTTGCTAATCAGTTTATAGATATCTAGGAACACAGGAAATGTGAAGTAGAACTGTGGGCCAGTTCTGTCCCTGTTTGAGATCTCAGTGGTAGGATTAAGATCCGACCTCTAAAAGTCAATCTTGAAGGCACTTCCTCAGGTCAACCAATAAATGGCCAGTAGTATTTCCAATGTCAGTTCACACAAAATATATTTATTTTGTCTCACACTGTCGGGCCCCTTAGTAGCGCAGTGGGTTAAACTGCTGAGCTGCTGAACTTGCTGCCCGAAAGGTCAGCGGTTCAAACCCAGGGAGCAGGGTGAGCTCCCACTGTTAGATGCAGCTTCTGCCAACCTAGCAGTTCAAAAACATGCAAATCTGCATAGGTCAATAGGTACCGGTTTGGTGGGAAAGTAATGGTGCTCAATGTAGTCATGCTAGCCACATGATCTAGGAGGTGTCTATGGACAATGGCGGCTCTTTGGTTTAGAAATTGAGACGAGTACCACCCCCCAGAGTCAGGGGAAACCTTTACCTTTACTATGGTTTCACCTTAGGACTTGTGGCAAGCATTGTGCTTGCGACCTCTCTCAATTCTGTCATGTGCCCAGGATTAAGCATTATGCATGAGGAAAAAACTTGGTGCATATAAACAGAATCCTTTATAGTGTAAAACATTTAAGTATGCAATCCTTTCAATCACCACCTGCAATCTGTGGGAGGATAGCCCAGAAAGAACAGTTATCATTTGCTATTTCTGTACATTCAAAACAGTTCACAAAAGGAGCTGTGAATCATCAGATGACATATATGAACAAGAAGCATGGGAGAAGACATCGGCTAGAGAAGTATATTCAATTTGGAGAAGTATAATCATCTCTGAGGTTAATGCATTGGAAATAGTTTTCATCACATTTCCTCTTCTTCGAAGAGAAAAAAAAGAACACTTCTTATATATACTTCTGAAAGTGGTGTCATCTAAAATGCCCCTTTTGTTTAAAATTCATTGCATGTCCACAGTATATTTCATGTTGGGGCCCCTGGTGGTGTAGCGGGTTAAACTGCTCAGATGCTGAACTTGCTGACCAAAAGGTTGGTGGTTTGAATCAGGGGAGCGGGAAGAGCTCCCGCTGTTAGCCCCAGCTTCTGCCAACCTAGCAGAATGTAAGTAGATCAATAGGTTACCGTTTCAGCAGGAAGATAACGGTGCTCCATGCAGTTATGCTGACCACATGACCTACAGGCAACACCAGCTCTTTGGCTTAGAAATAGATATGAGCGATAACCGCCAGAGTTAGACACAACTAGACTTAATGTCAAGGGGAAATCTTTACCTATATTTTATGTTCTATCAGTCTAAGTCAGTGGTTCTCAACCTGTGGGTCCCCAGGTGTTTTGGCCTACGATTCCCAAAAATCCCAACCAGTTTACCAGCTGTTAGGATTTCTGGGAGTTGAAGGCCAAAACATCTGGGGACCCACAGGTTGAGAACCACTGGTCTAAGTAATCTGAAAATGCATGTGGTGGTGATGCCTTGTGCTACCATTTAATGCATTAAATTTGTTAATAATAATAATAATCATCATCATCATCATCATCACACAGTCCTAGACACTTGGGAAGTGTCTGACGTGTGATCCACTACAACAGCCAGCAGAGTGTCTGCTATGGACTCCTCTTGTTGTGTTTCAAATAATAATAATAAAATACTTTTTTAATATTCTGCTCTATCTCCCCGAGGGGACTCAGAACAGATTATAGATACATATATGGCAAACATTCAATGCTGTTATACAACTGACAGAGACAGATAGTACATAAACAGAGGCAAGGCTTCCCTTCCCTAAATAATTAATATATATTTGCTATTTGGGAAGGAGTTAGAGCAACAAAGAAAATAAATGTTTCTTAAGGATTAACACCAGCAAATATACTTTGGAAAATCTGTATTCAAGAAAGCCTAAAGTTTAAAGTAGTCACTTTTTGTTGTCTCCTTGGTCCATAAAACAGAAACATCCCTAAAGAAGAAAGTTTATGGTCTGCAAAATGCAATAGGTTCTGGAAAACCATGTTTAACACAAAAATAAACCATTTTGTCTACTGAATATACACTTTGTTCATTCTCTTAAACATCTGCACATAAAATGTGTTTCTTATACATCAATGCATAAGAGTTCATCAGAGCTACATATGCAGACAGCCTTGGAGAACAGCTAGCAATACAAGGAGTGACATTCACAGCTGCAAAGGAGCGATGAACACAGCTGCTGCCTTTTATGGGCTTGAAGTCAGCCTTCCTTGCTCTGACAGATTTCCAAAACCATTTTATTAACATGTGGTCCAAGTTTTTCACACTTTTTCAGGGGTCCTGCGTCTCTCATCCAACTGAATGTAGAATTGAACTGACATTAATTCGTCATTTAGATGATGAGTGGTGGGCTGCTGGGGATGGGGTGATCGGGATTTGGGGGTAACTGTGTAGCTTTTAATGTATTTTAATATTTTTTATGTTTAATAGTTTAATGACACAAAAGGTTTAACTGGTATATATATACACTCATACTGCATTTTTTTTTCCGTGTCAGGAGTAACTTGAGAAACTGCAAGTCGCTTCTGGTGTGAGAAAATTGACCATCTGCAAGGATGTTGCCCAGGGAACACTCGGATGTTTGATCTTTTTACCATCCTGTGGGAGGCTTCTCTCACGTCCCTGCATAGGGAGCTAGAGCTGACAGAGGGAGCTCAACCCGCTCTCCCCGGATTCAAACCGCTGACCTATCAGTCAGCAGACCTGGTGGCAAAAGGGTTTAACCCACTGCACCACCAGGGGCTCCCTCATATTGTAATGCATGTTCATTGTTTTAATTTGCATTGTGTCATATTTATTGTTGGTCCTAAATCAGAAGAAAAGGAGGATAAAATGCAATAAAACTAAAATAAATTTCTCCTATTCCCACTTATCACTCTATAGCAGAATTATTCTGAATTACTGGTAAAACAAATTGGGAAGTCACTATTCATTTATTTCTGTACATTCCCAATAGTAGCAAGAGTCTCCTATACAACCCTATCTCATTATTTCTGCATCACATGGAAGCTTTTCTTCTCTTTTCCCTTCCCCCTTTCCCCCGTTCTTCCCTATAAAACTTAGCTAAAATATAGTTTACTCATTCTCGTCCCCAAATTATGGGTCAATGTTTCCTCAGAGCAGCAAAACACAGAAAACCTATACTCACATGACTCCCAACAAAGCTAGATTTGGCTTTGCTCTTATCCAGAGTCAGCTATTTAGCCTTCTTCTTCACTTCATACAACATGCTGAGGACAGTATGAGGGTGGAATTATGTCTGACTTTGAGTTATACTTTCTAAACACCAAGTTCCCTTTGACTTCAGATACTGACGTGTATATTCTGAACATGGGTATTCGCTAGCAATGGAAAACCTGTGTTCAAAGATACTTTTGATTTTCTGGGACTAAAGATGTAATATTGAAAGCAAAGACTGGCTCAGATAAGACCCCACAGAAATACTGTCCTCTGTGTCCTTCCTGAGCACATATACAGATAACCAAGAACCAAACATTCGAAAGCTGGGGACACAATGCTGCCTAAGGCTTTGAGCCAGCAATCTCCTGGCTTACATCTCTCCGTAGCTACAGTAACACAAAGATAGCTTTACACAAATCTCAGCCTCTCGTCCTTAGTGTCCCATCTGCAATATTGGCCTTTGCAAAAGCTGTTGTACGAGTTAGCTGGATAAAGTATAGAGTTTTGTCTGCAATGCAATATGAAACTATTAAGAAGTTATTTTAAATGTGCCTATAAGAAAGCTGATCTTAGATTCAACATCAAGCACTTGTCAGAAAATATCCCATACCTTGGCCTGCTGAGTATTTGACCAAGAAATGTGGTTATTAGCACTGAATTATCATTTCTCTCTCTCTCTCTTTCAGTTTGGTATGGCCAAAATATGTGCAGCAACACACCTCTCTTCAAACCAGCCCCTTTCCTAGCTGTACTACACTTCTACAATAGCCAGCTCACAGTCTCATATCCGTAACCTCAGCCCATTATATTTTTTCTGGACTCTGAAACCCCAGCCACCATTAAATTCCTTCCTCTGCTTTAAACCTTCCCCTTTCCCAACTTTCCAACTTCCTTACCTGAAAGACCCTCATGTATTCACAGCCTTACCTCTAAATTTCCCTCCTTTTGGGCCCTCATTAAACACACAAAACCAAACTTCCATGCCTCCAAAGCTCAATGCATCCCATGACCTTTCTCCTCCTAGCAGTACTACTTGTTGTTGTGCGACTTCAAGTCATTTCTGACTTACTGAGATCATAAAGCAAACTTACCATAAGGTTAAAGGTAAAGGTTTTCCCCTGACATTAAGTCCAGTCGTGCCCGACTCTGGGGGTTGGTGCTCATTTCCATTTCAAAGCCGCAGAGCCAGCATTGTCCATAGACACCCCCAAGGTCATGTGGCCAGCATGACTTCATGGAGTGCCATTACCTTCCCACTGGAGAGATACCTATTGATCTACTCACATTTGCATGTTTTCAAACTGCTAGGTTGGCAGAAGATGGGGCTGACAGTGGGCGCTCACATCGTTCCGCGGATTCAAACCTGTGACCTTTCAGTCACCAAGTTTAGCAGCTCAGCAGTTTAACCCACTGTGCCATCAGGGGCAGAATTTCTCCAGATGAGGCTTACCCTTTCTTTCCTTTGAGTCTGAGAGAGTGTGCCGTGTTCAAAGTCACCCTGTGGGGTTCCATAGCCAAGCGGGGATTTGAACCCCTCTCCAGAGTCATAGCCCAATGCGCAAATCATTACACCACACTGGCTTCTGACAGTGTTGCTAATGTATGAGAATCCCCAGAAGTCCACCTCTCATCAGTCCATAAATGCCTGATGGCAGAGGAAGATTTTCACCTGCCTACGAAAGGCAATCAGGAATGGGACCATATTTGGGTGTGACAACAATGCAGAATTAAAGCACTTTGAGACCAATGAAATATCCTGGGAGATGTAGCTTGGTGAGGCAACAATGCTCTTTGGCAGAGAATGCTAAAGGCCTTGTGAAACTGCAGTTCCTGTGGTTCCATAGTACAGTCCTGAGCTATGGCATCTAAGAGGGTGTCAAACTGCCTTCATTCTACTACAAGGAGCCTCCCCTGAGTTGCGGACCAGCCAACAAAAAAGGCCCTCTCTTGTGTTACCATAGAAAGAGCTTGAGAGGGTGATGGGACAGAGAAAAACAGTTCTTCAAATAACCTGGACTTGGGCAGTATAGGGTTTTATAGATCAAAACTAGCACTCTGAATTATGCCCAGAAACGGGTTGGCAGACAAGGCAGCTGTTGCAAGCATGTCTTGCTAGGGCTGCCAGAATAAAACTGGAGATGGCTCCTGTGCTTTGAATTGTAGAAGAAAAAATTGCAGCAGGTATTGTCACACAACAAGATAACAGTAAAAATTTGCTGAAACCCTCATTTCTACACAATCATTAAATGTACAAGCACCCTTGTTGATTTCCACTCTTGGCAGCCTGACTAGGTGTACATCTTCTCTTGCTGGCGCCACCATTGCAGATGAGGTTTTATTGTTATAGTAAAGGCAAAGATTTCCCTTGACATTAAGTCTAGTTGTGTCTGACTCTGGAGGGTGGTCTCAACTCCATTTCTATATGGAAGAGCCAGCGTTGTTCGTAGATGCCTCCAAGGTCATGTGGCTGGAATGGCTACATGGAGAGCCGTTATCTTCCCGCCGAAGCAGTACCTATTGATCTATTCACACTTGCATGTTTTCAAACTGTTAGGTTGGCAGCTCACCCCGCTCCCCAGATTCGAACTTTCAGTCAGCAAGTTCAGCAGTTCAACCCACTGCGTCACCTGGGGCTCCATTGTTATATGTCTGGTTGATTTGTATTGTGTTTTAAAAAGTTGTGAGCTGCTTTGAGTCATTATTAAGGGGGAAAGCATAATATAAATAAAGATTTATTATTATTATATTATCTACACTCTGGAATTAATGTAGTTTGACACTACTTTAATTGCCATGGCTTACTATTATGGAACCCTGGAAGTTTTAGGACGCTTATATCCCAGGATCTGATCCCAGGTTTTCTGTTTATCCCAGAAAACCACTAATCCAGTTTGATCACATAATCCAGTTTGAAGCAAAAAACCTGGGATATAGGGCCTGTCTGGAAGGGCCCTTAGCTTTGTGAGGCACCATCATTCTTTGGCCGAGAAAACGAAAGACCTTTGAAAACTACACTTGTCATGATTCCATAGCACTGAGCTGCGGCAACAAAAGTTGTGTTAAACTGCATTCATGTGTAGCCGCACCTCCTCAAAGCAGCAAGACCGCTTGCCTGTCCTGGAAACCTCTGATCTTCTATTGCAATCGCACAACTTCTAATCCTTAAGAAAGGCTAGGTGGACCTCGAGGAGATCTAGAGCCCTTTGTATTCTATATCTGCACTTTAAGAACACAGGATTGCTTTGGGTGGAAATGCAACTATGATCTGCACGGAAGAAAACAGTGGGGGGGGGGGGGAGAAATGGCCTGGAGGGTGGTTTTCTGAGAATATCACTTCAAAACAAGCAAGACCTCCACTCCCCTAGAGGCACAAGGCAGGCATGTGACACAAGCACACACACAATTTCGTCATCCCCTCCCCTCTGGCCCTCCCCACCTACTAGTCCAGTGCTTGCTGCCTGAGGCAACTGCCTCATTCTACCCAATGCTAGCCTCCTTTGCCAGCAAACCACTATACTTGTAGAAGGGGGAGGGGGCGCAATGAGGCAGCTGCCTCAGGCAACATAAACGTGACCCTCTTGGTCTAACAAGTGCTCTGGTTCGAAAAATACACACCCCAACTACAGTAGAGTCTCACTTATCCAACATAAATGGGCTGGCAGAACGTTGGATAAGCGAAAATATTGGACAATAAGGAGGGATTAAGGAAAATACTATTAAATGTCAAATTAGATTATGATTTTACAAATGAAGCACCCAAATAGCATGTTTTACAACAAATCGACAGAACAAGCAGTTCAATACACGGTAACGTTATGTAGTAATTACTGTATTTGCGAACTTAGCACCAAAACATCGCAAAGTATTGAAACAGCTGTGAATCCAGGCGGGAGGCAGACAGCGTTGGATAATACAGAATGTTGGATTAGCGAAGGTTGGATAAGCGAGACTCTACTGTAATCTGCTGTCCTCAGGGATGATTGTATCACCCAATATAGATAGGGATGACTGACCTCCCTCCAAGTACAGGCAGCCCCCAAGTTACAAACAAGATAGGTTCTGTAGGGATGTCCTTAAGTTGAATTTATCTGTAAGTCGGAACAGGTACATTTTAAAAGTGTAACTCCATCCATCTATGTATCTTTGGATAGCATAGGGAAGGATGAACCCAAAGAAACTAGCTCCCCTTTCTTCCCTTCTTTCCTTTTTGTAAAGGGGAACTCAAAGACCATCTAGTCCGTTTAGCTGTCTGTGCCCTTGTTCTGAAGATTTCCCCTCACTTTCTGTCCCTGTGATCATTGGATTTTGAAAAATGTGGCTTGTCATGGAAACAAGGATTGGTGAAAAAGCTTCAGGGCTCTTCCACACAGCCATATAAACAAAGTAAAGACTTTCTGTATATATTTCAGATTTCAATATTAATGTCAAAAATACATAGTATGATTTTACATAGGATTTGTGCTACATTCAAAAAGTAAAAATAAATATCACTTAAGTAAAATAAACATTAAATATTAAATATATTGTCGAAGGCTTTCATGGCCGGAATCACTCAGTTCTTGTGGGTTTTTTCGGGCTATATGGCCATGTTCTAGAGGCATTTCTCCTGACGTTTCGCCTGCATCTATGGCAGGCATCCTCAGAGGGTGAGGTCTGGAGCTGGGAAAAAAGAGGGTTTATATATCTGTGGAAAGACCAGGGTGAGACAAAAGGCTTTTGTAAGATGGGCTAGGTGTGAATCTTTTCAATTGACCACCTTGATTAGCATACAATGGGCTGACTGTGCCTGGAGCAAACTCTTAATGAAAGGTGATTAGATGTCCCTGCCTGTTTTTCTCTCTGTTGTTATATTAAATATTAAATAACCAGAAAAAACACTAAACGAATCTGGGAATCTGTTATTGCAACACATCAAATTAAGTGGTTTAAAACCAGTATAAAAAAGATTACGACTATCAAGGCAGAAAATCCCACAATATCTGCTTTGAACTGGAATATATGACAGTGTGGCCTCAAGGCAATTCCAGACAGGCCCTATATCCCAGGATCTGATTCCAGGTTTTCTGTTTATCCTAGATTATATGACAGTTACAGACTCATTTAATCCAGTTTAAAGCAGAAAACTTGGAATTAGATCCTGGGATATAGGGCCTGTCTGGAAGGGCCCTCAGTTGAGACACCCTTTCTCCATGATAACAACTCGTTCAGTGGATTTCCCTTCCTAGGGGGAGATTTGTCTCATTTCCTATTATCTCACCCCTGTTCTTAACTGAGTCATTTGGAAATTGGATGTTTGTAACTTGGAGACTTTGTATCTTGAAAGATTCAAATGAGGAAAGGTGGGAGCTAGCATTAGGCTGATACAAGAGGAAGAGTCTGTCCCCTAGTGCAGAACTTCATACGCTTTTTCCACTTGTGACCCCTTTCTGGCCAACAAAGATGTATGAAACCCCCTGGTACATAAAATAGGTATAAAATCAAAACATGTACTGATAAGAGATCAGCATTTGCAAGTCTTGCTAAACAGGGCTGATTTTCCTTTTTGTGGAGCACAACTGAAGCATTTCCTGCAAAGTCCACTGTAAACACTGTTGCTAACAGATTTGTGTAGATCAGTGGTTCTCAAGCTGTGCTCCACCAGGTGTTTTGGGCTTCAGCTCTCACAAATCCCAGCTGTTAGGAATTATGGGAGCTGAAGCCCAAAACACCTGGTGGAACACAATTGGAGAATCATTGGTGTAGATGTTTACATTTTTATGACCCTCATTTCCCATTTGGGATCAGGACCTACAGTTTAAGAAGAAGTGCCTTAGATGGTGGTGAAGACTTCTCTTTAGAGCCCTTTCCACAGGTCAGGCTAGATGGCCTTTGGGTTCCCCTTAATGAAAAAGAGAGGTGGGGGAAAAGCAACAAAAAAGTAGGCAAGAATTTGGAGGCCCTGTGGGTAGCTGTGGGGTTTGTCTAGATCGGGCATCACCAAACTGCAGCCCTTCGGGTGTTTTGAACTTCAACTGCCACAATTCCCAACAGCCTACCTGCTGTTAGGAATTGTAGAGTTGAAGTACAAAACACCTGGAGGGCCCAAGTTTATCCATGCCTGGTCTAAATGGCCTTTGGAGTCCATTTATGTCAGTGGCTCCCAACCTTTGCTCCTCTAGGTGTTTTGGACTTCAACTCCCAGAAATCCCAGCCAGCTGAAGTCCGAAACACCTGGAGGCTGGGGATCACTGATCTATGTGAAAAAGTAAGGTGGAAGAGCCAGAAAAGAAGGACAATTCCTCTGCAGGAAGCTAAGCCAGGGTCCCTCTTCTGCTTGGAGAGGCTCAGGCTAAGTGGTCTTTGGGTTCCCCTTTATGAAAAGGGAAGAAAAGGGAGCTAGTTTTTTTGGAGTTACCCAAGCCTTTGGAGGTGCTTAGAGGTTAAATTAAATAGTCTTTGGGTTTCCCTTTAATGAAAAAGATAGAGGGGAAGAGCAACAAAAGAGGAGGTAAGACTTTGGAGGCTCTGTGAGTAGCTGTGAGGTTTGTCTAGACCAGGCCTGGGCAAACTTGGGCCCTCCTGGTGTTTTGGACTTCAACACCCACAACTCCTAACAGCCTACTGGCTGTTTGAAGTCCAAAACACTCAGAGGACCTAACTTTGCCCATGGCTGGTTTAGATGGCCTTTGGCTTCCATCTATATGAAAAGGCGAGGTAGAAGAACCAGAAGAAAAGGGCAATTCCTCTGCTGGAAGCTATGCCTTTGGAAGCTCTCAGGATCTCTCTTCAGCTTGGAGAAGCTCAGACTAGATGGTCTTTGGGTTCCCCTTTACGAAAAGGAAAGAAGGGAAGAAAGGGGAGCTAGTTTCTTTGGGCTAAGCCAAGCCTTTGGAGGCCCTGAGAGAAGCTGAGGGGTTATACTACATGGTCTTTGGGTTTATTATTTATTTATTTATTTGCTACATTTGTATACTGCCCCTCTCAGCCTGCAGGCAACTTGGGTGGTTCACAAGGCAACAATTCAATGCCAACAATATCATAAAAAACATATTAAAACATTTAAAAGCATAACATATCAATTAAGACCATAACAATAATAAAAAACAAATCACTTTGTCTCCTACATAAAAAGAGGAGAGGGGGGAAACAAAAAGGGAGGGGAGAGGTAGGAAGGGGAGAGGTAGGGGTGGGAACAAAAAAGGAGGGGGGCTTTCTCTGAAGGAAGCCAAGACTTAAGACTTAGATGATCTGAATATCCTTTAGTTTGGAGGAGGGGGGGGGGGGTAGAGATTAGAGAGCCTTTGGGTTCCTCTGTATTTAAAGGGAAGAGTCAGAAATCATCTTTAAGGAAGCTAAGCCTTTGGAGAAGCTTGGAGATTAGACTAGATGGCCTTTGGGTTCCACTTTATGTGAAAAGGGGGAGGGGATATCTCTGAAGGAAGCCAAGCCTTAGGATCTGGATATCCTTAGTTTGGGGGGAGAGACGAGAAAGCCATTGGGTTCCTCTGTATTTAAAGGGGAAAAGTCAGAATTTCTCTTATGGAAGCTTAGCCTTTGGAGAAGCTTGGGGGTTAGACTAGTTGGCCTTTGGGTTCCTGGAGAAGGAGAAATGAGGGGCGGCATCTCTCAAGGAGGCCAAGCCTTGGAGGCCCTGAAAGAACTTGAGGGGTCAGACTAGATGGTCTATGGATTCCCTTTTATGTGAAAAGAGGAGGGGGAAAGGGGAGAATTTCTCTGAAGGAAGTCAAGCCTTAGCATCTGAATATCCTTTAGTTTTGGGGGGGAGCCTAGATAGCCTTTGGG
Source organism: Anolis sagrei (assembly GCF_037176765.1). Lineage (NCBI taxonomy): Eukaryota > Metazoa > Chordata > Lepidosauria > Squamata > Anolidae > Anolis > Anolis sagrei. Next base: position 104,894,488 of record NC_090021.1, on the reverse strand, counting down.
TTCCTTAAAGGAGGAGAGTCAGAATTTCTCTTAAGGAAGCTTAGCCTTTGGAGAAGCTTGGGGGGTTAGACTAGATGGCCTTTGGGTTCCTGGGGAGGAGAAAAGAGGGGCGGCTCCTCTAAAGGAAGCCAAGCCTTTGGAGGCTCCGAGGGGCCCCGTTCCAGCCCTCCCACTCCCCACCCTCAAGGCCCCTTTTCCCTTTATGGAGAGCTGGCTACTCACACGCCCCACTGCCTCCGTTTTCGGGGTCTCCGTCCGAGAAGGACTCGGCCCCGTCCCCATAGTCGGCCAGGCCCACGATCTCGTCGTCGTCTTCGTTCTCCTCCTCCTCCTCTTCTTCCTCCTCTTCTCCTTCTTCCTCCTCCTCTTCCTCCTCCTCCTCTCCTTCTTCCTGCTCCTTCGGCTTCCCCGGCACCTGGCTCATCCTGACCCCTCTCCCAATCCCTCAGCCCCCCCTGAGGAGCCCCTTCCCCCCGCAATGGTGCTTCCTCTCCCCTTCCTCTTCCTCCTTTTCTTCCTCCTCCTCCTCCTCCTCCTGGCCGCCGTTGTGAAAGGGGAGCCAGCCAAGGCCCTCCTCCCTAAGGAGAGAAAACGGCGTGACCCAAGTCACCTGACAAACACTCACTCGCTCGCTCGCTCACTCCCTGAGTAACAGAATAGTAGGAGGGGAGCCAGGCGCCGAGGGGAGGGCCTTCCCCACAAAGACACCCAGGGAGGGAGAGGCCAGCACGGGCGGCACCGGTGCAGCACACCCCCAAGATTTTGCGGGGGACACACACACACCCCATTGTCATTAGGGGGGCTCCATTTGTGGAAGGAGCTCTGCCTTCGGACTTTGGGTGCTGTCTACACTGTAGAAATAACGCGCTTCGGCACCGCTTGACCTGCCTTGGAGCCAAGTTGTAGCTGGGCGAGGAACCAGCCCTTTGTAGCAGAGGAGGCTACAGACCTGGTGACGCTACAGCTGATAGGACACCATAGAATGGAGCCATGGCAGATGAAGTGGCACCAAACTGCGTTAATTCTGCACTACAATGTAGAGGCATCCTATTTAATATATGCATTATGTTTACACAATGTTGTGTCCTGTCTAGAGCAGGCATGGGCCAACTTCAGCCCTCTAGGTGTTTGGACTTCAACTCCCACAATTGTGGGAGTTGGAGTCCAAAACACCAGGAGAGCCAAAGTTGGCCCATGCCTGCTCTAAAGCCTTGAGGAGAGGCAGATTATTATTTGTGAATTTGTATGTGCACACACACAAATGGCACTCATGTAGTCATGCCAGCCACATGACCTTGGAGGTGTCTATGGACAACACCGGCTCTTTGGCTTGGAAATGGAGACGAACACCACACCCCAGAGTCGGGCACGACTGGACTTAATGTCAGGGGAAAACCTTTACCTTTACCTATGTGTACACATACATATGCATGTATTTATATTTGTGTATATAGAATATAGTATATAGAATATGCATATATAGAGAGCCCCCAGTGCAGTGGTTTAAACTGCTGAGCTGTTGAACTTGCTAACCAATCGGTCACAAGTTCGAATCCAGGGAGCGGCGTGAGCTTCCGGTGTCAGCCCCAGCTTCTGCCAACCTAGCAGTTTGAAAACATGCAAATGTGAGTAGATCAATAGGTAGTGCTCTGGTGGGAAGGTAACGGCACTCCATGCTGTCATGCTGGCCACATGACCGCGGAGGTGTCTACGGACAATGTCGGATCTTTGGCTTAGAAATGGAGATGAGCACCAACCCCCAGACATGACTAATGTCAGGGGAAAACCTTTACCTATGATGCATATATACATGTATATATACACCATATATGTGTTTGTGCGTGTGTATTAGGACTGTGGGATCGATGAAAAAATGTTTCAAAATTCATTATAAAATTAGGGAGCACCAGCATTTTGTTTCTAAAGTATTGTTAGAGAAATTTTCATAACTATAACAAGAGTAACAAAAATTCTCTGGCATAGGGCTCCTCGCTTTCCCAAACTACATTTCCCAGAATTCTGTGCTTTCTCAGGCTCTTTCCCAGTGAACTCTGCTTTCTCCCTGCTGCTTCCCTCTCCTAATGGTGAGAGGTCATTAATTTAAAGAGGAAAGGCAGCCTTTTTGGCTTTGCTTCCTTATGCTGAAAATAAAAGTGACTTTGGGAGGCTTCTGAGGTTTACAAAATTCAAACAAAAAAGTATGGGGTAAGTCTGGATTTTAAAGTTTTCAGTATAGGCCATGCTTGCGCATCGGATAGTAAAGGTAAAGGTTACCCTTGACATTAAGTCTAGTTGTGTCCGACTCTGGAGGGTGGTGCTTATCTCCATTTCTAAGCCCAAGAGCCATCATGTCTCCTCTCAGCCTTCTTTTCTTTAGGCTAAACATGCCCAGCTCTTTAAGCCGCTCCTCATAGGGTTTGTTCTCCAGACCCTTGATCATTTTAGTCGCCCTCCGCTGGATACATTCCAGCTTGTCAACATCTCCCTTCCATTGTGGTGCTTGTAAGCTGGATGTTTGTAACTTGGGGACTGCTTGCATGGGGTTTTTGTCTGGAGCGGAGAGGGTGTGATTCCACCATCAGGTCACCATGTCCCAAATCAAAACCATGTCTAATCAACACCAGAGCTGTGAGGCTGAAGAAAAACGGGGTTGAGGCAACTGAAGGTCCCTCTATACCAGGCCTGTTTTCGAACTGCTAGGTTGGCAGAAGTTGGGGCTAACAGCAGAAGCTTACCCCACTCCCTAGATTTGAACCACCAACCTTTGAGTCAGCAAGTTCAGAAGCTCAACAGTTTAACCTGCTACACCACCAGAGGGCCCTGCGCATTGGATATCACATCGTAAATACAAATTTAACAAATTTGATATGACTTAAGAAGTAACTAGAAAATTGCATACTCATATACACACACACACCATATATATACACACATGCATATATAAAATATTCAAGTGTTGTTGAGCCACAGTAGCACCCCCGCCCCAATGATTTATAAGTCACCAAAAGCTCAGAAATAAATATATTATTATTCTTTTTTAAAAAAAATAAAAAGACCTTTCCCAGGCCCGCGCCAGTTCAAAGCATCAGACGATTTAGACTGAACCGGCAGCAGCTGTAAAACTGCCTAAACTCTATCCTATCTCACTCCTCAATAAACAGTATCAACTTCATGATTTTGTGTAACTTGTATCTTTCAACTGTGTACTGTATCTATTTCTTTTATATGAAATGTATATAAATGGCTTCTTAGAAATGTATCTAAATGTACCTTAGAAGCAGCCACCCTGCTGTGACCCTATTCAGATAATCTCTTGGGAACGGAAAAGGTTGGGCCAATCCCCCTGGCAGTTTCCCACACCAGATAATCATCAGCTTCATTGTTTATGTGTAGAGATAGATGATCTCTCGTGCCAGCCAGATTAGCTCAGAAATGTGTGTGTGGTTCCCTCGAAGCTGAGAGTCTGTTACCCCTGCAGAAACAATGTCTTAAAATTATGTACATTCATTAACTCTATTATTTGACATCCCAGCTCTTGATTGCCCAGGATCAGCACCTTTCTTTCTGAGTCTTGCACCTTTGTTTCTTGAGCCATGTATCATTATTTGGCATAGAACTGGACAGCTGAGCTCCTCAAAAGCTTATCAACACATCACTAGTATTGTCTTCTCCTTGTTCACAGTTCACATCCTCCCAGGGGGCAATCCCCAGCCATCATTTCCCCCACCAAGGGAATCTCTGCCTGGAAGACACGATGTCAGCAGAACCTTCAGCCAGTCCTGGCAAAAGTATGATAGCTGGCACCCAATGCCAAGACAGAGCAGCAAGTGAGAGATGCAGGTGTGACAGAGTCATGGCAAGATTGGTGGGCAGAAAGGGGGGGGCAGAAGAGGGGGAATAAACAGCCAAGCATAGTGCTTAAGGCTATCCGGATATTGTATGCAAACACGTTCAAATATGTAACATCTTTGCTTCTCTAATTCTGATCTGTGTCGTGCAACCAGCATTGGGTCCCAGCTATCATACTTTTGCCCCAATCCTGTTGCAGATCATGGCCAGCCTTTTTTTCTAGTCAATCAGAGGAAGGAGCAGGAGGCTTGAATGCCTGTCAGAACAGTATAAGATGTCTTGCATTTCTCTGTATGTTTATGCTTCTACATTTTGAAGCAAATTGCTTGTACTTCCATCCTTTTTGGACAAATCGTAATAAACTTCTGTGGCTTGTCTTCAACTTGGTGAGTTGTTTCTCTGTCCTGGTCTTTCTGGTTTAGCATATGCTCACCAGGCATGGATCCTATTATCCACAGTCTTCGCTAAATCACAACAGAGGCAGCCCCAAGTTACAAACAAGATAGGTTCTGTAGGTTTGACCTTAAATTGAATTTATATGTAGGTACATTTTTGAAATGCAACTCCATATATAAGCTTTGGATAACATTGGGAAGAGTTAACACCTTTGTTTGTGTCCCTGTCCAGAAGATTTCCCCTCACTTTCTGCCTCAGTGATAATTAGATTTTGAAAAAATTGGTTTGTTGTGGAAATGATTGGTGATGAAGCATGATAACTCTTTTAAGAGTGATTTTCACTTCCAAGGAATAGGTTTCTCTCACTTTCTGTGGTCTCACCCCTTCATTCTTTACTAGGAGTAGTTTGTCAGTCAGATGTTTGTAACTCGGGGACTCCCTGTATTGGTGGCCGTGTTCCTATTCCACTGTTCTTCCAATATGGGTCTTAAGCTGGCTTGCAATGTAAATTAAACAGTTAAAAGAGAAAATACAAATGTTTTAAAAATCATATTTAAAAAATAATGTGTACTGTACACTTTCATGGACTCCAGAAGTGTACTTGAGACCAAAAACACTTGTGCTAGAAATGTAATTTTCCTCAATTAGTCTGAAAAGTGATACCTTATATCTGTTTATGCTTCAACAGACTAACAATTGTGCTTTCGAATGCTACGCTTTGTATTTCCCATTGAATCCCATGGAACACCATATTGTTGGCTCCCAGAAAGAGCCAGATGATTCTTGCAAGTATGTTGTGAAGGGATGGCTTGAAATTAAGGTGAAAGCAGAGAAGTGCATAAAAATGGCAAAAGTGGGAAGCGTTAGTCCTCCAAATGCTGTTGGATTAAGGCCCCTTTTATACAGCTGTATAAAATCCACATTGAACTTGATTATATGGCAGTGTAGAATAAGATAATCAAATCAGATAATGTGGATTTTCTGTTTTGATAACCTGGATTATCTGGCCACGTAGAAGGGGCCTAAGAGTCCCATCATCTAATAAGACTCTTATGAGGCACTCTTTGAAAAAATAGAGCACAATGTGCTGCAGGATGTCCCACAAAAAAAAAGTTTTTGCAGTTTAATAAACTTTCCCCATGCTTTTATGATAGAACCAACTGGGAGATGACTGCATTTCTGTGTACGAACCTGCACAATCTCTTCGATCATCTGGTGAGGCCCTGCTCGTGCTCCCACCTCCTTCGCAGGCGCGATTGGTGGGGACGAGGGAGAGGGCCTTCTTGGTGGTGGCCCCCCAACTCTGGAACTCATTTCCCAAGGATATCAGACATGCCCCAACTCTGGCAGTCTTTAGGAGGAGCCTGAAAACGTGGTAGTTTATTTCGTGCATTTCTACCCTGCCCTGAGGGGGGACTCAGGGACTCAGTTCCAGTGTGCCTTCCCAGAATAAGAAAAACTCTCAGCCATATGCCCTCAAAATGCACTTTACCACTGATTTAGGACTGGCTGTGTTCTCTCATCTCTCTTTGAAAATCCTATCCTAGTTATATCCTACCTTGTTCATGTCCAGTATTATTATTTTAATTTTTTTAAATCTATTACATTTGGCCCAGCCATTGGTTTTTAAATGTTTGTCTGTCACTGTTGATTGTTTATTGTTTATTTTGTGTTCATGTGATTTATATTAATTGTATTGTATTGATTGTTTTTGTTATTGCCTTTGTTTATTGATGTACTGCGGGCTTGGCCTCATGTAAGCCGCACCGAGTCCCTTGGGGAGATGGTAGCAGGGTATAAATAAAGATGATGATGATGATGATTATTATTATTATTATTATCATTATTATTCAGAGATAAACTGGACTGTAACCTATTCTGGGAACGGCCGCTAGATGTCGCTGCTCAGCGCAAATTTCCCGGTGTTGCTCAATGCTTACACATTGGAGCCAGTTCCCTCGTTGCATTCTCAGAAGCTGCCATGAGATGGCGCTGTGGGGTCGAAGTAGCAAGGAACCCTTTTCCCCTCCCCAATCAGTAGGAACCAAAGTTACCTGCGGGGAGAAGAGGAGGAAGATTTCGCAGTAACTTTACAAGTCCCTTTCCCGAGGGAGGAGCAAGGAGAGACGGGGGGTCGCTCAAACGGCGTAGACCCCCCACTCTGGGCCTCCTCTTCGAGCCCACCCCCTGCCCTGGGATGTGTAGAGCAGGGCGCCCTAGGAGAGCGGAGGAGGAAAGGTAGGATTGCTTTATTTTTCGTGTGGATCCTGCATGCCGTCTACACTGTGGAATGATGCATTTTGATGCCGCTTTGACTGGCACGGCTCACTGCTATGGAATCCTGGGAGTTGTAGTGCCTTAGTTGTGGTGCCTTATCAAACTGCAAATCCCATGAGTCCTAACAGCTAAAGTGGTGTCAGACTGCATTAACTCCACAGCGTGGGTGCAATCCCAGTCTTCTTCCAGCTTGATTTGTGATTGTAAACAAGGGGCCCATTATTTGACCTGCCCATTATTTGCTAGGTTGTATAGCCATTGTGGTTTGTGATAGGTTAGTTTTTGTGGCTTAGCTTCTTCAGATGCAGAACTGAGTGGTGTTAGGGTCTCAGGGATAAAGCACAGGGTGCATCTACACCGCAGAAGTAATTCAGTTTGACATCACTCTTAACTGCCATGGCTCGGTGCTATAGATTCCTGTGAGTTGTAGTTTGCAAGGGTACCAGCACTCCTTTGCAAAGAAGGCTAAAGACCTTGTAAAAGTACAAGTCTATCGCATGGCAGTGAAAGTTGTGTCAGATTGCATTAATTCGACAGTGCAGATGCACCCATATTCATACAGGGGTGGGAAAGAATGTAATAGGAAAGATAATATTATATTAAAATAATTAATAATATATTAAGATAATGTGTTATTGAAGGCTTTCATGGCCAGGATCACTGGGTTCTTGTGAGTTTTCTGGGCTGTATGGCCGTGTTCCAGAAGCATTCTCTCCTGACATTTCACCCACATCTATGGCAGGCGTCCTCAGAGGTTGTGAAGTCTGTTGGAAACTAGGCAAGTGGGGTTTATATATCTGGAATGTCCAGTTTCCAACAGACCTCATAACCTCTGAGGATGCCTGCCAGAGATGCGGGTGAAACGTCAGGAAAGAATGCTTCTGGAACATGGCCATACCGCCCGGAAAACTCACAGCAAACCTATTAGGATAATATTATCTTAATACAATATTATATTAAGATGCAAATCACATCCCTTGCAGTGAGTCTACCTTAGAAGATGGGATGAGGTTTGGGTAGGGTTCATTCAAGTGTGTAGGATCTGTATTACTTGGATCTCAACTGTGATCATGTGCCAATCAGAAGGGAGATCCCCTAAACTAAGGAATCCTGGGACTGGTTTCTACTTAAAGCAATACCTTTTCTGAAGTGCTTGGGACCAGAAAAGTTTTGGATTTGGGATTTTTTATTTTCTGGGATTTTGAAATATCTGTATTTGCATAGATGTGAGATGTCTTGGAGATGGGACCTTCGTCTAAATGCAGATTTCATTTATGTTCCATTGGCATCTTATAAACATAACCTGAAGGTTACACAATATATGTAATAATTTTATGTGTGATACAAAGTTTGTGTACATTGAAAGGAATGGTGTCACTATCTCAGCAACCCATGTGGACAATTTTGGAGATCCGGATAAGGGATGCGCAACCTGGGTTTTCATGACATTATAGTCATATATGAAATCCACTGCTATTTCTCTACCGCATGTAGTAGCTTAGTTTGGCTGGGTGAGAGGGTAATCTTAGGGTGCATCTACAGTACCGAGTAAATGAAGTTGGAGACCATTATAACTGCTGTGGCTCAATGCTATGGAAAGTATGGGTTTGTAGCTTGATGGTGCACCAGGGCTCTTTGCTGAGCTCCCCTGATTCCATAGCTCTGAATGCATGGCAGTGAATGCATGGTCAAACTGTTAATTCTACAATGTAGATGCACCCTTATAGTCACTGATCTTGTTAAAGCACTGGTTCCCAACCTGTGGTCCATGGACCACCAGTGGTCCGGAAGAACTAAAATATGGTCCTTGGCTTCACAGTTACTACACTGTTGCAACAAGAACAATTGGTCTCGTGAACCCCTCTTATAGTGCAGAGGCTTATTAAATATGGCTTTCTGTGGGCGAACCGATGTTTACTACTGGGTGGCATATGTTCTGTATCAGAAACTAGAGCTGATGTGGTCTATCCAATGCAATTTTCTGAATCAGCTCCCTAAATAACCAAAATGAATCTAAAGTTGACCAAAAACTGATTTGCAACCCTTTTGGTACTAAGGTTGGAGAGTGCTCCCTGGTGAAGTGATCTCTGGTCAAAAAAAGGTTGGGAACCACTGTATTAAACAGACATGAATCCTACATTCCTGCTGATTGTAGATGCCTGCCGACCATCTCCCTACACTTCTGTTTATAGGCAAAGCCAGGTTCCTTTGATGATTTGGCATGAAGCTGATGCGGTATATCCAAATTTGACTTGGCCGCAGTCCGACTGCTCAGCCATAAGCCATGTGTAAATTAATAGGAATAGTACACTGGCATGGTGTGTACCTCCTGGTCATTCTAGCACAGTTTGTGCAAGAGAGCGTTACAGTAGATTATGATCAGTGATTTCACCCACTGCAGCAAAACACAAAATAAAATACTGAGCCTCTTGAGGTTTTATGGATTACAGGGGACTTCATCAGGCACATGAAAATGTTCTTTAGAAGTTCATATGTGTGTTATACAACACATGTAACAAAGGATGTAAACAGTGAGAGCAGGGAGAGATTGAAGCCAAGGAAAAGTAGGGCCCATGGGCCCATCTACAGTGTAGAATTAATGCAGTTTGACACCACTTTAACTGCCTTGGCTCAATAATAATATTGTAATAATAATACTGTATTTATAGGCTGCCCCATCTTCCCAAGGGGACTTAGGGCAGCTATGCTATGGAACTGTGGGAGTTGTAGTTTGACAAGGTCTGTAGTCTTCACTGCTATAGAGTGCTGGTGCCTCTCCAAATTACAACTTCCATGATTCCACAGCACTACACCTGGCAGTCAAAGTGGTTTAAAATTGGGTTAATTCTACTGTGTAGATCAGGCATGGGCAAACTTTGGCCCTCCAGGTGTTGTGGGAGATTCACCCAATGAAAAATGAGTCGTTAATACTTGATGGATTGTCTCCCCCTAAATATTCCTGCACAATATTTGGAATCACTTGGAGAAGCCCTGTGTCCCATTAGTCCTGTCGGAGGATGTGGGAGAAGGCCTTTTTTGTGATTGACCCTAGTAATGGAAAACACACTTCTTCAACACCCAATTGGCACCAACATTTGTGTCATCTTGGTACCAAGTGAAAACATGCTTGATTACGAACGGGTTTTTTTTTAAACCTTAATGTCTACCTGGCTTAAAATAATTCTGAAGTGTTTTAACTGGTTTTAATTTGTCTTCTTTTAACTTGTTAAATTGTTTATTTTTTTGCCTTCTAAAGTCTTGCCTTCTAAAATTATTTAAAACCGATCTTACATTGGTTTTAAATAAATCGTGTTGCATTTATTGTATGCCACTCTGAGATATTAACATTTCTCAATGTGTTGCTCACAATACAAACATCCTGGCAGTAAATACACCAGTTCATAGAGAAGTTAATACCACAGGATAATCTTCCACTTTCTCTTATGAAACCTTTTATTTCCAAGATGAAGGACTGAATCCTTCTTCTCTTCTCCAGTCACCTGCCATAGATTTACTTTCTACAGAAAAGGTCTTTTGTCATGATGTATGGATCTCATAGGCTAGTGTTTCTCAACCTGGGGGTCGGCATCCCTGGGGGAGCCATGAGGGGGTGTCATAGGAGTCTCTGAAGACCATCAGAAACCACAGTATTTTCTGTTGGTCTTGGGGGTTCTGTGTGGGAAGTTTGGCCCAATTCTATCGTTGGTGGGGTTCAGAGTGCTCTTTGATTCTAGGTGAACTATAAATCCCAGCAACTACAACTCCAAAATGTCAAGGTCTATTTTCCCCAAACTCCACCAGTGTTCCCATTTGGGCATATTGGGTATTTGCACCAAGTTTGGTCCAGATCCATCATTGTTTGAGTCCACAGAGCTCTCTGGATGTAGGTAAACTACAACTCTAAAACTCAAGGTCAGTGCCTACCAAACTCTTCCAGTATTTTCTGTGGTCATGGGATTTCTGTGTGCCAAGTTTGGTTCAATTCCATCATCGATAGAGTTCAGAATGTTCTTTGATTATAGGTGAACTATAAATCCCATCAACTAAAACTCCCAAATGACAAAATCAACCCCCACCCAAACCCCACCAGTATTCAAATTTGGGGGTATTGGGTATTTGTGCCAAATTTGGTCCATTGAATGAAAATACATCCTGCATATCAGATATTTACATTATGATTCATAAGGGTAGCAACGTTACAGTTATGAAGTAGCAATGAAAATTATGTTTGGGGGTCACCACAACATGAGGAACTGTATTAAGGGGTCACGGCATTAGGAAGGTTGAGAACCACTGCCATAGGCAAAAGGCTCTTCAGCATGGTTATGTTTGTTGCCATGTACCTTATGTGTGAGATTTTTCACTGTGCATGAATGAAATGGGGCCTGACGTGTTTCAAGTGTCTGTACCAGTCTCCTTCTAGATGCCATGTTATTAGGAAGTTTATAAACGGTTCTTGATTGTGACATTAACCACAGGCTATTAACCAACTAATCTCTGATGTTTATTTTCAGTGCATTCTTTTCATACAGCACACACTCTACTTACAACCTTAGCTTAGAAAGATCTTGAGATCAAAAATGCAGCTTATGCAAGAGCAAGTAGAAATACAGGCAAAACAGAATCTATTCTAAAGTAAACCGTGCCTTGAATCATAGAAGCATAGAGGTGGAAGAGACCACAAGAGTCATCCAGTCTAATCCCTTGTCATGCAGAAATACACATTCAAAGACCTTCTGACAGATGGCCATCCAGCCTCTGTTTTAAGTCCTCCAGAGAAGGAGACTCCATCCACCATCCTTTGAGGCAGCATGTTCCACTATTGAACAGTTCTTCCTAATGTTTAGTTGGATTCTTTTCTTCTGTGGCTTGAATCCCATCCACTGTGTCCTAGTCTCTGTAGCAGCAGAAAGCTAGCTTCTTCTATATGGCATCCTTCCAAATACTGAAAAATGGCTATCACAACCAAGATTCTGGCAACCGGACTGATTGATAACTGGCAAATAGAGGGAGAGAATGTGGTGGCAGTGGCAGACTTTGTATTTCTAGGTGCAAAGATTACTGCAGACGCAGACTGCAGCCAGGAAATCAGAAGACGTGTACTTCTTGGGAGGAGAGCAATGACCAATCTTGATAAAATAGTGAAGAGTAGAGACATCACACTGGCAACGAAGATCTCCGTAGTTGGATCTTCTGGCGGTCCAAGGCACTCTCAGCACTCTCCTCCAACATCACAGTTCAAAAGCATCCATCTTCCTTTGATCAGCCTTATGGCCCAGCTCTCACATCCATAGGTTACTATGGGGAATACCATTGCTTAAGGGAGGCTGAGCAAAGGAAGATAAGACCCTTTTGAACTGTGGTGCTGGAGGAAAATTCTGAGAGTGCCTTGGACCACCAGAAGATCCAACCAGTCCATACTTCAGGAAATAAAGCCCAACTGCTCATTGGAGGGAAGGATATTAGAGGCAAAGATGAAGTACTTTGACCACACCATGAGACGAAAGGAAAGCGTAGAAAAGTCAATGATGCTGGGGCAAATGGAAGGAAAAGGGAAGAGGAGCCAACCAAGGGCAAGATGGATGGATGGGATCCTTGAAGTGACTGGCTTGACTCTGAAGGAGCTGGGAGTGGGCTGGTCCATGAGATCACAAAGAGTCGAAGAGTCAGAAGTGACTGAACGAATAAACAACAACAACAACAACGTCCCTTCTTAACCATTTCTTCTCCAAGATAAACACATCTATCTCCCTAAGCGCTCCTCATAGAGCATGGCTTCCAGATCTTTGGACACACTTGAACATACGTAGAGCCCTGCTTTATGTGTTTAAAATGGAAGAACACGGTACACTTTTTTTGCAGCTCATGGAACTTAGCTATTCTGAAGGCATCAAATCCCATCCTATCTTGGAAACAAAGTAAAGTCAGGTCTAGTTAGGACTTGGGTGGGAGACTGCCACAGAATACCAGATGTTATAGGCCAGTGGTCCTCAACCTGTGGGTTCCCAGGTGTTTTGGTCTACAAATCCCAAAAATCCCAGCCAGTTTACCAGCTATTAGGATTTCTGTGAGTTGAAGGCTAAAACATCCGGGGACCAACAGGCTGAGAACCACTGTTGTAGGCTGTGTTTGAAGGAAGGCAATGACAGTTCACCTCCTTCCCTTTTTTAAAAAAAAGCAAAAACCTATGAAACTTATGAAATGCATGAGATTCCTGACTATTGACAAGCACCTTGAAGATACATATGGCTGTTCATATAATTATTACAATTGCCACAGTTTATAGATTTTTGTGGTCTAATGTAAAATAAACCACGTGCAATTCATATTTGATCAGCCCACACACAGTCTTGCCAGAGAAAGAAAATATGCCACACAGATGAACAATAAAGAACAAGTACTTTACTCTTTGTAGTTCAGAACAACATTTGTACAATGTGATCAGTTGCATCAGCTCACATAATGTCCTTTTGTGAGAGATTTAAAATGGTCTTTATTTGTCCGTGTGGATAAATTCCTTCCGCAGCTTATGAAGCAAGAGCATACGCCAGACTCTGTTTCTCTGCTTCTCTCCTCTTCTCTCTGAACATCTCATAGCTCAAACCTGAACAAAAATGTAACAGTATCCAAAAGCCCCAGGCTCAGCCATCTCCCCAGGCATTGCCTGACCAAACAGCTTCATGCATCTTATTTTACAGTTGACACACACATACCCACTGATTCATTGCATGGTCCAACAACTTTAGACATCAGGTACGAGAATGAACCTCTTTATTTGAATCCAAATTTAGAACTTTGGGACTCGTTCTTTGCAACATTACATATGTTCTGTTTTGTTTTTTTACACTCACTGGGGCAGAAATCCACTGAATGTGTTGAAAGTATCTTTTTTCCCCCACTGGCCCTTCTGGTATATTTCTCTGGGAGATAAAATGTGTAACACAAGACTTCCATTTGTTGCTTCCACCGTTATCACAATCTTTCACATAAGCCTATGAAAACAGGATAGCAATTGGGAAAACACAGCATTCAGGAGATTAGTTTTATGTTTTCAATGCGTTCTTTCATTCTACCTCAGGCAATGCTAAATGTTATGTTTTGTTATTATTTCTAGTTTAGACAGACAGGGCATTTTACTGTTTGCACAGTTATGGAAACTGATCATATCAGTTTGCAGTTTAATGTTCTACACACGAAAGGTGTTATATTTTAGAAACAGGCTACTGAAATGCACTCACCCAAAGCCACATAAGCTATTAAACAATACTGTCACCACCATAACCGTTAGCACCAGTACCACCCAATCCGCAGGATATTTAGAATGGAGACGCCAGCACATATAGCATGAACTACTTGTTGTGGAAAGGATGGTTAAGCAACTACATTGATACCTAAGCATCACCTGAAAACTCATGGAAACCGCAGAAGTTAAACCCATTCAATTGAAGGGCCAATTGTACTTAAAGGATGCTAAGAAAAAAACCACATAGCCAATGTAGATATTCTTGTACTGTAGATACTTTGCAATGTGTATGTATATTTATTTTCAAGTCAGCGAAAGCCATCTCATTATTCAAAATAGAAATGGGTGATGTGATACTATTATTGTGGTTTTTTAATGAGCCCCCCGTAGTGCAGTGCATTAAACCCTTGTGCTGGCAGGACTGCTGACCGAAAGGTTGGTGGTTCGAATGCGGAGAGCAGGATGAGCTCTCGTCTGTCAGCTCCAGCTTCTCATGCGAGGACATGAGAGAAGCCTCCCACAGGATAGTAAAACATCTGGGCATCCCGTGTGCAATGTCCTTGCAGGCGGCCAGTTCTCTCACACCAGAAGCGACTTGCAGTTTCTCAACTTGCTCTAATACGAAAAAAGAGGTGAAAAATAATAAAGATGAATTGCAAGAAACATAAGGTATGACGCTCATTTATATTCCAGGCCTCTGGTTTTTGTACAAAAGTAATTTATATTAGATTGGAATTAGTTTTGTGTCGTTTGTATGCTTGGCTTCTTCTGAAAGCAGAGTTTTAAACTAAGATGAGTTATGCCTTGAAAGGAACTCACGTCTCAGTGGCAAAATCTGCCAGAAGTCTGTCTTTAATTCCTTAAAATGTTTCTTATCCGCTTTAAGTGCTTGAGCCAATGATATCCATCAAAATGTTTGTTCAGTGCATTTTTAGTTACTGGGTTGTTGCTTTAATAAACATGTGCTGTGAAAACTAAGTAATAAATATTTAAAGTAGTTTAGTCTACTTCAGTCTCTCCTTGTTAATGGCTCCTGTTCCCTTATGCCTCTCTGTTGGTTAGAAGAGGAATTTATTTATTTATTTATTTATCGTTTCAGGAGCAAAACCAAACAGTTGTATTGCATTTTTTTAAGAGGAAGAGGAACATTGGTTTCCAAATGGAAGGCGGTCCCGGTCAGCGTTGCCTTGATGCGCCTTCTTCTTGGCACGTTTCTCCCTTTCGCCCTCCATTCTGCAGCACTGCTAGTCACAGCTGACCTCTCTCACATCAGAAGTGATTTGCAGTTTCTCAAATCACTTCTGACATGGAAAAAATTATGGAACATCATATTTAGTTCTGAATTATTTATCAATATTGAAACTGCTCTTTTCTCTCCCCCCCCCTATACACATATACATAGATATATATACAAACACTATATTGTATTTCATTGATACTCAGCTATATTTTATTTCCAGTAGACTTTTATTGTCCTGTGCCCTTTAAGTTTTTCACAGGATGTACTTTCTAATTACCTATTTAGAGGGTTTTTTTTTTTTTTTGTTCCCCTCTGGTCCGGGGATAGTATTTTTTTATGTCAAGGCACTCCTTTGTGGCCTTCTGTTTATCTATGATACACATTAGCTTTTTAAAGGTAATTTCAAACATTGAGCACTCATTCCCAGATTTCCATACTCCCAATTCTCCACCCAGTAGACCCCTAGGTTATTACATATACAGGACCTCCTGTGGATATCAAAATCTGTGGATGCTCAAATCTCATACCTTATCCAAAATGGTGACCAACCTAAAAGGTTTACTTTTTTGCTTTTTTTTTTGTTTTGTTTTGTGTTGTTTCTCAGTTCATGGATGCAGGATCTGTGGATACGGAGGACCGGCTGCATCACACACATAACCATATTTTACTTTAAATTTTTTGGTGAGAACAGCAACTTTTAAAATAACAATCCATGTTATCATGCCATTCGCTTCCTTGATGTCATCTTACTGCATTGCCTCCCTGGTATAATTTCTGCCTTCTCTGTGCACAGTAAATGCTCTCGATACTTCCAATCTGATATAACAGGGCGTTCTTCCTGCACCCGACTCAAATTCCCAAAAGGGAAATAAAAGTGAAGCAGGAGACAAAAATCTACTCTGTCTCCAGTCTGAGATAGTGTGGTTTTCTCAGACTTTATGTGGATCTACTTAAGAGGAAGCCACATGCTGTTCAGTAGGCTTCCTATTAAAAACTGGATTTTAATAGCTTTTGAAAATGTGTGCTTTTGTGCATCATATTTTCTTGGCAGCTCTACAAACTCGCTTCTCATTCAAGAACTCTCCGAGGGAGTCCTACATACCTGAGCTGTTTTTCTGCTGGCTCGCCTGCTGCCAAAACCATCAGTGACAAAGAAGCATTATAAGCGAGGCAACAATATTATTTACATTTACGGGTCACAGCTTGCGACCTGCTATCATACCAGGCGTCCAAAGGATTTTAAGAACACTGTGTGGTGTTTGACGGGAGTGCAGCTACTGTAGACAATTCAAGCTTCATTGGTTTTGTGTGAAGGGCATAACAGGAACTAATAGTGCTAGCAACGCTGTGCAGGGCTTGCAGCTGACATAATTCTTCAAAACCTCTTCTGTCAGCATGGCTAGTCACTCATCTCCTGGAACTCTTTCCGGAAATAACTACAGAACCGTAGTCCTTTTTAAACCGACCTTCCTGACTGTGCAGATTTCTGCTATGAATCAACATTAATATTTTGTCTAGGACTAAAGTTTGATAGAAGAGTCAAATCTCACAAATTAACGTATGTAACAAAAATGAAAGTGGAAATGATCACTTTCCCTCGGCCTTTCAGATGAAATCATCTCCTTTGCTGATTAGGCATAACTCAACCATAACTGTAGTTTTCATTAGTTAATTTATGAATTTTAACTACTCTTAAAACTACTTTGGCACATCACAGGCACACCAGAGTGAACTTTATACCATTAATCTCTGTAATGTTTTGCATTTTGGTTCTCCACATCTCCCTCCCATTCAGGCAGATTTATAAATATGTAGATCTTGTGCACCAGCTGCACCCATACTTTGAGATACCAGATCTGGCCATGGTAGTCTATGCCTTAGTCCCATCCCATTTGGATTACTGATATGCACTCTGTGTGGGGCTGCCTTTGAAGATAGTTCAGAAGCTTCAACTGGTACAGAGATCTGCAGCCAGACTTTTAACTGGGGCTACGCACAGGGAGAGAACAACTCGCATGTTGCAGCAGCTCCACTGGCTGCCAATTTGTTTCCAGGCTAAATACAAATTGCAGGTCATTACCTTTAAAGCCCTAAATGGTTCAGGCCCAGACTACCTAACAAACTACATCTCCTTGTACAAGCCTATCTAGGCCCTTTGATAGACTGAGGAGGCCCTGCTCTCGGTCCCACCCCATCCCAATCATGGCTGGTGGGAACGAGATGGGGGGGGCTTCTTGGTGGTTGCCCCTCACCTGAGGAATGCCCTCCCCAAGAAGATCAGAATGACCCTCTCTTTACTCTCCTTTGAGAAACAACTTAAAACTTTTTAATGCTCCCAGGAGGAGAAGTAAATCCCAGAGCATGGATTAACTGGAATGGAAATGTAACTGGTGTGACACTCTACCTCGGCTGGTTTTTAATGGTTATTATTTAATATAATTGCTGATTTAAATTTAGTATATAATGTTTAGTATTATTGTTTGTTTATATTTGCATTGATTTCATTTTATATAGGCACTGAATGTGTGTCTGTTGTATTGGAAACTGCCCTGAGTCCCCACAGGGAGCGGGATACAAATAAATAGTAATAGTAATAATTATTATTAATAATAATATCCCCTACTTAGATGTATCTGATGAATTGAGGCTGCACCTCCCTTAAAGTATGCACCAAAATAAAAATTGTTTACTTTTTTGATGTCATGATTAAACTTTCTGGGTGTATTTTTTCCTTTAACAGGCTAAGGAATCTTTTCAGCTAATGAATAGTTTCTTACCATGGGATTGCTCTAGTTGACTTATAATAGAGCTGTCCACTGTGTTTTAATCAAATAGCTTATTAAATTATGCTTTAACTTTTGATCATTAGGGGTTCTTTTTATCATTGCCTCATTTTTGGACGTGTAAAGCACCTTGAGACTCATGTTCATAGAAAGTAGAGATATTTATTTATTATTTATTGAAAGCATTTATATTCCACCCTTCTCACCCCGAAGGGGACTCAGGGCAGAGCACAGCATATATATAGCAAACATTCAATGCTGGAATATAAAACAAACTATAGATATACACAAACACTAACATCAGTTATATCCACTTGAAAATCAATTGTTAAAACGTTCTGAAGACAGCCAGATGTAAATAAAATAAAATAAATAATACATAAATACCAGGGTTGCCTTAAATTTGAGGGATGTATAGGAGTGACAGTCTGATAGTGGCTTAACGTGTCTTTGTCTGTCTGCTTCTTGAATTACTGTTGCTGTCATCTCTGTGATTTGTGTGTTCACTCTATGAACAAATGACTCCGAGGGAATTCTCATCTTGTTACAAAAGGAGGTGAATATTGTAAGACCTTCCCTCTGCTTTGCTAGTTTTTTTCCCATCAGGAGACTTAATTTTCTTCCAGAAGTTGGATCACAGATTTGCATGTGTCTGTTTGTAGGGAGAGAGGAGAGGGGGAGAAACGCCAGCAGTGCTTTGGAATAAAGGACATTATCTGTGAAAGATCTTGTAAAACCAGATCTTTTCACTCAGATACTAAATCTTCATTCCTGAGCCCTTTGCTGCTGCCTTTTGACAGAGGGGGAAACTGGATGTTAATGGCCTTCTTGTGACCCCTTATGACCTTTGTGAATAGGCTCCAAAGCACTCCTTGTTTTGGATGGAGAACAAAACGAGAGAAGTTTGAAGATGTGAACTGCTGAAGCTATTGCCCCTGATTTTTCTGACACTGTGATTTGCATTAACATAATGCAGGATAAAAGTTACTTTTAAAAAAGTTGTTAACATGGTACAGGTTGAGTATTCCTTCCATGACCCCCTCACTTATCCAAAATGTTTGGGACCAGAAATATTTTGGATTTGGGGTTTTGTTTTTTGGATTTTGGAATACCAGTTTTCATCTAATATTGCTTTACAACATTTTTATTTATGCAATGCCTTTGACACAAAATTTTAAAAAATCTTTAAAATATTGGGAAGCCTATAGGGATAACTGGGAAATTGTCTTTCAAGGAATGTCTGAACACTTTAGCATATAATGTCATAGTGTCTGATAGGGAAGGGAAGATGGAAACCTTGGCAATTTCTGATGTTTAAAAAACTATGAGCAAGTGAATGTCCCACCACTGGGTTGTTTCCCACAGTTGAACAGCTTCCCAAGAAGGAAAGACTTTCAAAGAGAAGAAGAAAATAACACTTTGGAAAGTTTATGACAAATTTACAGAGTGAAAGCGGAGGGGTTTGGCATTCATCTCTAATTATGTCACAGGTAATGACCGAAATAGCTTAATGGCATTTTCTTCAAGCCCTTTACATTTCACAGATATATAAACCCAATTTTTCTAGTTTCCAACATACCTCACAATGGGTTGTTGTAGGTTTTTTCAGGCTATATGGCCATGTTCATGAAAGCCTTCAACAATACATACCTCACAACCCCCGAGGATGCCTGCCATAGATGCAGGCAGAACGTCAGGAGGGAATGCTTCTGGAACATGGCCATACAGCTCGGAAAACTCACAACAACCCAGTGATTCCAGCCATGAAAGCCTTCGACAATACAGTGATGAAAAGTGTTTGCAGAAGTTATTAGTAATAATGATGTGATCTGCCCAAGGGTTGGTTTATCCCCTTTACTTTCTGTTTGCATATAGGAAAGCCTTTGTGAGAAAAGAGGAAGTAAACAAAACACAACTGTGATTGTTCACAATGTGCTCTAGTTACTTACACCAACCTCCTCCATAGTAATTTGTTTTGAAGTTTAAGTTGTTTGTAGATTGAAAGAGCGTACCAGGCAGCCTTCAGCTGTAGATTACGCAAGTTTTCTACCCTTCCCATGTTTCCCAAGCAGTGCTCCTCCCTTCATCTTCTTATCACACAAAGGGAGGGGAAGATGGGCCGTCTCTACACAGCGCCCTTTGACTGATAATACTAGGAATCATCCACCTGGAAGCACTCCCTAGACCACTGAGACAGCAGATACCTAACTGTAGCCAAGTTTCTACACTGAAAGATGGGTTGTTAAGCCCCACAAAGGCAAAAATAAGAAACATCTCCCTCCTCTTTGCCAAGCTTAACTCCTGCAGCTTCTCCAATTGCCAATTATTGGCCAACGGAGAGTAAGGAAGTGTGGCAGTAGCAGGACACAGAGTTGATAAGGCATCATCTGCTGTCTTTTAGGTGTCTTGGGGAAGACCATTGGTACTGTGCATCTTGCTAAGTTGGAATGAACAACTGTGGAGGATTGGGGGGTGCATTACACTTCGGGAAGATCTTGTAGGGATGTACTATGCACTATACCTGGTCAAGATTTTTCTTGTCACCAAATGTATGTATTTATTTATTTACAGTATTTCTACCCCACACTTCTCAACCTCAAAGGGGACTCAGAGCAGCCTTACAAAGGCAACAATTTGATGCTATATAAACAACAGTCATAAAATAAACATATACATTAAAATATGAATTTAAAATAATATAAAGATTAAAACATCAAGGACCTTAAGATCGTCTGGAGAGACCCTGCTCTCGGTCCCACTGCCTTCGCAGTCACGTTTAGTGGGGCTGAGAGACAGGGCCTTCTCTGTGGTGGCCCCTCAGCTGTGGACCTCCCTCCCTCCCGACCTTCCAGAAGAAGTTCAAATCCTAGATGTGGGATTAAACGTTTGCAGAACAGACTGATTTGCTGGGAAAGACAATGTTTTAATGGACGACAATGGACTGTTTTTAGGACGACAATTTGAACTGGTGAACTGTTTTAATGCAATGTATATTTATAGCTGTCTAACTGTATTTTATGCTATGTTTTATTTTGTGTTGGTAGCCATCCTGGGTCCCTCTTCAGAGGTTGAGAAGGACGGTATATAAATGTTCCCAATAAATAAATAAATAAATAAATAAATAAATAAATAAAACCACGCAATCCGAGATCAAAGTCAAAAAGCCGTTCCAATTGTTACTGCGCATCTAGGGAACATAAGGCATGTTTTTGTACCTTCTTGGTCACTGCAGGACATTTTGAGATGAATTTTGGGGTTTTTTGGTAAGATACCATCTTGATCTCTGGTAGGTTCCAAGGGGCTCTAGATATGGGGGCGTCAAAATGCTTTCCAAGTCCCCAGAAATCGTTTCTAACATTCCAAAGATCCAGGGACACAAAAATTTTCTTGGGAGTTGTATGTAGCCCATGGGCTGCACTTCGCCTGTCCCTGAGTTATAGGAACATAGGTGAACACTTCCTGTCCACCAGCGAGTAAATTAGCATGGGAGATGCAGCAGCTATAACTCGGTTTGTGGGGGTGGGCCTTTTAGGAGGGTGGTAGAGACACCCCATCATCATAATGACACCCTCCCCAATAATATGAACGTGGTGTAAATTCAACTTATTCTTGCACAACATTCTAACAAGGTGTCTTTATATTCCTTCAACTAGACCCTAATTTATGGCAACCCTATCATAATGTTTTCTTGGCAAGATGTGTTCAGAGGGGATTTGCCTTTGCCTTCCTCTGAGGCTGGGAGAGTGTGCCTTGACCAAGGTTACCTAATAGGTTTCCATGCATGAGCAGGTATTTGAACCTTATAGGTCACATCTACACTGCCATATAAAGTCCAGATTATCTGCTTTGAAGTTAATTTTATGGAAGTGTAGACTCATATAATCCAGTTCAAATCAGATAATCTGGAATCAGATACTGGATTATAATGCAATGTAGATCCAGCCTTAGTTCAACACTCAGACCACTACACATTAACTGTGATAGAATGTCTGCCTGTATATTTGACATGGAACATGTTTCGATCATGACCTCCTCAGGCCACTGCAGTAGCAGTGACTGAAATGTACATACATTTGTGAAAGAACACAAGTACAGATAACAGGAATCATATATTTTGGTGACAGTGAATCTCAAATGATTACTTGCAGCACAATGCCACCTGAGTATCACTACTGTAAAGGCTCAAGATCCCATTTGATCTTGGAAACTAGTCAAGGACAGCTTGGATGGTAGTCCACCAACTAATACTGTAGGCTATATTTCAAAGAGAGGAACTGGGAAAACAACCTGAGAATTCCTTCCCTAAGGAAATGTTGTGAAATTAATGGGCTCACCATAAATCAACAGGAGATTAGAAGGAAGACACACACACACACACACACACCAAATTTAATTGAAAGACAAAACAGATGGGTGATGAAAGCTGCTTATTGTAAAAGTACCTGAAAGTGATTGGCTTTTTTTAAAAAAAAAAAACTCAACTGTTTATAACACATTGGGAAACAAATATAATATTTCCCAAATGATTGTAAAAAAACAAAACATGTTAGCTTCAATTACATGCTAATCAGTTGATGAGGAGAGGATGTTCTCGATATGAAAGACAAAGAGGTTTTATTGGTTGTACTTAAAGAACTGCGTTTATAGAGGAGACAATGTCAGAATGTTCCCAGGCAACTATACAGCAAGTAGTTGGCACAGTGATCTCATCACGCTTCACATCATGCAACTGGAGTTTGGAGCTTGAAGCTATTCATAATCTCTGGAATCTTTCTGATTCGGTGGCTCCCCTTCGGTGCAATTTGGATATCCCTTTCCTGTACCTCTCACTCTATCATTTTTGTGTTCTCCTTTTTAAATTCAACAAACCTTAGTTTCCTATGTCAAAGTTGTTTGAATACGTGGAAGGGGACTGCCTATTGCAAATCACTGTGTGTCCCAAGGAAAAGCGAACCTGGTTTCTCCACACACCTCCCAAACCCAGTGCATTTTTAGTGCTCAATCTTTTCATTCCATGTCCCTCTCAGTGCTCTGGGGCAGCTATTATTATTCTGACTTCAATACCAGCCCTGTTTCTGCTTTATCTAATATTTATTTGTCCTCATCCTGAACAATGGGATTCTTGGCTCAGGCCGGTCTGTTCCCTTTCATGAGACTTACTGGAGCCCCCGGTGGCGCAGTGGGTTAAACCCCTGTGCTGGCAGGACTGAAGACTCCAGCTCCTCATGCGGGGACATGAGAGAAGCCTCCCGCAAGGATGATAAAAACATCAAATCATCCGGGCATCACCTGGGCAACGTCCTTGCAGACAGCCAATTCTCTCACACCAGAAGCGACTTGTAGTTTCTCAAGTCGCTCCTGACACGACCAAAAAAAAAAAAATGAGAACAGGGGAATGGACCTCCATTGATCATGACAGTTGCTTCCTAGTGAATGGGAATGTTTACAGTCCCTACATAGGCCCTATGTATTCAGTTATGTGAATACTTAACTGTCATGGGTGCATAACTCCAAGTTATACATTCATAACTGCCCCACAATTATAAAGATCATTCAGGAAGGCTTTTAAAGAAGAAGGTTTTTAAGACCTAGTCAGAGGGTGCTGTGGTTTTTAACTTCAAATATGCTTTGAATATGTTTTAATGGTTTTTAATTGTGGATTTTAAAATACTGTTTATATTTAATTCTGTTTTAATGTTCACATATTTGTATATTTTAAATTGGGTGCTAATGCTTTTATGTTTAGATGTTTTGATTCACCTTTGGGAGACATAAGGATACACTCCTACAAGCTCTGGTTTATCAGAAATGATCCAGCAGGATGAGGAGGGGAGAAGTACTACTACTACTACTACTCATCATCATCATCATCATCATCATCATCATCAATTGATGAATGCTGAGTAATACAAGAACCTTGTTCATTCTTACACTTTGGACAAAGTTGATGATCTTTTCTGGCTTCATTTATTTCCACCCTGTAATAATGTATTTTTAAAATATAATGGAGAGTAGCAAAACTGGTCATCCTCCCTCCTACCTAAGGTTAATTTTGAGAAACGTTCACATTTTATTCTGAATTCAGTAGAGGCTGCACGCTTTCCCTCTAGCTAAGTTTTCTAAAAAAAACTTGAGAGCAAACCGTGACGTAAGTACTTCTCCCCTCCTCATCCTTCTGGATCATTTCTGATAAACTAAGGCTTGTAGGAGTATATCCTTATCAGGATAAAATACAGTTGGTATGTTCTATCTGAATGGTCAGAAAATTCCTCTGGCAGCATTCTAATGAAACTGGTAGTAATAAAAATGCCTTTGATCTTAGGGAACATTTGTCATGAGTAATTTTTGTTGAACGCTTTCTGCTCAGCAAAACCGTTTTGTGGAAAATATATTAATATTCCAAGGTGTTTTCTTGTAACAATTCCTGTTCCTGTGCTCAAGCTTAATGTCCTGTGCAATTGCTTCCAGTAATATATAGATGAATGTTTGGATAAAGTATGGCCTCTTAACCAATATTCAGCATGTTTGTTGCACTTATAGTTAGATGTGTAAGAGATATTTGTATCCAGAGAGCTGTTTCTCTTTTAACTTGCAACATTATTGTATTGCCTGTATATCATGAATTACTTGTTGAAGTAACATTAGAAAGGTTCTGTTTAACAAATATTTATTTATAGGGAATGAAATAATGCTGTGATAAATGAAATGTAATGAAATAACTGTGAGTAGTTTCTCAGCTCTGTTGAACCCTGTAGGCTTCTACAGCAATCCTGTGCAATTTCAAATTGGATGTAAATTCAAAGGGCTTTTTTGAAGCACTATACAAACTAGCACGAATTGCTTTGTACACACAGAAAAAGACTATGATTTTACTCAGCTCTTTAATATTCAGTTTTTATTGCTTGTTGAGTCATTCTCATTAGAAATATTAAAAATTAACTGGGCATTTTTTATTACAAAAGTGTGGGTCAAGCACTGAAAGAGTTAGTAGGCTGAAGCCTGTTAGAGTCAGTAGGCCAAAGCTAGTGTCATCCTGAGGAAAACAAGTAGGCCAAAGTCTGTTAGAGTTAGTGGGCCAAAGCTAGTGTCATTCTGAGGTGTGTGAGGTAAACCTCTGTGTGAGAGAAGCCTTGTGTGAGAAAGCTCCAGTGTGAAGGCTGCTGTGTGTCAAGCTACTGTGTATTTGTTTATTTGTGTTATGGAACCCTCATTGTTGTAAATAGTGCAACCATATTATTTTACTACAAAGAAAAGCCTCCAATGGAAGAGATACTATTGGTCTGTGTGTTTTTGTTCTTTTTATCACTAGTACTGGGTCATGCTGCTGCTGATAAGTTGCTCTGCTGTATATTTATGGGGAGGGTCTTTTATTAATAAGCCCACTCATCCAACAATTCTCAGTATAGATGTGGGATGAAACCTGATGCAGTGATTACCACAGAGGCAATACCGCTGTTGTTTTTCTTTCAAATAACTTCTGATTAACAGAGACTCTAAGGTGAACCTATCACAGTGTTTTCTTGACAAGATTTGTTCAGAGGATTTGCTTTCTGAGACTGAGAGAATGTGACTTGCCCAAGGTGCATTTCCATGAATGAGTTGGGAGTTGAACGTGGTTTCCTTGGATCCTACCCAACACTTAGGCAATTACGCCACACTGGCTCTTAAGAACTATAATCTTCCAAAAATAGTGTGGAGGATCTAAGTTTAGAGCGGGGGTTGAGTAAATGACTTTGGAAGTCTGTATTTGGCCTGGAGGTCTTAGTTTGGGGACCCCTGATTCATTCTATACTAATACTATACTATACTGTAGGTTTGTGCATTCGGATGTGTTCCATTCTGTTTTCTTTGTTTTGATTTCTGGCTACCAGTGTTTGAACATCCCATTAAAATATTACAAAAAAGACTAGGAATATGTGGGTATATGTTTGAGCAAAGTGGCGTTGTTCATGAATTTTACTCTTACATTTTAATTTTGAATGAAACATGGAGGCATTGCTACTTGTGAATTTTGTATTTTGTTGTATTTTGCAGGAATAAAAGTTTCCCACAGGAAACAACTCTCAGTGCATTAGTTTCATTTGGCAATTAAGTTGGTTTATTTACATACTATTAAAGAAATCTTTACTTGTTGTGTTTGCTCATCCAAGTTCGTCCATGACAGGGAAAATAGAGCTTTCCCTCCTTCACTTCCATCCCTGTTTCATTAGATACACTGAGTAAATTTATGATTCATATTAAGATTTGCTTACATTCTGGTGACATTCTTTCTTAAACAGGAAAGCAGACGTGAACAGCAAAATGGAAAGAAAAGAACAATAAGGTAAAACAGCAAACATGATTTGCCAGCATGTGTGCAACCCCACTTAGTGGGAGTGAGTGTGCATTCTTTTATCTGAACTCACTGGGTTGTTTAAAGGTGCTGGCCTTACGTGATCCCAACAGTTCAGCAATTAGATTTGTGCTCTGCTTCTCCCTTGGGTAGGAGGAGGAGAGATAAGGATATTGATGGAAACCAGCCGTTGTATCTCAGCCTCCTCAGGTTCCTGACAGTACTTTTCCTCACGTCACCATTTGCCTGTAGAGTCTGCTGTCGCCAGGATTGCCAGTCCATTTGTGGGGGAAAGCACACAAGACAGTTTTCATTCCTGTTTGGACTATATGGGATTGCTGTGATTTTTGAAAGTTCTTGCAGGTATTCAGTTACTATGGTGAAATGATAGAGGTTGTGTATCCCTTTAAATGCTTGGGACCGGAAGTGTTCAGTATTTTTTTATTTAGTTGGATTTTGAAATAGTTGCTTATACATAATGAGATATCTTGGCAATAGGACCCAAGTCTAAACAAAAAATTTATTTATGTCTCATATATACCTTATACATACAGTCATCATGGTAATTAGATTAGGATTGTGGATGAAGTTCAACCTTTGTGTTGCACAATCTTGACTGTAGTGGCACAGGACTTCGAAACAAACCCTTGTGAATTTTTGGTGAGTCTTCCACAAGTCCTAGCAGCTATTTAGGGTCTAGAAAAGCTCCCCATATGTGATGTGTTTTGTAAGTAAGGCTGCATAGGATGTGAACTATATCAAGAATAGTATCAGCAGCCACATTTTATATTTTCCTGGCCACCAAAATAGTGTTTTTACATTTTCTTCTGGCCCCCGGTGGTACAATGAGTTAAACCCTTATGCCAGCAGGACTGCTGACCAATAGGTCAGTGGTTCAAATCTGGGGAGAGTGGGTTGAGCTCCCTTTGTCAGCTCTGACTCCACATCAAACATTCGGGCATTCCCTGGGCAATGTCCTTACAGATGGCCAATTCTCTCATACCAGAAGCAACCTGCAGTTTCTCAAGTTGCTCCTGACATGAAAAAAAATTCTTCTGGCTTCAGGTTGTCCTATTACTTGGGACAAGTTGAGCTGGGTTTTACTCTGATTGGTCCATTTTGCCAAATTATCTTAAGGCATGTGTTATACAGTCACATCCCCTTACTTACCCTGCCTCTGTGGTGTCACTCATTGATCTCAGATTTTAGCTTTGAATTCTCATGAAATGTAATGCTACTGTCCTGTCAGTTCTACAGGCAGGGTGCAACGTAGGGTCCATCTACACCAGTGGTTCCCAACCTGTGATCCATGTACTACCAGTGGTCCCCAAGAACAAAAATACGGTCCACGGCCTCACCATTACTATACTGTTGCCTCAAAACCATGTGACAACAAGAGCGACTGGTCTCGCAAAACCCTCTTATAGTGCCGAGGCAACAGGGATGTCGGGAGGGGAGAGAGTGACTACCCACAAAAGATTACTACTACCACATCAGATCTAGATGATTAAATATGGTTTTCTGTTGGTGACTACTGGGTGACATATATCCTGTATCAGAAACCAGAGCTGGTGTGGTCTATACAATGTAATTTTCTGAATCAGCACCCCCAAATAACCAAACCGAATCTAAGGTTGACCAAAAACGGATTCGTAACCCTTTAGGTACTAATGTTGGAGAGTGGTCCCTGGTCAAAGTGGTCCCTAGTCAAGTAGTCCCCAGTCAAAAAAAGATTGGGGACCAATTATCTAGACCAGGGGTCCTCAAATTTTTTAATCAGAGGGCCAGGCCACAGTCCCTCAAACAGTTGGAGGGCCGAATTATAATTTGAAAAAAAAATATGAATGAATTCCAATGCACACTGCACATATTTTTTGTAGTGCAAAACCACCTAAAATAATACAATAATTAAAATGAAGAACAATTTTAACAAATATAAATTTATTAATATTTCAATGGGAAGTGTGGGCCTGCTTTTGGCTGATGAGATAGGATTGTTGTTGTTGCGTGCTTTCAAGTAGTTTCAGACTTAGGTTGACTCTGAGTGAGGGCCAGGTAAATGAACTTGGAGGGCCATATCTGGCCCTTGGGCCTTAGTTTGAGGATCCCTGATCTAGACTATAGAGTTAATGTATTTTGACACCACTTTAACTGCCATTGCCCAATGCTGTGAAATCCTGGAATTGTTTGGTGAGGCACCAGGACTATTTGACAGAAAAGTAAAGAGTTGGTAAAGCTACAGCTCCCCTGATTCCATAACACTGAGCCATGGCAGTTAAAGTGGTATCAAACTGCATTAATTCTACCGTGTAGATGCACCCCAGTTTTATTGTATGAATCCCATTGTCTGGTCAAGGCTTCCAACAGCTTCTAACTTCCCAGTTCCCAAAGTTAGTGTACACCAGTGTACTTAATGAACTTAAAAGACAACAAAACACATGCATGGGGTAAAACTGACTAGAAGCCTTCCAAATCAGGAAACACACATTTATTTCATCAAGGAGTGAACCTGATTAATTAATTAATATACCAAATAAAGAAATTCAGCAAATATGCCACAAATATTATATGCCTTTCCACATTTTACAAAAGCATCCAGGATAGTCTTTTCAAAGAGGACAACTGGGGATGCCATGTAACTTTCCTAACTTTCTGCTAGCTCTGTTCCAAAATGAACCAGGGCAGATTAAAACTGTGATTTTATATGAGTGTGAGTCCATACTGCCTGTATCTAAAAGAGTGTAGAAGCACAGAAAAATGAAGTCTTACTCTTGGAAATATTAATAAGGCGATCTTTCCGGAGCATGTCTTGTGGTTGTAATTTTAAATATGATAAACTTACATATCATAATCAGAGATGTATGTAGTCCTCAGGAACAATTGCATGTGCTCTGTGACATAATGGGAACAGAGCTGTCCGCTCCCAATCTCATTCAAAGACCAAAGCTTTTCCCCTCTGATGGCAATGGGGACTCCCCTATTGACATGTAAATTGCTCTGCCCTATTATTGTGTGCAGGCAGAGTGCTGTTTATCCCAGCTGTCCCTCTGTTGGGTTTGTTTCTTAATCTCTAATGCCGTAAGATGTTTTGCAAACACATGGTGGAGAGGATTCGCGGCTTCTTAGAGCGTGGCAAACATGTTCTGTGTGAGTATGAAGCTGTAAAATGTTGGGAAGTTGTTGTGCACACGTTTCCTAATGCTGAGTATGGTTCGAGCCAAAGGGAGTATTTATGTTTAAATATTTGGAATATTTTGCCATTTAAGCTCCAGGAAGAGGTGTTAAAAGCCTTAAGTAGTAATTGAAGGTTCTTGTTTCTTTGAACAATGGGCTATATTATCTTTTTCACACTGTATGGCTTTACAGTATGATAACTCACAAAAAAACTTAGTTTTTTGTTTGTTGGATCTTCAGTTTGAATTAAAAAAATGTTGTAGCTTAGCAGAAAGTGTGATTAAGCAATTACAGTAGACTGACGCCAATTTGTTTTTCATATAGGCTCTTAAAAGTCTGCAAGCATTACTTTCCTTAGTATGCAATTCCTTATAATACTTGTTTTTACAAGGTGCAGAGAGTGAGAAAAGGGAAGACAGTAAGAGATAGTTTGTATATGACTACAGATGTTTTGTTGCTGTTGTTAAAACTTGTGATATAATTACTGTATGCAATAGCAACAAGAATTGATAAATTGTATCCTAGTTTTGGGATGCATAATTGGGGTATTTGGCCTTAATTGCTTTCTTTATTATGATAGCATGTGAAAGACTGGTTATTTTTCGCTTATGGACTGGCAAGAGAATAATCAGACAGGCGATTACTGGACTATAATGATGCACAACCACATTTACTATTCTCATCTGCTATTTTTAAAATATGATACATAGTTGCATTCCTTATAATATGTAGGAATAAATTTTAAATGGATTCTTCTCAAAACTACATCAGATAAATAGGGTAGATTACATCATACTGCTTTAAAGTTTTGATTTTTCTGATATACATGTTAAGCATGTATTGCATATATTCATTCATTCATTCATTTTTGACATTTATATGCCACCCTTCTCACCCCAAAGGGGACTTGGAGTGACTTACAAGTAATATGTAAATACAATATATTATATTATTACGTAAAGGTTTTCCCCTGGCATTAAGTCCATTGTGTCCGACCCTGGGATTCTGGGGCTCCATTTCTAAGCCAAAGAGTCGGTGCTGTCCGTAGATACCTCCAAGGTCATGTGGCCACTGGCAGGACTGCATGGAGTGCCCTTTCAATAAAATATATGAATATATGTTGCAGATATTAAAAACATTTATGTAAGCCAGTGTTCAGGTTAATAGGAGATCTCTAGTCCTTTGGACCCTTCCATACAGGCTCTATATCACAGGATCTGATCTCAGGTTTTCTTTTTTTTATCCCAGATTATCTGGCAGTGGGGACTCATATAATCTAGGTTAAAGCAGAAAACCTGCAATCAGATTCTGGGATATAGGGCCTTACTGGAAGGCCCCTTTAAGGAGTTGAAAAGAAGCACTGGATTTCTAAGTTAAGCATTGCCTCCACTATTTTAGAATCCCAAACACATGAACTGTGTGTCACATTTTCAGTACAGATACAATAGAAACAGTCATGAACTTTAGAAGTGCTTGTTTGTTGTTCTGAATTTTTAAGAGACCTTTAAAGGGAAAAAAATGGACCACAGAGCCGTTGAAATCAGCTTGTCATGATTTCAATAGACCTAAGTCTGAACCTCACCCACAGTTTCATCAAGGCTTTGAAACAAAGTTAATGAGGCAGAAATCTTCAAACACGATGGTCCAAATGGTAAAAACAGCACAAGAAAAGCCTGGGACAATAACTGTATGGAGTGTAAAGAAAAATGCTATCAGAGGAAACAGGCATTTCCCCTGGAATACCTTGAAACAAATCCAGAGTATTAAAAATCAGGAAGATTATAGAATCACAGCACTGGAAGAGACCATATGGGCCATCTAGCCCATCCCCCTGCCATGCAAGAAAGCACAATCAAAGCATCCCTGACAGAGGCCCATCCAGCCTCCGTCCAGAGGTATCCATACGAGGGCAACTAAAATGATCAAAAGTCTGGAGACCATGCCCTTTGAGGAGTGTCTTAAAGAACTGGGCATATTTAGCCTGCAGAAGAGAAGGTTGAGATGAGACATGATAGTCATGTATAAATATGTGATAGGGTGTCATAAGGAAAGGGGAGAAGACTTATTTTCTACTGCCCTTAAATGAGGACTTGGGGCAATGACAGGAAAGGAGATTCTACCTGAACATTAGGAAGAACTTTCTGACTGTA
Source organism: Anolis sagrei (assembly GCF_037176765.1). Taxonomy (NCBI): domain Eukaryota; kingdom Metazoa; phylum Chordata; class Lepidosauria; order Squamata; family Anolidae; genus Anolis; species Anolis sagrei. Next base: position 104,863,044 of record NC_090021.1, on the reverse strand, counting down.
TGAGCTGTTCAACAGTGGAACTCTCTGCCTTGGAGTGTGCTAAAAGCTCCTTCCTTGGAAACTTTTAAACTGAAGCTGTGTGGCCATCTGTCCGGGATACTTTGCCTGTGCTTTTCATGCATGTCAGGGGGTTCGACTAGATGGCCCATGTGGTTGCTTCCAACATTATGATTTGTTGAATCCCAGGGTTCGTTCCCAGCATGGTAGCTCCAAAGTTTCCCAATCGAGACAAGCAGAGATGAGGCCAGACTCAGAGTTTTGTTGTTTTGTTGATCAAGGAAGGATGCCAGGGGAGAATATCAGATTTGACACACCCTCCATTTACAGACATCAGTATTTTGTAGACATTTGAGAGTAATAGACATTTTTCTGATTTGTGCAAATTACAATCTGCTGTCTTATTGGTTTGAAGTACTTTGATTGTTGTCGTGTTTTGCAGCTTGTGATTGGCAAAGTGTGTATGGTGGGAACTTGAATAAACATTTCGTTGGAGGAAAATCTGAGATTGTCTGCTGTGTCTGAGTCTAGAGGGCTTCTCATGTGTGGAAATGGGTGCTAGTTTGGAGACAATAAAGGCACTGATTACTGTCAGGGTGGGTGAAGTTATGGTGACTTGTGCTCATTATGTGTTGGTGGGAAGCAGGAAAACCAGGTGATGCATTGGGAGTCATCTATCCCCAAGGCTCTGATGTTTAGGATCTGGGATTTTTGAGCAAGAAACAAAATGCAGAATTGTATTGTTGAAGGTTTTCATGGCTGGAATCACTGGGTTGTCGTAGGTTTTTTCGGGCTATATGGCCATGTTCTAGAGGCATTCTCTCCTGACGTTTCACCTGCATCTGTGGCAAGCATCCTCAGAGGTTGTGCTTGCCATAGATGCAGGTGAAATGTCAGGAGAGAATGCCTCTAGAACATGGCCATGTAGCCCGAAAAAATCTACAACAACCCAAAATGCAGAATTGCTGGTTCTGTATATAGTAAACCCGCTTTTCATCCAAACGATTTAGACCCCCTCCACACAATTTAGCTTGGAAAAGACTGTGAGGTGGCATGAAAACCATCATTAAATATCAGAAGGAATGGCATGTGAAAGTTAAAGCAAATATGTTTTTGCATATCTTCTTTCAACAGAAGGAAGAAATTAACACCTTTCCTGGTAGAGAGAAGCGACAGGAGTCCCAGCTGCGCTTCTCTTGGCAGAGAAAAGAGATGAACTCCCTCCTCAGTGGAGGGAAATGATGGAAACCTGGCATCATTGAGCCATGCGCTTCTCTCAACTGAGGAGAAAGAGAGAGGCTTCCTTCTTGGACAAGAGGTCTATGGCTCTGCACAGCTAGGATTCCCACCACATTTGGCACCTCAGGAGGAGGCTGCTTTTGGGAGCTCAGTGTGGGCACACTTCACCCAACACGTGAGTCTTCCCTTTGGTTACTGCCCTATCCATGGGGTAGCAGGTGAGCCAAGGAGGAGGCATTTTGAATATATAGTTGTTTCAGTGGCAGGCTGGCCAAGGGAAAGAATCTGTCTCCAGAAAAAGGGGTTTATGTGAAAATTGTATTGCATTGAGGGTTCTTGAACGGAAGAATCATATAATAGATGGGCCTACTGTATTAAAAATAATTGCAATATTGTGGTGGTCTGCATGAAACGTAAGTTGAGTACTGTGTGTTTTAGTCTCACTTGAGTTAATTCCAGTGGTTTTCCTTTTAAACTTTTTTCAAGAGTTTCTTACATTTGATTGTCAGCACGAATACTAGAAGATTAAATGCTGCTAGCTGTGGTTTGGTGAAACTCTTCCTGTGAAAGAGAATAGCATAGATGAAGTGGAAGCTTTGGATTTAAGACTGGAGGTGCCTTCCAAGTTGAAATGCATGTAGGTTTATTTAATCTCTTTAATGAGTTGTTTCATTCACTTGCGGTAAAGAAATATCTAAATTGTTAACAACCTTAAGTCAATCTTGAGGCAACAATATAATTATTTTTCTTTTTCATAGGAGGTTAATGCTTCATTTTTATTCTATTTTACACACTATTGTTTTCTGGAGGGATGGTTTACCCTGAAGGGACCAGATTGTATCTCATCTTGGAAGCGAAACACTAGCCTCCTTAGTGAGAATTTGGATGGAAATCATCAACAAATATCAGATACTACAGGCTATATTTCAGAGGAAATAACTTGGAAAACCATCTCTTATTATTCTTTGCTTAAGAAAACCCCATAAAATTCATGGGGTTGCCATAAGTCGACAGGAGACTTGAAGGCACGTGCATACATCCTTTGCATGGCAGGATGATTTAATTATTTGACAAACAATTATCCTTTGTGGGACTTTGTCATACACTAATTCTTAATTTTATTCCAGTTTATTCATTGAGCAAACTGGAATAAATCACACTGATCCATCATGTTATGATGATATTGAAGACTGTGTCTATAGCTTTGAAACACAATTGGGATGTGAGATTAATTTTAGATTAGTTAACCAGGAAACAAATAATGTGATCTCATATTCATTATTTCTAACAGTCCTTAGACAATGCATTTGGTCAAATAGTCACAGCTCAATTTCCATCTATTCATCTGTAAAATCTGCTCCCCATAAAAAGCATTCTGAAATATTGTTAATATTGCTATGAAATATTGTTCTCCCCCATTCTGTCCCGTCCCCCACATATTAATTAATTTTAGTTAAATGTGGACTTGCAGTACTGTCTTCAGTCACTAGATGGAAGTCTTCCCTAACTAGCACACAGATTTGCTGTCAATGCAGTTTGAAACCAATGCAAAGTAGTGTGAATGATATTGCTGCCTTCTTGTTGTTGCTATGGGATATCCCACCATTTCACAACAAGGGCGGAAAGTGGGGGCAGTAGAGTGTTGATGACTTCATTCAGACAGAATGAGACCAATGCATCCTACTCTGCCATTTATGCAATTGTGCCTGAAAGTTTCACTGCATTTAATGAAGGGTGTTTTTATCTTGTGGAAAGTTGAGGAATTTCTCTAGTATGATGATAAAAGAAAATTTCAAATTATTTTAGGGGATTCAATAAATCTCTCTTAGGTTTCTTCCTTCTATCCGAGCTGTTCTCAAACTTTAATCCACAGGTGCTATTGGACTTCTTCTCTCAGATGCTCCAACTAGCTTAGCAGTGGTTAATAATAATAATAATACACTTTATTTATATTCTGCTTTATCTCCCCGGGGGGACTCGGAGTGAATTACAGTTTACATATATAAGGTAAGCATTCAATGCCTTTTTACACAATAATAAAGACTTACTTACTTACTTAGGTGATCCCTCGTTGTCCGAGTAGGATTGTCCTCCAAGATCGGTGTACTGGCGGTGGGTACGTAGACCCTGTGGAGCCCTTTTCTTGATCTGCATCCTCTCTCGCAGTGAGGGCATTGGTTTCCAGGTGGAAGGCGGTCCCAGTCAGGGTTGGCTTGATGCAACTTCCTCTTGACACGTTTCTCTCTTTTGCCCTCCATTCATGCCTCTTCAAATTCTACAGCACTGCCGGTCACAGCTGACCTCCAGCTGGAGCGCTCAAGGGCCATACAATACACAGACAAAGGTAAAGGAGGCAATACACGGACAAAAGTAAAGGTGTCTGGAGGCAGTGTCTGAATCCAGCCATGGGGAAGTTCTCTTGTTCCATTTTTCCTTGCCAAGGTGCCTGTTGTCCATAGACTTTCTCCAGTTGTTGCCCACATTCTGCATGGGGCACCTTTTACCTCCCCGCCGAGGTAGTACCTATTGATCTACTAGCATTACATGTATTTGAACTGCTAGGTAGACAGAAGCTAGGGCTGGCAGCTGGGAGCTCACCCCCATTTGCGGCTTTGAACTGCTAATACTCTGGCCAGCAGATTTCCTGCAGCTAGTGGTTTTAACTGCTGTGCTACCGTGACTCCTGTCAAGGACTCTGGAACTTGTAGACCATTGACATCTGACCTGCACAGTAGTGTTCTCATCTCAAGATTGTTTATAGGAAATAACATATTTCAGCTGTTTAGAAAATCTTTGTTTTGAAATCCAAAGTATGTTCTACTACTTTTCTTAACTAATATGAGAAAACTTTTGTATTGGCAATTTTTTATTCTCTCTGTGTTTCAAACAAATGACTATAAGTTGCCTTGAATCTCATGTTGGGAGAAAGGCAGGACAGGCATTAAATTAAATCACAAAAAATAACAGCCAATGCCATCCAGTGGTTTCCATTTCCATGCAGTAGTGAATCTGTTGCGTTATTTGAATTGGAACTTTCAAAGGATCTATCCATTATGGTGATCCTATTTGGGGATAAAGTTATATCGTTGTGGATATATCTTTTAAAGTTCTGATTAAAACTCAAAGTAGATTTGCTTTTGAACCCTCCATGGGATATATTACTGATATTCAACTCAAAAAGGGGTCAAAGAGCAACTGCTTTCCTTCAATGATATGAAGTATTAACAGCATACATATTACACCATTATTGTATTGACTGTGAAATGATTAAATTATGTCTATTCAGTGTTTATCTGGATACTAGAAATAGGTTAGAACAGCCCTCTTTCTTCTTCAGTGTCTAATTGCTTAAGAAAGACAGATGGCTAGAGATTAATTTATATTATATTTTCAACATTTTTAAAGGGAGGAAGGAACTGTAATTGTTTGTCTCAGGGATTAAAAGATACCGTATCCATTTCAGACAGATTATTCTCCATTTGAAAAGTGAAAAACAAAACTGTTTTTCCTTGAGCTCTCTTTCAATACATGGGATATACCAAGGTAGTTAGCCTAGTGAATTTTATGCCTGATGTTCCTTCTGAAATCTACACAAGCAAGAAATTCATTGTTGTTGCTCCTTTTCTATACCAGCTGACAAAAGATGTTTTCTTCTTTGATCTGCAGTACTAAAACTATCCAGCTCGCCTATTTAATCTAAAAATAAACCACAGTACCTTTACCTCACTGTTCTGATACCGGTGCACTCTTCAAGGTGGCTAATATCAATTAAAATTGCAATTATACAGTAAAGATAAAGGCATCAACAAGAGCTGGTGCAATGTTACACGGATCTATCTAAGTTAATGTTGGTTTTGCCTGTGTGCTCATTTCTTTGAGGGCTAAAACGGATTAGTCAATAGAAAAACATCACTAAATTTGCATTTTGTGATATTATCTGCAGGTTGATGAGAGACTCCATGTTAAGACACAGCCTTGTACTAAATATCATATGTTGTGCACAAACAACTAGGAGATCCCTGCCCCCTTCCTGGTCTGCTTTTACACCTTTGGAGGGACTGCAAAGTAGAGTTGGGGTCACACAAACTCTTTAGACCAATTGTTCTCAACCTGTGGGTTCCCAGATGTTTTGGCCTTCAACTCCCAGAAATCCTAACAGCTGGTAAACTGGTTGAGAACCACTGCTGTAGACCATAGTTTCTCCATCCCTCTTCTAAGGCATCATTGTCTTAACTCTAAGACAGGAGCAGAATTCAAAACAATCTTAACAGATTAGAGAGATGGGCCAAAACTAACGAAATAAAGTTCAACAGAAACAAATGCAAGAGTTCTTTGTCCCACCCTGGTCATTCCACAGATATATAAAACCCTTTTTCCTAGTTCCAACAGACCCCACTACCTCTGAGGATGCTTGCCATAGATGCAGGCAAAACATCAGGAGAAAATGCCTCTAGAACATGGCCATATAGCCCGACAAAACCTACAACAACCCAGTGATTCCGGCCATGAAAGCCTTCGACACTACAAATGCAAAATACTTAGCTTAGGCAGAAAAAAATGAAATGCAAAGATACAGAATGGGGGATGCCTGGCTCAAGAGCAGTACGTGTGAAAAAGATAGTGGAGTCCTTGTAAACATGAGCCAACAATGTCATGCAGCGGCAAAAAAATGCCAATGGGATTTTGGCCTGCATAAATAGGAGTATAGTGCCTAGATCCATGGAAGTCATTCTACCCCTCTATTCCGCCTTGGTCAGACCACACCTGGAATCACACTGTGACCAATTCTGGGCACCGCAATTGAAGAGAGATGTTGAGAAGCTGAAATGTGTCCTGAGGAGCGCAACTGAAATGATCAAAGGTCTGGAGAACAAGCCCTGTGAGGAGCAGCTTAAAGAGCTGGGTATGTTTAGCCTGCAGAAGAGAAGGCCGAGAGGAGACATGATGAGGACCACGTATAAATATGTGAGAGGAGGTCATAGGGAGGAGAGAGCAAGCTTGTTTTTTGCTGCCCTGGAGACCAGGATGCAGAACAATGGCTTCAAACTACAGGAAAGGAGATCCCACTTGAACATTAGGAAGAACTTCCTAACCATGAGAGCTGTTCAGCAGTGGGACTTTCTGCCCCAGAGTGTGGTGGAGTCTCCTTCTTTGGAGGCTTTTCAACAGAAGCTGGGTGGCCATTTGTCAGAGGTGCTTTCAATGTGACTGATGGCCCATGAGGTCTCTTCCAGCTGTATGATTCTATGCACAAAGTCAAAACACATGAAAGCAGTTTGCTGTAGGAATCACATCTTGTAAGAACTGAAAACACTGCAACAAAAATGCTTTGTAATATCAGATTAATTTAGTGGAAAGGAAGTTCATTATGTATGTAGAAAGAAGAAGGGGAAGAGCAGTTCAGTTCAACGATACCTTCTTCCCCAGTGGATGTCAGGATTTCTTGTCATACTAGGGATATTGGGGATAATCCTGTGTTTTGCTTGGCACCCCTCTTTTTCTCCCTTTGGGAAAGGAAACATAGAAGCCCCCAATTTAGAAAAGGGTCGGGCAGCAGCACCTACATCCCTGGTCTAATTTGCAACCCCTGCCCACCCACTGTTTTCATAGTTTTTATTGACTAGCAAGGAGAAAACAAGTGGAATTAATTCCAGCGATTTTATCTCCCTTGTGTCATCCTACTATAACTCATTAGAATTGCATGAATTAATGGAACAAGTTAATTAATTAATGTAACACACACTCTGCTTGAGTTAGCATTTATATTTTGAAAGGATTCACGAGTTTCACATAAATAAGACTTCCTTCGTAAGCCCTTGAAATACTTCCATTTTTAGTGTTCCTGTAAAAGCAAAGAAGCCCTTTAACAAGACCCATAACAATTGAAACTATGTTGGAGACATCAGAGTTTGGCCGAAGGCCCAAGTACACTTAGAAGACTGGTCCCATTCACTGCTGCGGGTTTAAGCAGCCTGTACGTAGGACTTGCCACCATCTGTCTATCCCTTGACTCACAGTGCTTTCAGTTCTTAATACCATGTTTTACTTCTCTTGCCAACAATTAGGGCATTTCCTGCTGCAGTCTGACCTCTTCACTTTTCTACTGGGGAAAAAAAAGGATTAATGTCTGAATTTTGGTAGATGGCTCTCAGATGACAAATTTTGCCGTGTCTGGCTGTGAGAGCATCCATTAATGGATGCTTGGCATGAAGTTATCTTATCCTTTTTGCAGCTACTATTAATATAGAGGTAAGCTTACGTAATGTCTCCCAAGAGTTTATTGATGTGATTTAATCCCCTCCAAATTAAAAGTAGTTTTTCATGTATGGGAGAGGCGTACACATTTCCATAGTTTTATTTATGTGAAGAAAAGATTTACTCTAAGTGGATATAATAATGCTGAAGGAAAATGATCTTTTATAGCTGTTCAGTGTCTAATTCCCTGATTCCCAGAGTATATGATGCTGGTGAAAGTCTTTAGATCAGTGTGGTGTAGTGGTTTGAGCATTGGACTAAGACTCTGGAGACCAGGATTCAATTCCCTGCTCAGCTGTGGAAACCCATTGAGTGATTTTGGACAAATCACACACTCTCAGTCCCATATGACCCCTTAGGATTGCCATAAGTTGGAAATGACTTGAAGGCACACAACAACAACAACAACAACAACAATAACAACAACAACAACAACATCTGACAGTCCTAGGCCTCATGTTGGGTGGGACTGAAGCAAGTGTTATCTTCACACAGCGTTTTCATGGGGAAACCATTGCTTTCTTTAGCAGCCAATTGGGGATGGTATTGAAGAGGTTTCATCTCCATTCTCTAACTATCATGGTACACCGTGTTCTTATTGTGCTAAGAAGGACTTGGCTATGCCTAGTCAGAGCAGCAAACTCTGTTATCCAGACAGCTGTTGACTTTCTAGCCATTTTGGCTAGAGGAGATCCTTTGAATCCATTAAATTTATCTACATGTTGATTCTTCATTCAACAGTTAATTGAATGGGTTTGCCCTAGTTGATGTAAACCAATAGGATGCCAGCCAAGTGGATCAGGATTTAAGTCTTCATTGCTAAGTTTCCATACAGTCTGAAGTAGGGATTGGTAGCTATCGGGCATCAATGAGCTGCACTGATCCATCAGGAGACCTTGGAGGACCATCACACCCTCATTTCTTGTGGGGGGGGGGGGTTGTTTTCCCTTTCCCCCTAGGTGGCTTTTAGGGCAATTTTACCACATTTTGGGTCCTTAGGCTATTTTGTGCCCAGCAAAAGGAACCTGAAAGGAGAAATGCCTCTAGAACATGGCTCTATAGCCCGAAAAAACCCACAAGAACCTAGAACCTGAAAATATTGGACCTCCTCCCCATGCAAAATTACTCTCTGGGGAAGCTGCTTTTTTGTGTTCTGAAAAGCACAAAGGACTTCAGGCTTTGGGGAACACTTTGAGCCTACGAGCTATATTTTCCTAACTCTGGTCTAAAATTATTGTTTTGATGGGTTAAGGGTTTGATTTGGAACACATATTTCTTTTGGCCATTTAGAAATATTTATGCTTGAGGGACTTTATGAGTTTACTGAGGGTCTGAGAAATAATACACTTGAGTATGATTTATTTCCTTTATTTATATCATTTGATCAATATGCTGATTCTGTGGGTATTTGTAATGCAATTTACGTGATTGCCTTGGAGGTGTTTTAAACACAAACCTGAGATATTTGTTCATTAAATTCAAGTCCCACTAATATAGGATTAAAGCTCCCATCTGCGTGAGATTAGCTCTTCAACAAGGTTGTGTGTCCATGGTCCAAATTTCAATCTCAGAATTAGATAGTACTGAAGATAGTGCTTCTTTGTCTCTTAATAAGATAATCTTGTGTGTCCTGAAGAATTACTGTATAGACTCAAATCTACAAAAATGACCATGCTGAGTTTCAACTACAGTCATCTTTTCCCATTTGCTGAGGATAGAGGCACAAGACCACTATGGAAAGCTACCAATAAAAACCACTGTTTTTTTAAGCCATGAGAACACCTTTCTAGGTATCTCTAGGTCCTCCACAATGACTTTATGGTCAACTTTCAACAGAATTGTTCTGCTTGACCTATAAATACCCAGAGAAGTGTCGTCTTTAGGAATCTCTCGGTCCTCCAACTCAACTCTGTAGTTAACTTCCATCAGAAGTTGGCCATACAGTTGTGATGGAGGAGATCCTTTGAAAGAACATACTCATCAAATCCATAAATAATGAGATCTGCAAAATTGAAATCTGTCATAATGGAGGGCCAATCATATTAATTTCCTCTTGTCCTCTCTCTTTTAACTTATGCATAATACCAAAGTACATGGAATGTGGACTGACCTGCCTGTCCCCATTTCTAACATTTTATTCTCCCAAAATACCTTTTAAAAAACTTCAAAACACTTTTTAGCCTTACTCTACAAAGAGAAAGTTCAGAAGAAAATGTATGGGAAGCTTTGCAGCTTTGAATTCTTAAAAGCAGAATGGAGGAAGAAACTCTCTTGTCAGTGCCTCTGACATCTCCAAAGACCTGCTGTGATCTTGCCAGCAGAGTTGAGTTCTTTTTCTTAGTGTGTGTGTTTTGTTAAAGTCACAAGAACTTCTGATTGCAAGCCAAAGGAGTGAAAGTTAGAGACACACCAAAGGTTCTCTGTTTATTCAAGAACATGATCTGCTGTTTAAAAGGCTCTGAATCTAGTGAATCCAAATCTTCTCCCTCTTCTCCTTCTGTCATGGTTCATGAATATTCCTCATCCCTATCAGATTCCAATTGGGAGCCCAGTGAAAACCTCTGAAGTGGCTGGAAGCTGTCAGAAGTGGGATCTGGTCTCAACTTTCCTTCTTCAAGGGTGTATCTACATTGTGGAATTAATGCAGTGTGACACCAATTTGTCAGTCATGGCAAAATATTATGAAAAGATGGGTTCTATAGGTTTTTTCAGGCTGCATGGCCATGTTCTAGAAGCATTTTCTCCTGACGTTTTGCCTACATCTGTGGCAGGCATCTTTAGAGGTTGTGAGGTCTGTTGGAAATGAGGAAAATTGGATTTATATATCTATGGAAGTTCCAGGAGGGGAGAAAGAACTTTTGTCTGTTGGAACTAGGTGTGAATGTTTCAATTGGCCAGCTTCACATCTAGCTCCAACAGACAAGAGTTCTTTCTCCCATCATGGACCTTCTACAGATATATAAACCCAATTTTCCTCGTTTCCAACAGACTTCACAATCTCTGAGAATGCCTGCCAGAGATGCAGGTGAAACGTCAGGAGAGAATGCTTCTAGAACATGGCCATACAGCCCGAAAAACCTACAACAACCCAGTGATTCTGACCATGAAAGCTTTTGATGATACATGGGATTTATAGTTTGGTGAAGCACTAGCACTCTTTGGCAAAGAAGGTTAAAGATTTTGTAACACTAAAGATCTCATGATTACATATAATTGAGCCATGGCATTTAAAGTGGTGTCAAGCTGCATTAATTCTTCAGTGTAGATGCATCTGGAGAGGTCTTTCTCATGGCCTCTGATCCAAGGACTACAGATTTCATGAACCTTTGAAATCCATGAAATGTTATGTTTCCCAAAATGAAAATCATCAGTCTAAAAAAATTAATTATGCAATCATTTAAGAAATGAGAACATTCTGTGTAGAGACTCATTAGTTGATGGAGATCATGGTGTACTTAGTCATGTATCAAGAATGGCCAGTGAACAACTTGGGAGACATTGATGACTCTAGTCAACAAGAAAATGTCATACATTGACCTGCATTGTTGGCCTACTTTTGTGTACATCAGTGTATATTTGGTGAATGTCCGGGGATCTAAAGTTCTGGTGTTGTCCTTCCATTAGATCAGTGGTTCTCAACCTGTGGGTTCCCCAGTGTTTTGGCCTACAACTCCCAGAAATCCCAGCCAGTTTATCAGCTGTTAGGATTTCTGGGAGTTGAAGGCCAAACATCTGGGGGGACACAGATCGAGAACCACTGCATTAGAAGATGGATGGTTTTCAAAAGGTCAAATAGAAGCTTTGAAGCTTTATTGTTCTTTGTGGGATTAACACATTTGTTATTGGAAACTTCTTTCCTTTTAAATAAATGCATACTTCTTAACTCTGAGTCTAGCCTCATAAGCAGAAAATCTTTATCCTAATGAAGGAGGATGTGGGAACCAGTCAATAAATACTTAGCTTTGAACTATTAAAGCTTGTTTAAACTTTCCCCCCAGAAATCTTCAAAAGTGGTATACATCAAAAGAGACCTCTTTATAGCCACAGTTCTCCTAGCTAAATGTCATGGGTTGTATGCCCTTACTTGGTTTATCTTT